>NC_086454.1:252961392-254161392 GCF_028390025.1 Pseudophryne corroboree | reverse complement strand
TGTCGATGTCATTCGTATTTGTGGTTGTTGTTTTTTGGCCGAATTTGTTTGTTTCTGGCCGAAGATGTGTATTGTGACGCATCATTCGTATTTTTCCTGTGCGGCAGTGTTTTCTGGACTTTGCGGCCGTATTTTTACATTCGATTTTGATGCTGAATCGTGATTGGTTATGTGGATTACGTGGGAGTGTCAAAGCGCACCCATATAAAAACGCCCCAAATGGACGAACCTCGTGGGTTTAGTTAGTGGAGAGAAAAGAGGTAGTGCTGTGAGGAGTTGGTGAGTGTTTTGGTATTTAGGTTTGCGATTTCTGAGTTCTGAGCTGTGAAAGTTGTCTTGTCTTTATTGTTGTCTTGTATACTTATTAGTGTGTCATATTTTCTGTCCTAGTTTTTTTATTTAAGTTTTTTGTCAGTGTTTTTGTGTGTGTGTGTGTGTGTGTGTGTGTGTGTGCTCTGTGTAGAGGTAGAGGAGGAGTGTGTTTTATTTGTATTTTTTTAAGTGTTATTTGTTGTCTGTCTTAAACATGTCTGAGGTTCGTGAGGTTGGGGAGGTGGAGGAGGTTGGTGATGTTGAGGTTAGTGATGTGGCGGCGGGTAGTGAGGGGGGTGAGGTGGAGAAGGTGGCAGAGGAAGCTCCTGAGTCCTCTAGTGATACTGATGAGGCTCCACAGCCACGTACCAGGACCAAGCGGAATGTGAAGTTCACGTTTGCCGAGAATGTTGCCCTGGTGAGGATGATAATGAAATATCATCGCCAGCTCTTTGGTCAGGAGTCTGCTAAGGTGTCTGCATGGAAAAAAGCAGTGATGTGGCAGAAGGTTGTTGACGCAGTGAATTGTGAGGGTGCGGTGAGGCATACAGAGGAGACCTGCCGAAAACACTTTCACGACACAAACGTTGTGTGAAAGCAAAAATAGTGAAGAAGGCCAAGTCGGCCCAACAAACAGGAGGGGGGCGTCCATTTATTGCCACGTATTTGGAATACGAGCATCCACTGCAGAACCTCATCCCTCCGGAGGTAGTGAGGGCAACGTATATATGGGATTCTGATCACCCCATGGTGTCTGGTAAGTTGTGTATTTGGTTGTCTGTGTTTTTTTGGAGTAATTTTTTTAGTATGTTATGCTCATAAAAATGTCTGGCTTACTTGTGCATGTCATCTTCCATTGTGTATGGCAGGCATGTCCAAACTGCGGACCACCAGCTGTGGAGAAACTACACATCCCAGCATGCTGTGACACAGCTTTAGCAATCTCTCACAGCAAAACTGTGTTCAGGCATGCTGGGCTATGTAGTTTCACAGCAGCTGGAGGGCCGCATTTTGAACATGCCTGGTGTATGATGTTCGCACATAGGGGGTCATTCCGAGTTGTTCGCTCATTATTTTTTTTCGCAACGGAGCGATTAGTCGCTAATGCGCATGCGCAATGTCCGCAGTGCGACTGCGCCAAGTAAATTTGCTATTGATAGAGTCAATTTTCTACCTTTTAACACAAGCTATTTACTAATACCTTCAAGCCGTAATGGCCGCTAAACCACGTGCACGTGCTACGCACTCCGTACGCTATTGGCGTACAAAGACCTCGCACGTGGTACGCAAGTTACGAAAACACGCTGCGCTGAGTGTACGGAATACACACAGCGAGCGTACACACAGATAATAACCTTTTAAACCTTAAACACAGAGTATGATTATACTGTAAGTCTTAGTATTGAGATACTGTAATGATATAACACTGGTTAACCTGGATATTTAAGCAAGCTGTTTGAGTGATTGAGATACTCAGAAACCCTTTGTACTAGCTAGAGAAACACAGACACCTTGCTGAGGTTCCAACACCTTTACTAACGAGATTTAGCTATGTAAAAAGGGAAAATACAGTTAACAGCTTATACACTACAGCACTAACATGAAACACCTAAACAGGATAACTGGACATAAATATACAATAGCGTCTTAATCCTAAACAATAACAGAGAGAGAGAGAGAGTATGGCAAATACAGACAGAGATTAAGTTGGTCACAGAGAAAAACTTACACACTGGGGAATGATCGCTGCGCAGTCCTGGAAACCAGCTCTCTAGTTAGTCAATGATGAAAACCTTTTGTGGAGAGTAGACTGAGCTGGCCCAGCCTGGCTTGTTCTTATATACACAACATACAGTACACTACAAAGGGCCCTACAATCTCATTGTTCATTGGACACAGGAATCTGTCTTCACATTATAACAAAAGGTCATAGGTTTGTTTGAACAGGTGGGCTGTGACTATTTCAAACTGATCAGGTGGGAGCCATCCTCTGGATTCCCCCTGCATGTGTAATAAACAGCAAATGCTTTTAAAGTCCATAAACTTCATTTAAACATAACTATACGCTGGAGTAACCAATCTCTTCCTAACCAACACCGGAATGTTTCTAATAAAATACTCTTTGGTTAGGTACTAAACACCACCGCTCAGACCCTGTCTGACCCTTCATATCATGCAAAGAGGAAATCCTTTGTCCCTGAACCAGTTACACTAATCATACTTACAGATATTATTAAGGGGATCATAACGTATAAAATACACTATTTAGATTAACTATGTAACGATCGAGTCGCCCGCCAGACGCACACAATCTCTACCGTAAATGCACATACCACGCGCCTGAGCGCACGACCGTGGAGGCGCCGTCACGCAACTGCGAATATGCGCACGCACGGGAGAGAATGTGCACGTGCAGCGGGCAAGCGCATGGGGTTAGTACAAGGCATCATAGGTCGCTATATTTTTCGACTTTGACAGTCCACCCTTTGGCAGTCACCAATAACTGCCACTTCTTAAACAGTTCAAACAGAAAAATATATGTCATCATGTAAATACCTTTTTATGATTGGGTAAAGGGAGGAGAGGAGAAGGTGGGAAAAGTATGACCTAGTGAGACAGTAAAAGCATGTGTGTATGAAATCCATGTTTGAGGGGTCATGTGTCATCGTGCCGTACGTGTTCTAAATCAAGCTTCGAGGTATTGCGAAGTATACATTTGAATCCTTCTTATCCCGTATTAAGGGTCTGTGGATGGGCTGTCAAACTCTACCGAGCTCTTTTCGGCTTTTGGTTGCAACAAATGGGGGAGCACATTAAGTTGATGATACATGAAGGGGGGGGAACATGTGAATGCTAATATGTGAGAATCACCTGTCGACTATGTGAGATACTACCTGGAGGTTGTAGAGATGAAGATAAGAAACAATCGTTATAAATGCAGTCGTAAACTATGTGAGTTTAAATAAACAGTCGCCGATTGAGGTCTTGTCTGATGTCTTGTCTGATGTACATGTTGTCTGATGTCTCTCAGTGCTTTTGTTGTAAATGGCGAACAAAAGCTGTTCCCGTGTCCATAAAATTATAGTCTCTAAAGTATTGGGCTTTCGTAGAAAGTTAAAGTCACTAGGGATATTGGGAGTTTGTGACATAGTTCATCAATGGTCTGTATAAAAGAGGTTGTCAAATTCTTCTTCCAAGCGGATGTCTTTGTACCTTGGAGGAAAACAAAGGAGAAACGGGTGAAAGAAACGGACCGTGGAATCACATTTTCATCACAACATTGTCTCTATCGTTGGGTCATAAATCAAATTAGTTGTTGTTATTACAGTGTCCTCGCTTCTCAGACTCATCACTCTGGTATTACCTTTACACTTCGTTAAAGTCCGAACGCTTCTAAATATCCGACCAACCAATATGACGACTCCCAGAATACACAAGAGAAATTTCCCTACATCCATTATAATGCCTTGGGCCCATTCTCCTAAACCAGAGAACCAATTTCGTGGGTTCAACCATGACACCCAACTGGTCAGCTCATTACCTACAGCAGCGAGTGTGAGATTATGTCTCCCACTTTAATTGCAAAATGTCATCCATCTTTTGGTCTATGACCTCGGCCGGGTCCTCAGTGCTGTTTGTAATATACGTGCAGCACTTTACTCCATATTGAGTTGCTAGGGTAACACAATACCCGCCTGTCACTGCTGTGGGATAATTGAGAATCATCCTATGCTGAACCAGCTCTGTTTTGTAGGCTTGTAACTCTCTCCCAGTGTACCTGAACGTGTCGTCATACATTTCGGTGATATTGTCTAACAAGTTTGCTAGCGCAGATATATATCTATAATTTATCACTCCTCTGGCGGTACGAGTGATATCTAACGCGAGTAGGAATTGAATCCCGGTGGATTCATGGATCAGATCCGAGGCCGGATGCTCTGTCCTCTCTATCAGGTGCCGTTTAACGACGTGCTCGTAATGAGTGTGGGCACCGCAGTGAATGTCTTTCATTTTGATATGGGATACAGTCATTACTTCAGGCAGTACTTTTCCAATGTAACACAATCCCTCTGAGTTTGGGGCAAGCCACTTATACGCCTTCCTCCCGCATATGAAATATGCATCATCGGGGAGAACATATGGGACGGAGTATGACATAACCATGTTACAAACTTTCCATGTGAAATCTCCTAACCCTAATTCTCCCATATGTCTAGTACACGTATCTGGTTGTACGATATGTGCACAGTATCCTGGTGATACTTCTCCAACTCGCATGGTCCTACTTCCTAGAGTGTACCTATACCGGAAATATCTTCCACTGTTGGCTATCTGGCGTATAAGTTCTGTGTCTATGGGCATTCTGTCGGCTCTGTGTGAAAAGGTCATGGTTTGATTACTCCATGACACTTCCCAATTTCCCGGCTTTCGGGGATTGGAAATGTTAAAGCATACTAAGGACCTATCCACATGATATTGGTGGAGCTTCAAACTAGGAGGACTAGAGATATTAAATCTCTTGTCCACCGGCCTCCCACCACTTAACTCAAGTACCTCTCCTACAGTTAAAGGGAATGGTACTAGTCCTGATTTGCTATGACCTTGAGGTACTTGAGAGCATACCCAACAGTCTGTCTGGTTTAACACTTTACTCACTAAGGAGTGATAGTCACTCAATGGATGCCGGTCCATGTGGATATTAAAACTGGACTGACATTTCTTGATGCACCCATCCTCAACTATATTGTCACAATGCCTACAGATGCAGTTTTCTTCAGCTAACAATCCTTCACAATTCCTTCTATTGTCAATGCTACCAGATCGTTTTCTGATACTCGCCTTTACTCGGTGATTGTGTTGCTCTTGGAAATCTACGCCTCCATCCTGGTCATCATAATCCATTCCAGATCATTTCTCGACCTCCATGGTACTCTCACCGAAACAGAGTGCTCTGGTCAACATTATGGTCAACAGGAAAATCCAGATCACAGTCTCTTGGGGCAAGTCCATCTTACAAGAGGAGAAGGAGAAATTTGTAATGGGGGTACAAAAAATAATTTGAGGGGAAAGAAAAATGTTACGATGCTTTTGTCCTCTAGTCTTGTTGTTCTTCTTGCTCTGTTGTCATCTTAAAGGTGCTGTCTCTCAATCTTCCAAACGAACATTCTGGTGATACAATATTCCTTCCAAATCTGCGATCTTTCTGTAAGGAGCAAAAATCTTGCATTACCATTTGTCTAACTGATGTGTGACATACCATCTGTAAAGCATGAGAACATGAGAGAGAAGAGGAAAAAAAAACAAACGAGAGAGAGAACAATTCATATATATGTTACATAAAACAACAAACAAAAAAACATTGTCAGATCTTCCGTTCACCATCAGGCTGTCACACCATCACATCCATTGGTATCTTTGCGCAGTCTCCCCCCACCAGTATTTCCACACTTCACCCTTTTGTGCCTGGCCAGGACACACCGATGTCGGTAGGTCACACTGGGGTTGGGTAGACCTCTGAAAAAAACAAGTAGTCATGTGACGTTGGAGCTGTTGTGGTGAACGTCAGAGATGGGAAAAAGAAACATTTACAGATAAATTACAAAGCTTACCCGGCCGTTCCTGTGTCTACAAGGAACTGACCTCCCAATATCATTAGCTGTAACCTCAGGCTTACTATCAAGGCTACTGATTTACTGGCTGCAAATTACAGGTGCGGCCCAAAATTCTTCTTATATGATCCCTGATTACAATTTCGTGTGTCATAACTCTGCTCGTGTTCTTGTCTAGGGGGTCTGACTTTATGTGGGCTGTTACAGTTGCTGGCATAATGCCCTTCTCTTTTACAAAGATAACAAACCCTTGGCTTCCTCCATGTGCCAGGGGCCTGGGGTTTTGGTCTATTTGATGCCTCCTCTAGTGCTTGGATGCTCATCACCATCAACCGCTCTCCCTGTGCTTCCCTGGTTCTTTGGATATTACGGTCATGCTCGATAGCGGACTCTCTTAATGTAGCCACCGTGATACCTCTCTAGTTAGGTAGAGAGGTCTGTACCCTGATTCTTAGTGTGTCTTTTAAGCCGTCCATTAATACGGACACAGCTACCTCCCTATGATGTACATTTGTTTTGATGTCCGTGATCCCAGTGTATCTAGATAATTTCCTGCAGTGCTCGATGGAAATATTCCGCTGCCATTTCACCTTCTTTTTGTCTAATGGAGAAAATTTTGTTCCACTCGACAATAGTTGGGAAATATACTCCTAGTTGCAGATTGATTCTTTTCACATTATCTTGGTTGTACGCATCCGTAAGGGGTACCTCTTCGTCTAATTTACAGTCAGCGATAAATTTCACTGAGTCGACATTGGAGGGTAAACATGCCCTCAGCAATGTCCGCCAATCTTTGTTTGTGGGTTCTGCGGCATTACCTAATTCTTTAATAAACCTCTGACATGCGGCTAGATCTCTCCTGGGATCAGGAAATTCAGACATAATTGTCCTCAATTCCATCCGGGACCAGGGACAATGCATAGCAATGTCTCTGACGGGAGTGACTCCCTGAGCGTCAGTCTGTCCATTTGGGACTGTGATCACCCTGACAGGGTTAAGTTCAACTACATCACCTTGTGTTGGCTCTACAATATGAGGTACATTTGTTTGTGCGTGATATATAACACCGTACGTACCTGTGGACACGACCTCACCTGACCCTCCGTTAGGGGGTTCGACTACTGCCTTTACCGATTGGGTCGCGTCCACCTGGATGTCTTGTATGATGGCTGCTGGAAAAGGTGCCAACCTCGTGCTGGGCTCACTTTCTTGCTTGTAATCCTGAGGGAAGTTTAACATGGGGTGCAACTTGCACGGGTTAACAGTTGTACATTTAACAGTTTTACTTTTATCATTGTTACATTTGTTACAATTATTCTAATCATCAATACAGTTGCTAAGTGCATGTTTATCATACACCAGTGTGCCATTCTCTGTAACCACTTTCTCTCTTGTTGCCATATTTTTCTTACCAAAGTGAGAGTCAGCTGTGTAAGCTAATTCCCTTTGTATCTCACCTTCTTGTTGCCATATCTGTAAACAATCATAATGTCTAATCCGTTGCTTCCCGGATTTTATGAGACAGATCCTTCTCCTTAAATTATGCAATACCTCTGAGTCAAAACTACTTATCCCAGGAAATGACCACAGTCATTCGTGTCCATTCATCACAAAAGGTCTCAGTGTGGGGACCATACTTCCCCCACATTACTAACCGAGCAGACCCTCGGGGTCTGCAAGCCTCTTCAGTCTGAACCCTGACTGCTAAACGTCCCTGTGTTGTGCACTTGGCTTCCATTGTGGACCTTTTTAACACAGAAAAACGTCCTAAAATGCACCAAACACAGAAGTCTACGGTGGAAGTTTTCCAAGCTCTTCCACCAGCTTCTTCTGCTCCGAGTACAATGAATCCGCCCCTTTTAGCAGACCCACGTAATCGTTGCAGGTCCTACCAGCGAAAATTCCTTACCTTTATATTTTACACAAATCACGCTTGCATGTGCTCCCTACAACACGCATGAGGGCAATTTAAATGTACGACCTCATATCACGTTGCGTTATTGGTCACACATACAACCGTGCGGTCCAATCGTACCACTTATAGACACTTGTTGCCTATAAATGGTAGGATCATTGGAGTCTCCCTACTGTGCTCCAGAACAGCCGGAGTGTAATACCACAAAATTATCACACTTCGTTGCACGTGTTCACCAAGACCGTGCACGCACGTTTTCACCTAGACCGTGCTCATCACGTATTCACCTAGACCGTGATTCACCAAGACTTCACCAAAACTTCACCAAGACTTCACCAAGATTTCACCAAGACTTCACCAAGAGGAGTTCAATACACTCATACCGTTTTCAACCCACTATCATTCTATAGTTTTCTGATCAGAAAAAAAAATAATCATTTCCGTAATCTGATAGCTCTCCCCAGAGGTATTACAGTAAAGTAAGGTATTTAAACTAAATTTTGGAAACTGAAATCAATTTGTGCTATTATCGCGTTGCTTCCGTATCGCCTACTAAAACAATACTATCGTGTGATTTGTATTATGTGGGCGTACCCATACGCTCCATTGCGTAATATACGCTATGTGTGTAAGCCCTTGCGTCGCGTACGCTTGTCCCGCCCTTTGTTAGGGACACGTGTACACAGGCCAGACACGTCCACAGTAACACAAGTAACACGTTTTTATCAATGCAAATGATATTTAACTATAATCGCTTACTGCACATCACACAGTATTCCACTGTATCAACCTTTAATAAGGCCATACTATGTGTGTGCCTTACAATTACTCCCTTTAAGTATTTAATTCATTTTTAACTACCAATAGCAACAAATCTTTCTCAGCACGTTATCAATGATAAATGGCAAACAGGAAGGTGAGATATGTGAAAATACACAGATATAATACAATTCTAAATTAATCTAATAATCTTCCAATATTATGATTCACATTGTATAGCTATCTTGTAGAACATACATTGATATGAACACACTATTATATCTATGAGACCTTATTCAGTGCTTCTAATTTGCATATGAATGTGCTTTTAACTATCTGTGAAGGCGATTTCTTTCACTGCTGGGAGAGAAAAAAAACCCAAAACCGAGTTACACAGGTTCATTTGCATTTCAATGGCCCATCTCACAAGTAGCAGAGTTAAACAGGCTCTTGAAGGGAGAAAGAGAGAGAAAAAACAAAACAAAAAAAACCAACAACTTTGTTTTATTTGTGTATTTCCTAAATCAAATTTTCTTTTTACTATTATCTTACATTAAACTCTATCTAAACTATTTATAATTAATTATGATATGGATTAAATAAATGCATTAAAAAACTAATTAAATGGTGATTTCTTTTTGACAATGGATGGCTGATTATTCCTGAGTCAACTGAAAATCACCCATTCAGAAATTTTTTTTTTGACCTTCCCAAAATGGCCGCTGCTCCTCCCCCTTCCACATCCATGAGGCTTCACAAAATGAAGGACAGACCATGCGGCTTCTTTTGTCATAAGGAAAATCATCATTCAAGCCTCTGAAGTTATTTTTTTTAAGCCTGGGTTAAAAATAAAACTATCAAGCTATGCAGAGCGATTAAAAATACTTTTAAACCCATTTAAACAGACAAGCAATCCAATCTGCATGTGCAGTTGGCACCAAATAGAAATTAAAACCAGATTTAAAAAGACAATAGCTTAATGTTCTTACCTTCTTTGGTTCCGGATTCCACCAGCACTCCTACAACGTAGTGATGCAGACGCTTATCTAGTCAGCACTACCGTATCCCCAACCACCAACACGGATACCAAGGGATACTACCTTCCCCCTTTGCTGACAGATAAAGTCTGCTTGTGTTCGCTAGTGCGGATATGTGGAGGAAGGACGAGGCCACAATTGATAGAGTCAATTTTCTACCTTTTAACACAAGCTATTTACTAATACCTTCAAGCCGTAATGGCCGCTAAACCACGTGCCCGTGCTACGCACTCCGTACGCTATTGGTGTACAAAGACCTCGCACGTGGTACGCAAGTTACGAACACACGCTGCGCTGAGTGTACGGAATACACACAGCGAGCGTACACACAGATAATAACCTTTTAACCTTAAACACAGAGTATGATTATACTGTAAGTCTTAGTATTGAGATACTGTAATGATATAACACTGGTTAACCTGGATATTTAAGCAAGCTGTTTGAGTGATTGAGATACTCAGAAACCCTTTGTACTAGCTAGAGAAACACAGACACCTTGCTGAGGTTCCAACACCTTTACTAACGAGATTTAGCTATGTAAACAGGGAAAATACAGTTAACAGCTTATACACTACAGCACTAACATGAAACACCTAAACAGGATAACTGGACATAAATATACAATAGCGTCTTAATCCTAAACAATAACAGAGAGAGATAGAGAGAGAGAGAGAGTATGGCAAATACAGACAGAGATTAAGTTGGTCACAGAGAAAAACTTACACACTGGGGAATGATCGCTGCGCAGTCCTGGAAACCAGCTCTCTAGTTAGTCAATGATGAAAACCTTTTGTGGAGAGTAGACTGAGCTGGCCCAGCCTGGCTTGTTCTTATATACACAACATACAGTACACTACAAAGGGCCCTACAATCTCATTGTTCATTGGACACAGGAATCTGTCTTCACATTATAACAAAAGGTCATAGGTTTGTTTGAACAGGTGGGCTGTGACTATTTCAAACTGCACAGGTGGGAGGTATCCTCTGGATTCCCCCTGCATGTGTAATAAACAGCAAATGCTTTTAAAGTCCATAAACTTCTTTTAAACATAACTATAAGCTGGAGCGACCGATCTCTTCCTAACCAACACCGGAATGTTTCTAATAAAATACTCTTTGGTTAGGTACTAAACACCACCGCTCAGACCCTGTCTGACCCTTCATATCATGCAAAGAGGAATTCCTTTGTCCCTGAACCAGTTACACTAATCATACTTACAGATATTATTAAGGGGATCATAACGTATAAAATACACTATTTAGATTAACTATGTAACGATCGAGTCGCCCGCCAGACGCACACAATCTCTACCGTAAATGCACATACCACGCACCTGAGCGCACGACCGTGGAGGCGCCGTCACGCAACTGCGAATATGCGCACGCACGGGAGAGAATGTGCACGTGCAGCGGGCAAGCGCATGGGGTTAGTACAAGGCATCATAGGTCGCTATATTTTTCGGCTTTGACAGTATGCAGTTAGGTATTTTACTCACGGCATTACAAGGTTTTTTATTCGTTCTGGTGATTGTAATGTGATTGACAGGAAGTGGGTGTTTCTGGGCGGAAACTGGCCATTTTATGGGTGTGTGCGAAAAAAACGCTACCGTTTCTGGGAAAAACGCGGGAGTGGCTGGAGAAACGGAGTAGTGTCTGGGCGAACGCTGGGTGTGTTTGTGACGTCAAACCAGGAACGAAACTGACTGAACTGATCGCAGTTGCCGAGTAAGTGTGGAGCTACTCAGAAACTGCTAAGAAGTGTCTATTCGCAATTTTGCTAATCTTTCGTTCGCAATTTTGATAAGCTAAGATTCACTCCCAGTAGGCGGTGGCTTAGCGTGTGCAAAGCTGCTAAAAGCAGCTTGCGAGCGAACAACTCGGAATGAGGGCCATAAATGTATGTACTGTTTCTGCTTTAATGGGCCATATTGCGCAAACTTATTTGTGGAAGTGGGAGGCTAAATGGTTTTTTTTTTTTTTGCTAATTGGCTGCCCACCACTCATTAATATGTTATGTGTGTAAGAGAATGTTTTGTGTTTCCAAATAAAACCAAATATGTTGTACAGTATGTAATGACCAGGTTTTGTTTTTGGGATATTTTGTTGGTGCAAGCCTTTATGTGGTGGCACATGTTTTTTGGGATGAATGAAAAAATAGGTTACAATGAGACCAAACATGAATTCAGTGTCTTACGGTTCAATACAATAGTGTTAAAGTACACGGATTACAAACATAGAAGCGTCATTAAGCAGGATATTGTTAAGTTGTGTGGATTTTTATGCCATCTGATAGGGTAGAAAGTGTTGCCTTAGTGGTGTGTTAAAGGTAGGATCTGTCATAAATCAGCTTAGGAGTCTAGTGTTGCTAAATTTGGTTGTAGGTTGTTGATGATTTATAATATTTAAAGGGCCTCCTTTCCTTTTGCATTGTCTAAACATTCACAAAGGCCTTCTGGCCATGCCTCCACTGTAACTGAGGCCGAGGATGCTGCTGATGCTGGTAAGTACATTAACCTTGGGTGTGTTTGATCGGCACTGTTGAATGTAAACTAACTGAAGCCATCTTCCCCAAAGGTCCATCAACACACGCACTTCCCCCGCGGAGGCGAAGCCTGGTTGCGTCATCCAGACCACCACTACAGTCATCACCATGCCGACGCATCTCCCTGGTTTCACCTGTGCCATCACAGCAACTGCTGGAAAGTCTGCCACCCATGTCACCACATTCCCCACAGCTGCCCGGTGAGTTTTGTTGCACATTCGCACAACACACACATTTCCACACACCCTTTACACTACTGTAAACAGTGCTAAATATGCAGGACTAGTGATGGGCAACATAAGCTGGCATGTTGCCATTAACATCCAAACACAGTAAACTGTAAAATTATGTTGCACCTTGGAAAATTCTACACATTACATGTGCATGAATGAGATGTCCAATATACCTTAGTTAGGACAAATGAAAGCTAATGTCAAATACTACAATGTTTGCAAACAGATTTGTGAAGCACATTAGTGCACCACATAAGTGTAAACCACAAGCACACAAATTAAATGGACACTATTGGCTCTAAACACTTAGTCCAACAAATGTAAGGTGCAAATGTTGAAAAAGTTAAAGACAAAATATGTGGACAATATAGGCTTACCAACACACACTTACACTGTCCAAAATTAATAGCAAAACACCTTACAACTGCTTTTTATTTACAGCAGACAACATTATTCCAAAAAGTCAGCCAGGGCAACTGCAGCCAACACATGAGGAAACATGCCCTCAATCTAGTTGAAATACCACCACCATAACAAACAAACACTCAGTTTGCAACTCCACCCTCACCTGACACCTGTGCAGGACAGGAGCCCACCCACACCGTTAGCACATTCACCAGACCAGGCATTTTGGTCCAGCTGGTAGACGCAGCAAAATCATAATTTAGAGTGTTTACGTAAGCAAACACACTACATTGCAAATATAGCCCATCATGTACCACGCATCACCAGAAGCAACAGCAGACAAACTAATGAGCTAACCCGATTGGCAAAAACATTAGAACTCATGAGGGCAGACAATAATCGCATTCTCGATACCTTTCAAAGAGTCATTGGATGACAACCAAAGGCTACAACAAACGTACTTGCAGATATTGACAGCGAATCAAACAACACAAGACGCCATGGTCAGAATTATGGAGAGCAACCAGAGACTCTGTGACTCTGAGAACACTAAGCCAGCATTTCACTCCGCAAAGGGAACATACAAGTTCCAGCTCCACTACCCCAACCCTCTTGATGACACCTGTAACATCCCCTCCCAGACGTTCAGCCAGAAGTTGCCAAGACCTCAGTGGTAAAGGCCCATCCACCTCAAGAGGCCGACATGCAAAATAAGACCACATAAGCATGTTTGTTCAAAACACAAAATATTTGTGTTGATTGCTGCATTTTTGGGTTTGCACTCACAAGTGTGAGAAGTTATTTTTCTTTGTTTAGTACGTTTATTATGAAAGATATGTACTAGTAAAAACAAGGTACAACATGATACAGTTGTTTTGGTCTTCTTTCAGACAATATTTAGGTACAGTAATTTTTTTAATACATATGCATGCTCACAATTAATATACATATCTTACGCATGCAGCAGTGGTTAGGTATTTTTTTTATTAACCTTACAAAATTAAAATACACCATTCTATTACATAACGTTAACGTAGGATTATGTGTATGCATGAGATTACATTCTGAAACACAAATCAGCACTACATAAATGCAGGGCAAATCTAATGATTATTAGAACAGGACTGTATTTGTTGGCCAATTTTCACTATACAAACACAAGAACAAAGTGTAGTGTGGTGCCAAACATAACAGGTAACCCAAAAAACACACACAAAAACCATACAGGAACATTAATATACTTACGTTAGTAATTGAGAAGAGTGGTAGATGTCAAACACGCCAGCCAAAAGCAGTTCTATTTGGTATTACAACTTTTGTACAAATCAATCACATTTGCGGCAGAGTTTAAAGTGTTTACGGCCGGAAACACAAACACGAATCATTAGTAAATTACCGTATTGTATTAAATAACAACCGTATTTGACCGATGGTGTATTCATTCATATTTGTGTTCACCGCTGTGTTAAAATATACAAATGCAATGAACACGGACGAATTGCAGGGTTAATAAATTCCCGAAACGCCACTTAGAAAAACAGAACTCGAATGGATATGAAATAAATCGATATCTTAGTAAATATACCCCTGGGTGATAGCATGGTGTGTTCCTATTATATACAGTGTTATGCTATGATGAACCAAGCTGCAAGACAGTGCGTTACCAGTTTTCAAAGGCCAGGCAGTATCTTTTCATAAATGTACTGCATCTCCACACAACAGCCATTGTCAAACATGTAAAGTAGGCCCATCACAAATTAAAAAATCCATGAACACAAAAGAGCAGATATCATTTGGATGAAAAGTTATTGTGATTGAACCCTGGTACTGATAAAAAGTGTATCCAAAAACAGAGAATAAAAAAGAGACTCTTTTCTGGGCGCACTCTTTACTTTTTGAATAATAATATAAATGTTACATAGATAAGATAAGAATAAATCTAAGTATAAAATATAACTTTTATTAACATCTTAAAATACCAAGATATATAGTCGTCAAAAATTAGATAACAATCCAATGATTAATGGAATTAGTCCAAAATTGTATCAATCCTCAATAACACAAACTTATGATGTAAGGATAAATCAATAAAAGTTCAATTAATAACAATTAATTTACAATTAAGGGTCTCAATTTTCCAATTGAAAGATCGGTTAGGTCTTACTCTGTCATATTTTGGCTGTGCTGTTTATTGTTTCATTTATTACCATGTGTAATTTTATTATTTACTTTTTAATATATTAATTGTTCTTGTTCTTGTTTTTGTTTTTATCTTTATTCCTTTATTTCTTCCGATGTGGCACCACCTGCGGGCTTATTGTCTGCTGAGTCCGACTGTGATACAGAACATGTTACACAATCCATGAGGCTGTATGCTATTCATGAACCACAGCTGAAAAGGATCCTGTTTACCTATCTGCATTAGCTGAAGTGATTGACATGTGGTATAATTGATCAGTGAACCGGCCCATAAATAACCAGCATTGACGTAGTCCGTAACAGGAAGTGATCAAGCCCGTGTTACGGGTGAAACGCGTCTTCCACGTGCTTATCGTTCGTCCCTTCTCTCATTGAATGCCGTCCATTTACTACAACCAGCCGCTACATCGCTACCCAGAACCCGTACCAGCCGCCACACCGCTACCCAGTGCCCGTACCAGCCCCACCGAGTTGCATCATTCCAGCATCAGGACTGTCTTCGGATCGGTGCCGGATCTCAAACGGTAATATTATGTGCCTTACCGCTCGATCGTGGATGCCGTGTACCTGATTTGTGAGACTTACTGCGGTGTATAAGCATTATTTACATCACGCCGTTTAAACTTGGATACTTACCTGCCATCCTTTAGACTGATTGTCATACGTGCCGCATTCTTTGGAGTGTGTCTATATCATATGGGGACTCTAAATCGTACTTCATATTAGGATCGCTGCTTACACCTGCAATCTTTCCTTCTCTGACAGCATTGCGGGTAATATCCTATTATTGTTAAATTGATCTCGGCAAGTGAGTAATTAAGCTATTTACCGCTATAGAACCAGTGACAACGTGCATTATCTTTCTGGGCATATTTGGGCAGTGCCAATTGTTACCCCCACCTTAATCCCCCCCCCCCTTTTTTTTTTCTTTTCTTTTTTCTTTTTTCTTTTCTTCCTCCAATGACCCCCAATATTTGGATTTAAGATTTGTTGTATATGTGATTAACCATTTTTTGCCTCTCTAGTGGATAGGGTGTTATTTAATTGCAATACAGCCATTATACTGAGTATTCTACACCCTTTTCTTATATGAGGCAATGAGGCACCTTTTTATTGCTAGAATATTCTCCTAGCATACATATGAGTAGATTTCATGGTCTTTTGTGACTGAGTATCAGTTACATTGACACAAGTATCCTTTTCTCCTGACCTCAATAACGGAGCACTGGCAACATTATTGTTATATTTAATCTCTGATACTGTGTTTCCTGCACCAGTGTGAAGAATCCATTATCACCCATCATTGGTACTTGGTCTCACTGACCTATACAAAAAATCTTCTTTTAGATATTTTCATACACGGATATACAATTAGCACTGTGTAAATTTCGGTAGGGAATCAATATCTTTGTTGATGCAATCACTTGTTCATTCCCCCTTTCCCCTTCTCTCCTCTTCTTTTCTCTTTTTCCATACTTATCCTTTTTCATGGACTCTCACCATTGATTCAGCGATTATCCCTGTCTAACATTGGCAGCAGATCCATCTTTTTCTTTATACTAGATATATAGTGAACTCTCATCAGTGATTCCAAGAGCCCTTGCCATCATTCGCAATCCTCTACTATCATACCACACTGGAAACGCCCGAAGCCGTCTGATCTTGGAAGCTAATCAGTGTTGGGCTGGGTCAGTACTCTAGTGGGCGACCATTGAGGAATACCCAGTGTTGTAGAGCTCACATTGATCCGTCACGCTCAGAGTCTAACACTGACAGCAGATTCACACTGTTACTTTTTTCTATCTGCTGTGTCCCCCTTTTCAAATAGTGTGGGTACTAGTACTTAAGTACCTTTTGATTGTGAACATATACAGGGTTAGTCTGTTCCGACAGCCCAAGTATTATCTGGAGGTTCTACATTTGTTTCATCAATTTTTTGGCATTCTTATTATATTGATACAATCGGGACAGATTACAATAAATTCAGCACTGATTTGTTATTAATTGAACTTTTATTGATTTATCCTTACATCATAAGTTTGTGTTATTGAGGATTGATACAATTTTGGACTAATACCATTATTCATTGGATTGTTATCTAATTTTTGACGACTATATATCTTGGTATTTTAAGATGTTAATAAAAGTTATATTTTATACTTAGATTTATTCTTATCTTATCTATGTAACATTTTTATTATTATTCAAAAAGTAAAGAGTGCGCCCAGAAAAGAGTCTCTTTTTTCTTCTCTGTTTTTGGAAGCAGCCCCATTGACTCAGGGTGCACCACCAAACTGTGACTGGAAAACGTTGCTTTCCTTATAACTGTTAATTTTGGTTTAGTATATTCATTACTATAATTTTTATACACCGGTGCGGTATACATCCAAATACAAGTAGTCTGTTTACTGAGTTAATCTCAGTTTCCATACCTTGCATGGCGATTTACTCATACTAATACTTTTTTCCTATTAAGGATCTCTTTCCTTTCTTTCTTTTGTTACGTCATAAGTATCATAATTCCCTAAAATTTGATTACTATCCTTATTGTTACACGAACTTACATTCACAGCCACATTTAAGATTATGACCACATTTTCATTAAAGACAGAGCTTATACCCAAACGTAGAAATTTAGAGGACCTAGGTGATATCTTTTCTGATACCTCCCAAAATCTGGGTGCTTCAAGTGATTGGAGATCTGACCTCTCCAAACTACAAAAAAGCCTACAAAGAAGGGTAAGACTGACCTGGGATATTACCACTTTGGAAAATTACCATAAGACTAAAATCTATCCCAGAGGCCTACGCCCTCGAGTTTTTCCTTCTTTTCCTCTGGCCACAGAAAACTTGAAGGCAGAATGGGAGTCTGTTTTATTAAAATGCTCTCATGAATTAACCCTGATCCTTATCAAACATGACAATTTAGTTCTGGATCAGGTTGAAAAAAGTATTGAAGAGCTAGGTAAAACCCTGGAGATTTGGGAGAAGGATCTCGCTTTTCAGAATTCTTTTGATAAATACAAGAAAGATCTGAACACTTATGAGACATCGATTATAGAACAAAAAAGGAGTAAATTCCTTAGAGACAAAAACGATTTTTCCAAAGGGAATATCTTTCGGTGGTACTTCAATACCCCAAGGGGTAGGGGCGGACTTCCAAGGGAGGATATTAGCTCTTCCGAATTAGAATCCTCATTCAGTGAAGATTCCTCCATAGAACGTTTAGATATTGGAGCACAGGCTCCAAAACGCTATAATACTGAGGATCCTTTTTTAGGGAGAGGCCAACAACCAAAAAACAGAAGCAAGCACAGAGGAAGACAAGACGAGGGGGGACGAAACACAAACAGAAATCGAGACTGGGACACTCCAAGAACCTCCCACTACCCCATACGGAACACCAGGAAGCGCTAAAAACAGACAATTTACAGATTATCAACCTGAGTACCCGGATTCTAACGGAAGATCAAGTAGCAATCCTGAATAAAGGATTATCATTTTCACCTTCAATGCCTTTTAACAGGTTCATGTGGGAAAAGGACCTTAGACTTTTTGGCAGAAAATTATTATTGAAAAAATTCTTTGCCAAATCCTCTAGTAACGATTTGTCAGATACATCATTACCTGCCCTCAAGGGTTCTTCATTAATTGCATCTCAATCAGAAGAGCCATCGACCTCTTTATCATCAATCACAACATTGTCTGAGGAAGAATTAACAGCAATTCGATTGTTGGAAGAACTTTATATGGAATCCCCATCCAACACATCAGCTGAGCCCAATATTAGACCAGTATGCAAAACCAAATCCACGTTCTTTCCCCCGGACACGAATAGTCCAGAAATAAAAATATTTTTGGATCTTGTATCAAAGGAATTTGATGAAATCCATATCAATTCAAAGAAAAGGTGTCTCTCTAGAAACCTGAAATACAGAGAAAGACAGGCCCTCAAGGAAATCCAAGCCTGGAACGATATAATTATCAAGCCCTCTGATAAGGGGGGCAATATCGTGCTATGGCCTATTGAGATGTATGAGGAGGAAGCACGGAGACAACTTTTTGACTCCTCCTGTTACACAAAATTGCCATTGAATCCAACAGTTAAATTTCAAAAACAGTATATGCACATGATTGAGGAAGCATTTGCCATTGGAACCATTACGCAGCAGGAAGCTAACTATCTCACAGTCACTAATCCTAAAGTTCCCACATTCTACCTTTTGCCTAAGGTGCATAAAAACATCAAAAAACCACCTGGGAGACCTATTGTCTCTGGCAAAGGGGGACTCCTAGAGATACCCAGTAAGTTCCTAGACTTACATCTTAGGGAACATGTTTTGACGTTACCATCCTATTTACAGGATACATCTGACCTTCTAAGAAAGCTGCATGGTGTCTGCCTAGATGATGATTATATTTTAGTCACCCTGGATGTGGAAGCTCTTTACAGCAGTATCTCCCACCAGCAAGGAGTTCAAGCAACCAAATTCTTCCTCAACATGAAAGAGCAAAATGAATTTAATGATTTCCTGTGTGAATTGTTAAGTTTTGTACTCAACAAAAATTTCTTCACATTTAGTGACCAATTTTTCCAGCAAATTCGAGGGACAGCTATGGGAGCAGCGTGTGCTCCCACCTACGCTAATTTGTTCCTGGGCTGGTGGGAACAAACCATAGTGTTCTGTGACGATAATCAAGAGTACACACAGCACATACTAAATTGGCTGAGGTACATAGACGATATTCTGCTAATCTGGGACAGTAATGAACAGCTGCTACTAGACTTTATTAATCGTCTGAACAGCAATGATCTCAACATCTTTCTGACTCACACCATAAGCAAAAACCAAGTATCATTTCTGGACTTGAATATTTACAAGGCAGACAATGGTACATTGGCTACGGAGCTATATCGAAAGGATACTGCTACCAACAGTATCCTATATCAAACAAGCTCGCACTTTCCACCTACTATTGAGAACATCCCGAAGGGTGAATTCCTCAGACTAAGACGCAACTGCACAGAAAACAGTGTGTATAAACAAAAGAGCAGTGAACTTGCGAGACGTTTACAAGCCTGTGGGTATAGCAAACGTTCCCTGAAGAGAGCACAAAAATCAGTTCTCAAGATCAATAGGGATACATTGGTTTTTCAGGAGAAGTCTCGGGCTAAATGTGAGGATTCAAATATCCGATTTGTGGGCACTTTCTGCCCTGAATGGCGTCAAGTTAAAAAGGCTATTCTGAAACATCTCCCAGTCCTACATCTTGATGCTGATTTATCTTCCTTGTTAGATCTCACCCCTCAGATAAGTTGGAGAAGATCAAGAAATATGAAGGACATGCTCGTCCAGAGTCACTACACTCGCAAATCCACCAAATCTGGATCTACTACAGGATCTTTTCCCTGTGGCCAATGTAGAGCTTGCCCTCAGATCCAGATAACTGACCAAGTCAAAGACAAATGGGGACGTGATATCCCCTTACGACATTTTTTTAATTGCGATACGCAAGGTCTGGTTTATTGTCTGATCTGTAGTTGTAATCTACGATATGTTGGCATGACAACAAGGAAATTTAAAACCAGAATCTTTGAGCATATGGGCAACATCCGTAACGCTTCATCGGATCTAGCAAAAGGGAAGAAATTAACATCTGTAGCGAGACACTTTCATGCTTACCATCAGGATTCCCCATATGAGCTACGTGCATTTGGGCTTGAGAAAGTGCATCTTGGCATACGAGGAGGTGATTTGAGCAGAGAGCTCATTAAGAAAGAGAGTGAGTGGACTTTCAAGTTGGGAGGTTTGAAACCAATGGGTCTAAATGAATACATCAACTATAGTGTTTTTCTGTAAAACCAATAAAAAAACTTATTACAGTGTTTTCCTGTAAAATTATGTAGAACTAATTGCTAGCCCCACTTGTTCCTCAATTTCCTCCCTTCCCCCCTTACAATACCTCCCAAAAAAATAAAAAAATAATAATTTATTCGCCTTTTCAGTTTTTCAACAATCTGTCACTTCATATATAGACTTCAGTTCCATTCACTTATCGTAGCATTCCATTATTCACACATATTTGGGTACTCACATTTACATACATCATCAATTCATTGTTCACACATGTATTCCTCAGGGGTCCTTAGTGTCCTTCATTCTATAAATACGTTCCCACATTCACTAATGTTTTTCACTGGTCTTACACTCACAATTTATTCACCCCTACTGTTTAGTGCTATCAGCCCTCTTTATACCAGAACCCCCCACCTTTACCATGAATTATACTAATCCATTGTTTCACCTATCTTTTCCACTAGTGTTCACATGCCCCTCCTTTTTAATAGCCCCACTCTAACTAGCATTCCCCCCCCTTCCCCCCTCTCCCCGCTAAACCCCCCCCCCTCAAAACCCCCCCTTCATTCACCCCCTCTTCTCATACTTATATATGGTTTTACGTTCATCAACACGTCATTTCCATTCTATATTACATTTACATGTTCCTTATTTTTAACTTCATTCAAATCTTCTACTTATTTATATATTTTCATTTTTTCTTATTCATTTAACAAATGAATTAAACAGGATCAATTAGGTCATGGTACTCATACTTATATCTTATACGGGTTATTTAGTAGACTCTTTATTTATGAGCATTGTTGATTAAGTGTGTTCCAAACCCATTGCCTTAGACTTCATACCTCCCAAATTTGTAATATTATCTCTTGTACTTTCTAATAAGTCATGATGATTTACAATTAAGGGTCTCAATTTTCCAATTGAAAGATCGGTTAGGTCTTACTCTGTCATGTTTTGGCTGTGCTGTTTATTGTTTCATTTATTACCATGTGTAATTTTATTATTTACTTTTTAATATATTAATTGTTCTTGTTCTTGTTTTTGTTTTTATCTTTATTCCTTTATTTCTTCCGATGTGGCACCACCTGCGGGCTTATTGTCTGCTGAGTCCGACTGTGATACAGAACATGTTACACAATCCATGAGGCTGTATGCTATTCATGAACCACAGCTGAAAAGGATCCTGTTTACCTATCTGCATTAGCTGAAGTGATTGACATGTGGTATAATTGATCAGTGAACCGGCCCATAAATAGCCAGCATTGACGCAGTCCGTAACAGGAAGTGATCAAGCCCGTGTTACGGGTGAAACGCGTCTTCCACGTGCTTATCGTATGTCCCTTCTCTCATTAAATGCCGTCCATTTACTACAACCAGCCGCTACATCGCTACCCAGAACCCGTACCAGCCGCCACACCGCTACCCAGTGCCCGTACCAGCCCCACCGAGTTGCATCATTCCAGCATCAGGACTGTCTTCGGATCGGTGCCGGATCTCAAACGGTAATATTATGTGCCTTACCGCTCGATCGTGGATGCCGTGTACCTGATTTGTGAGACTTACTGCGGTGTATAAGCATTATTTACATCACGCCGTTTAAACTTGGATACTTACCTGCCATCCTTTAGACTGATTGTCATACGTGCCGCATTCTTTGGAGTGTGTCTATATCATATGGGGACTCTAAATCGTACTTCATATTAGGATCGCTGCTTACACCTGCAATCTTTCCTTCTCTGACAGCATTGCGGGTAATATCCTATTATTGTTAAATTGATCTCGGCAAGTGAGTAATTAAGCTATTTACCGCTATAGAACCAGTGACAACGTGCATTATCTTTCTGGGCATATTTGGGCAGTGCCAATTGTTACCCCCACCTTAATCCCCCTCCCCCCCCTTTTTTTTTCTTTTCTTTTTTCTTTTTTCTTTTCTTCCTCCAATGACCCCCAATATTTGGATTTAAGATTTGTTGTATATGTGATTAACCATTTTTTGCCTCTCTAGTGGATAGGGTGTTATTTAATTGCAATACAGCCATTATACTGAGTATTCTACACCCTTTTCTTATATGAGGCAATGAGGCACCTTTTTATTGCTAGAATATTCTCCTAGCATACATATGAGTAGATTTCATGGTCTTTTGTGACTATCAGTTACATTGACACAAGTATCCTTTTCTCCTGACCTCAATAACGGAGCACTGGCAACATTATTGTTATATTTCATCTCTGATACTGTGTTTCCTGCACCAGTGTGAAGAATCCATTATCACCCGTCATTGGTACTTGGTCTCACTGACCTATACAAAAAATCTTCTTTTAGATATTTTCATACACGGATATACAATTAGCACTGTGTAAATTTCGGTAGGGAATCAATATCTTTGTTGATGCAATCACTTGTTCATTCCCCCTTTCCCCTTCTCTCCTCTTCTTTTCTCCTTTTCCATACTTATCCTTTTTCATGGACTCTCACCATTGATTCAGCGATTATCCCTGTCTAACATTGGCAGCAGATCCATCTTTTTCTTTATACTAGATATATAGTGAACTCTCATCAGTGATTCCAAGAGCCCTTGCCATCATTCGCAATCCTCTACTATCATACCACACTGGAAACGCCTGAAGCCGTCCGATCTTGGAAGCTAATCAGTGTTGGGCTGGGTCAGTACTCTAGTGGGCGACCATTGAGGAATACCCAGTGTTGTAGAGCTCACATTGATCCGTCACGCTCAGAGTCTAACACTGACAGCAGATTCACACTGTTACTTTTTTCTATCTGCTCTGTCCCCCTTTTCAAATAGTGTGGGTACTAGTACTTAAGTACCTTTTGATTGTGAACATATACAGGGTTAGTCTGTTCCGACAGCCCAAGTATAATCAGGAGGTTCTACATTTGTTTCATCAATTTTTTGGCATTCTTATTATATTGATACAATCGGGACAGATTACAATAAATTCAGCACTATTTTGTTATTAATTGAACTTTTATTGATTTATCCTTACATCATAAGTTTGTGTTATTGAGGATTGATACAATTTTGGACTAATTCCATTATTCATTGGATTGTTATCTAATTTTTGACGACTATATATCTTGGTATTTTAAGATGTTAATAAAAGTTATATTTTATACTTAGATTTATTCTTATCTTATCTATGTAACATTTATATTATTATTCAAAAAGTAAAGAGTGCGCCCAGAAAAGAGTCTCTTTTTTCTTCTCTGTTTTTGGAAGCAGCCCCATTGACTCAGGGTGCACCACCAAACTGTGACTGGAAAACGTTGCTTTCCTTATAACTGTTAATTTTGGTTTAGTATATTCATTACTATAATTTTTATACACCGGTGCGGTATACATCCAAATACAAAAAGTGTATCCAAACATCCTGTAAACCACAAATAGCACCCAAATATCCTGTAAACCAGAAATCGCTCACCTGATATAGTTATTCGTGTGTTTCTACAGAAAAAAAAAATTAAAGGAATGCCAAGGAGTCGGACTATATTTTGGACAAAAAAAGATGCCAAGACCTTGTACGACTTAAGCGTTTTCAAGAGTACAAAATGACACATTTTACAGGATCTGTTGATCACCCAAATTGTACAGTAATCTATTGAATATTGTAATCCCACCACCAAAAAAACTTTCATAAGTACATTCTCAACAGATTCACTACTGGCAAAGACAATCAACTGACCAGTAGTTAATCTGTGGAACCTATTTCCGGGCACACATCTTAAAACTTTGTAAAACAATTTATACGGGGATATCCAGTTAGCCCCGAAAAAAATTTTGGTCATGGAAAACAGTTTTTTTTGTGTAACTTTGTCACATTTTCACTGTTTTTCTTTACTTATCTAGTCAATACCTTTTTTGTTTTGTTTTTGCAAAAAAAAATTCTGTTTTCACCCAAAAACAAATAGGATCTGGGATAGGCTCCTAGACCGGTTTCAGTATGTATTCCCGATGGATGGGATACCAATGGTATGAATAACGACATTGACATCCCATCCACTGAAATCCTGACAGCCCCACAGTGAACCCCCTAAACTTCCTCTGTGCCCGACCCTAACTTTTCCTTGTGGGTGCCTAACCCTAACCCTCCCCGAGGCTGCCTAACCCTAACCCTCTCTACCCTGCTGCCTAACCAAACGCTCCACACTTGGTGCCTAACCCTAACCTCCCCTTTTAAGTGCCTAACCCTAATCCCTCCTCCCTGGTAACTAACACTAACTTTCCTGGCCCTGCACCCTAACCACCTTTCGTCTGCCTAAACATAACTCCCCCCCCCTCCATCCCCGTGGCATGATGCCAGCGCGTTCCGCTAAGAGGACAATCAGGAATTCAAGCGTCAGTATTTTGATACCAAAATTCTCACCTCTGTTGGCATTGTAATATCGTTATTATGGCCACTGGGCGGGATTCCAGCATCGGTATTGAATCTGCCGGGATGCCGCCAGGCGGCATTTTAACTGCGTACCCCTGGAACTATGTGTTTTCTGGAAAAAGAGGGGCTGAGGAGGTGCAGGTGAAAAATAATCCCAGATGACTGCTGACCTGTTAGATCAATTAACTGTGGTCAATTACAGCAGCTAATTCGATACCGCCCATAATCAATGCGACCACATTGACCGCATTGGCTGTGAACGCCTCTGCTTTATTAACAGGCCGAGGCATTCACGGGGTTGGAGGGGGGTGGTGATGGAGCATTGCGGGGGTGGTGTGGGCAAAACATTGGCAACAGCATTTTTGGGGTGACTGTTCTAATCAAGAAAATGGCGGGGGACCGCCTACACACACAGCCTAGCTTCGGCTGCTGGGGGTTGTCCACAGTTGCTGCAACTGCAATTAAACTGCGGTCACAGCCACAGGCCATTTAGCATGCTGAGCGGCCTTGCCCTGAAATGGGCGGCTGCCAGCATGTGATAGAAAGGATTGCAAATTCCGCTAAAAAGCAGAATCTGCAATGCTTACTGAATAACCGCCATAGTCTCTTCCTTTATAGAAGACCACCAAACATCCATGAACCATAGTTCAATAGTCTTACTAAATGCCTGTAGGGTTAGCCACTCTTCTCTCATCTAACTCAAACAGCACCACCTGTCAAAATGTTTGAATTACATACAGTAATAGTTTAGGCAATTTACAGGAGTATGAACATGAACTTGATCTTGAGCTGTAAGTAAAATGTCAAACAAATGGGAACATTTTCTAACACTTCTGTGATCTCTTAGAAAAGGCTCCTAGAAAGTGCATCTGCTTTAGTATTCCTATAATGTGGATGAAACAAAAATGGTCACAATAATTCTGGAAAAGAAGAGAGCTTACTTTACTTGTTTGAGCTTCATTCTATTTGCAGACGTATTTGAGGTTTTTATGGTCGGTATAAACACTTATAGGATGGAGTGCCTCTTTCTAGCAAATTATTTCACTTTTTTGGAAATGTAATAGCTAGTAACTCTCTATTACCTATATCATAAGAAGAGGATTTTCTTAAGCAAAATGTTCTAGGATGCAGTTTCCTATAAATATGGGAAGTCTGAGATAATACTGATTCTGCTCCTTCCTCCGAGGCATAAACCTCTACAACAAATGCCAAATTCAGCTAAGATTGTATTTTAAAAAGCTGCCAGTGTCTCAGGTGAGTATTCTGAAGAAGTATAATTGTATTGGTTGTAACACTTACTGCTGCTTACAAAAGGGGAAAATTACTTAATTAATCATTTATTGTAAGAGCAATGCCCAGTAACCTTTTCATGACTTTAAGGTTTTTGGACAATGATCAGTCTATTATAGCCTGAACCTGGACTGGATCCATATAAAAACCACTAGATGAGATTATATAGTCTAAAAATGGACCTCATTCTCCAATTTTTATATCTCATTTTTGGCTTGCATGTATTATTATCTTAACCTTTACAACCCATTCTCACCTGATACAATGTTCCTCCATGTAGGGTGAGAAGCCCAAAATGTCAAGAAGATCTTGTTTACAAAGTCTTGAAACATGGAAGGAGAACTACATTACACAAAAGCCATGGCTAAGACATTTTTCATTTATCTCCCTCTGTAGATTGTATAAATTGCTAAAATCAATTTTAAAACATATGGTGGCCCCTCTAATCTGAGTAAAGAAGACCAAAATAAGAAGCAAATGGAACAGCACTTCTTAATAATCCTGATCTTGTTCAGACCCTCTGATTACTTCAGACTATTCCCTTGTTGACTTAAATTTCCAATGTGCCATTAATGGGGAGCATTTTAAAACCATAGTAAACCCATGTTTTCTGCAATAATTATTGTTCTCTGTACAGATATTTCTTAAGATGTTTCTTAAGTCAGAATTGCATCTTGTCTGTTCTGATTGGTGTCAAGCCTTTTTCCCAAGAAACAAGAGCCTGAATGGTCTTTCACTTTTAAATTATTTGGTGAGTATGTTACCATCTCCACACCCTGAGTATTAATGTCTAAATTGGCACTGGAGTCCTACTTAAATGGATCATTGTTAACCCAGGTTATCACATCTCCACCTTGGGCGGAACCGCTTCCTTATTCCAAACTGCTCATCATGGCACAGCCAACCAAGAGCTGATAAGATCTACTATTTTTAATGCCCATATACTCTAGATAAAATTGAAAATTTTGCAGACAAATTCCTCAAAAACATTACAAGAATTAGTAAACACAGCCTACTCTGATCATTATACTGTACATCTCCCATTCTGCTTTCATGTTTTCCTGGTTGGTTGAGATTAAATATCTCCAATAAAAGCAGTAAAAATATTTCTGATATCAATTCCTCCAATTTTTTGTTTAACTTTATGCTAAAGGTACCCTCAAGCTTTTCTGACTACATGCTAAAGCCATGCTCTGATCAGCAGATTATCCACAAGGGGATCTATGAATATGGAAAAAGGCCCATGAGTGTAATGGTGAAGGTATATAAAGCTCCAGTGGCTACGACTGCCAAATAGATGGTGTGAGTCATCTCAGTGGAAGGGTTTTTCCATATATCACACTATCACACTGTATACTATTTGTAGATACTTGTGTCACTTGCAAACTACCATTTAAGAACATTTGTTTCCTATTCCTTAAATATAATCTTAAAACACCAAAGTACTTTTGTTTAATCACAAACAATTTCAACATGTGCTTGTTTGTTGACAAGCCATGTTCCTCTTGCACAAGCCTTCACCTACTTCCAAGGGTCTTCTTTAAAATCAGATGATTGTGAATGGTTAATCTTTAAATGTCACAAACTTAATTCAACATATTGAAGCGTAAAAACAGTTCCTTACCATCAAAATATGCCTTACAGAATAAAATATAGACAAGACTGCCAAAATTCTATGGCAATTAGGAGTTCGCAAAATGCCATCAGTAATTGAGTTGGTATTTAATTCTATGTGTCTTGAAAAGGGGACATGGACTCATCAGAATTTTTTAAGTCCTCTAAATTAAATGCCATTTTCATTTTTGTTGTCATTATCTGTACTTTACACAAGTCCTTAACAATCCAAAAGATCCTAGACTCAAGCAATTTACTTTATCTGAAGCAAGATCTATTTTAAAATATCTGTAATTTGACATTACTGTATATTTAAGCTTATGTTTTAATCAGACAAAAAATTAAAAACTATACTTTGTGTGTCATATTTTATTTAAATTACTGTAGACCCTAGATTCTTCATGTACCGAGTTATGCCCCATTTCCTGAAAGCATGTGTAAAAAACATGATTGCTTCTTACTCTTCTAAAAATTGTAATTAGTGTATACTTTGAAGATTGCACCATACATGCTGGCAGGGCTGAAGAGAGATTTGCCAGGCCCTGGTAAGCAAGGGGTGTGGCCTAATCATTGTGATGTCATCATGCCCCCTTTAAAAAAACACATGAAAAACTTACTGTACTGTCTGCACAGAGAGAGATATATACCCTTTAGCCAGGGTGCGGTTGTGGGGCACGAGCACTGTGATCTTCAATCCCCACCCCCTTGTACACAGAGAAGACTACTGCTCTCAGAGGCAGCAGTCTCCCTGAACTCATCACAGACCAGTACACAAGTGTTTTGGCCTGGGGAGAGAGGTTGCAGCTGGCTGGCAGGCAAGAAGAGGAAGTGGGGGGTGCGGAACAGGCTCCCGCAGGACCCCTTTAACAAGCCTGGCCCCATACAATTAGTATACGCTACACACACATACACACACACAAACACACACACACACACACACACACACACACACACTCATACCCCAGTACCACTGCATATTGGGGCTACTTCTCTTCACCTGTGTCAGGAGATGTTGTCCAGATAGAGGGCATAAAAATGCTCATAATATAAATATAATTTGTCACATGTCCTGCATGATAATTATCCAAAGCAGACATCCAGGTATCCCAAGAAGTGGCTACAAAGAAGATAATCAAAGTTTTGTAATAGTCCAATCTGAGCCCTTCCTTGTATCCTTGTAGAATGATCTAAAGAGCGCTGTATACAGGCTATCTGATTTGAGTTGATGGACCACAGCCTTGTAGTAAACTTGATAGAGACTTACTCATTGCTGTAATAAAAGCTAAACAATATTTTTTTTGGTTTGAGCACAGAATACAGTATTGAAGATTTTTTCTGCCTAAAAAATTGTCTATTTTTCTAACTTGAAATGTGTTGATTACATAGTTACATTGAAGCTGGAAAAAGTTTTGACATCATTAATCTTGATTTCAGGTTTTATATTACATAAACCTGCAGTGCAATTAAAATACATGGGTGTAGACTTTTTATATCCACTGCTGCAGTTATTCTCAAACTCAGTCCTCAAGACACATTAACAGTACAGATTTTAAGGCTTTCCATGCTTGAGCACAGATGGATAAATCAAAATGACAAAGGTACTAATTACGTTACCTGTGCTCAAGCTTGGACATACTTAAAACCTGGACTGTATCTTGAGGACTGATATTGAGCAACACCGCACCTCTGCATCCCCAAAAGTAGAGAACAGTCACCCCCTTACTGAAGTAAGTATTTTATGGGAGCAACAACTCTAACCTGCTTACAGGTTAAATATTATGAAGATATAAAATCATAAATCATCTCTCTGAACCAAATAATTTACAAAAATATTTATTGCAGATTTTCCATGAAAAAAAAAACATGCACGACTCTTCAGACAGATGATTTGGGCAACCCAGGTGTGAACTGTCATGCTTGATTCTGTTTGAATAATCTGTACTGTTTTAAAGTATGTTAAGTGTTTTGGTTTAAAGAGATTATTTCTAATTTCTATTATTATTATTATTATTATTATTATTATTATTATTATCATCAATGCAGGTTGAAGGTGTTGTCCCCATTACTTCACTGAGTGGACTCTGAAAAAATGTACCAGTAGTAAGTATAGTGCAGATATGCTCAAATGATAGGTACTGTATAGTATAAAGAGAGGAGATTGAAGAGGTATGGGCAGTGAGAAGGGAGTATTGAGTTATACTGTAAATAGGGTAGATAATTTGTGCGATATGTAAAGCAGAGGAGCGGAACGGGAAAGAAGAGAAAAGGGATTAGAAGATAAAGTGGACATTTATTCTAGTGGAATTAAAAGGAAAAAGAACTGCAAATAGGAATATAGATCCATATTTGAGACAAGGATAGTAATGGTAGTAGTATTATAATGCTAGGAGGACAGTGCCATCAATAAGGAATATATACAGTTAGCAATTCTATGTTTATCCTCTTAAATCTTATAATGTTTTTCTAGCACAATATGAATCACAGAATATACAGAAGTAAAAATTTAACATAGGACAGATGATAGATTTATAAATAAAATAACTAGGTAAAAAAAGTGACAGTAAACAAATATATATATATACATATATACATATAGTATGCAGAGCATTTCATTGAAATATTACATTTGAGCAGTCTGCCTTTTTTGCCTATAGTTAATTTTTTTCTTATCTTTGGAAAGTGACTGATAAAAGTCCTAGTTTATTAAATATTGTTTCCCTGTTATGCTTTGTCACTCCAAATTCACTTTGAAACGCAGAATGATGGAACGATCCAATATATCGTGAGCTGAGATATCTGACCTTTGGAACTATCTATTTTATGTGCATTCTGCTCTTAAATCAAATTGAATTTATTTCACCTGTCTCTATATAAAGGTAGGTTTCCTATTCACTCCTCCTTGTAATGCACTTTAGTATATAGGCACTATGCCTTAGTTTCTTGCCAACTTCTATAGCCTTATACATTTTATTTTACTCACACTAAGTGATTAATATGACATTGACTCAGCCACGTGGATATAGCTTTGGCTAGTTGTTGCCAGTTTACCAACATAAACAAGAGTGAGGGAATATATCACAGACACTATGTGATCTCCAAGCAGTTGTGTTTGAGGAAGTCATTTGTGCAATTTGAATAGAAATCTAAACATTAATATATATGGCTTCAGTGTATGTCAATTAGATCACTAATCGCCAGCCTAATTATTAGGACACATTTCTGGGACATGACACCACAAAACTCTTTCAGATATATGACAGAGATTATATATATTAACTATACTGTAATTGTTAATGGCACAAATTAGCTGTTACTCACTTTGATTTTCAAATATACTCATGTTCATACATTGTTCTGGTTTTCTGACAATGTTTTAACATCAGTGTGTCATGAAAAAAACGATTATGTGGCATCTGTCTTGGCAGATGTGTCTCAAGAGCAAAATAAAAAGTACTAGTCAAATCCTTAAACAAGTTTCTATACAATTGTCAGAAAACATATTTCAGATTACCTTTGTTTCACTGATGGAACAGTTTTTGCAAGCACACTAGATTTATAATGTAGAAGATTGTTGAAATAGTGTATATCATTCAGGATTGGCAAAACACCAGAATGGTCCAGACCCCAGAAAGTCATACCAGATTTGCTCACTGCAGCAAACTCTGTAACTCTGGAGCTTGAAGTGCACATCCCAGTCCAGGGAGTGTCTCATCCAGGGGGTGCTTGTGACAGCTGTCACTGGGAAGATGGAGAGGGAGAGATTACAGCCTCCCTGTTTGGTCCAGACCGTTCCGGTGTTTACCCCATCTCTGGACAATATGGATCTCCATATTTCCATAGACAGATGTCAAAGACGGCCACCCCCCCCATACAGGACACCCTATGGAGCATGAAGTGTGTGTCCCTACACACACTACAAGCTCCAGGGTGGCAGGGGTTGCTGCATGTGGCCAGGTTGGCCTGACAGGGTCTAGACCTTTCCATTTTTTACCCAATACCGATTTGCTCTATATCATTGACTGGTCTCTTTGCAGCACCCACTGTTCCATTGGCCAAAGGGGTTGGTATCAGGTGACGTGGTTGGGAGACCGCCGGTCCCCATATCGATGCCAGGATCCCATCTGTCAGATTGCCGTGGGGGGGAAGAGCGCAATGAAGCCCCTTGCGGGCTCGCTGCACTTGCCACGCCAGGGCCAGGGCTCTCTGTTACAAATCCGGAGTGCCCTCCTTGTCTATCCTTCTGCTGTGGATCCATGAAGCTGGCTGGTGTCTCTATCCTTCCCTAGAGCTTTCTAACCACTCTGGCCTGTTGCTTCTCTAGCTGAGCTGCCCCCTCCTGCATCCACTGGGGGTCTAGCTCAGCCATCTCTGCTGACTCTGGTCTCCTGCACCTTGAACTAGAAGGCCACAATGCTGAAAATACCACATCTACCCTTGTCTATAAAGGCTGCAATGTCATTTGACCCCTTACCTCCTGCAGTGGTTGGCCTGCTTCCCACTATACACCAGCTACCAGTCTTTGGAATTTGATGTTTCTCCTGGGTGCTCTACCATCAGCTGCAGTAAGTCCATGTAGACCCCCATCCACATCTCAGGAGGATCACCTACTGCACATTACACCATAATTGCTACCATAATTGTTTCCATGGCCTTCTATAAGAACTATTCTACACCCTGGTCCCCACCTCCATTCCCTGTTCAATACTGTGTTTTATGCCACACCCCTACCTAAAACTATGTTGGAAGCCAGAATTGTAGTTATAGATAAGGAAAGGAAGCACTCCCATGACAATGCCAGCTATAGACATATAGCCTTACTCTCAACAGTGACATCAAACTTTATGTATATAGTTTAGCTAACCATCTGAACAGGATCCTTCCCAACCTAGGGCCTAATTCCAATTTGCAAAGATTTGCCCAACCACCAGCCACAGGGAAGTGGCTGTGCAATTCCAGACACTTGCATGCATCTGCAAGATTCGAATGTTGCATCTGAGGATTTATCATGGTAGCACACCACAGTCAGTGTGCATAAGCTATCAAATCTAGACATCCGGGTCCAGTAAGTCTGAATTCGCCCTGGGCCCAGCATGCATATAAAATGGGGTAATTAGTTTTTCCCTAGATTCTGAAAAGGTGTTCAACCAATTTTGTGGCTTTGAAGGAAACATAGAATTTGACAGCAAACAATAACCACTTGGTCCATCTAGTCTGCTCTTAGCACACACACACACACACACACACACACACACACACACACACACACACACACACACACACACACACACACACACACACACACACACACACACACACACACACACACACACACACACACACACACACACACACACACACACACACACACACACACACACACACACACACACACGTTCATTATGCTTGGGAGCCAGTTGATTTACCAGTATATTTTTGGATTGTGGGAGGAAACGAGTATCCAGAGGAAATCCACAGAAGCATGGGGAGAATATACAACCTCCACACGGTTAGGACTGTGGTGAAAATCAAACCCATGACCTCAGTGCTGTGAGGCAGTTATGCTAACCATTACATCATCTGTACGGCCCATTAAGATGAACCTGATTCTCAAACTCCTTTATCTGTTCCAAACCCTTCCTGTTAGAGTCTCAGATGTGTTCTTTAAAGACCTTCAATTTTCTTTCTTGAGATTCATCTGGATTGGCAAAATCCCCAGAATCTCCCTGAAAGTTATTAAGCAGCTTTGATTTCGTGGGTGCACAGGGTTCCCAGACATTAAATTCTACTACTTAGCAATCCATTTGAGCCAAACAACAGCTACTGCTTATCTGCTTAACTAATATTTTTAAGAAACTGTATATCCAATAAAAAATATTTATTCTAAAAAGTATGGCAGGCATTGGGGGTGAAGGAACCAGGAAGCAGAGGGATCAGAGTTCCGGCTGATAGCGGCAACTGCAGGAAGATTCTCTTCCTGCAGCTGCACAGTGGGCTTTCTAACTGGTCTCATCAGATGCAGCAATGTCAGGGAAGCACAGCCTGGTGCTTGAGGCGACCATGTCCGACAAGTGGATAATGGTAATAGGCCCACTTCACTTAATTATTTCCCCTCCCTTAACTTTTGCATGTCTGTGTGAGACTCCTACCGTACATGATATACAGTAAATTGACTGTCCCCATTTCTTCCTAGTCCTGCTATGGAACAACCCAGCTTTCCCACCTGTAGATTCATCTCCCCACTTCAAGCTCTGGATACATTTGGGGATTAGACTGGTTCATCACCTTAACATTCTTAATACTTGGTCCTCTATGACTGGTATTCAGCAAAATTCACCTCCCTATGCCCTCATTTTTAATTCTTTCAAGTCCTTCATTTTCTTATGTCTTCTCCCAGGCAGATGTCTTGCAAACTGCCACCCGATTTGAGAGGCTTTGCCTCAGTTTCCAACTTCACCTGATTCGCCTGGTGAATCCATGCAACACTGCTGCCCTCTCTGGTAGCAGAGACCTTTCTAAAAAGTGCTCGCTGCCCCATAGGGTGCAAGCACTTTTAAGCAAGTTCCACATTCAGCCAGCCGTGCAAAGGGGGCAAATCGGGCTGCCGTTGCCGGCATCGCAACACTACAGCAATGGCTAATCTGACCCTTTTGCACCTAAATCATTTCCCTCCTAAGGGCCCAATTCAAGGTTGATTGCAAAACAGCAGTTTTCTCTAATGGGCAAAACCATGTGCACTGCAGGTGGGGCAGATATAACATGTGCAGGGAGAGTTAGATTTGAGTGGGTTATATTTTTTCTGTGCAGGGTAAATACTGGCTGCTTTATATTTACACTGCAACTTAGATTTCAGTTTGAAAACATCCCACCCAAATCTAACTCTCTCTGCACATGTTTCTGTATATCTGCTCCACCTGTAGTACACATGGTTTTGCCCATTAGGGGAAAATGTTGTTTTGCAATCAACCTTGAATTAGGCCCTAAGTCTCTTCAGTCAAGTTATGTAAGGCAATCAGTGTGCTTATAAAATTTCTAATATCTGATGACTTTTCCTCCATTAATGTTTAAGAATAACTTTTGCAAATGTTTGTGACAGCTAACATATTTCATACAGAACTTGGATAGAGATAAAGTTAAAAGAGATAAAGTATCAACCATTCAGCTTCTAAATGTCATTTTACAGGCTATGTTTGAAAAATGACAGGAGCTGATTGGTCAGTACTTTATCTCTCTCCAAGCATTGATCAATCTCCCCCCTAGCAAGCCTGTTTGAACAGATTGTAGTATGCGATTTAAAGCCCTGATCCTGAAGTTCCCTTACAGGAAAGGAATCAGTCTGGTTAGAAGTATTACGTTCAAGTAGAGCTTGCCCCTAGGACATTTGTAGATGGTAAAGGCAGCTGTGTGCTCTTGTTATTACTTTAAGACCTGTGTATTGCAATGGAGAGAAAAGTTAGTGACAGAACCATAGCTACTATGAACAATTTCCATAAGGGGGAGAAAGGCAGAAAGATAGAGAAGAAAGAAAATGTGTCTGACTGATGTTTACCTGAAAAATGTATCACATAAGAGATATTCTTAAACTCCCGAATGGTCGAAGATGATACACGCACCTTCCTTAGCAAATAATTAACCATTTAAAAACAACTTAAGCAGATAAATAATGACACATGACAACAGGAGATGGTATTTGAATTAATCATATTTATTTTGATAGCCAATTAAATTATTCAAATTGTTATTATGGTGGCAGCCAAAAAAACGGAAGACAAGACAATGGGCGATATTCAAGTGATATATCATGGCCAATCTCCTTTCTAAAGTGATCCCCATTATCCCGCATATCGTGCCCATTACTAAACAGGTTTAGCTGCATAACTGGTTTGGTGCCCTCATACCGCGGGGGTAGCGAGCTGAAATGATTATACCACGCCCATTAGCAGAAATAGAATGGGTGTAAAAGTGGGTGAAAATAATTGAATACCACCCAATAACTTGCATACATCTAAATAAATAGGGGGGAGATGTACTAAGAATTGAAAAGTGCTAAATTTCACAGTGATTAAGTGCCAGCCAATCAGCTCCTAACTGCCTGTTACAGGCTGGGTTTGAAAAATTACAGTAAGGAGCTGGTTGGTTGGTATTTGATCACTGAGCAATTTATCACTTTTCAAAGCTTAGTGCATTTGGCCCTTGGGGTTCAACTCTCCCCCAAAAACAAAACACTTCTATTCAAGCAGCATCCAATTCCAGATCGTGATAGTCATGGTTCTCAATTTCATAATTTCTGGGGAGAGCTCACACAACTCATCTAAAATACCATGAACACAAATAAACATTATTTTTTTTCTGCTACATACAAAAGATCGGACAACACAAAAACAGGAAAAAGTAAAGAGGAAGAGAGGATTTTCCAGAAAATAAGGATGAACCTGCAATCAGTAAACCCTAAATATCACCACCAAATCTCCGCCCCTCATTCATAATAGGCTCTCTAACCACTAGAGAAAAAACAGCACCACCTACAAGTGCCAATTATTTATTTCTTATAGGGAATGGACATTCTCATCTCAACCTTAAGGTTTGAAATGGTCTCGGGCTTACGCATCAGCATTACCCTTCACTAATGTAACTTTACTCTTACTCTATATCACAAATGATTCCGTACAAGATTTGAAACTACTTTACAAATAATTGGGGACATCACTACTTACATACAGTATACAACACTGCTCTATTAACCTTACAATATAAACTAGTAAATATGTACATGATGTATGTTTACCAATAAAAATAAAATTAAACTGGATGCTTTAATGTCCACATGAAACATACCGATTTGGAAATTAACTTTATATTTTCACATCAGTTAGAGGTTTGGAAAATATAGGGAGTACGACACAGTTCATATACTGAAACACAGCTAAGCCAATCAGTCTTTGTTCATTAGGACAGACATACTTGAAAGAGTATCTCTCTATGGAGTAGGTATTAAACAAAGTCTATTATAGCCAGGTTTCAGAGAGAGGAATTGCACTGTTTTGTAATGGAGAAGCATTTTTTCCCCTTACCATATAAGACAATGTTGATATTGTCAGCTGATTCCCAGCTCTGGAGAGAACAGACATCACCAGCTCAGCACATCTCTATCCAAATCATAATTTGTCATTCTTGAATACGCAACCTCTGCTGAACCTCCATGGATTTATGTATACACAGGAGACATTAAGAAAAATACTTTAATAGAAGCAGTGAAGGATTCTTGCTTTATTGGACATTGATGATTTTTTTTCAGGAGAATTTACCACCTGGGCAATGACACATTTCTATATGTTTTGATCACATTACTGAATTGTATATCTTATTATATAATTACTAAACAGAATAAACACACAATCACACACACACACACACACACACACACACACACACACACACTCATATGAAAAACTAAAAAGGTATTATTAAGGTTTTATATAAAATATTGCTCTTTCGAGATGACATCATTCATGACATTATGGCATAATTGTCATAATTATGGCATAATTGGCACAATATTAATGATGTCATAGAGCAATTCAAATAATATCTTTCACTCTCTTGAACAATGACATTGCAAAGTATTCGCAATGGCATCACCAATGACATTTACAGAGATCTTGGTCCAAAATTGATACAGTGTAGTTTTCCCCACCTGCTTCAGGTTCTTCACATCACCACTGGAGCAATGACTGGCTGAGTAATACTAATACATACTAAAACAAAATATCGAAAATCCAGCCAAGCCACTATCTAGTTTATCAAAATCAATTAATCTCAATGGTATCCCGTGTATGTATGTATTCTATCTAGTGATGAGCGGATTCGGTTTTACTCGGTTTTACTCGGGTCTCAAAACCGAATCTTATTGGCTCACTGATGTCACGTGTTTTGGATAGCCAATAATCATACAGTATTTAAAGTATAATTAATCTAATTAATAATCAAACAATGCTACAGAGCTCAAACTTTAGATTCATACATTAATCACTAAGGGGCCTAGTTATCACCATCCGCATCCAGGATGTGGATGACAGGTGATAAAATCGCCCCAACTCGCACTGCGATAATTGATTACATCGCAGGGATGTATCAATTATCGCATGCAGGGATAAAGCTTGCGGTCAAGCTCTGTCCCTGCGATGATACAGCAGCATCACCGGGGTATTTTCCTGAAAAAATACCCCGATGTCCTGGTGCGCATGCGCCGCCCCCGCCGACATCGCGGCTACCGCCGCTGCCCCGTCGACCTTCCCCCATTGTGACTACCCCCACGCGCCGCGGATCCCCCTTCCCCAGAAGATCAATATACTCACCTGTTGGGCTGCCGGGCGCCGGATCCTGTGCGCTGCGGTCACCCCCGGTGCTGTAAAGTGCACTGCCGCTTTGCAGCGTCACTTTACTGCACCGGGGTCACAGCGCGGCATATGGGGGACCCGGCACCCAGCTGCGCTCACTGGAGCAGCGGACACGGCTCCCTGGACAGGTGAGTATGGGTTTTTTTTTCTTGTTTTTTTTTCTTTTTACACATTGATCAGCTTGTGTGTCCATTGGACACACAAAGCTGATCACTGTAGCTGGGTCCCACTCAGCTTTCTCTGCCGGGGCAGAGAAAGCTGGGCAAAACTGTGCTTTTCGCAGTGCTGCCCTGTGAACTCGCCAGCCTGAGCTGGCGAGATTATCACAGGGCACACTGCAGTGTTTTTTCACTTTTTTTTTTGTAAATTTGGCCACATCACATTTCTCATTATAAGTATGGGGAATGCAATGTGGGTTACTAAAAAAAAGTGAATTAAAGGGTTTGGAGCAGTTTTTCATGAAAACTGCTCCAAGTGCCCTTTAATACATTCAGGTGATACTAAAATAATATGAAAAAGGGTGTTTTCACACACTTTTCACATTATTTTAGTAAAAATAATTTTAATAAATAGACCCATAAGAAAGAAAAGAAAATTAGATTGCTATGGTACAGTGTCCTATTTCATGATGTAATGTTGCAGACCTGTTGCCAATATATATTAAATAATGTAATCTGATCGCAGCTGCCACACTGATAATAGTAAATGTATCAGTGGGAGGGGTCAAGTCACAAACAGTTATTCAGAAGTGACCACTGATCGTCGTCGTCGTCGTCATCATCATCATCATCATCATCATCATCAATCCCATAAGCACATGACAAGTATTGCAGTTTACTGTATTGGAGATACAAAACTACAAATATGTAACTGGCAGCATTCACACAGGATGCATTTGCCAGCTCCACAATTATGGCATCCATCAATTTGAATGCAGATATTGCTAAATGAGATATAAATTGTGAAATGCTGTCAGATTGTTTTCTAGGTCATTTTTTATTGGGATTAATATTTCTAATTGAAGGCTAAACTTATGCTTGTTCTACCCCTTTCTTGTAGGCTGCAGGTGGAATGAGATGATTATTCTTCAGAACCAGAGGTTCATGCATGAGGACTTTAATATGCTGGACATCACTAAACCTTACCACCTAAATCTTGGCAACTATAAGCATTGTTTATATACAATTTACTATAAGAAAAAGATCAATCAATAATTTACCCTTTATCCTGGTGAATACTGTCTTTTAAACCTAATTTGGAAGATGGATTTACTGTTCTTTAATCACCTATCAAATACTGAAACTTGACATCAGTCACATGCAAATGGTTGCTTCAGAATGCAAATTTCTTACATTACAATGTAACAAGTATAAAGTACTGTACAGTATATATATATAGTATATGTAGTGTGGTTTTTCAGGGTTGATGTCTTAATTTGTGTGCTTGTTCTCCCTAAACTTATGTTCATTGTCTGCAGACCCACTATGTCAGTCCCTCCATTGGTTACCTGTATTCTATTGTGTTCAATATCAATTACATTTACTTACACACAAGGCTATTAACCATACTACACCAACACACATCTCTTCTCTTATCTCAAAATATCTCCCAACCCGTCCTTTTTACTCTTCCAAGTCTACTTCTCTGATCCACACTCATTACTTGCTCCCATGCACGATTGCAGGACTTTCTTCGGACTGCACCCACTCTGTGGAATGCCCTACCACGTGCAATAAGACTCTCCTCTAGTCTCTAAACATTCAAGCATTCCCTGAAAACTCACTTATTCAGACAAATAAAGCAGCCAGTATTTACCTTGCACAGAAACAAAATAACCCATCCAAATCTAACTCTCTCTGTAAATGTTATATCTGCCCCCCCTGCAGTGCACATGGTTTTGCCCAATTGCAAACAAATTTGCTGCTGCGATCAACTCTGAATTAGGCCCAATGATAAGACAAAACTGGATTACCCCCATTGTGTCCAGTTGTAAAGTGCAACGGAATTTGCTGTGCTATATACGAAACTGTTAATAAATAAATAATAAATAAATGTGCTTGTTTCACACTTTGGGGGAGATGTATCTAACCTTGGAGAGATATAAAGTATCGACCAATCATTATTCAAAAACAGACTGTAAAATAGCAGTTAGAAGCTGATTGGCTGGTACTTTATCTCTTTTCACTTTATCTCTCTTCACGGTTTGGAAGATCTCCCCCTTTACTCCTTCCAATACAATACTATATTTCTGTCAGGTAATTTTTTTTCCACAGAACTGGCCGTGTATATGATGATCATGGGGTCCCGCATTTTGAAAATTTCAATGTCTACTAGAGACACAAAAGTGAAAAAAAAAATACTTTTCCCATTTGAACACTACGGTATGTAATGTAATGGCACACTCAGTAACTGTAACTCAATCAAAGAGCCTGAAATGCATATTAGCCCATAACACTCTAACTTGTATAATGTGTCTCATTTGTCCAGTTAATGAAAGTGTTAGGTGGACTGGACAAACATGGTTTTGCCTTCCTTCTGTCATTTAATCCAACATGCACCCTCCATATTAATAAGAATACAGAAAATAAGAATACTGTATGTACAGTTCATACTTTTTATGCAATCCTTAATAGCACAATGAATTTCATGTACAGTTTAATAAGTGTATGTGATTTTTACATTTCAAACTTTATTGTATCATAGTATATGCTGTACATACAGTAAGTTAACTAATTAAAGTCATTGTTATCATTTTGAAGTCGGTGTTATCATTTTGAATTCTATTTCCTTAGCGAACATAACACAATTTTCAATTAATATTACCTTTGACTAATAAAGATAGAGTACATGCACTTTTATGTTAACATAAATTATTACAGCAATCTATATTTATTGTGAATGTGTTTAATTAGCAACACTGTCACAACTAGCTTAAATGCTAAGTTGGCTTTTTTATTGTATCCTTAAATTGTATAGCCTATGAAATTAGAGATGTGCGGCTTGCACTTATCGTGTTTTGTGTTTTGGTTTTAGTTCTAATTCAACTTTCATGTTTTGGTTTTGGCTTGGTTTTGCCAAAACCACCCTTTCGTGTTTTGGTTTTGGATCTGGATGATTTAAAAAAAAAAACATAAAAATGGCTAAAATCACAAAATTTTGGGGTAATTTTGATCCTACGGTATTATTAACCTCAATAACATTCATTTCCACTAATTTTCAGTCTATTATGAACACATCACACCTCACAATATTGTTTTTAGGCCAAAAAGTTGCACCGGGGTGGCTGTATGACTAAGCTAAACGACACAAGTGTGTGGCACAAACACCTGGCCCATTTAGGAGTGGCACTGCAGTGTCAGACAGGAGGGCAGATATAAAAAAAGGCCCCAAACAGCACATGATGCAAAGAAGAAAAAGAGGTGCACCGAGGCTGCTGTATGACTAAGCCAAGCGACACAAGTGTGCGGCACAAACACCTGGCCCATCTAGGAGTGGCACTGCAGTGTCAGACAGGAGGGCACTTTTCAAAAACTAGGCCCCAAACAGCACCTCATGCAAAGATGTAAAAGAGGTGCAATGAGGTAGCTGTATGACTAAGCCAAATGACACAAACAATTTGCCCATATAGGAGTGGCACTGCAGTGGCAGACAGGAGGGCAGATATCCAAAAACAAAGGCCCCAAACAGCACCTCATGCAAAGATGTAGAAGAGGTGCAATGAGGTAGCTGTATGACTAAGCCAAGCGACACAAACAATTGGCCCATCCAGGAGTGGCACTGCAATGGCAGACAGGAGGGCAGATATAAAAAAAGGCCCCAAACAGCACATGATGCAAAGAAGAAAAAAAGGTGCACCGAGGTTGCTGTATGACTAAGCTAAGCAACACAACCACCTGGCCCATCTAGTAGTGTCACGCAGTGGCTGAATGTCGAGAGTGGGCCGCAATTGTTTGGTCCACTGACAGCGTCTCTAGCACACCCCTGTTATTTTTTTAAAATTCTGCAATTGGTGGATTTATGCGGCAGTACCCCAGGATTAATACAGCAGTACCCCTGGACTCATACGGCAGTGTCAGACAGGTTGTCACTTTTCAAAAACTAGGCCCCAAACAGTACCTCATGCAAAGATGTCGAAGAGGTGCAATGAGGTAGGTGTATGACTAAGCCAAGCGACACACACAATTCCAACTGGAATTATACATCCAAATCACTGGAATTATATGTCCAATTCACTGGAATTATATGTCCAAATCACTGGAATGAAATGGCAAAATCACTGGAATTATACGTCCAAATCACTGGAATTAAATGGCAAAATCACTGGAATTATACTGCAAAATCACTGGAATTAAAAGTCCAAATCACTGGAATTAAATTGCAAAATGGAGGTTGAGGGTGTCCATCGTCATGTGACGCTGAACCACTAGTCATCAACATAGGCCAGGGCCTTAGCCTTTCCTTGCCAGTCCATGTCGTAAATGGCATATTGGCAAGTTTACGTTTCTCCTCAGACAATTTAAATTTCTGTTTTTGGGGCTTTTTACTGAACTTTGGCTTTTTGGATTGTACATGCCCTCTACTATCACATAGGGCATTGGCCTTGGCAGACGACGATGGCATTTCATTGTCTATGTCATGGCTAGTGGCAGCAGCTTCAGCACTAGGAGGAAGTGGTTCTTGATCTTCCCCTATTTTATCCTCCAAATTTTTGTTCTCCATTATTTTTCTGGAGTTATAAAACACAATATGCGGCACAGGAATTACTGATGGCTGATGCACAGGATACTACCGCTGGTCTGACGCAGGACAACACAGCAACATTGTAAGGGACTTGTTGTTGTTATTATTATTATTATTATACTGCAGCAGTGGACATATGGCAGCAAGGTATACCACTGTGACTGCCTGCTCACTGGAATGACTGATGGCTGATGCACAGGACACCACCACTGGTCTGATGCAGGACAACACAGCAACACTGTAAGGGACTTGTTACTATAATTTATTATTATACGGCAGCAGTGGACATATGGCTGCAGAGTATACCACTGTGACTGCCTGGTCACTGGAATGACTGATGGCTGATGCACAGGACACTACCACTGGACTGATGCAGCACAATACACCACCACTGAACTGATGCAGCAGAACATAGCAGCAATGGACATATGGCAGCAAGAGAACACATCCACTGTGACTGCCTGGTCACTGGAATAACTGATGGCTGATGCACAGGACATTTCCACTGGACTGATGCAGCACAATGCAACACCACTGAACTGATGCAGCACAACACAGAAGAAATAGACATATGGCAGCAAGAGGACACAACCACTGTGAAAGGACAAATACAGCACAAGACACAGACACTGAAAGAACGGAGACACGTCCTCTCTCTACACTCTCCAATGCCGGAGTGAAAATGGCGGGGACACGTGGCTCCTTATATAGAATCCAAACCCCGCGAGAATCCGGGATGGTGACGTATTGCCTCGTCCTGGTTTCCGAGTCAGGCGGGAAAACCCAAGCCTGACTCGGATCCGGACTCGAATGGTGAAGTTCGGTACGGTTCGGTTCTCTGAGAACTGAACTTGCTCATCTCTAATTGAAATACATGACACCATTCATACTTGTTCCATTTTCTCATTCATCCTCCACTATTGGGGTTGCAAAATGCTTTGTTCTCAGACCCAGGATTTTTCCCAACACATCCTTCTGTCAGTGAACCTATATGGCCTGTGGTCCTGTCTCTGTACTGAGAGCACCCAAATATACATGCCTTTTTTTTTTGTTCTTCTGGGGAAATATGAAGAAGATGGTGCTACCATTTCTCAGGATGTGGAGGGAATGTGAGACTCAAAATGTGTACAGCATATACTTATCTAATAAGATCAGTTTTGGGACCTCTGTCCAGATGTGGTCTTCCTCAATCAATTAATCTCATGGATACATGGAAGATACAATATAAGAGAAATAATGTGTAATAATTTTAAAACTGGTTCTCTGGTTAAATGTTTTTTTTTTCCAGTTTTTTTCTTTCTATTCGTGATCATATGTATTTTTGGTGGTTTATTGGCTGCCGGTTGGTGTATAAGCAGAGGATTATATTAAAGATTCTTTTGCTTTGAGATCGAGGTGGCATACCTTACTTAAACAGTAAGCTGCATGCTAAAAACACATAAAGGTGTCTTTATCCTCAGTTGTGAGGTGATGTTACTCCCATCAATTGCTTAAAGCTATGGGATTTCTTAAATGTAGATGTGTGGGAGGTGATTAGATCCACACACCTCACTTATGCAAATAAAGGTGTGATGACACACATCAAGGTATCTTTAAACTGTTGTTTGTCAGCTGCGTACTGTTTACTCACGATAACAGTGACATGGTTCCTCATGTAATGGTTAATTTTATACCAAGGGATTCATTAAGTGGTGTAATATAATAAAACAATCAAATTTATTACTCACAACAAGGTATACACATATAAAATATATAAAATGTATAAAAAATTATATATAAAAAAGTGTGAAAAAAGTTTAGCACAGGGGAAGCGCCTGCTTTCGGAAGGAGTTTGGACCTATTAATTTGAGGGAGCGGAGGTCTGGTCAATCAGCTCCCTGATGCCAATTGTAAACAATAGATAAAAAGGTCCTATCTTCCTACACAGTTTTGGCACTTAGTCCTCCTGAGCCAGCACGTTTCGAGTTAGAACTCTTTATTAAACACAAATCAGAACTAGATCAGAAGGAAGGAAAGATTGATTTGTTTATTTAATTCTAGAAATGTTAATCAAGGGGGGTATTGGGGATGGTAATCATTAAAAAGTATTCATTCTTGGCGGTAATGAACAACAATTCTTCTTTCATGGCCTTTTCTCTTCTCTGTAAAAAAAAGAAAAAAGGATTAGCTTAGAATTTGATGGCAGATAAGAATGACTTGGCCCATCTAGTGTACACATTTACAGTTAATCTTTTTGTCATCAGCCAAACTACCAGTATATTTTTGGATTGTGGGAGGAAACCCGGAGCACTCAGATGAAACTCACGCAAGGACAGGGAGAATGTACAATCTCCACATACTGTAGTTTAGGGCCATGGGGGGGAATCAAACCTAGGACATCAGTGCTGTGAGGCAATTATATTAAGCATTAAATACATGACATGAAAGCAATCCTTCTTACACCTGGACTGCTTGTCATATACTCTCCATGCTGTATCCTTCAACTTGTGTTGCATGTCATAAATCAGGTGTACAGTGCATCTGGAAAGTATTCACAGTGCTTCACTTTTTCCACATTTTGTTATGTTAAAGCCTTATTCCAATAAATTCATTTTTCCCCTCAAAATTCTACACACAATACCCCATAATGACAACGTGAAAAAATTGTTTGGTGATTTTTGCAAATTTATACCTGCATACCAGCTGTCACAACTGAGGGCTGGGGACCGTGACTGGGAGCCTCAGTTGTAGGGGCTGACGGGTACTTAAATTTAGGAGGAGCTATGTGACTCCTGGACATACGTATTGACAGCAGCAAAGAATGCCCGAGGGCGTGACCACGACAACTGGGAATTCCTTAAATGCTTTTATTAAATAAAAAGTCAGATAACGTGCAAAAGAATAATATAAAGTCACACGTGATAATTAAGTTCACAATCGGTGAAGGCCAGTAACCTGGAATATGGAAGAAAGTCCTGTAAACAATAAATGAGGCTGGGGTTCACTGGAAGATGAGGAATGAAACTGGAGTACGCAGGAACTGAAGAATGAAGGATGATTACTGCAAAGCAAAAGTTCAAACACAGGAATCCAAAGTAGGCTGTAGGGGTTAACACTGGAGAGTCGGGTTACACAGGCAGAGTGTAATCACCAGGGAAGTCAGGCTGATCTGCAGAATGGAATTGCAGGAGAAAATCTGTAGTGAAGCTTGTATGCTGGAATCACAGATGACAATGAAAGCACTGACCTCTTTTGGGAGCTGGGACCGGATATTTATACCTGCTGCATAGCAGGGATTGGCTGAGCAATTATGACAAGGCTCCAGCACCGTGGATAGGAGAAATAATGTCATGTGACTGGAGTCTAACATGGCTGCGCCCATGAACAAACAAAGAAGGGGAATTAAGTACTACAGGAAAGGTGTAACACTGGTGATGTAGGCCGCAGTAGCAGAATAACATGCGCCCAGCGGCGCGCGGCGGTCAGCGAGACAGGAGTGGCAGCAGAGGCCCATGGAGGACGTACATCCAGAAGGTAAATGGTGTCTCAGTATCCGGATCGTGACAGTACCCCCCCTTTTAGGAGTGGCCCCAAAACACTTCTTAAGTTTACCTGGCCATCTGGAATGGAACTTCTGGATGAAGACTTGTGCCAACTTGGAAGTGGGGAATTCATGACAGAATCCATCGAGGGATGAGCCCACGGACGATGAGGAACAGACAAGGAAACCGGTTGCCTAGTGGGTGACTGGCGGGATACTTTGTGCTGGGCACATTTTGGGCAGGAGGCCACAAATTCAGCAATGTCCTTTTTTAGGGTCGGCCACCAATTTGACCTGGAGACGAATTTTAAGGTCTTGCGTATGCCCGCGTGTCCGGCAAAGCGAGAGGAATGTGCCCGATGCAAGAGCTTCCTCCTGAAAGCCGGCTTCACAAAATTTTTCCCTGGCGGGGGCATAGAGTCCATACTCACTGCGGAGAACGCCACTGGATCAACAATACAATGCTTGTCAGTAGACTCAGACTCATTTTCTTGCTCCCGAGAGCGGGAAAGGGCATCAGCCTTGTGATTCGGTGACCCTGGACAAAACTGTAGCTTGGAGTCTTGGCACAGAGGAGACGGGACATCAGAAGACTTGTAGGAGGATATGCGAACTGGAAGCTCTTTTTGGAGACAGGTCTCTGAGCAGGAAGGACCCCATGCCAGGATACGGGTCGACTTCCAATCAACTTGAGGATTATGCAGACATAGCCATGGAAGGCCTAGGACCACAGGATGGGTGGCCCTGGGGATAACCTGGAAAGAAATCAACTCTGTATGCTGGTCCCCTACCTTCAGACGGATAGGTAGGGTCTTGGAGGTAATCACCGCCTCAGGAATCCTACTGCCGTCCACGGCAGTTAGAGATATCGGTGATGACAGTCTCTCAGTGGGAATAGACCACTGCTTAACGAACCTCTCTGTAATAAAGTTTCCGGCTGCTCCAGAATCCAATAAGGCAGTGAGATTCTTTGTACGCGGAGCCACCTGCAGAGAAACTGAGAGATTGCAGTTACTTGGAAATGGAGAGAAATTCGTCACTCCTAGCTGACCTTCTCCTTGGTGGACTAGGACTTGAGGTTGTCCCGGACGCTTGGGACAGGACTTGATAACGTGAGAAGATTCGGCACAATACAAACAGAGACGCTCAGCGAGACGTCTACTACTCTCTGCCTGAGATAAACGAGAGCGACCTATCTGCATAGGTTCCTCCCGAGACGGAGATGGCTGACGAGGAATGGAAACAGTAGGAATCCTGGGAAATGTGGATCTTCCTCGTTCAACAGCCCTTTCACGGAACCGTAAATCGACCTTAGTGCAGAGGGAAATGAGCTCGTTTAAAGTTAAAGGCAAGTCTCTAGCAGCGAGCTCATCTTTGATACGCTCGGATAGCCCTCCCCAGAAGGCTGCATAAAGAGCGTCATCATTCCAGGAGACTTCAGATGCCAAGGTCTGGAATTGCACCAAATACTGACCGACAGTTCGCGTCCCCTGACGCAGTCGAAGGATCTCTGAGGAAGCTGATGTCACTCGACCTGGCTCATCGAAAATTCGTCTGAACGTTGCCACGAAGTTAGCATAGGATGACAACAGGACATCAGACCTTTCCCATATAGGCGAGGCCCAGTCTAGAGCGGCACCAGTGAGTAGAGAAATAAGGTATGCCACCTTAATGCGGTCAGTAGGGAAACTGCTGGGTTGCAATTCAAATTGGATCTCGCACTGGTTTAGGAAACCCCTGCAGGCTTTAGGGGATCCATCATATTTAGCAGGAGTCGGCAAGTGAAGATAGGGAGCAGGAACAGGTATGGTGGGTGGGGACACCACCGGAGGCGCTGGAGTCGACACACTGGACGCCCCTAATCCACGGAGGGCCGCTTGAATTTCATCCAGCTGGGAGGAGAGGTCCTGGAGACAGTGACCAACATGGCCTACAGCAGCCTCCTGACGTTCAAGGCGGGTTGCCAGTTCTTGTATCAGCCTAAGCGCTTGAGCCTGGTCTCCGGCTGGATCCATTAGGTCAGTGCTTACTGTCACAACTGAGGGCTGGGGACCGTGACTGGGAGCCTCAGTTGTAGGGGCTGACGGGTACTTAAATTTAGGAGGAGCTATGTGACTCCTGGACATACGTATTGACAGCAGCAAAGAATGCCCGAGGGCGTGACCACGACAACTGGGAATTCCTTAAGTGCTTTTATTAAATAAAAAGTCAGATAACGTGCAAAAGAATAATATAAAGTCACACGTGATAATTAAGTTCACAATCGGTGAAGGCCAGTAACCTGGAATATGGAAGAAAGTCCTGTAAACAATAAATGAGGCTGGGGTTCACTGGAAGATGAGGAATGAAACTGGAGTACGCAGGAACTGAAGAATGAAGGATGATTACTGCAAAGCAAAAGTTCAAACACAGGAATCCAAAGTAGGCTGTAGGGGTTAACACTGGAGAGTCGGGTTACACAGGCAGAGTGTAATCACCAGGGAAGTCAGGCTGATCTGCAGAATGGAATTGCAGGAGAAAATCTGTAGTGAAGCTTGTATGCTGGAATCACAGATGACAATGAAAGCACTGACCTCTTTTGGGAGCTGGGACCGGATATTTATACCTGCTGCATAGCAGGGATTGGCTGAGCAATTATGACAAGGCTCCAGCACCGTGGATAGGAGAAATAATGTCATGTGACTGGAGTCTAACATGGCTGCGCCCATGAACAAACAAAGAAGGGGAATTAAGTACTACAGGAAAGGTGTAACACTGGTGATGTAGGCCGCAGTAGCAGAATAACATGCGCCCAGCAGCGCGCGGCGGTCAGCGAGACAGGAGTGGCAGCAGAGGCCCATGGAGGACGTACATCCAGAAGGTAAATAGTGTCTCAGTATCCGGATCGTGACACCAGCGACCGGAGGGGGGCAAACACCAGCAGGCTTCCCTGCTATTCCATCCCTCCACCAGTCACCCGAAAGAAGACCCCCTTTCTCTAGTCCTCCACACCCCACTGGACCAGACAGATCACCTGGCATAAGTGATAAATGTCTGCGCTATTTGTGGAAGTTTTATGAAGAGCAGTTCCGACAATAATTACTTTAATGTGATACTATAAAATAACAGAACGCTTGTATATTATGTGAACGAACACCTGTGTAAAAAAAATCGTTAGATGGGTTTGTTTACAGCTCTTTTAAGTGTAATGTTTAGAGAGTACATATATTAAAAGCATAAAGGGTTCCAATTTTTTTGCTGTCCCTGAATGAGTGTGAGTGGAAGCAGGTACTTACAGCCGCAATCTCTCCCTAACACTTGTACCTGTATGGTGAGCGGTTCCTGGCTGGTTTCCTCTCACTGCTTCTCCCGTGCACCCTTCGGCAGCAGGTGCTGGATGCTTTGTATAGTAAACTGTCTCCGGTTGGTTCCCTTTTGCGGCTTCTCCCGTGCGCCCGTCAAAGGCAGATGTTGGACTTTCGTCCTCCGGGGTCTGTGGCTGATGTCTCTATTGTGCGCTAACCAACACTTTTCGGGCATGAAAGCCCTTTCTCAAGGATAGCACTCTAGTACTGATGTCTTCTTTTATTTGTAAAACTTTAATCAATTGATAAAAATGGAAGTTGTCTTCCATATATTTATATGGAAGACAACTTCCGTTTTTATCATTTGATTAAAGTTTTACAGAATATTTTATTATATTTAATTACAGTATTGCATGACCTGAACTTGTTTTACATCAGGCAAATAAATGAATGCTCAAGAGTGTCAGTAAGTTTTATTCTTGGCAATAGTTTTATAACCAGCAAGTGACTCTAGTGATCCTGGTAATTACATTTAATGTTATTGATGTTCTTCACCAATAAATGTGTATGTAGGAAACAGGACTGAAGTTACTTGCTAATATAATACCTTAAAAGCAATGGCAGTGCCCTCTTACTGATAGATCCATCATAATTTGCCCTGTGTATTCAAGATTTGTGCAAATTAAAAATGAATTCCTGTAAATGAAGAAGTGCTTCAATATCCGTTTATGCTTGGTGGTTTGGATATCCATTTATAAAGCTATAGTTCATTAAAAGAACATGGGAGATGGACATAGACGTTGTGTTCCTCATTTGAAATCTTTAGTTTGGTTTAAACTTTTCTACTATAAACACAAATGGAATTGGAAAGTACCCTCTGTTCCCCATAATAGTCATTAAGGATAATTGAAGAATGAAGCCCTGTGTCTTTTTGACCTGTGGGTTCCTCCTGTAAAAGTTTCTAGTGAGAGCCAGGATTCCCATTAGAGCAGGTTTGCCAGAAAAAATATTTTCCTTGCTAGGAACTAATGTCACTTACTCTGCAGTTATACCCAATAACTGCAAAGGATAAGCCAAACTCACCTTCAGCACCATATATGGCTCCAGGGAAAAAAGTACTATAGAAAAATAGCCCAAAAATCAGGCATGTCCAAACTGCAGCCCTCCAGCTGTTGTGAAACTACATATCCCAGCATGCCCTGACACAGTTTTGCTGTCAGAGAATGCTAAAGCTGTGTCAGGGCATGCTGGGATGTGTAGTTTCTCAACAGCTGGAGGGCCGCAGTTTGGACATGCCTGCCATAGATTAAGGAAGTTCCAAGAGAGCTTCACTCTACTTCATCTTCCCTCATTCTTACTCATACAGAAATACAGTAGGGTCACATTCATTTGAAAAGGTGGGGTCCATATATTTTCAATTGAACTATTTCATAAATACTTACTTCTTTAGTTCTTGAAATTTGAGTTCAATTTTTGAATAGGAATGTAGAGTTTGAGTCATTGATTCACAGCAGTACTCACACAAACAAAAGCATCTGAAATAAAAAAAATAGAAGCAATTGCACTGTGCATGGTGTACTACACTACTTTTCTGTCGTGTTGGAAAAGTCATAAAATACGTTGGTATGGGAGAACCTCTCAAAGTGTTTCCTGTTCCAAATTTTTGCATTACAGTTTCAAACTTTTTACTGTCAAACCTATGGGTCTATTCATGAAGCAGTGATAAGAATGGAAAGAGAGCCAGTGGAGAAGCTGCCCATGGCAACCAATCAGTGTTGATGTAACATTTATAAAGTGCATTCTATCAAATTAAACATAGCAGATGATTGGTTGCATGAGCAACTTCTCCACACTTTTCACTTATTCATAACTAGACCCCTTATATGTTAGAATGCTAGAGACTCTGCTGATCTGGGATAGTATATTGTAGGTCACTTTTTACTAACATACAAAATTTGACCAGTGCATTAGCAGTTATATGACCAACTACTTTTTCTTATTAGGATACAAGGATAGAAGGAAACTCATCCAAAAGCGCTCTTACTTGAGACTGCAGCTGTGTCTCTTATTGGAAAAAGCTGATCAGCCCATCATCTAAAATACAACCAAACACAAACAGATATCCTTTAAAGACTCTCAGCGCTGTCTCTTTTACTGAAGCTGTCTAAAATTCTGTTTCTTCCAATTAATGTATCACACTGTATTCCCAATTCATAAAAACAAAGTCCATTTTATTTATAAAAAGTCTCTACAGACACTTATAAGCTTTCTGATTCACAGCGTTCTCTTGATTATGCACAGGTAACAGCGGTCACAAAAAAGGAGTTATCTCACCGGATTCTCTGGACGTTCTTTTGTTATACGGTACAGCTTCCCCGCCTCAGGTCATTTATACTCGGTGCTGCCGGCTCGCACCTGACCTCTCAGCTATGACTGCAGACTGTTGCCCAAACCTTTCACTCTGCCTGTGTTATCAGGTGTCCGTGATAAGGTCTCTCCACTGAATGCCTCTCGGTGATTCTCTCTCCCCGCTGCCTCTATCGTCGTCCTGTGCCGCTCCTCCCGCTGTTCTATCAGAAGCACGTTGTTCCCAAGATGTAATAACAGTGATCAAATCCACCATCAGCCGCCGACGTGTTTCTACCCGTATCGGGCCTTAGTCATGGCATAAGTGGATCTGGTCTGGTCACCTAATTTATATCCTGTAAGTCCGGTGTGCTAACTCCCCTTTCTTTATACATTATACACATTGACCTTTCATTACACACATTGCTGGGTTTTCTTAAAGGTATATAACCTATCATTAATACTCCAAACTTTTCCGTTCTTTTCCTCTTTACCAATCAAGGAACACAATGTTATTGCAACAGACATTACTGATTTCAGGCATTATTATAAATACTCAAAGAAACCATTTGGTTTCAAACTCTCCGTTCAAACCACCTGGCTGCAATGTTTTTAACTCATACATCCAGCGCATTTCTGCCCTTGCTAAGGCTGCTGCTATGTCATTCCTCCTCCAATTGGGTGGTCTTCAGTATGCCGACTGACGGGATCCCGGCGCACAGTATACCGGCGCCGGGATCCCGACAGCCGGCATACTGACACTTATTCTCCCTCGTGGGGGTCCACGACCTCCCTGGAGGGAGAATAAAATAGTGTAGCACGCCACCGTGCCCGTAGCGTGGCAAGCGCAGCGAGCCCGCAAGGGGCTCATTTGCGCTCACCACACTGTCGGTAAGCCAGCGGTCGGGCTCCCGTTGCCGGTATGCTGGTCGCCGGGAGCCCGACCGCCGGCATATCGTAGTGAACCCCTCCAATTACCTTTCACCTGCTCAATTGCCTTAAAATTAACTATGCTGTTTACTGAGCATTTATGAACCTCTTTACAGTGAGAAGAGAGGCAGTGTGTCTCAAGCCTTTTTCGTATGTTATTCATGTGCTCTCTCATTCTCACCTTAAAAGGCCTGCTCGTTCTCCCCACATATTGCCTTTTACAGGCACACTGCACCATATAAATAACATTTTTGCTCTCACGTTATAAATTGATTAATTTTGTATTGCTTCTTCGTCACATTTGAATAAAATGTCTCCATTTTACTCCCTTCATTGCCCTTTATACATTTACACGCCATACACAACCCGCACCTAAAAAAACCTTTCGATTTTATTCTAGTGGTCATGTTAGGTGCAGGGGCCACAGCACTATTAACCAACAAACTCTTCAAGTTTGGAGCTTTTTTATAAATCACTCTTGGTTTTTCTGGAATTATTTTTTCCAGAATACTGTCACTGTTCAAAATTTCCCAGTGTTTTTTAAGAACACCTTCAATGTTCCTATATTTCTGGTTGTGCATTGTCACAAACAAAATCGGTAACTCTCCTCCCTCTTCCTTGTCTCTGGGCTGTAATAACGTTTCCCTGTCTATTGTGTCTATCTTTTCCAGATCTTTATATAGGGAATCTCCATCATACCCCTTTAGTAAAAACTGATTTTTTACAGTTTGCACTTGTCTCCTATACACTTCTTCCTCCGTGCAATTACGTTTTATACATCGAAATTGACTGCCCGGGACACCCCTTAACCAATCGGGATGGTGATTACTCTCCTTCCCAATGTAGGAGTTACTGTCCGTGGGCTTTGTGAAATTTCTTGTACACAACATTAGATCATTAATGTAGATTGTTAAGTCTAAGAAATTCACCTCTTGTGTACTCTGAGTGAAAGTGAGTTTCACTCCTAAATCGTTGTTATTTAGATTATCCTGAAAGGCTCTGAAGGACTCTTCCCCCCCCTCTCCACACAAAAATAATATCATCTATGAATCTATAATAGAGTGCGAGATCCGCCCCCAGCTCACCCCACACATTATGCTCCTCCCACAAGCTCATGAATATGTTTGCGAAACTGGGGGCGAATCTCGCACCCTTCGCCGTCCCAAGGCGTTGTAGATAATGCGTGAATATAATGTGTGTAGATAATGTGAGAAATCAACTTAATACAGAATACAGGTAAAACACGATGGGCATTTTGCCTCTTTTCAACCTCAATTACTAAGTTACTATGTTACTATGTATATATTCTATTCTATAGGGATGGACACATTATATTCTATTCTATAGGGAGGCACATTATATTCTATACTATAGGGAGGGAGGCACATTATACTCTATTCTAAAGGGAATGGGTCACATTATATTCTATTCTATAGAGTGAGCGGTACAGTATATTCTATTCCACAGGTTCTCAAACTCGGTCCTCAGGACCCCACACGGTGCATGTTTTGCAGGTCTCCTCACAGAATCACAAGTGACATAATTAACTCCACCTGTGGACCTTTTAAAACGTGTCAGTGATTAATGAATACACCTGTGCACCTGCTGGGATACCTGCAAAACATGCACTGTGTGGGGTCCTGAGGACGGAGTTTGAGAACCACTGTTCTATTCTATAGGGGGGCACATGATATTCTATACTATAGGGAGGGGGACACATTATATTATGTTCTATAGGAAAGGGGGCACATTATTTTCTATTCTATGGGGAGGGGGAAGACCCATTATACTCTATAGTACTATAGGGAGGGGGAGGCAAATTATATTTTAAACTATAGGGAGGCACATAGTTTAAACAATGGGCACATATTTTAAACAATGCGCACAAAATTAACAACTTTTTTTTTGGGGGGGTGGCCAATAATGTTGTGTCTAGGGGTGGACCGAACCACTAAATTTGCCTCTGCTCAGTAGGTGCTGTGCCACTGCATTAATAATATAAACACTGTGAAAGTTGCAGTGTAAAGTTGTTCTCATTTGTTAAAAAACAGAAAAAAGTTTGGGGTTTTCTTGTAAAACTTGTGTGTGTTCATGGTCAACCCGTACCTCTACGTTAATAATATAAGCACTGTGTGAGTCACAGTGTAAAGTTGTCATTTGCTAAAAAACAGAAAAAAGTTTTTTTTTTAAACTTATCTGTGTTCAGGGCAAGGCCATGCAAACGTATTAAAAATATAAGCGCTGTGATAATCACAATGGAAAGTTGATTGCATTTGTAAAAAAAAAAATGTTTTTTTGTTTTTTTAAATATGTGTTCAGGGTCAGGCAGTGGCACTGTGTTACAATAGTGCTCAGTAAGGGGATGTAGTTATCTGGTTGGTGGTCAGTAGACCGCCGGTCACATTACCTCCCTCTAAATCCTGCCCGCTGAGAATCCCGATGGTCGGCATTTTCGTTTCTCAGAGAGCCGCACCCACTCATCTCTACCAAGAACTAATAGGAACAAAAGTTAAAGTCCCCGTCACTAAATTGATTGGTTTGTTGAACTGTGCATGCCATTTTTAATATCCAACATAAAAGTGGATGTGAGGGCCAGGGGACAATTCCATCTTGCACCACTTTTCATTTCTAGCACTGCTGTGTGGTAATGTTTCATATATGTGCTATAAACTGCTATGTATTTGTGCCGCTGCTCCATTGCTTAGTAACCAGCTGGCTCGCTGCAGACTTTGGCCAATATTGAGGCCAAAGTGGTCAACATTTACTGGAAATAACTGTAATTTAGTGCTACTGAGGTTATAAATACTGTACTATAGGAATAAAAAGAAGGCCAAATTATATGATTTTAGCTGTTACTAGCATTAAAAAAATAAAACACCGATCCAAAACCTAAACACGTTAGGTTAGTTTTGCAAAATTAGAACCAGAACCAAAAACACAAAATTAATACAAAACCAAATCCAAAAAAACTTCTTTCAAATATATAATACATACATTAACACATTTTTAGTGTGAAAGTGTAAATGCTGTAATACATTCTGAAAAACAAATTCTCCTACTTACAATACTGTCAGTTTATGACATTACAAAAATGAAGCTCCCTGGATTTGTAGAATAAACAGCAATTGTTCTTTCCTTGGAACAAACAATAAATTCTCACTATGAGTAAAACTCCAAGAATTCTGCATTGACAAACAAACAGAAACATTGTAGGATGTCTCAGACATCAAACTGAGTGAAAAAATAGTCAGTTTGAACAGAAGAATCAAAACCTCCTAGAGACTATTTCAAGAGTAACTTTCATTGTCGATGTTTGGCTGTTAAACAGTGTGACACAATCTGTGTTTCCATCCATATTTTACTAACATATAAAATAAAGGTAATGTCTCACAGTTTGCTAGCGAAAAGTAGTAGCAGAGATATGTTAGAATGATTCAAACATACACTATGCAGTTTCCATACACAGTACAGAAGGAAGGTTTGTTAGAATGAATGAAGAGCTATACAGTGCATCCGGAAAGTATTCACAGCACTTCACTTTTTCTACATTTTATGTTACAGCCTTATTGCAAAATGGAGTACATTCATTTTCCCCCCTCAAAATTCTACACACAATACCCCATAATGACAATGTGAAAAAAAGTTTTTTTGAGATTTTTGCAAATTTATTACAAATAAAAAAAATGAAGAAATCACATTGTATATAAGTATTCACAGCCTTTGCTCAATACTTTGTTGATACACCTTTGGCAGCAATTACAGCCTCAAGCCTTTTTGAATATGATGACACAAGCTTGGCACACCTATCTTTGGGCAGTTTCGTCCGTTCCTCTTTTCAGCACCTCTCAAGCTCCATATGCAATCAAGAAAGACAAGACCATTATCTGGCGCACTCATTAATTAATATATTTTATATTATGAAATAGTCATTTGTATTATTTAAAACATAACTTTTATTACAGTTTTCAGTCAAAATATGATTCCCCCTGTAGTATGTCCACTTTAGTGTGTACAAGGAGAGCAATAAGTAACAAGATGTGTGATATTATGTCAACAATTTAATATACCAAATTGTAATCATTTTACAGGCTAAGATGCCTTATATGCGCAGGAACAGTATTGTAGTCCTGAAAAGGAATTTTGACGCAGCGCACTCTGGTGGAAAGAATGGTAAACTGGACAATATCCTATATTGGATTATAACAGCAGTGAAATTCACCCCGCACTCAGATTGATACAAAAATGACTGGGTGCGGGGTGAATTTCACTGCTGTTTTTTTCCACCATTTTAACTGAAACTGTAATAAAAGTTATGTTTTAAATAATACAAATAACTAGAGATGAGCGGGTTCTATTCTCCGAGAACCGAACCCCCCCGAACTCCACGTGTTTCACACGGGTCCAAGGCAGGCTCGGTTGTTCCCGCCTAACTCGGAAAAACTGAACGAGGCAAAACGTCATCATCCCGTTGTCGGATTCTCGCGATATTCGGATTCCATATAAAGAGCAGCGCGTCGCCGCCATTTTCACTTGTGCATTGTAGAGAGTACAGAGAGGACGTGGCTACGTTCTCTCAGTGGCAAATCTCAGTATCAGTGCTCAGTATAAGTGCTTATTGCTGCTCAGTAATACAAGTACAGTGTTTCTCTTGTGCTGCATCTTGCTGCTCAGTGTCAGTTCTCAGTAGTATCATCATCAGTGCTCAGTATCACTGCTCATTGTCTTGTGCTGCATTGTGGTGCTCAGTAATACTACAGTAAATTACTAATACTAGTACAGTGTCTTGTGCTGCATCTTGCTGCTCAGTGTCAGTTCTCAGTAGCATCATCATCAGTGCTCAGTATCACTGCTCATTGGGGGTCATTCCGAGTTGTTCGCTTGTTGCCGATTTTCGCAACGGAGCGATTAAGACGAAAATGCACATGCGCATGGTACGCAGTACGCATGCGCTAAGTGTTTTAGTTCGGACTACTCACGTCCGAACAAAGAATTTCCATTGTTGAAGTGATCGGAGTGTGATTGACAGGAAGTGCGTGTTTCTGGGCGGAAACTGTCCGTTTTCTGGGAGTGTGCAGAAAAACGCAGGCGTGCCAGGATAAAACGCGGGAGTGTCTGGAGAAACGGGGGAGTGGCTGGCCGAACGCAGGGCGTGTTTGTGACGTCAAACCAGGAACGAAACGGGCTGAGCTGATCGCAGTGTAGGAGTAAGTCTCGAGCTACTCAGAAACTGCTAAGAATTTTCTATTCGCAATTCTGCTAATCTTTCGTTCGCAATTCTGCTAAGCTATGATACACTCCCAGAGGGCGGCGGCCTAGCGTGTGCAATGCTGCTAAAATCTGCTAGCGAGCGAACAACTCGGAATGACCCCCATTGTCTTGTCCTGCATTGTGGTGCTCAGTAATACTACACTACTAATACTAGTACAGTGTCTTGTGCTGCATATTGCTGCTCAGTGTCAGTTCTCAGTAGTATCATCATCAGTGCTCAATATCACTGCTCATTGTCTTGTGCTGCATTGTGGTGCTCAGTAATACTACAGTACATTACTAATATTAGTACAGTGTCTTGTGCTGCATCTTGCTGCTCAGTGTCAGTTCTCAGTAGTATCATCATCAGTGCTCAGTATCACTGCACGTTGTCTTGTGATGCATTTTGGTGCTCAGAAATACTACAGTACACTACTAATACTAGTACAGTGTCTTGTGCTGCATATTGCTGCTCAGTGTCAGTTCTCAGTAGTATCATCATCAGTGCTCAATATCACTGCTCATTGTCTTGTGCTGCATTGTGGTGCTCAGTAATACTACAGTACATTACTAATATTAGTACAGTGTTTTGTGCTGCATCTTGCTGCTCAGTGTCAGTTCTCAGTAGTATCATCATCAGTGCTCAGTATCACTGCTCATTGTCTTGTGCTGCATTGTGGTGCTCAGTAATACTACAGTACATTACTAATACTAGTACAGTGTCTCATGCTGCATCATGCTGCTCAGTGTCAGTTCTCAGTAGTATCATCATCAGTGCTCAGTTTCACTGCTCATTGTCTTGTGCTGCATTGTGGTGCTCAGTAATACTACAGTACATTAGTAATACTAGTACAGTGTCTTGTGCTGCATCTTGCTGCTCAGTGTCAGTTCTCAGTAGTATCATCATCAGTGCTCAGTATCACTGCTCGTTGTCTTGTGCTGTATTTTTGTTATGCACACCAGTGCCTGCAGGAAAGTACTGGTGTCTGGACTGTTATGCACTCCAGTGCCTGCAGGAATGTACTGGTGTTTGAACTGTTATGCAAAACAAATGGACTTACAGACAGACTGGGGAATATGACATAACGTACACAGAAGGTGATAGGTTAACAAAATACACACAAAGTGAACAGAGAAGCCCAGAGGCTAAGGAACTGGGTATCTCCCTTGTATTAGAACTGCTCAGATGGGAAAAGCAAGATGTTGTGTTTTAATACGTAGAGAACCCGAAATGCTGTTGCTAAGGGCAACAGCAAAACCCTAAAGGGTTACCAACGGGTGTGGCAGTAAACTCCTTGGTCAGAGATGGAATGATAGACACAAGGAGAGTCTCCACAATCCTAATTCTCACTTGCAGTGCACAGGTTCAGCTTACTGCCACTAAACTGACCCCTGACACCTAGCACAGTGAGACAGGATTAGACAGGCAAGTCTTAGAATACAGCCGCAAACTTGCTAAGTTCACAGAGTAGTAACAGAACCCCAGCAAGCTAAACGACTGACTCCAGTCTTACTGCTAGGTCTGGATTGGCAGAGTGTAATACCAAATCCCCAGGCCTATTTGCAGTAAGCAACAAACAAATACAAAGCTACACAGTACTGGCTAACTTTCAGAAACTGACTAACCAACAAAGATTCAGCAGCATCTGCTTACCCTGAGAAGAGGCCTTATAAAGCAGGTGCTGTCCACGCCCCACTCAGACCTCACAGACTGTGAGCACAAAAACCAGCACCGGATCCCCTGCCATGCACAGAGCCTATAACCACTGCACAGCAAAAGACCCGAACCGGAGTATCAGCTGCGCTCAGGTCACTCCGCTAGCACTTGTCTCCCGGTTGCCATGACGACGTGGCAGCACAGGGCAGGAGACCCTAACAGTACCCCCCCTCTGACGAGGGGTCAAAGAACCCCTACCACCGGGTTTATCGGGGAACTGCGAGAAGAAAGAGCGTATCAGTCTGGGGGCATGAAGATCACAACTGCGCACCCACGACCGCTCCTCCGGGCCATACCCCTTCCAGTGCACCAAAAATGACAGCCGACCCCGAACCACCTTGGAGTCAAGAATCCTTTCAACAACAAACTCCCTCTGGCCACGTATCAGAAGAGGGGAAGGTCTTCCACTGGAAGAAGGATTACTAATCGCCCGTTTTAAAAGGGAACAATGAAAGGTTTTATTGATACCCAAAGAACGGGGCAGATCTAACTGAAATGCCACCGGATTGATAACCCTGGTGATCTTATAAGGGCCGATGAACCGGGGGCCTAACTTATGAGATGGCTGTCTCAACTTCAAATTCTTGGTAGACAACCAGACGAAGTCTCCTAATTTGAAGCTGCAGGGTCTTTTCCGCTTATCAAAAACCCTTTTGGTCACTAATGACACAGACACAAGGGCTTTCTTCACTTTCCGCCAAATACCTCTAAGGACCGAAACCACAGAGGAACCACCAGGCGTGGAGTCCAGGGGGTCAAAAGAATTGGCCTTAGGATGATGCCCATACACACAAAGGAATGGAGAGATCCCTGTAGCAGAGTGAGCCGCGTTGTTATAGGCAAACTCCGCCATGGACAGATGAGCAACCCAGTCAGTCTGACACTTGGAGACATAACACCTGAGGAACTGCTCCAAGGACTGGTTCACCCTTTCAGTCTGCCCATTAGACTGCGGATGGTAGCCCGACGACAAGCTGACAGAAATCTGGAGATCGGAACAAAATGCCCTCCAGAATTTGGCCACAAACTGGGATCCGCGGTCAGAGACCACATCAAGTGGCAACCCGTGGAGACGCACAACATGCAGCATAAATAATTCAGACAGGCGTCTGGCCGATGGCAGCCCAACCAGTGGAACGAAGTGCGCCATCTTCGAAAACCTGTCAACGACAACCCAGATGGCTGTCATCCCCGAGGATTTGGGCAAGTCCACCACAAAATCCATTGAAATGTGGGTCCATGGCTTAGATGGGATAGAGAGTGGATGTAATGGGCCAACCGGAACCCCTCTAGGAGTCTTATTTCGGGCACAGATGTCACATGCCCGAACCCACTGATCCACATCCTTAGCCACCGAGGGCCACCACACCGCCCTAGATAGCAACTCCCGAGTTCTGGCAATACCCGGGTGACCTGCAGACTTCTTGGCATGGAATTCCAGGAACACTCGCTGTCTTAACCTAGGAGGCACAAACAAAAGACCTACCGGAAAGGTCTGGAGGAGCCTGCTCCTGTGCTCTAAGGACTAATGATAAGAGGTCCTGGGTAATGCCCACTTTAATACATGATGGGGAAACAATGGGCAACGGCTCCTCGGTGGTCTCCTGGATTGGAGCAAAACTCCGCGAGAGCGCATCAGCCTTGATGTTTTTTGACCCAGGGCGATATGTTATCAAAAAATTAAAGCGAGCAAAAAACAAAGCCCATCGTGCCTGCCTGGCATTGAGACGCTTTGCTGATTCTAAATATGCCAGATTCTTATGGTCAGTGAGAATTGAGACCACAAACTTAGCCCCCTCAAGCTAGTGTCTCCACTCCTCGAGTGCATCCTTAATAGCCAACAATTCCCGGTTACCCACGTCATAATTCATCTCGGCAGGCGAAAATTTACGGGAAAAGTAAGCACAGGGATGAAGGCGATTATCAGACACTCCCATCTGAGAAAGCACTGCCCCAATACCCATCTCAGAGGCATCCACCTCCACCACAAAAGGACGCTCTGGATCTGGGTGTCGCAGCACCTTGGCCGAAACAAATGCCCTTTTGAGACGGGCAAAAGCCGCTTTAGCCTCACAAGACCAGTGAGCAACATCCGCCCCTTTCTTAGTGAGTGCCACCAAGGGCGCCACTATAGACGAAAATCCAGCGATAAATCGTCTATAAAAATTTGCAAAGCCCAGGAAACGCTGAAGCGCCTTCAAACTAGTGGGCTGCACCCAATCCAGGACTGCCTGTACCTTGGAACCCTCCATTTGGAAACCTTCTGGGGAGATAATATATCCTAGAAATGCGATTTGCTGAACTTCAAAATCGCACTTCTCCAGCTTCGCCCCAAGCCGGTGGTCTCTGAGTTTCTGGAGGACTAAGCGTACATGCTTCCGATGTTCCTCCAGGGAATGGGAGAAGATTAGGATGTCATCTAAGTATACAACTAAGAATCTATCCAAATATTCCCTGAGCACATCATTCATGAAATCCTGGAAGACTGCCGGGGCATTACAGAGCCCAAAAGGCATCACCAAATATTCATAATGCCCTGAGTGGGTATTAAAGGCAGTCTTCCATTCATCCCCCTCTCTTATTCGGATTAGATTGTACGCACCGCGTAGGTCAATCTTAGAAAAAATGGTGGCAGTACGAAGCTGGTCAAACAAGACCGAAATGAGAGGCAGTGGGTATGAGTTTTTAATCGTGATACGGTTCAATTCCCTGAAGTCGATGCAGGGTCGCAACGAACCGTCCTTTTTACCCACGAAGAAGAACCCCGACCCAACTGGAGACTGTGAAGGTCTGATAAATCCCTTAGCCAAGTTCTCCTGAATGTACTCTGCCATAGCCTGAGTCTCAGGACGTGACAGGGAGTACAACCTGCTCTTGGGAAGCTTAGCATTTGGCAACAAATCAATGGCACAGTCATAGGGGCGATGGGGAGGTAGCACCTCTGCAACTTTTTTGGAGAACACGTCCGCAAAATCTGCATAACACCCTGGCAATCCTGGCAAACTTAGCTGCGAGAGCCTGACTGGAAGGCTCAAGCAACTCCTGAAACAATCAGTACCCCAACTAAGAATCTCCCCAGAGACCCAGTCAAATTGAGGATTGTGGGCCCTTAACCAGGGTAACCCCAACACCAATGGGGCAAAAGTACAGACAGTCACATAAAAGGACAATTTTTCAGAGTGTGTGGCTCCAATAAACAAAGAAATCTGGCTAGTGCAAGAGGTAATTTTACCTTGGGATAATGGTTCCCCGTTTAACCCACAAATCTCAATTTCCGATGCCAGGGGTACTAAGGGAACAGAGTGTTTCAGGGCGAATTGGCGGTCCATAAAAACCCCGTCGGCCCCACTGTCCACAAAGGCCTCAGTCTTGACAGTTTGACCGAGGATCTTCAAGGTCACCGGAATGATAAAAGTCTTCTTGGGAAATTCTGACTTCTGGCCTGACAGGATATTTCCCATCACCCTCAGGCCCTGAAGTTTTCCGGCTTTTCTGGGCATGATACTACCACATGACCTTTATTCCCACAGTACAAACACAACCCCTGCTGTCTCCTCCGCGTCTTCTCACGCGAGGAGAGGCGGGTAGCCCCAATCTGCATAGGCTCCTCTGAAAATTCCTCAGAGTCTGAGGTTCCCTTGGGAAGGAAGGAAATCTCAGTCTCCCTTTCAAGCCTACGCTCTCTCAGCCGTCTATCCACCCGGATGGATAACTGCATGAGCTGATCCAAGCTATCAGGCAAGGGATATTGTACCAGTTGGTCCTTTATCTGGTTAGAAAGACCTCTTCGGTACTGGTGTCTCAGGGCTGGGTCATTCCACTGGGTATCATGGGCCAACCTCCGAAACTCCGTACAGTAAACCTCAACTGGCCTTCGCCCTTGCTTAAGGATCGAAATCTGAGCCTCGGCTGAGGCCGTCTTGTCAGGGTCATCATACAACATGCCCAGTGCCGTAAAAAAAGCATCAACACTTTTAAGCGACGGACAGTCAGGCTGCAACCCATATGCCCAGACCTGTGGGTCTCCTTGTAGCAAGGAAATCACTATGCCCACCCGCTGAATCTCCGACCCAGAAGACTGAGGCCTAAGCCGGAAGTATAGCTTGCAGCTCTCCTTGAAACAAAAGAACTGCGAGCGATCTCCAGAAAAACGATCCGGGAGATTTACTTTCGGCTCCTTAACCCCTGCAGGTGCTGCTGCTGCGGGAGCTCCGCCAGCAGCCTGGGAGGTGTGCATTTTAATGGACAAATCATTAAATTGTCGAGTCAGGACCTGCACCTGATCGACCACCTGTTGCAACGTATTTTGAGGGGTATGCTCCATATTCCCACAAAATTTCAACAGGAGTATTAGGCTGCTGAATATGTTATGCACACCAGTGCCTGCAGGAAAGTACTGGTGTCTGGACTGTTATGCACTCCAGTGCCTGCAGGAATGTACTGGTGTTTGAACTGTTATGCAAAACAAATGGACTTACAGACAGACTGGGGAATATGACATAACGTACACAGAAGGTGATAGGTTAACAAAATACACACAAAGTGAACAGAGAAGCCCAGAGGCTAAGGAACTGGGTATCTCCCTTGTATTAGAACTGCTCAGATGGGAAAAGCAAGATGTTGTGTTTTAATACGTAGAGAACCCGAAATGCTGTTGCTAAGGGCAACAGCAAAACCCTAAAGGGTTACCAACGGGTGTGGCAGTAAACTCCTTGGTCAGAGATGGAATGATAGACACAAGGAGAGTCTCCACAATCCTAATTCTCACTTGCAGTGCACAGGTTCAGCTTACTGCCACTAAACTGACCCCTGACACCTAGCACAGTGAGACAGGATTAGACAGGAAAGTCTTAGAATACAGCCGCAAACTTGCTAAGTTCACAGAGTAGTAACAGAACCCCAGCAAGCTAAACGACTGACTCCAGTCTTACTGCTAGGTCTGGATTGGCAGAGTGTAATACCAAATCCCCAGGCCTATTTGCAGTAAGCAACAAACAAATACAAAGCTACACAGTACTGGCTAACTTTCAGAAACTGACTAACCAACAAAGATTCAGCAGCATCTGCTTACCCTGAGAAGAGGCCTTATAAAGCAGGTGCTGTCCACGCCCCACTCAGACCTCACAGACTGTGAGCACAAAAACCAGCACCGGATCCCCTGCCATGCACAGAGCCTATAACCACTGCACAGCAAAAGACCCGAACCGGAGTATCAGCTGCGCTCAGGTCACTCCGCTAGCACTTGTCTCCTGGTTGCCATGACGACGTGGCAGCACAGGGCAGGAGACCCTAACAATTTTGGTGCTCAGAAATACTACAGAACATTACTAATACTAGTACAGTGTCTTGCGCTGCATCTTGCTGCTCAGTGTCATTTCTCAGTAGCATCATCATCATTGCTCAATATCACTGCTCATTGTCTTGTGCTGCATTGTGGTGCTCAGTAATACTACAGTACATTACTAATACTAGTACAGTGTCTCATGCTGCATCATGCTGCTCAGTGTCAGTTCTCAGTAGTATCATCATCAGTGCTCAGTTTCACTGCTCATTGTCTTGTGCTGCATTGTGGTGCTCAGTAATACTACAGTACATTAGTAATACTAGTACAGTGTCTTGTGCTGCATCTTGCTGCTCAGTGTCAGTTCTCAGTAGTATCATCATCAGTGCTCAGTATCACTGCTCGTTGTCTTGTGCTGCATTTTGGTGCTCAGAAATACTACAGAACATTACTAATACTAGTACAGTGTCTTGCGCTGCATCTTGCTGCTCAGTGTCAGTTCTCAGTAGCATCATCATCATTGCTCAATATCACTGCTCATTGTCTTGTGCTGCATTGTGGTGCTCAGTAATACTACAGTACATTACTAACACTAGTAGTGTCTTGTGCTGCATCTTGCTGCTCAGTGTCAGTTCTCAGTAGCATCATCATCATTGCTCAGTCTCACTGCTCATTGTCTTGTCCTACATTGTGGTGCTCAGTAATACTACATTACTAATACTAGTACAGTGTCTTGTGCTGCATCTTGCTGCTCAGTGTCAGTTCTCAGTAGTATCATCATCAGTGCTCAGTATCACTGCTCATTGTCTTGTGCTGCATTGTGGTGCTCAGTAATACTACAGTACATTACTAATACTAGTACATTGTCTTGTGCTGCATCTTGCTGCTCAGTGACAGTTCTCAGTAGTAGTATCATCATCACTGCTCAGTATCACTGGTCATTGGGGATAATTCAGAATTGATCACAGCATTAAATTTGTTAGCAGTTGGGCAAAACCATGGCCCTCATTCTGAGTTGTTCACTCGCTAGCTGCCTTTAGCAGCATTGCACATGCTAAGCCGCCGCCTACTGGGAGTGAATCTTAGCTTAGCAGAATTGCGAACGAAAGATTCGCAAAATTGCGAATAGAAATTTCTTAGCTGTTTCTGAGTAGCTCGACACTTACTCTGCCACTGCGATCAGTTCAGTCAGTTTCGTTCCTGGTTTGACATCACAAACACACCCAGCATTCGTCCAGACACTCCCGCGTTTTTCCCAGAAACGGCAGCGTTTTTTCACACACACCCATAAAACGGCCAGTTTCCGCCCAGAAACACTAACTTCCCCGTCAATCACACTCCGATCACCAGAATGAAGAAAAATCCTTGTAATGCCGTGAGTAAAATACCTAACTGTTGAGTAAAATAACTAAGCGCATGCGCTCTGCGAACATTGCGCATGCACAGTAAGCGACTAATCGCAATATAGAGAAAATCGGCAACGAGCGAACAACTCGGAATGAGGGCCCATGTGCACTGTAAGTGTGGCAGGTATAACATTTGCAGAGAGAGTTAGATTTGGGTGGGGTGTGTTCAAACTGAAATCTAAATTGCAGTTTAAAAATAAAGCAGCCAGTATTTACCCTGCACAGAAACAAAATAACCCACCCAAATCTAACTCTCTCTGCACATGTTACATTTGCCCCCCCCCCCCCCCCCCCCCCCTGCAGTGCACATGGTTTTACCCAACTGCTAAAAAATTTGATGCTGTGAACAACTCGGAATTACCCCCCTTGTCTTGTGCTGCATTGTGGTGCTCAGTAATACTACATTACTAATACTAGTACAGTGTCTTGTGCTGCATCTTGCTGCTGTAGGGTGCTGTGGTAGTGTCCTGTCACTGTGCATAGGTCATCATCATTCCAGTCACAGTGGTATCTGGTATCTATCTAGTGGTATCTAAATCCAGACATTACTGCCATCTAATTCCAGATATATTACTGCCATGTAATTACACACATTAAAAAATGGAGAACAAAAATTTGGAGGGTAAAATAGGGAAAGATCAAGATCCACTTCCACCTAGTGCTGAAGCTGCTGCCACTAGTCATGGCAGAGACGATGAAATGCCATCAACGTCGTCTGCCAAGGCCGATGCCCAATGTCATAGTAGAGAGTATGTAAAATCCAAAAAGCAAAAGTTCAGTAAAATGACCCAAAAATCTAAATTAAAATCGTCTGAGGAGAAGCGTAAACTTGCCAATATGCCATTTACGACACGGAGTGGCAAGGAACGGCTGAGGGCCTGGCCTATGTTCATGGCTAGTGGTTCAGCTTCACATGATGATGGAAGCACTCATCTTCCCACTAGAAAAATGAAAAGAGTTAAGCTGGCAAAAGCAAACCAAAGAACTGTGCGTTCTAAATCACAAATCCCCAAGGAGAATCCAATTGTGTTGGTTGCGATGCCTGACCTTCCCAACACTGGACGGGAAGAGGTGGCTCCTTCCACCATTTGCACGCCATCTGCAAGTGCTGGAAGGAGCACCCACAGTCCAGTTCCTGATATTTAAATTGAAGATGTCACTGTTGAAGTGCACCAGGATGAGGATATGGGTGTTGCTGGTGCTGAGGAGGAAATTGATGAGGAGGATTCTGATGGTGAGGTGGTTTGTTTAAGTCAGGCACCAGGGGAGACATCTGTTGTCCGTGAGATGAATAAGGCCATTGACATGCCTGGTCAAAATACGGAAAAAAAAATCACCTCTTCGGTGTGGAATTATTTCAACAGAAATGTGGACAACAGGTGTCAAGCCGTGTGTTGCTTTTGTCAAGCTGTAATAAGTAGGGGTAAGGATGTTAACCAACTAGGAACATCCTCCCTTATACGTCACCTGGAGCGCATTCATCAGAAGTTATTGACAAGTTCAAAAACTTTGGGTGACCGCAGATGCAGTCCACTGACAACTAAATCCTTTCTTCCTCTTGTACCCAGGCTCCTGCAAACCACACCACCAACTCCCTCAATGTAAATTTCCTCCTTAGACAGGAACGCAAATAGTCCTGCAGGCCATGTCACTGGCAAGTCTGACGAGTCCTCTCCTAACTGGGATTCCTCCGATGGATCCTTGAGTATAATGCCTACTGCTGCTGTTGTTGCTGCTGGCGCTGCTGTTGTTGCTGCTGGGAGTTGATCGTCATCCCAGAGGGGAAGTCAGAAGACCACTTGTACTACTTTCAGTAAGCTACTGACTGTCCAACAGGCCTTTGCGAGGAAGATGAAATATCACAGCAGTCATCCTGTTGCAAAGCGGATAATTCAGGCCTTGACAACTATGTTGGTGTTAGACGCGCGTCCTGTATCCACCGTTAATTCTTAGGTACATAGAGAATTGCTTGAGGTAGTGTGTCCCTGGTACCAAATCCCATCTAGGTTCCACTTCTTTAGGCATGCGATACTGAGAATGTACACAGACGTCAGAAAAAGTGTCCTCAGTGTCTTAAAGAATGCAGTTGTACCCACTGTCCACTTAACCACGGACATGTGGACAAGTGGAGCAGGGCAGACTAAGGACTATATGACTGTGACAGCCCACTGGGTAGATGTATTTCTTCCCGCAGCAACAACAACGGCGGCACCAGTAGCAGCATCTCACAAACGCCAACTCGTTCCTAGGCAGGCTACACTTTGTATCACCACTTTCCATAAGAGGCACACAGCTGACAAACTCTTACGGAAACTGAGGAACATCATCGCAGATTGGCTTACCCCAATTGGACTCTCCTGGGGATTTGTGATATCGGACAACGCCACCAATATTGTGCGTGCTTTACATGTGGGCAAATTCCAGCACGTCCCATGTTTTGCACATACAATTAATTTGGTGGTGCATAATTTTCTGAAAAATGATAGGAGCGTGCAGGAGATGCTGTCGATGGCCAGAAAAATTGTGGGCCACTTTCGGCATTCAGCCACCGCGTGCCGAAGACTTGAGCGCCAGCAAACACTCCTGAACATGCCCTGCCATCAGCGGAAGCAAGAGGTGATAACGAGGTGGAATTCAACACTCTATATGCTTCAGAGGATGGAGGAGCAGCAAAAGGCCATTCAAGCCTATACATCTGCCTACAATATAGGCAAAGGAGGAGGAATGCACCTGACTCAAGCGCAGTGGAGAATGATTTCCATCTTGTGCAAGGTTCTCCAACCATTTGAACTTGCCACACGTGAAGTTAGTTCAAACACAGCCAGCCTAAGTCAGGTCATTCCCCTCATCAGGCTTTTGCAGAAGCAGCTGGAGAGATTGAAGGAAGAGCTAAAACTGAGCGATTCCGCTAGGCATGTGGGACTTGTGGATGGAGCCCTTTATTCGCTTAACCAGGATTCACGGGTGGTCAATCTGTTGAAATCAGAGCACTACATTTTGGCCACCGTGCTCGATCCTAGGTTTAATGCCCACTTTGTATCTCTCTTTCCGGCAGACACAAGTCTGCAGATGTTCAAAGACCTGCTGGTGAGACAATTGTCAAGTCAAGCGGAACGTGACCCGCCAACAGCTCATCCTTCATTTTCTACCACCACTGGAGCTGCCAGGAAAAGATAAAATTTCCAAAACCACCCGCTGGCATTGATACAGGGCGGTCAGGAGCAAGTGCTGACATCTGGTCCGGACTGAAGGACCTGCCAACGATTACTGACATGTCGTCTACTGTCACTGCATATTATTCTGTCACCAATGAAAGAATGGTGGAGGATTATATGAGTGACAGCATCACTGTAGGCATGTCAGACAGTCCGTACTTATACTGGCAGGATAAAGAGGCAATTTGGAGGCCCTTGCACAAACTGGCTTTATTTTATCTAAGTTGCCCCCCCCCCTTCCTCCAGTGTGTACTCCGAAAGAGTGTTTAGTGCAGCCGGTCACCTTGTCAGCAATCAGCGTAGGAGGTTACTTCCAGAAAATGTGGAGAAGAGGATGTTCATCAAAATGAATTATAATAAATTCATCCGTGGAGACATTTACCAGCAATTGCCTCCAGAAAGTACACAGGGACCTGAGATTGTGGATTCCAGTGGGGACGAATTAATACTCTGTGAGAAGGAAGATGTACACAGTGAAAGTGGTGAGGAATCGGACGATTAGGATGAGTTGGTCATCTTGCCTCTGTAGAGCCAGTTTGTGCAAGGAGAGATTGATTGCTTCTTTTTTGGTGGGGGCCCAAACCAACCAGTCATTTCAGCCACAGTCGTGTGGCAGACCCTGTCGCTGAAATGATTGGTTTGTTAAAGTGTGCATGTCCTGTTTGTACAACATAAGGGTGGGTGGGAGGACAATTCCATCTTGCACCTCTTTTTTTTTTATTTATCTTTGCATCATGTGCTGTTTGGGGACTATTTTTTTAAGTGCCATCCTGTCTGACACTGCAGTGCCACTCCTAGATGGGCCAGGTGTCTGTGCCGCCCACTTAGGTCGCTTAGCTTAGTCATTCAGTGACCTCTGTGCAAATTTTAGGACTAAAAATAATATTGTGAGGTGTGAGGTGTTCAGAATAGACTGGAAATGAGTAGAAATTATGGTTATTGAGGTTAATAATACTATAGGATCAAAATTACCCCCAAATTTTATGATTTAAGCTGTTTTTGAGGGTTTTTTGAAAAAAAACACCCGAATCCAAAACGCATTCGAATCCGACAAAAATCCGAAAGGGTGGTCTTGCCAAAACGCGTCCGAATCCAAAACAGGACCGCGGAACCAAATCTAAAACCAAAACACAAAACACGAAAAATGCCCACTGCACATATCTACAAATAACTAAAACATAATATAAAATATATTAATTAATGAGTGCACCAGACAAGGGTCTTTTTTTTCTTGTTTGCATATGGACCTACCAGTAGGACACTACTGATACCCTTGGAGCACCACCAACAATCTTAAATTTGACAATAAAGTAAGTAAAAATCGATTATGTTGGTTATAAATTCTATCCTGACTAGTCTCCCAATTCCTGCCGCTGAAAAAAATCCCCACAGCATGATTCTGCCACCACCATGCTTCACTGTAGAGATGGTCTTGGCCTGGTGATAAGCGGTGCCTGGTTTACTCCAAACATGACACCTGGCATTCACGCTAAAGATTTCAATCTTTGTCTCATCAGACCAGAGAATTTTGTTTCTCATGGTCTGAGAGTCCTTCAGGTACATTTTGGCAAACTCCAGGTGGGCTGCCATGTGCTTTTTTACTAAGGAGTGGCTTCCGTCTGGCCACTCTACCATACAGCCCTGATTGGTGGATTGGCCTGATTGGTTGAAGGTTCTCCTCTCTCCACAGAGGAATGCTGTAGCACTGACATAGTGACCATAAGGTTCTTGGTCACCTCCCTGACTAGGGCCCTTCTCCCCCGATCGCTCAGTTTAGACGGCCGGCCAGCTCTAGGAAGAGGTGGTTCAGAACATCTTCCATTTATGGATGATGGAGGCCACTGTGCTCATTGGGATCTGTGCTCAATTTTGAGCTTCTTGGCAAAGGCTGTGAATACTTAAATACATGTGATTTCTTAGTTTTTTATTTTTAATAAATTTGCAGAATTCTCAAAAAAACTTTTTCCACGTTGTCATTATGGGGAATTGTGTGTAGAATTTGAGAGAAAAAATGAATTTATTCCATTTTTTGAATAAGGCTGTAACATAACAAAATGTGGAAAAAGTGAAGCGCTGTGAATACTTTCCGGATACAATGTACGTTATTGGAAGTAAGGTCACAGAAAATAAAAACTCACTGGTTTTAATCAATAATCAGGGGTGTAGCCAGAACTGTGTGGGCCCCATAACAACATTTTGAAGGGACCCTTTTCCCAATGCTTCTAGAGAGACACCTCTCTCCAGCAATTGTTTATTTTATGCCCCATAATAGTGCCATTGTTTATTCTCTGAACCATAGTAGTGCCACAGTTAATGTTATGCTCCATGGAAGTGCCATACTTTATGTACCATAGTAGTGCCCTAATTCATATTATATCATATTGTAGGGCCTCCAGTACACATTATACCACACAGTAACCCCAATTCACATTATGTCAGTGTCCCCAGTTAATCTTATGTTGCAACATAGTGCCCCAGTGTTCACATTATGCTACACTATAGTGCTTCCACTTCATACCTCATTACAGTGCCTTATTACAGTGTCAGTGTTTATATTATGTAATATTATAATGTCCCCAATTTATTGTATACCACATTACAATAAGCAGGTCCAGGGGCATAACTAGATATATTGCAGGCCCCATGCCAAAAGTTTGTAAGGGCCCCTATGTACTATCCAATGGTAAAAAAAAATATAACACATAGAAATGTGACAGGGAAAGTGGGCCCCTCTCAGCTCTGGGCCCTATAGCAGCTGCACTCCCTGAACCTATGGTAGCCACACCTTTGCCAATAATAGTATAACAGAAAATACAACTGCTGTTATACTATTAGAAGGTAACACTGACAGAGAAAAAAACAACTTTGCATAATGCAAATTGCTGAATTATGGATGAGCAACCTTTGCACTAGGATGGTCATTTACAGTTGGACATATGTCTTATTCCTTTGCATAAAATATGCATTTCCTCACAGGTCTGGCATAACAAAAATGTATATGCAATGCATATGTCCATATGTAAACTATTGTGTGCATTTGTCTGGAGAGCAGGAAGAGGGACGGGCAGTTCCTGACGATAACAGTCAGAGTACAGTCACAGCATGTTCACTTTTCTGAGAAACAATTACATTACATACTGTACACATCGGAGGTCTCTAAAGCAAGAATAGAGTGTTTTTCAGTCCCAAACAGGAGTAGAAATTGTACCATACTTGCCTACTCTCCCGGAGTGGCCGGGAGGCTCCCAAAAATCAGGTGACCCTCCCGCCCCCCCAGAAGAGCAGGCAATTCTCCCGATTTCAGGGGTCCCCACTGCCCGGCCGCCCACTTAACAAGTAAAGTTGGCGGTCAAGGCAGGCGATGATGCGATTCTTGTTGAATCGCGTAATCATAGCCACACCCCTGCTGTATAATGCCGGTAATAGCGGCACTACACAGCAGGGGGCATGGCTTACATGATGCGTTCCGCAGCCACGCCCCAGTCCACCTCTGCCACGCCCCCTTTCCACCTCTGGCCTATCCTCTCTTCATGTCACGCCGCTGCCCGCCCCCCTGCTGAGCCAACATGGCTGCTCTCTCCTGGAGAGAGCAGCCATGAAGTTGGCAAGTATGAATTGTATCCTGCTGCATATGTTGCAATTTGCATCAAAATTATTCTAACTTTAGAAAGGAATCTTGTTCCTTTTATCACATTATTTTGTAATTTCAGTGGCCAGTGAGCACATCATTCTATGTACATTAGGCAAGAGGGAATACAAGTTATTTTAATAAAAACCCTATTAAAAGTTATATTTTCGATATAGCCAGATATACACAAAATCTATTTTCTACTAATGAGTGCGCCAGAAAAGGGTCTTTTCTTTCTTGTTCTGTGGAATTCGACTAACCAGTAGGGTCCTACTGAACCCATGGTGCAGCACGAACAGTTTTGTTAATCAGCAATATAGCAATTTTAGAACTTCAATACATTGGTTTCTATTTATTGTAAGCAAATTACTTCCAGTGCGGAGACATACCTATGTCCCTATAATTGTAAACCTGGCTGAGTTTAATCTCATTTTCTGTTTACAAGCACGGTAGATATTTTACTTTGGAATTCCTTTCCCATAGTCTTGTTGTATCCCCCCACCTCCACTTTCATTTGCATCACCCATCAAAGGTAAACTACGTTCTAGATATCTGTCTACTCCCCTCTCTCCCCTCTCCAGTAAATTTTCCACCTGATCCACAAGACCTACCTAGAAACAGAGCATGAGTTCATTTTCATTAAGAAATTAATAAATTAATAAAAATCTAAAAACTGACATTGGAGACCAATTCTTTTCTCTCCCTCTAACGGATGATACCTCCAGTAACCATTGGACGGAGGATCTCTACAAACTCAAAAGTGCATTACATAAACGAGCCAGATTATCATTGAACCTAACAACACTAAGCAATTACGCTAGACAGAAAATTGTCCCAAGAGACCTTAGACCAAGAGTGTTTCCAGCCTTCCCTTTAGCCACAGAAAACCTCAAAAGTGAATGGGAAGCATCCCTACTTAAATGCTCTCAAGAATTGATCCAGATACTGATCAAGCACGATAACCTCACAGTGGACTTATGTGAAAAGAACATCGAAGAACTGGGTAAAAAAACTAGAACCCTGGGAGAAAGATTCTAGCTTTCAATGTACCTTTGAAAAGTACAAAAAAGACTTGGACCAACATGAACAAGCGCTGATAGATCAGAAGTGCAATAAGTTCAACAGGGACAGAAGAGATTTTTCGATGGGCAAAGTCTTCCAATGGAATAATCATTTGAAAAGAAACATAACCAGGGAGCCACGAGTAGAATACAGTTCGTCAGAGTTTGAAACATCCGCAGGAGAGGAATCTCCCAATGAATATAGTGGACCATCGGAACCAACACCAAGAAGTGATAACACATACTGTACAGAGATACAGCTTTTTTAAGAAGAGGCCAAAGGACCCGTGGTAGATTTATTTATTTATTTCCAGTTATATATATAGCGCACACATATTCCACAGCACTTTACAGAGAATATTTGGCCATTCACATCGGTCCCTGCCCCAGTGGAGCTTACAATCTATATTCCCTACCACATGTAGGCGCGCACACCTTAATACTAGGGTTATTTTTTGTTGGGATCCAATTAACCTACCAGTATATTTTTGAATTGTGGGAGGAAACCGGTGTACCCAGAGGAAACCCACGCAAGTACAGGGAGAATATACAAACTCTGCACAGGTAGAGCCATGACCTCAGTGCTGTGAGGCAGTAATGTTAACCATTACACCATCCATACTGCCAGTACTACCAATCTGAGGACACTGGGTTTATGTGCCTTTATTATGGGAGCAGCCTTCAGAAAGGCTACCCTTTACAGCTCAGTGCGGTTACCCCAATACCCGGTATGGGTTGGGAATCACACAGTAAGGACACAATAGCTAGGTACAAAATGCACCTTTATTTCATTTTTAACATTACATATGAAAGCCATAACCACCTTTGTAACACACTATACTACTACATAATAAACACAGACTAAACTACTATGAAAAAACCACACAAAAGGGCCCTTCCCCCCTCTAAGCAGTTAATAGTCACCTCAGGCAATTTGTGAGCTGGGACACGGCACGCTGTGAGGCTTCTGCTGAATGATCCAGGGCCACTGGTGAGCTGGTTGGGAATTCTGGCTGCTCGGCCTGCTGGTGATGAATTCCAGCTGCTCAGCCTGCTTGTGATGAATCCAAGCTGCTTGGCCTGCTTGCTACAAGTCCCGGCTGCTTAACCTGCTTGTGATGAATCCCGGCCGCTTGGCCTGCTTGCGACAAGTCCCGGCTGCTTAGCCTGCTTGTCCTGTATTCCTGAGAATAGGAGGCACCGGGGAGTCACCAGCTTCTGGCCCGCCCACTCGATCCAATCACCTAGAACAGTTCCTTCGAGAGTGGCTAGCCCTGGCTGTGTATCTTTTGCTGGGGGGCTGCCTCTACTGGGGTATGCTGTTGGTCTGGCTGATGTCAATAAGCCTGGCTGGGTCCGGAGGGACCTCAGCCTCCTCCACTCTGGTTCTGCCTTGCAAGGACAGTGACCATGAACAGATCCAATCTGAAGAACAAGCCAAAAGGAAGAAGAGGCGAGTGGGGAAGAAACACAGAAAGATGGGATATCACAAGACAAACCAGAAGTAGATTTACCATCAATACCCGATAGCCTCCAGGTGATCAACCTGACTGACAAGACCCTATCCGATGACCAAATTCGAGTTCTGAAGAAAGGACTTCCATTTTCGCCGACTCAATCGTTTAATAGGTTTACATGGGAAAAATATCTCAGATTATTTAGGAGAAAACTGCTGCTAAAAAAGATCTCAAAAAATCAGCCTGACAACAAAGACATCACTACACCGGGAGAGGCACAATCCCTATCAGAAGAGTAACACAAAGCTTAACAAGCCTTGATTGAACTGCAAGATGTCTTTGCAACACCCACCATAGATGCCTTTCCAAGACCGGTCTGTAAGAACAATTCTCTTTTCTTTCCCCAGGACAGTCTCAGCCCAGAAGAACATGTGTTTATGGATATGGTGTCAAAAGAATTTGACACCATCCACCTCAAAAATAAGGCAAGACCAAGATAGAGGAAAAACAACTTATACAGGAAGGAGATACAAGCTCTAAGGGAATTACAATCTTGGAATGAAACAATAATCAAGCCCTCAGATAAGGGTGGTAACATAGTTTTGTGGCCTATGGAAATGTACATCTGAGAAGCTGGTAGACAACATAACTTCTCTAAATGTTACTGACAACTGATGTTCAACTCCACACAGGACTTCACACGTCTATATACCCACCTTATTCAGGGAGTAATGTCTCAAGGGGTTATCACCAAACAAGAACACCAGTATCTCTCAGTATCCAATCCTAAAATCCCCACCTTCTACCTCCTCCCCAAAGTCCACAAAAACTCTAAAAATCCACCAGGAAGACCGACAGTATCTGGATTGGGAAGACTGTTTGAACAACCCAGTAGAATTCTAGACCTTAACCTCAGACACCATGTGTTGACATTGTCATTATATTTACTGGATACATCAGATGTTCTTAGGAAACTCCATGATGTCAAATTGGTGACAAACCACCTACTAGCCACCCTTAATGTTGAAGCACTCTACACAAGTATAGATCATGAGAGAGGGATTTAAGCAATCAGATATTTACTCAGAACAAGTGACAACAATGGCTTTGGAGAATTCCTACTCGAACTTTTGGAATTCGTATTACATAAAAAATATTTCACCTTTTCAGACCAATTTTTTCTCCAGACTAGAGGCACAGCAAAGGGGGCGGCATGTGCCCCCACCTATGCAAATCTCTTCCTAGGATGGTGGGAAAGAGAGCAGGTCTTCCATGCCAACAATGATATTTACACCTCACATGTGATTAATTGGCTCCGTTATATCGACGACATAGTCATCCTATAGGATGGAAGCAAAGAACTACTACTAGAATTTATATCTAAACTGAATGACAATGACCTCAATATCAAACTAACCCACACTATCAGTGCACACTCAATATCTTATTTAGATCTGAACATCTATAGAACCTTGGAGGGCAATCTGGCAACTGAATTGTACCAAAAAGAGTCCGCTACCAACAGTATCTTATTATAGACAAGCTCGCACTTCCCTCCCACTCTGTAGAATATCCCCAAAGGGGAATTCTTATGGCTTAAATGCAATTGCACAGAAGACCAGGTGTATAAAGTTCAGAGTGAAGAATTGGTGACCCGTCTGCTGGACAGGGGATACAGCAAGAGGTCCCTCAAAAAAGCACAAAAATCTGTGATGTTTGTCAACCGGAAATCACTGATATTCAGACAAAAACAAGATAAATCCGAGGAAAATCCCAAACTGTGATTTGTGGGTACATACTGTAGCAAGTGGCAAGAACTTACAAATGCTATCCAGAGACATCTCCCCATCCTAAAATTGGGTCATGACCTGGCCACTCATCTGGGCTCTAAAATTCATATGAGCTGGCGAAGGTCACGCAATCTCAAGGACCACCTGGTAAAGAGTAATTGTGTCAAACATCCTCGCAAACCACCAATAGTTAGGGAGACATACCTGTGTGGTTCATGTAAGGCTTGTTCTTTCATTTCATAAACCAACAGTGTACAGGATAAAATTGGTCAAGAGGTAAAGATCTCACAACACATCAATTGCAAGACCACTGGTGTCATATACTGTTTAACATGCACATGCAGTCTAAAATATGTGGGAATGGCCTCAAGGGCCTTGGAAACAAGAATACTAGAACATGCTTGTAATATACACAATGCGGCCACGGATAAGGGCAAAATGCGAAAACTGACTTCAGTTGCCAGGCACCACCAAAGCTCCAGAAAGGATATGAAATGTTTGGTCTTGAACAAATAAAACTGGGCATCAGGGGCGGCAACATAACACAGGAACTATTGAGAAAAGAGAGCAGTTGGACCTTTCGTCTTGGAGCACTAAAACACAAGGTCTTAATGAATTCATTAATTACAGTACAGTGCATTCTTATAACACACATTGTTAATGTTCCCTTATAACCCTTCAATATTCACCCAGTCAGTATACCTCAACAACCTAATAATTATACCACAGTAACACAGCCCTAGCCACTCCCCATCCTATCTTTTCCTTTTCTTCTTTTTCCACTTCACCTTATTTTTGTAGTGCACGTATTAAAGTTTATACACTATCACACTTTTGCATTTATATTCCCAGTCTTTTTTTCATTCTGGGTACACCATAAGGATGGGATAGTTCTGCCCACAGACACCCACCAACAACAGGTAACATTCCTGGTTGTTGTTTTATTCAACTAGCATCTGACAGCACTACTCAGTTTCCCTTCTAAATGTATAATCTTCTAACCATCCAGTACACCAGTGGCGGCCAACCAGTCAGTGACAAAGAGCCAAAAAACCTTGTTAGGTATGTCAAAGAGCCAACATCGAGCCGAAGGCGCGCATGCAAAAATGGAATGTGGCCTTGTGCCTGCTAGACCACGCCCCTGGTATAAAAATATATATTTTTTAAAGCCAAATCCATTGAAAAATCCACTTTTACATAAAATAATTGAAAAAGCCAGATTCACATAATAAACTTCAGCTCCCCCATATGTCACTCCAGCCAACACCCTCCTGTCACTGCAGCCAGCTCCCCATGAGTCACTCCTGCTAGCACCTCCTATGTCACTCCCGGCAGCTCCCCCATGTGTCAGTCCTGCCAGGACCCTCCTGTGTTACTCCAGCCAGTTGCGCCTTGTGTCACTTTAGCCCACCCTCATGTATCACTACAGCCACCCCACAAACTTGTCCCATTGCAGCAGCCCCTAATGTGTCCTTTGTTTGTTGGTGGGTGTCTCTAGGATCTGGCTTCTTCAGTTTTCAGTCCCTGCAGTGCTGCTGCATGTCTGGCTGGAGTGCAGCGGCAGTGCCGTAACTAGGCATTTTAGCGCTATGTGCAAGAAATGGCATTGGAGCCCCTCCCCCCCATGCAAGATAGGGGCAGTGTGCGCCGTAGTCGTGCGCAAAAATATATAGGGGTGTGGCTTCATGGAGAAGAGGCATGGCCACAAAGTAATACCAATTCATACTACGGTGTACAGTAGTCTCCATTATTCAAATTACGCTGCACAGTAGCGCCACTACACCAGGTAGAGCCCTTTTTACACATTACGGCAGACAGTCCCCCTTTTTACACATTACGGCAGACAGCGTCCCCCTTTTTACATATTACGGCAGATAGCGTCCTCCTTTTTACACATTACGGCAGACAGTCCCCCTTTTTAAACATTACGGCAGCCAGTCCCCCTTTTTACACATTACGGCAGACAGCGTCCTCCTTTTCACACATTACGGTAGACAGTCCCCCATTTTACACATTACGGCAGACAGTGTCATCCTTTTTACACATTACGGCAGCCAGTACCCCTTTTTACACATTACGGCAGCCAGTCCCCCTTTTTACACATTACGGCAGACAGCGTCCTCCTTTTTACACATTACGGCAGCCAGTCCCCCTTTTTACACATTACGGCAGACAGCGTCCCCTTTTTTACACATTATGGCAGATAGCGTCCCCCTTTTTACACATTACAGCAAACAGCGGCCCCCTTTTTACACATTATGGCAGACAGCGTCCCCCTTATTACACATTACGGCAGACAGCGTCCCCCTTTTTACACATTACGGCAGACAGCATCCCTCTTTTTACACATTATGGCAGCCAGTCCCCCTTTTTACACATCGTGGCTGACCGAATAGAGAGAAAGAGAGAGACTTACCATCTCTCCCCGCTGGCAGTCAGTCTCCTCGTGCTGGCAGATCCCGGGCAGCCGCAAGGGAGAAGAAGGAGGAGGGAGGGGGACTGGAGCCGCAGCAGCGCTATGTACTTGGTAGAGGTGCCGCTGGAGCAGTCCCCTTTTCTTCCGCATTGCCTGGCCACCGCTGTGAATGCTGGGATGAGGGAAGCGCATCCCAGCATTCATAGCAGCGCCAGGTAGTCAATGCGGAAGGAGAGGGGACTGCTGCAACGGCGCTACTACCAATTACATATCGCTGCTGCGGCTCCAGTCCCCCTCCCTCCTCCTCCTCCACTGCCTCCGGCGCTGCTGCTCTCCTCCAGCGCGGCGCACACAGCACAGAACAGGCGGCTTGTAATGAGTCAATTAGACTAATTACAAGCCGCTGGACGTGCGCCCTCAGGGCAACTGCGCTATGTGCCAGGCACACCTGGCACACACGTAGTTACGGCGCTGTGCAGCGGTTTCTTTATTTGTTGTGGTCACATGATTTAGAGTGTTGGGAGCCACATTTCAATAAAGGAAGAGCCGCATGTGGCTCAAGAGCCACTGGTTGGCCACTGCTGCAGTACACCAACAGTTCTTCATTCATCTCATTTTTTATTTCAAATTTTAAAAAAGGTTTTCTTATCTCTTTACACACCTTCAACAATTTTTTTCAATTCTTATATTACACATAATAGACACAGTACACAGTAGTGAGACCATATTGATTATTTTTCTTACACATAACAAACTACACTAATTAAAATAAGAATCTTTTTCACTTGTATCAATTTCTTTATCTTTATTGTTCACATACATATAAATTTATAAAAAATCTTCTATCTTTTTTTCTCAATTTTTTTCATATTTATAAATTCACCACCTAATAGAATTGGTCAAGTAAACCTGTACTTAGGTGTATATTACACCCTCACGCATCTCCTATTAAACTTAATTCTAACTGCACTCCTGATATAGCCCAATGAAGAAAAAATATTTATATTTCATTCACCTTTCTCTGGCTTTTCCTAAATTATGTCCAACAGGCAGCAACTATCTGTAAAATGTGTATATTCAACCAAACAGCACATAGGTACCTTCCCCCATGAATATGGAAGAGAGAATACCAGAATATGGGCATTTATTTTATTTTATTAACCTGTCTAGACCCGCGACTCAGGTATACTCCCGTCACAGTGTTATGGGAAAACATGTTTTTTAACCAAGGTTCATTAAAGGCTTCACTATCCACAAATATATGTGGGCGTTTATTTATTTATAACCATCATGTGGTTACAAAGTAACACCTTGAAATATATGCACACCGATCATAAGTTTTAAAACAGCACTAACATTAGCTGGCTACTGATGGGTGCTGTTTCCTTTCTTGATGTTATTATCAGTGTCTGCCTAAATGGGTACCTTTTCCTTGCTGTATGTTATTATCAGTATCTCACTAAATGTTGGACCAGCATGATGTTATCATACAGGTATTAATGGGACCACTTACTAGCATATCCACACAAGCGGACCCATTATATGTACATGTATTAGTCCCCCCTCTCTCCATTTCATAGCAGGAGAAGGAGGCTCCCTAAATTTAGTCAAGGCTGTAATCCCACCCTGCGACCTAATAGGATTGACAGGTTTCGGATCATAGCCCGCACACACACCTCCCTCCAAGGCACATTGGGAGGGAGATGTAGACACACCTCTCTCCATCATACGTCTGGAGGGAGATTGAATTCCCAGCCCTAGTATACACGCATAGCCCCTCTGCGTCACAAGGGAAGAGATCTCGGTAACCAACTACAGGGGAGAAGCATCCTGGTGACGCGCTTAAAAGCGTCACCGGGACACCCAGCCGCCAGGAAGTGACCAAGCCCACCAGACGGGCGAAACGCGTATTACGGCGGCACCCAGCAGTAGGACTAACAGTGCCCTCAGGACCAGCTCTGAGCAGTGGTCTTTCTCATCCACTTTACCCACCGCCCAAACCCACTGTGGACTACAACATCTTTGTCAGGAGTGGTAGAAAAGTATACTGACCCTCCCTTACATGCTCATCAACTAACTTTGCTTTTGTAGATACAGTTGAATGCTAAGTTATATACTCCCTGCTATTGATTTAAAAACAGTTAAATACATAGCTCATGCATGCATATTACTATTTGCTGGGGTATATTAGGTTGATTTTTTTCCCCTGATGTGTGGTCCCTGCTATTTAGAACAGATTATATCTGCACAGTAAACTAAACTGTGCGCCATGCATTCATGCAGTTACTCAACATTTGTATGACTCACAAGGCTGATCTTTAGGCAATTGTGATTGTTACCTGTCTTGTATGACTTACAAGGCAGAATAGCAGGTAAGTGTAACTTGAGAATGAAGTTCAGCTGCATTTAACCTTACTTTAGGTGTATATAGGACTCAATTTGTCAATTTGAAATTGATTATTTCATTATTATAATGACATCAGTCACCCATATTCTGTTATTTTCATCACTTTCTTTATTCCACGACTCTCATTGGTGATTTGGCGAACTCCTGTGGCAGTTTTTCAACAGCAGATCCAATCTTCTTTATACTTTATTTTTTCCCTACAACTTTAATACTTACCTATATTTTCTATATTCATGAACTCTCATCAACGATTCAGGAAAAGAGGCTTTCCAATCTACTACCAAACCACGCTTAAAATGCTCAATCTCGTCCCATCTTGAAAGCAATAAAGTGTTGGGCTGGATCAGTACCTGGAGGGGGACCATCAGAGAATATCCGGTGTAGTAGGTTCTTGGAATAACAACAATCCAGTCTAATGCTGAAAGCATGTCCATACATCTGCTCTTATTATTAACCTGTAATTTACGTCACACCTTTTTGTGGAATTGTTTTCACCCAGATGTAATACCATCAGATGAGCAATAAGATAGAATGATATAAGTGAACAAGAAATTATTTCTGTATTGTTCCCCATTTTTTAGGGCTCAAACATAGGACCAGATGTATTAACCTGGAGAAGGCATACAGAAGTGATAAACCAGTGATAAATGCAAGGTGATAAACGCACCAGCCAATCAGCTTCAATATGTAAATTAACAGTTAGGGGTTGATTGGCTGGTGCGTTTATCACCATGCATTTATCACTGGTATATCACTTCCTTGTGCTTTCTCCAGGTTCATACATTTGCCCCAAAATACTTACCAGAGGGCATTGCTTTCCCGTAGCAATTCAGGGGTAGAAATTGTATCCTGCTGCATATGTTGCAATTTGCATCAAAATTATTCTAACTTAAGACAGGAATCTTGTTCCTTTTATCACATTATTTTGTAATTTCAGTGGACAGTGAGCACATAATTCTATGTACATTGGGCAAGAGGGAATACAAGTTATTTTAATAAAAACCCTATTAAAAGTTATATTTTCAATATAGCCAGATATACACAAAATCTATTTTCTACTAATGAGTGCACCAGAAAAGGGTCTTTTCTTTCTTGTTCTGTGGAATTCGACTAACTGGTAGGGTCCTACTGAACCCATGGTGCAGCGCGAACAGTTTTGTTAATCAGCAATATAGCAATTTTAGAACTTCAATACATTGGTTTCTATTTATTGTAAGCAACTTACTTCCTATGTCACTAAGAGACTAGACTAAGACTGCTCCAAACTCGGGGGGGGGGGGCATGTCTAAAGGTCAGGTGATGCAGCACAACCCTTCCTTCAGTGAATCAGGGATGAATTACCCAATTAATGCGACCATAGGACAGTACATCAAATTGGGACTTTCCTTTCACAATTGTGAGATTTGAATTAGATGAGTACGCGTTTTAGAATACTGTATGCATTTCTTGAGGCTGCTGGAGGGCTGGTGCGATGGTATACAATAGTGAGGATTACTATAACTAATCAATTTTGATTGGTTGACTACAGTATATCATGACTCTAACTAATGACTAAAATTCTTAATGTTGGCTATACATTACTGTATGTATAGTCATGAGTATTGGCCTTACTAAATCATATTAACATTATATATATATATATATATATATATATATATACACAGCATATATATAGTCCTCCAGCAGCAGCCGACACTCACATATAAGTAACAAACTTGCTCCGGTGCACAAATCAAAGTACAATATTCCCCCAAAAGAACTCGGCACTCAGAGAGAGCAAATATAGCAAAACAGATTATTTATCCATAGGTCAATGTTTCGGGACCGTGCTTCCAGTCATCCGGGCGAAGGCAGCACATAAACAGTGGATACAACATACTCACCTACTCACCATCCTAAATACCCCACTGGGACCGATCACTGCCTCATCTCCCGCTCTGCACAACGTCTCCGTCACTGCGTCACTTCTGCCGTCCAAGTTCCATTAGTCGCATTACCTGTTGTCTGGGAGATCGCAGCTTGCATTCCATCCATTAGACTGCATGCGGTCCAAGGTCACCAGGGGTCAGGCATCACGGCTGGATAACAGCTGTAAAGATAAGAGGGAGACAAGCAGTGAATCAGAACACTAAACAAATAACCATAACATTACATGAAAGCCAATGCTCCCAATACAAGCGAGACTTTTAAATTTAAAAGAAACAAAAAACATGCTATGGGCACAGACTATGAGGAAAACCAGGTGCATAGATGGTTAACTAGTGTTAACTCCTCTAACTTTACCAGGAGAGAGTTTTGTTCTAGGCGACCATGGCACAAAATTCGAAGATGTCTAACTATAGTTCCAACAAGTCTAGCTCGGATAGCGACTTTGTGATGTCAGAGGTAGAGGATTCATCTAGATCGTCTAATATCCATTTAGAAGGGACTTCAAGGGATACAACAAGCTCTGCAAACACACTGCCGCCTGCTGGGGTGGCCAGAACAAAAGGTGTAAGGGCAGTTACCCAGAGGAAAAATCGCTAAGCTTCAATTTATCCCACCGTATATTAGATGAGGCGGGGGCGTCAGTATTAAGTAAAGGACTTAGTTTTGTCCTTACTAATTTATATGACTGCTTTAATTGGACTCAAGATCTCCATGCTTTTGAACTCAAGATCTCCATGCTTCAAGCTGAAATTTAGCGATCATACTATTCATTTGTTCATCAGCTGTTAATGGAACAGAAGTAATTCTTTTTATATGCAGTAGTTGAGAATACGGTAAACTGCGATTTAATGGTTCTGGATGGAAACTACTTTTATGCAACAAATTGTTGCAATCTGTGGGCTTAGTGTAAAGTGATGTAGTTAATAAACCTTCACTTTTTGTTATTTTAATGTCCAGAAAATTAACCTCGGTTTTACTTATAGTGTAGGTAAACTTTACTGGATGGTCTAAATCATTATGGCAATCCATAAGCGCAACAAATGATTCCCTCGAGCCTTGCCAAAAAATTAACAAGTTGTCTATAAACTTAATATAGAAAATCTCCTTGTTAGCTCTCTCTCTATCTGCAAAAAATATCTAATTATCAATTTGGAACATGTAAATATTTGCGTTTGACGGCGCTACACTAGCACCCATCGCATAACCGCTACATTGTATGTAATACTTACCATCAAACATTAAAAAAATTCCTGGTAAGTATAAGTCGTATCAATTCCAAACACAAATTCAAATCAGGCCCTTGGTACAATGGGTTATTTACCAAAATCCTTCTAACAGCTTCAATACCCTCCTCATGAGGTATAATAGTATAGAGGCTACATACATCTATGCTACATAACCACACATCATCATTCAACACAGGAAATTATCTAAGTTGCCTCAATAATGCCGTAGTGTCCAAAAGATAGTTCGGATGTGCCTGTATACATGGTTGACAAAGTGTGTCAAGATAAACAGAGATAGGTTGGAGCAATGATTGTACAGCTGCAATTATCGGTCATCCCAAAGGGTCCACTAAAGCTTTATGTATCTTGAGGGTTGCATATAATATGGGTACTTTAGGAAATTCCGGTATGAGAGCATAACACAACTTTGCAGTTATGGTTCCAATTTTTACTGCCTTGGTCAGCAGATTTTGTAGCTGTTTTTTGAACACCATGGTAGGATCTTTGTCAAGGGGGCGATATATTTGTCCATCAGAGAGTTGTCTTTTGATCTCATTGATACACAATATTTGTCCATATCTTGAATGACAAGGGCAAAACCCTTGTCTGCTGGTATAAAAATTAGACTAGTATTGACCGACAAATCAAGTAAAGCTTGGTGTTCAGCTTTACTCAAATTATGCCGAATTCGTATAGCTTTTTCAACTTCTCTGCTAACCTCATCACTGAGCATATGCATAAATGTTTTAATAGTTGCATTGGATGAAGATGGTTCAAAATTAGCTCTGGGCAACAATTTACGTAATGATACTGGAATGTCATCCTGGTCATTATTTGCACTTTTACCAAAGTATTCCTTAAGCTTCAATTGGCGGCATAATTGATGTTGTTCAATCTGCCATTGAAATGGTTTTAGGGTATTTGTAGGTACAAATGAAAGTCCTCTCGACAACACTTTAGACTCAATAGGGAACAATGAATATGATAAGTTGACAACTATGTTCTCTGCTGCCGTGGCGGTTTTGCTCCACAGCCTCTGTCTCCGCCACTGTTTTCCACGTCTATTGTGTTGTCGGCACCACCTCCTGCCACCAGGTTCCTTGCCCGTGTCGTTACCCCTAAAGGGCCATATGTGCGCTTAGATCTTTGTTTGCGTCCAGATCTATCAGAATCTGTAGTAGATTAATTTAATTTAGTAGAAGATTCATACTCTCTGTTCCTCTCTCATCCTCTCCCGAAGAATGGTCTACGTGGGTGGGTACTTCTAGCCAAACCACTGATCCATTGGTATACAGTGTTATTTTCATAATCTGCCTCCACTTTGAGTCATTTTTCTTTTTTTAAATTGAATTAGTTCCCGTTTGTACACCTGCATTTGTGCTGTGAGTTTCTCATACCAATTAGTAGTCTGGTCGGTCTGCAGTGTTGTGTTATGAATACTTTCAAATGATGTTATTTTTTCTTTAATAATAGTCATTTATTTTGCCGACTGTTTTATGATCAATAAGATCAAGTCCATAGAACACCGTTTACAAAACATAAAATTGTTCCTCCCAATGTTAGGGCCATTCTTAACCCTTAACCCTCTAGGGATTTTCTTAGCCCTGTGATAATCGCTTAATGATATACAATGGTAGTAATAGTCCATTTCTTTTTTATTAAATTTCAGCAGGTCTCTATAGATATCTTCCCGCAGGCTATGACTTAAAGAACATTTCCAGGACTCACCGTCTAATATAGATACCTCTATTTGTTCAAATTTCTTAAAACAAACCTCAAGGTCCACATACGATCCAGTTTCCACCAATGCTTCGCTCAAAACGTTCCATACACTTTTGGATGAATCTGCAATCAAATATACATCTATACCAGCTAAAGTCAAATTTAATATTTCTAAAGCTGAATTCCAGGCTTTAAAGTCTCTTGGCTCCTATGATGACATCATGATCAGGCCTGCTGACAAAGGCGGGGCCATTGTGATTATGGATATTCAATATTACAGGGAAGAAATTTACCAACAGTTGGCTGAACCGCTGTTATATCTAAAGCTTCAACAAGACCCTACAGGGCAGTATCAGAAAGTACTGGGTGATCTCCTTAAAGCAGCTGTAGTATGTGGCAAACTAACAGAGAAAGTAGTTAAAGCCCTTCTCATTAAATACCCTAAGGTACCTATTTTTTATACAATCCCCAAGCTGCATAAGTACAGTAGTAGACCACCGGTATATTTGCTGTCACTGAGTGTCGAGTTCCATATATATAGAGAGAGAGAGAGAGAGAGAGAGAGAGCGAGACGGGCGGCACTCCACGGATTCAAAAACTACAGCAGCTACACGAGCTTGTGTAGCTGCTGTATTTTTTGAATCCGTGGAGTGCCGCCCGTCTCGTTCTCTCTCTACATGTTCCTTTTGGATCGTGGGAAGGCACCCAGGTATTTAAAATAAAATTACATGGCGTGCCGGTCACTGTGGATATTTGTATATATATATATATATATATATATATATATATACTGTATATAATAACACCTGCTATTAAAAAAAGTATAAAGGCCAGCACTCATGTTTAGTAGGGTGAATTTTAATCACAAAACATCAGTTAACAATCAATAAGCCCCTGAGGAAAACCAACAGAACATGGTTGAAACGGCTATCGGGCTGCTGCTGCTGCTACTTGGATGTCTTATTGATTGTTAACTGATGTTTTGTGATTAAACATCAACCTACTAAACATGAGTGCTGGTCTTTATAAAAAATTTTTTAAAAAGTGAGTATTGTTATATTCTTGATCTGGACCCTGCACCATATCTTTGGATATTTTCGTAAATGTTTGTGTGCTGTCTTGATTACTGAAGGATTGAAGAGTCCCTTTTAACATATAAAGGGGAAAACAACAGATGCTATTTAAATTAGAGATGAGCGGGTTCGGTTCCCCGAGAACCAATCCCCTCCAAACTTCACTACCCAATTCCGGATTCGAGTCAGGCTCGGATTTTCCCGCCTGACTCGGAAACCAGAACAAGGCAAAACGTCTTCATCCTGCTGTCGGATTCTCGCGGGATTTGGATTCCATATAAGGAGACGCACGTCACCACCATTTTCACTCCGGCATTGGAGAGTGTAGAAGGAGGACGTGTCTCCGTCCTCAGTGTCCTGTATCAGTTCAGTGGTAGTGTCTTGTGCTGCATCAGTCCAGTCACAGTGGTGGTGCCCTCTGCTGCCATGTGTCCAGTGCTGCTGTATAAGTCCAGTCCATAGCAGTGGTGCTGTGTTATCCTGCATCTGTCCAGTGGTGTTGTCTCTGTGCTGCTGTATATGTCCAGTGGTGCTGCCGTATATGTCCAGTGGTGCTGCCGTATATGTCCAGTGATACTGCCATATATGTCCAGTGATACTGCCATATATGTCCAGTGGTACTGCTGTGTAAATCCAGTGATACTGCTGTATAATTCCAGTGGTACTGGTGTATAAATCCAGCCCAGTGATACTGCTGTATATGTCCAGTGATATAGCTGTATATGTCCAACGGTACTGCTGTATAAATCCAGTGATACTGCCATTTAATTTCAGTGGTACTAGTGTATAATTCCAATTATACTGGCGTATAAATCCAGTCCAGTGATACTGCCGCATATGTCCAGTGGTACTGCTGTATAATTACAGTGGTACTGCCATATAATATCAGTGATATTGCTGTATAATTCCAGTAATACTGGTGTATAATTCCAGCTGTACTGGCGTATAAATCCAGTCCAGTGATATTGCCATATGTGTCCAGTGGTACTGCCGTATAATTCCAGTGGTACTGCCGTATAGTTCCAGTGATACTGTCGTATAATTCCAGTGGTACTGGCATATAATTCCAGCTGTACTGGCATATAAATCCAGTCCAGTGATACTGCCGTATATGTCCAGTGGTACTGCCATATAATTCCAGTGATACTGCCGTATATGTCCAGTGGTCATGCCGTATAAATCCAGTGGTACTGGTATATAAATCCAGTCCAGTGATACTGTTGTATATGTCCAGTGGTACTGCTGTATAATTCCAGTGGTACTGCCGTATAATTCCAGTGATTCTGCCGTATACTTCCAGTGGTACTGGCGTATAAATCCAGTCCAGTGATACTGCCGTATATGTCCAGTGATAATGCCATATAAGTACAGCGGTATTGCCGTATAAATCCAGTGGTACTAACGTATAATTCCAGCAGTACTTGCGTAAAAATCCAGTCCAGAGACACTGCCATATATGTCCAGTGATACTGCCGTATACTGTAAATCCAGCGGTACTGCTGTATAAATCCATTGATACTGCCATATAATTCCAGTGGTTCTGCCGTATAATTCCAGCGATACTGGCGTATAAATCCAGTTCAGTGATACTGCAGTATATGTCCAGTGATACTGCCATATAAGTCCAGTGGTACTGCCGTGTAATTCCAGTGATACAGCCGTATAATTCCAGTAGTACTGACATATAATTCCAGTGGTACTGGCGTATATATCCAGTCCAGTGATACTGCCGAATATATCCAGTGATACTGCCGTATACTGTAAGTCCAGCAGTACTGCCGTATAAATTCATTGATACTGCCATATAATTCCAGTGATACTGGCGTATAATTCCAGTGGTACTGGTGTATAAATCTAGTTCAGTGATACTGCAGTGTATGTCTAGTGGTACTGCCGTATAATTCCAGTGGTACTGCCGTATAATTCCAGTGATACTGTCGTATATTTCCAGTGGTACTGGCATATAAATCCAAACCAGTGATACTGCCGTATATATCCAGTGGTACTGCCGTATAATTCCAGTGGTACTGCCATATATTATTCCAGTGATACTGACGTATAATTCCAGTAGTACTGGTGTATAATTCCAGCAGTACTGGCGTAAAAATCCAGTCCAGTGATGCTGCCTTATATGTCCATTGGTACTACCATATAATTCCAGTGATACAACTGTATTTGTCCAGTGGTCATGCGGTATAAATCCATTACTGGCGAATAAATCCAGTCCAGTGATACTGCCATATATGTCCAGTGGTACTGCCATATAATTCCAGTGATACTGCCGTATATGTCCAGTGGTCATGCCATATAATTCCAGTGGTACTGGCATATAAATCAAATCCAGTGATACTGCCATATATGTCCAGTGGTAATGCTCAGTCCCTCCTAAGAGATCTTTTGACAACCTGTCCAGTACTGAACGGCGGGCACTCAATGCACTTAGAAATGATACCACTATCGTAATCAGACCTGCTGATAAAGGGAGCGCAATCATTGTACAGGATTGGGGAGACTATCACCAAGAGATTTGTAGACAACTAGCTGATGTCTCTACTTATGAAGCTTGCAGCAGTAACCCGTTCCCAATTTCAAGAGTATTGTAGATGAAGTATTACAGCATGGGTTTCAATCCCATTGGATTGATAAAAATACCTTTGAGTATCTTACTGTCAGAAATCCGGTATGTCCCATCATCTACACTCTACCTAAAATCGATAAGACCCTCTCTCACCCACCGGGTAGGCCGATTATATCGGCAAGAAATTCACTACTGCAACCACTGGCTATTTTTGTGGACTCTTTTCTGCAGTACATAGTAAAACAGAACGATAGCTACATACGAGTGTTATGCACACCAGTGCCTGCAGGAATGTACTGGTGTCTGAACTGTTATGCACACCAGTGCCTGCAGGAATGTACTGGTGTTTGAACTGTTATGCACACCAGTGCCTGCAGGAATGTACTGGTGTCTGAACGGATAGGGATGCAAAACAAATGAACTCACAGACTGGGGAATATGACATTACGTACACAGAAGGTGATAGGGTAACAAAATAAACACAAAGTGAACAGAGAAGCCCAGAGGCTAAGAAACTGGGTGTCTCCCTAGTATTAGTAATGCTCAGATGGAAAAAGAAAGATGTTGTGTTTTAATACGTAGAGAACCCGAAATGCTGTTGCTAAGGGCAACAGCAAAACCCTAAAGGGTTACCAACGGGTGTGGCAGTAAACTCCTTGGTCCGAGATGGAATGATAGACACAAGGAGAGTCTCCACAATCCTAATCCTCACTTGCAGTGCACAGGTTCAGCTTACTGCCACTAAACTGACCCCTGAACACCTTGCACAGTGAGACAGGATTTAGGCAGGCAATTCTGAGAATATAGCCGCAAACTTGCTAAGTTCACAGAGTAGCAAAAGAACCCCAGCAAGTTAAACGACTGACTCCAGTCTTACTGCTAGATCTGGATTGGCAGAGTGTAATACCAAATCTCCAGGCCTATTTGCAGTAAGCAACAACAAATACAAAGCTACACAGTACTGGCTAACTTTTAGGAACTGACTAACCAACAAAGATTCAGCAGCATCTGCTTAACCTGAGAAGAGGCCTTATATAGCCTCTTCTCAGACCTCACAGACTGTGAGCACAAAAACCAGCACCGGATCCCCTGCCGTGCACAGAGCCTGTAACCACTGCACAGCAAAAGACCCGAACCGGAGTATCAGCTGCGCTCAGGTTACTCCGCTAGCACTTGTCTCCCGGTTGCCATGACGACGTGGCAGCACAGGGCAGGAGACCCTAACAACGAGACACCACCGATTTTTTAGCCAAGCTTTCCGAAACACAGCTCACAAGTACCACCACCCGACTGGCCACCATGGACGTAGCTTCATTATATACTATAATACCATATGAGGATGGCCTACGAGCGCTTAAGATGGCACTGACTTTACATCCCCCAGATGGCCCACCGATCGACTTTATTGTACAACTGGTGGAACTAGTATTGAAGTACATCCATTTCTCAAACTTGAACAAATACTATGTACAATGGTCAGGAACCGCTATGGGTTCGAACCTGGCTCCAGCCTATGCAAACATTTACATGGCGGCCTATGAGACTACTCATATTCTACCGACCTATGGTGAACATATCCTGATGTACAAGCGATTTATCGACAACATTTTCATCCTATGGACAGAGACCACGGAGTCATTTACTCAGATGGTCAGTGCACTCAATGTGTTGGAAAGTCTGGTTAGATTCACTCATCTAATTGACGACCATCAAATCAACTTTCTGGATATCACAGTGACTATTAAGGACAATATGATCAGTACCAGATTATACCAGAAACCCACCGACAGGAATACTCCACTCCTGGCCACTAGCCAACACCCCCCAGCCCTCAAAGATAACTTACCCATTTCACAATTCCTCAGGGTGATGAGGAACAACTCAGACGCTACAACGATAGAGGAACAATTACAGGAGATGTTCCAGAGGTTCCGCGAACGGGGGTACACCGATCGGGGAATCCAACGATGTTTATTGAAAGCGCGATCAAAATTTGATACATCAACTACATTGCCCAACACAAGTCCGAGTCCAGACTGGATTGTCTTCACAACCACGTTTGACAATTACTCTGGCAGTATCAGTGGTGCACTTCGGAAAAGGTGGCCGATCATCATGTCGGATACTCAACTTAAGCTGAAGAACACGCGCCCCCCTATGATGGCATATCGTCGGGCACCAAACCTTAAACAACTATTATTGAGACCTACATTGAGTCCGACTGCACCTATCAAGACCACTTGGCTACAAAAACAGAGACCTGGATGTTTCAAATGTACCGGCTGCACCACCTGTCAGAGTATGTTAACAGGATCTACATTTCTGCACCCCCACTCTGGACGTCCGATTAAGATTAAATATAAGTTGCACTGTGTGATGGACTATGTGATATATATCCTTACTTGCCCCTGTGGACTCTACTATGTGGGGATGACCACTAGGAGATTTAGAGACGGAATGGCAAACCATCGGACTACCATTCACCAAGCAATTGACTCCAAGACAGCTGTACAACCTGTCCCGAGACATTTCCTGGCTTTTCAACATCAAGTATCCAACCTGCGTTGTAAATTGATAGACTGGGTCCCTCCACTCAGTCGCGGAGGTGATCGCACCTTAGTGTTAAGGAAGAAAGAGAGTTATTGGATACATCGCCTTGACACCATTTCCCCCAGAGGGATGAATGAAAACAACCCGTTATCAATATTTCTGAAGTAGCCATAACTCTTTATGTGTGAATGGACTACTACAGATCTATCCTTGTGCCCCAGGGACATAATACTCCCTACTTGACTGGATCTTTTCAGACTGCTAGACATGTATAGTGGTTCTCTCCCTTCTGACTACCACTATAGTAATTATGTGAATTGATCCTGAAGCTCTGGACTAATCTCTGTCTCTGTTATATATACTACTATGGGAAGGATTGAGATCCACTCCCTAGTGGATACATTGTATCTTAATCACTTGTACCACTATTATTGGTTTCGTTTTTAAGGTGGTTGGAGGTCTGTATGTTATTACACCAGTGTTGAGTTATTAGTATATACATATTGTGATGAGATTTAGTAGTTTCACACGAGGGTTGTATGTATTTTCACCAGTTTTATGTATTTTCACCTGTCAATATCCTGTGTGTGCTCACCTCCTGGGCTCCCAGTATGCCTCAATAGGCTGCAGTATAGCATTGTTATCCACCTTTATACATTATTGACATATGAGATAACTGACAAGCCCCTTGTGTGTCTATATTTATCCTGTGCCACTATACATTATATATCTTGTGTGTCCCACATCACTATCGTTACCGGAAAACTTCCGGCCAAATCGGAAGTGACGCTGTGGTACCCAGCGTTACCATGATGACGCTGTATAACTAGCAGCCGCGCACCCTCAAGAGCTATGCGCTGGGTATATCACTTAGGCCCAGTGCAGTAGCCCTGTTGAATAGTGATTCAATCCATATGTCTCGCGTTTCACTTTGTCCGGCGCGGACGCCAGTGACTTCCGGTCTGGACCGGAAGTGACGCGTGCATTCCATGTGTGGAACGCATGCATGTGATCGTTTAGATGAGTTCTGGCGCCATTATTAGCGTGTAGGGCATATAAAGGGGGCCTGGGAGGCAATATTCAGGTTTCTGGTTCCTACCTTGTACTGACCATTGTTGGTGCTGCTGGCTGTGATTGTTGAAGTGACTGGCTATTACCTTGAGAAAGGTCCAATTTCAGGACCGAAACGTTGGTGAGCACTTTTCAATTCTCTTGCTGTGAACTTTGTATGACACCCTGCGTGGGAACCATTTATATATTTTTATAATAAACCACTTATGGTGTTTGAACTGATAATATAAGTCTGGAGAGTGCTATCTTTTTCCACTCAGGTGGAGAACTACTGCACTGTACTATGGGTCCGGCTCCATGAACGGGGTCAGGCTTTGAATTGGCACCCCAGCTGCTGCCTGTGTTGGGTGAGAGTGTGGGACATTCCATATGTCCAGTGGTAATGCCGTATAATTCCAGTGTTACTGGTGTATAAGTCCAGTGATACTGCCATATAAATCCAGTCCAGTGGTACTGCCGTATAAGTACAGTGGTACTGCCATATAATTCCATTGATAATACCGTATAATTCCAGTTATCCTGCTGTATAATTCCAGTGGTACTGGCGTATAAATCCAGTGATACTGCTGTATAAATCCAGTCCAGTTGTACTGCCGTATAAGTCCAGTGGTTCTGCTGTATAAATCCAGTGGTAATGGCGTATAACTCCAGTCCAGTGGTACTGCCGTATAATCCCAGTGGTCCTGCCATATAATTCCAGTGATTCTGCCGTATAATTCCAGTGGTACTATTGTATAAGTCCAGCGATACTGCCATATAATTCCAGTGGTACTGCCATATAAGTCCAGTCCAGTGGTGCTGCCATATAGGTTCAGTGGTGCTGGTCTGTGCTGTATATTATTTACTCCAAATAAAGGGGTTATTAATATTTAATCCAAATAATTTTTACAGGGTTTGCCCTGTGTGGTGTAGAGGTACGTGCTCCTGTACCGCATATTGTTATATAACTCCTGAAAAATAATGGAGAACAAAAAATTGGAGGATAAAATAGGGAAAGATCAAGAACCACTTCCTCAGAGTGCTGAAGCTGCTTCTACTAGTCGTGACATAGATGATGAAATGCCATCAATGTCGTCTGCCAAGACCGATGCCCAATGTGATAGTAGAGGGCATGTAAAATCCAAAAAGCCAAAGTTCAGTAATAACACCCAACAAAACTAAATTTAAATGGTCTAAGGAGAAACATAAACTTGCCAGTATGCCATTTATGACACGGAGTGGCAAGTAACAGCTACGGCCCTGGCCTATGTTGATGACTAGTGGTTCAGCTTCACATGATGATGGTAGACCTGATCCTCCAGCTAGAAAAATAATAAGAGTTAAACTGGCAAAAGCACAGCAAAGAACTGTGCGTTCTAAGATGGTATCACAAATCCCCAAGGAGAGTCCAAGTGTGTCGGCTGTTGCGATACCTGACCTTCCCAACACTGGATGGTAAGAGGTGGCTCTTTCCACCATTTGCACGCCCAGCAAGTGCTGGAAGGAGCATCCACAGTACAGTTTCTGATATTCAAATTGAAGATGTCACTGTTGAAGTGCACCAGGATTAGGATATGGGTGTTGCTGGAGCTTAAGAGGAAGTTAAATATGAGGATTCTGATGGTGATGTGGTTTGTTTAAATTAGAAACCGGGGGAGACACCTGTTGTCCATGGGATGATAAGCCCATTGTGATGCACGGGCAAAATACCAAAAAAGCCACCTCTTCGGTGTGGAATTATTTCTCCACATATCCAGAAAACAGGTGTCAAGCCGTGTGTTGCCTCTGTCAATGTGTAAAAAGTAGGGGTAAGGACATTAACCACCTAGGAACATCCTCCCTTATACGTCACCTGCTGCGCATTCATCAGAAGTCAGTGTCAAGTTGTGAAACTTTGGGTAAGAGCGTAAGCAGTCCACTGACACCTAAATCCCTTCTTCCTCCTGCAAGCCACACCACCTCCTCCTCAGTCAGTAACGTCAGTAGTCCTGCCGGCCATGTCACTGTCAAGACTCAGGTGTCCTTCCCTAACCGGGATTCCTCCGGAAGATCCTTGAGTGTACCACTACTGCTGTTGTTGCTGCCGTTGCTGTTGTTCTTGCAGGGAGTCGATCGTCATCCCAGAGGGGAAGTCGGAAGACCACTTGTACTACTTCAGCTAAGCAATTGACTGTCCAACAGTCCTTTGTGAGGAAGATGAAATATGACAGCAGTCATCCTGTTGAAAAGCGGATAACTGAGGCCTTGACAACTATGTTGGTGTTAGACGTGCATCCGGTATCCACCATTAGTTCAGTGGGACTTAGAGAATTTTTTGAGATAGTATGTCCCCGGTACCAAATCCCATCTAGGTTCCATTTCACTAGGCAGGTGATACCGATAATGTACAGAAACGTCAGAAAAAGTGTCCTCAGTGTCCTAAAAAATGCAGTTGTACCCACTGTCCACTTAACCACGGACATGTGGACAAGTGGAACAGGGCAGAGTAAGGACTATATGAGTGTGACAGCCCACTGGGTATGTATTGCCTCCAACTGCAACAGCAGCGGCACCAGTAGCAGCATCTCGCAAATGCCAACTCATTCCTAGGCAGGCTACGCTATTTATCACCACTTTCCATAAGAGGCACACCGCTGACAATCTCTTACAGAAACTGAGGGACATCATCGCACAATGGCTTACCCAAATTATACTTTCCTGGTGATTTGTTATATCGGACAACGCCACCAATATTGTGTGTGCATTACATCTGTGAAAATTCCAACACGTCCCATGTTTTGCACATACAATTAATTTGCTGGTGCAGAATTTTTTTGTAAAATGACAGGGGCGTGCAGGAGATGCTGTCGGTGGCCCGAAAAATTGGGGGCCACTTTCGACATTCAGCCACCACGTGCCAAAGACTGGAGCACCAGCAAACTCCCCTGAACCTGCCATCACCTGAAGCAAGAGGTGGTAACGAGGTGGAATGCAACACTCTATATGCTTCAGAGGATGGAAGAGCAGCAAAAAGCCATTCAAGCCTATACATCCACCTACCATATAGGCAAAGGAGGGGGAATGCACCTGACACAAGCGCAGTGGAGAATGATTTTAGTCTTGTGCAAGGTTCTCCAATCCTTCGATCTTGCCACATGTTAAGTCAGTTCAGACACTGCCAGCTTGAGTCAGGTCCTTCCCCTCATCAGGCTTTTGCAGAAGCAGCTGGAGAAATTGAAGGAGGAGCTAAGATGGTCCGATTCCGCAAAGTATGTAGGACTTGTGGATGGAGCCCTTCATTAACTTTGTGAGGATTCAAGGGTGGTCAATCTGTTGAAATCAGAGCACTACATTTTGGCCACCATGCTTGATCCTAGGTTTAAAGCCTATGTTGTATCTCTCTTTCCGGCAGACACAAGTTTGCAGAGGTTCAAAGACCTGCTCGTGAGAAAATTGTCAACTCAAGCGGAATGTAACCCGTCAACAGCTCCTCCTTCACTTTCTCCCACAACTGGGGCTGCGAGGAAAGATTTTCTAGCCCACCTGCTGGCAGTGATGCAGGGCAGTCAGGAGCGAGTGCTGACATCTGGTCCGGACTGAAGGACCTGCCAATGATTACTGACATGTCTACTGTCACTGCATATGATTCTGTCACCATTGAAAGTATGGTGGAGGATTATATGAGTGACAGCATCCAAGTAGGCAATTTGGATGCCCTTGCACAAACTGGCTTTATTTTACCTAAGTTGCCTCCCCTCCAGTGTGTACTCCGAAAGAGTGTTTAGTGCAGCCAGTAACCTTGTTAGCGATCGGCATAGGAGGTTCCTGCCACAAAATGTGGAGAAGATGATGTTCATTAAAATGAATTATAAATTGCCTATAGAAAGTACACAGGGCCCTGTGATGGTGGATTCCAGTGTGGACGAATTAATACTCTGTGAGGAGGAGGATGTACACACTGAAAGGGGTGAAGAATCAGAGAATGAGGATGAGGTTAACATCTTGCCTCTGTAGAGCAGGTTTGTGCAAGGAGAGATTGATTGCTTCTTTTTTGGTGGAGTCCCAAACAAACCAGTCATTTCAGCTACAGTCGTGTGGCAGACCCTGTTGCTGAAATGATGGGTTTGTTAAAGTGTGCATGTCCTATTTATACAACATAAAGGTGGGTGGTCTAAGTACAATTCCAACTTGCACCTCTTTTTCTTCTTTGCATCATGTGCTGTTTGGGGACTAGTTTTTTAAAGTGCCTTCCTGTCAGACACTGCTGTAAAACTCTAGAAGTACTGCTGTATAAGTCCAGGGGTACTGCCGTATAAATCCAGTCCAGTGGTGCTGTCTTGTGCTGCATCCGTCCAGTGGTGGTGTCTTGAGCTGCCATAAGTCCAGTGGTGGTGTCCTGTGCTGTATATTATTTACTCTGAATAAAAGGTTTATATACATTACTTGCTGTATATTATTATCCAAATTATTTTTACAGGGTGTGCCCTGTGTGGTGTAGGGGTACGCTCGCCTGTGCTGCATATTATTATAATAGCTCCAAATAAAAGGGTTATTATTATCCAAATTAATTTTACAGGCTTTGCCGTTTGTGTGTGTGTGTGTGTGTGTGTGTGTGGTTTAGGGGTTTGCTATCCTGTGCCACCAATATTGTGCGTGTATTACATCTGGGCAAATTCCAGCACGTTCCATGTTGTTTGTGTCGCACACTTGTGTCGCTTAGCTCAGTCATACAGCTACCTCATTGCATCTCTTTTACGTCTTTGCATGATTGGCTGTTTGGGGCCTAGTTTTTTTAAGTGCAATCCTGTCTAACACTGCAGTGCCACTCCTAGATGGGCCAGGTGTTTGTGCTGCACAGCTTTGTCATACAGCTACCTCATTTCACTTCTTTTACTTCTTTGCATGATATGCTGTTTGGGGCCTATTTTTTAAATCTGCCATCCTGTCTGCAACTGCAGTGCCACTCCTAGATGGGCCAGGTGTTTGTGCCGCACACTTGTGTCGCTTAGCTTAGTCATACAGACACCTTGGTGAAACCTTTTGGCCTAAAAACAATATTGTGAGGTGTTCAGAATAGACTGGAAATTAGTGTAAATTAATGTTATAGAGCTTAATAATACCGTAGGATCAAAATTACCCCGAAATTCTGTGATTTTAGTTTTTTTATGTTTTTTTAAAAAATCATCCAGATCCAAAACCAAAACCAAAACACGAAAGGGTGGTTTTGGCAAAACCAATCCAGATCCAAAACACGAGCATGGAACCAGAACCAAGACCAAAGCACAAAACACGAAAGTGCCCGCCGCACATCTCTAATTTAAGTTTACTTCATTTTTAAATAATTTAACTTCGTTTTACGTAAATTCAATATAATTTGTACATGTATTTTGCATTTGAGTTTGCATTTAATTACATTTTACACTGAAATGCAGGGTTTTTATTTAGTAATAACTGTCGAGATTCTCAGATGTATATATGACACTTCATTATATAATTTTTTGTAAACATAGGATAATGCAACTTTAACATTTCTTACTAACACTGTCAAGCCACATCTCTGTGCTATCTCTACTACTGTGGGACATAAGGACACATATGTTTATGCCCAGTGGCGATCTTGACATATTTAACACAGTATATGATTGTAAATTAGAAATTATGCTTTCATCAATTCCCTACATACATTCTTGGCCTGATTCTGAGCTAAACCACAGTTTAAATGCAGACATTTCTTGTGGATATCTATATCCTGTACATGTGCCATAGTGATTGATCGCAGGCTCAACATGTGCTGACCACACATTTGCAATTATATGGAGATTGCAAGTGCAGACAGATCGATCCGTCCACTAAAGTACCACTCTTTCCATGAAAAGGGTGTTTCTTCCTGGTGATAACTGGGTGGCGATCATGTAATCGCACATTATTGCTCTGTCTTGTGAGTGCCCCAGGATTGGCCTGGGCATATGAGACAGCAAATGTATTTTTTTGTAGCATACAGATGGGAATCCTGTTTCAGATGGATCTTTTCCACCGTTTGGCTTTATAAATAATGCAGATACCAGTAGTTTCTGCATTAAGGTGAATATACTGGTATGACACAAAAATTGCACCATACAGAAGTCTCCATAAAATGTATGGGGACAAGGAGTAATGCGATTTAACAAGCTCTAAGAACCAACGGTACAGTATTTGGGGTTTGTCTGTATAGAGTAATGCTGTCTGAAGATGGCATTACCCTGCTTACCTCTATGGAGCAAAATAGACAAATAAGTATCTCACAATCCCTCTCTGGTTGGCTGTAGTTGAACCCAATTTCTATAGCAACTACTTAGCTTTGCACATGTGTAAGTCAACACTTTACTACTTTCTCATTACTGGATGGGCTGTTATCGGTGCCCATTTTCTCGTGATAGCCCCATAGTAAATGCACCCTAAAAGAATAGGATATGGTTCATAGGTCCACAGTAAAAAGGTTGAAGAGGTGTAGGTTGACCCCAAAAGGTCGACTTGCACAAGATTGACATGAGAAAAAGGTTGACATGAGTGAAATGTCAACATGAAAATGGTTGACACCGTTTTTTTAGTTTTTAGGGGTGTCAGTCTTTAAAATTTAGCACATGGATCCCCAACTAGTGTACCGCATCTCCCATGCATTCAGAAAAGGTGCCTCGCTCTGCTACCACTGCACTAGGCACAGGTTACGGTTCCCAATTGTAGTCCATGTGAATGGTAAAGTACAGTATGAAAAATATGAAAAAGGGGGGATATCTGGCGCTCGTGTATGTGAACACTTAAGTTTGTTTTGGGCTGCAACCTGTTAATGAAGCACCTCAAACACTTCACTAAACATTATAGACAAATACAAGTATAACAAGTGCGCCTGAAAAGCAATATAAGCAATAAATCAATAATGCGCTGCAATGGTATATGATGCTAAGAGACAGTAAATCAATAATGCACTGTACAGGTATATGATGCTAGAAATGATGATATGTGGACTAAGGTCACCTGAAAATTAAAATGTGTTTTTATTCAATAACAATGTGATATATGCATCTGCTGCATGCATATGGAGTGTTGAAAAAAAAGAAAAAAAGAAAAAAAGCGGGGGAGGGGGAAGAGGGGTGGGATTTATGCAGTGTTTCAAAGGGGACAATATCAACACTGTTGCTGTGGGGTTGTGATAGGAATGAGGCACACTGAAATAGATCTGCTGGTAGTCCACTCAGATTGGTGGCATCCCACCTCTGTAGTGGTTAATGTCCTGCTAACAAATGTCCAGAGCTGATAATGGGTGTTAATCTGAATGTCCTATGGTGATTCTAGGATACAGAATGAGTGTGGGGTACCCCTAGGGGACCGCTGGCAGTATAGGATCGGACCGGGGATGGTGTTCAAGTAATTAGGGCTCCGGACGCACCGTCTTCCCCAACGTCCCGATCAACCACGGTGTCACTCTGGTGAGCGCACCGTGGTTCTCCGGACAGCTGGGAGGCGGTCACCATCTTTTAGAGAGTGGAGGGGAACTGCTTCTAGCCCTAATGGGCTGTCCGCTGTGCCTTTTGAAAGAATATATTGATACTGCAATGGTGTCATTTTACCCTAAATAAATCAGTTTGTTTTTAGAATAGTAGAGTGTTTTAATTTAATAATAGTGAGTGGTGGACTGTTACAACCTATATGCATTGAGTTGGAATTGGGGGTATTATGGCTTTCTTTCAAAAATACAGTGTCCTTCTCTATCATACAAGGTTTATAGAAGGTATGATAAGTAATAATCTTTTCAAGCCATTTTCAAGTGTAATTGTCCCCGATCAGTTTACCACTCCCCTATTCATGTATGGACCTAATGAATACAGGCACCTCCCCTCAATATGGGCATAAATAGCCCACATCAAACATGGCAGACAAGGATTCCCTGACGAAGCCCACTACTGGCCGATACGCGTTGGAGCAGACCATTACATTCATACTTTTGCGCGTTGACTATTAACAGAGCCGTAGAGGTAAATAAGGAGCCAAGGACGATGGAAGGAATAGCCCCTTTACCGAGAACTCATTGCAGTCACATGACCGGACCGACCCAGAAGCAAGGGAGGACACCAGGAACAGCAGCAACGAGGAAGAGTGGAGCAGACTGCTGGCAAGGGGAAGACAGACGGAGCTGAAGCAATCAGTTAAGGGACTCTGTAGGAGAGGAGGAGGCACAGCGGACAGCCCATTAGGGCTAGAAGCAGTTCCCCTTCTCCCTCTCCAAGATGGTGACCGCCTCCCAGCTGTCCGGAGAACCACGGTGCGCTCACCAGAACTACACCACGGTTGATCGGGACGCGGGGGAAGACGGTGCGTCCGGAGCCCTAATTACTTGAACACCAGCCCCGGTCCGATCCCATACTGCCAGCGGTCCCCTAGGGATACCCCACACTCATTCTGGATCCTATAATCACCATAGGACATTCATATTAACACCCATTATCAGCTCTGGACATTTGTTAGCAGGACATTAACCACTACAGAGGTGGGACGCCACAAATCTGAGTGGACTACCAGCAGATCTATTTCAGTGTGCCTCATTCCTATCACAACCCCACAGCAACAGTGTTGATATTTTCCCCTTTGAAACACTGCATAAATCCCACCCCTCTTCCCCCTCCCCCGCTTTTTTTTCCCAACACTCCATATGCATGCAGCAGATGCATATACCACATTGTTATTGAATAAAAACACATTTTAATTTTCAGGTGACCTTAGTCCACATATCATAATTTCTAGCATCATATACCTGTACAGTGCATTATTGATTTACTGTCTCTTAGCATCATATACCATTACAGTGCAGTATTAAAAACATGTCAACCTTATGCTGACCATTGTCATGTCGACCTTTTGACCAGGTCACCTTTTGACCATGTTGACCTAATGCATGTCAACCAATAGTGGTCGACCTATTGACCGTCAACCTTTTTACTGTCAACCTACAGACCGGATACCGAAAACTTGTTCCTTATTGCAGCAATGTTGTGTGATAGAGAGCACTAATTTTCAGGGATTCAGTGCAATTCTAAAAAAATAAAGCCCTAAACCTCCAAGAACAGTGAGTCTCAAACTTACAGGTGCACAGGTATATTTATTTCTCACTGACGCATTTTAACGCTACTCGCAGCTCCATCTGTGCCCAGGCCTATCGCCGAGAGCATCTCTATCTGGCTGGGTGTGTGCACCTGTGATGGAGACAAGTCCCATTCACTAGAATGGGAGAGCATCTCCGTCGCGTGCCCGAATGGAGACACTCACAATGGGAGCATCTCTGCACTCCTGGCGTGACTAGGCGTTACGGATCCTCTAGTCACGCCGGGAGAGCACGCCTGCGATGGAGCCGCCTCACATGAGCGTGGCTACATCTGTATATTGATTAAGGTAGAATCAGAGGTGGATTTAGACCTCATGGGGACCTAAGCAAGATAACAATTTAGAGCCTCCCTCTCTCAAACAATCCATAGCACTATATTTTCATTCCTGATTTATGCCTCTTACATTATTTGTTGTTTTTCCTCCTTATATTCTATTAGAGTATATTACTTTCCCCTTCACTGATTGCACCATGTCCATTTGCTGACTGCTTTTTATATCAGCATTTTATAATACCCATTATTACCCCCTTCAGTCAACTGACTGCACAGTGCCCTACTGATTGTAGCAGGCAGGTGCCCATTGACTATACACAGTAGTGCTTAAAATAGAGTATAATAGCATATTAATATATCATGAGCATAGGCGTGTGCACAAGAGGTGCCTGGTGCGCACAGGTCGCCCCTAATGTCCGTCACCCCCTGCATGCCACGCCTGCAGCACTGTGATGATCACCAGGGCCAACCCTACAGCACCCATGCAGCTGGTCACTGCAGCCCGACGTACCCTTCAGCAGTTTGACACGGCATCCCCCACCTGCCTTAGACACTGGTGCACACACCCTTGTGACGTGTCCCACATGTGTCTGCTTCTGTCCCAGTGGCTGGCCGGCTCATGTCAGATTGCATGACAGTCAGGCAGCCATTTGGGTGTGCCTTGGGGGCGGACTGCAAAGTGACAGGCAGTTGATGAGGGCCACATTGTGTAAGCCAAATGCCGGAGCTCAGCTAGGGGGCCAGGCTAACTGACAAGGCTCATGGTGGGCGGAGCTGAGGGGACAGCACAGTGTTCTCAGTCAGCCGGCTGTGCTGCAATGCTGAGAGGCCAGGCTGACTGAGGAGGCAGACATCAGCTGGACACGGTGCTGAAAAAAGGCAGGAGGATTATCCTGTAGTGCAGACTCAGGGACAAGGTGGGAAGTAAGTAGCACTGACAGAGTGGTCCACTGGTGCTGATGATCCTGGCTGCAGCCTGCTTCTCACTCACAGGCAAATGTCTGCCTGTGCAAGTGTGAGCAAGAGCTCGTGATCATCAGTACCAGTGTCTTTCCCTGTCAGGTGATCATTATATCCAGGTGTAAGTATGTGGAATGGGGGTTGTGTATTCCCCCCTTCCAGGAAACTTCAGTCTGAACTTTCCGCTCATACAGTGTGATGTAATGTGAATTTCCACTCATACTGTGGCATAATGTGAATTTCCACTCATACCGTGAGGTGTAATGTGAATTTGGCTCATACTGTGTGACATAATTTGTATTTGGCTCATTTCATGTGGCGTAATGTGCATTTGACTCATAGTGCGTGGAATAATATGTATTTGGCTCATACCGTGTGGCATAATGTGTATTTGGCTCATACCGTGTGGCGTAATGTGTATTTGGCTCATACTGTGTGACGTAATGTGTATTTGGTTCATACCGCATGGCATAATGTGTATTTGGCTCATACCGTGTGGCATAATGTGTATTTGGTTCGTACCGCATGGCGTAATGTGTATTTGGCTCATACCACATGGCATAATGTGTATTTGGCTCATACCGTGTGGCATAATGTGTATTTGGCTCATACCATGTGGCGTAATGTGAATTTCCACTCATACTGTGTGGCATAATGTGAATTTCAGTTCATACAGTGTGGCGTAATGTGAATAAGGGGTAACTGGTGAGCATGCAGGTGTCCTGCAGAGGAGCCGTCTGATGGCATAGAAAGAGGGAGATGTGGCTCTGATGAAACTTTACTTGTGTTATATTAAAACTCAAATGTTCGGTCCCCTAAATCTCCTGTACTTTTCAGAGTGGCCTTCTCAAAATCTGGGTGTAGGTGCTGGGGAGTGGGGAAGTGTAAGCAGTGGTAGAGTACAGCAGCAGCTAGGACTCAGGGTTAAGCCATAGCGGACAGTCAGTACTGGGGTGTATTATATTTACTTTATTAGGAACTAGGAAGAAATTAGATTAAGCTATGTGATTTTACTGAGGGAATGTGAAATAGTGCTAGACACGCACAAAAGGCGGTGCTAGATATGGCCAAAAGGCGGTACTAGACATGCCCCTCCGGCACTGCACTCCCTAATAAAATTAGCTAAGCACGCCTATGATCATGAGTCAGTGTGCCCCCTCCCCCACCTTGATTGTAGCAGGTGGGTGTTATACACTGTACTTAAAATAACACTGTCCCCCTCTTGGAATTTGAAGTAGGTGGATGGTATACAAAATTAACAAAAATACTGTAATAAAGTACACTGGAAGACCTCATATTTTTCTCTGTGCGCGTCTCAACTCCTCTCTGTGCGTGTGATGTCATAAACATGTGCAACAATGGGTCCCAATACTGCAGGACTGGAGACACAGGAGTGCGCTGGATCCGGTACCCAACAGCTGTCTCATCACTTGCAGCTTGCCATGAGTATTTAGCCAACCCAGCGATCTGACATTTTTGGCGAAGGTTGTGGTCCACCGGAAATGCCCTCCATACAGCCTTATCCATGGGACCCCTGGACAAACAGGGCCCTAAGTGGCCACCTTTGTTGCCTTGTGGTAAATAATCCTCTGGATAGAATACAGGTAACCAATGGAGGGACTGACAGAGTGGATCAGCAGCTGATAAACGTCTAGTGAGGAAGATTAGCCTTGCAGCTGCATTCAGAATGGATTGTATTGGTGAGAGTCTCTATTTGGAAAGACCAGTAAGAAAACTATTGATATAATCAACATGGGAGTAAATGAGAGCATATATTGGAGTTTTTGCAGTGTCTTGTGTAAAGTATGATCGTATTTTGGATATGTTTTTCAGATGCATGTAACATGATTTTGAGAAAGATTAAATGTGGGAGCAAAGGACAATTCTGAGTCAAGTATGACACCTACCTGTAGGCAGCGAGCTTGTGTTGTAGGATTGATAGTTTAGTTCTCAACAGTGATAGAGATATCAGGTTTGTAATTACTATTAGACAAAAAAAGAGAATATATACACCAGCGCTGGCTGTTTTATGTACAAAAAACTCTATAAATAGGACGGTTTGTTTTGTAAAAGAATTAATAAAATGTATTACATAGATACATTTAATAAAACATGATGGGTATAAAACACATTAAATGAAGGATTAGTTCCACCTATAGCATGTATTTGGGGTTTGTAATTGTGAGTCCACTGAGAAGTGGATTATGTGACTCCAATAGCATTCGGCTAGGGCAACTTCCAATCAGATTAGACACAGTCACTATATGCAGTGTTAGTTACCAGACTGGAGTATAGATGATCCCTTTATGGTGCATCAGCTTTAGGAAAAGTCAATTTGTTAGCTGGAGGGATAGACTGGCAATATGCTGCAATGTGATCCCAATTGATGGAGCGGATGTCCAAAAGTGGTGCCGGTATGGAGACCAGATTTCAAAAAGTGGCTCAGTGAATATTGTAAATCCAAAAAGGTGGCGAGTAGATGGCAAGCTCAACGCGTTTCAGTGGTAAAGATAAGTGTCCAGCTTCCTCATGAGCATAAAGTGCGTGTGCACTAAAACCTCCTTATATGCCCTCCTCTAAGATACAATTGGTAACAGCTGTGTTACATGCATCAGCTTAATAAAACAAACCGTCCAGCAAATTAATATAAAAAGTGTTAGGAGACAATCCTACCTGATAAATATTTGAATAAATACAACATTTTTATAAAAATTAGTATAATAAATTAGTTTAATTCATTGAGGAAGGTGAATAGAGCTAGATTTAGCATGTCATGTGACTGTATTAGGTCACATGATCGGAGGAACTTCAATTCTCATTGATACACAGGAGTTCTATGTTGTGATGTAACATTACGGTCAGGTGATCCTGAACATGCAACGTCACAGTCACATGATCGCATTCATGTAATAGCATAAAGAAAGAATTAATTGGTTCTTTACCAGCATGTGACTCGGGACAACGTCTCATATGGTCTGCAGATGTGTTTACAGTCCCCCACAGTCAACACACACTAAATTTGGTGCTCGTTGTATCTCAATGAAAGGGCACGTCCTAAATAGGAGGCGTGACATCGTCATTTAGTACGTCATTCGTCCCGCCTCCCGTGGACTGACATGAAGCTCACGGACTTTGGGCTAGTCACCTGACTGATATGACCAACCAGGAAAGATATCTGTTTCCTGGTAAATTTGTTTTATTTAGTTGTTGTCATGGGTACTAATTCATTAGGTCAAAGGTAAGTATGTCATATAAGAAGTTGAACAGGTTGGTCACCAGATATTCTTTGAAGTAAGAAACCAATTTGTGTCCAGAGATAAGTACAATAGATTAAATGGAGTAAATTTATCCACATATAGGGGTAAATTTACTAAGGTCCCGATTTTGACCGAGATGCCGTTTTTTCATCAAAGTGTCATCTCGGTAATTTACTAAGCAATAATCACGGCAGTGATGAGGGCATTCGTATTTTTTTGGAAGTAGTTGTAAAAAAATACGAATGAATACACCATCGGTCAAAATACGCCAGCAAATTAGTAGAACTCGGTAATTTACTAAAAAGTGCAAATCTCCAAAGAGGAAAACACTGCCGTGAAAAATTACAAATCGCAAAAAAGTGCTAAAAAAAAGCAGACCTGCTGTTTATATTCGTGATTGCATAGGCATGCAGGGATCCATGAGATCCGTGCATGTCTATCAGTGGGAAGGGGTGGGAAAGTGTTTTTTTTCCAAAAAAAAATTTGCGTGGGGTCCCCCCTCCTAAGCATAACCAGCCTCGGGCTCTTTGAGCCGATCCTGGTTGCAGAAATATGGGGGGGAAAATGACAGGGGTTCCCCCATATTTAAGCAACCAGCATCGGGCTCTGCGCCTGGTCCTGGTTCCAAAAATACGGGGGACAAAAAGAGTAGGGGTCCCCCGTATTTTTAAAACCAGCACCGGGCTCCACTAGCTGGACAGATAATGCCACAGCCGGGGGTCACTTTTATATAGTGCCCTGCGGCCGTGGCATCAAAAATCCAACTAGTCACCCCTGGCCGGGGTACCCTGGGGGAGTGGGGACCCCTTCAATCAAGGGGTCGTCGTCCCCCCAGCCACCCAAGGGCCAGGGGTGAAGCCCGAGGCTGTCCCCCCCCCCATCCAATGGGCTGCGGATGGGGGGGCTGATAGCCTTTTGTGATAATGAAAAGATATTGTTTTTAGTAGCAGTACTACAAGGCCCAGCAAGCCTCCCCCGCATGCTGGTACTTGGAGAACCACAAGTACCAGCATGCGGCGGAAAAACGGGCCCGCTGGTACCTGTAGTACTATTACTAAAAAAATACCCAAAAAAAGACAAGACACACACACCGTGAAAGTAAAGATTTATTACATGCATCCACACAAACATACATACATACTTACCTTATGTTCACACGAGGGTCCGTCCTCTTCTCCAGTAGAATCCATGGGTACCTGTTGAATAAATTCTACTCACCAGGTCCAGGGTCCCAGGGTCCTCGGGGCAACCATTTGTAATCCAGGTACTTGAATAAAATAACAAAACGGATACCCGAGCCACGAACTGAAAGGGGCCCCATGTTTTCACATGGGACTCCTTTCCCCGAATGCCAGAAACCCACTCTGACTTCTGTCTAAGTGGGTTTCTTCAGCCAATCAGGGAGCGCCACGTTGTAGCACTCTCCTGATCGGCTGTGTGCTCCTGTACTGAGTGACAGGCGGCACACGGCAGTGTTACAATGTAGCGCCTATGCGCTCCATTGTAACCAATGGTGGGAACTTTCTGCCCTGCGGTTGACCTAAAGTGACGTCACCGCTGAGCAAAAAGTTCCCACCATTGGTTACAATGGAGCGCATAGGCGCTACATTGTAACACTGCCGTGTGCCGCCTGTCACTCAGTACAGGAGCACACAGCCGATCAGGAGGGTGCTACAACGTGGCGCTCCCTGATTGGCTGAAGAAACCCACTTAGACATCAGTCAGAGTGGGTTTCTGGCATTCGGGGAAAGGAGTCCCATGTGAAAACATGGGGCCCCTTTCAGTGTGTGGCTCGGCTCTCCGTTTTGTTATTTTATTCAAGTACCTGGATTACAAATGGTTGCCCCGCGGACCCTGGGACCCTGGATCTGGTGAGTAGAATTTATTCAACAGGTACCCCTTGGATTCTACTGGAGAAGAGGACCGATCCTCGTGTGAACATAAGGTAAGTATGTATGTATGTTTGTGTGGATGTATGTAATAAAACTTTACTTTCAAGGTGTGTGTGTCTTGTCTTTTTTTGGGTATTTTTTTAGTAATAGTACTACAGGTACCAGCGGGCCCGTTTTTACGTCGCATGCTGGTACTTGTGGTTCTCCAAGTACCAGCATGTGGGGGAGGCTTGCTGGGCCTTGTAGTACTGCTACTAAAAACAATATCTTTTCATTATCACAAAAGGCTATCAGCCCCCCCATCCGCAGCCCATTGGATGGGGGGGGACAGCCTCGGGCTTCACCCCTGGCCCTTGGGTGGCTGGGGGGACGACGACCCCTTGATTGAAGGGGTCCCCACTCCCCCAGGGTACCCCGGCCAGGGGTGACTAGTTGGATTTTTGATGCCACGGCCGCAGGGCACTATATAAAAGTGACCCCCGGCTGTGGCATTATCTGTCCAGCTAGTGGAGCCCGGTGCTGGTTTTAAAAATACGGGGGACCCCTACTCTTTTTGTCCCCCGTATTTTTGGAACCAGGACCAGGCGCAGAGCCCGATGCTGGTTGCTTAAATATGGGGGAACCCATGTCATTTTTTTTCCCCATATTTCTGCAACCAGGATCGGCTCAAAGAGCCCGAGGCTGGTTATGCTTAGGAGGGGGGACCCCACGCAATTTTTTTTTTTATTTTACACTGTTTAATTTAAAAAAAAAAAAAAAAATGAACCCCAGCATGGATCACACAGATCCGGCCGAGATTCATTTTTAAAAAGTCGGCAGTGGACTTCCGGTTCCGGCTTCATGCTGTGAGGACGCATCGCAGCACAGCTCCGGTGTTTCCCGACCCCGGCACCGCTATAACGGCTGTTTTAACAGCCTCACTAAGCCGCTAGACTCCCTGGCCTCCAGCCCCACCACCCATCTGAACAGCAAGAGGTCCGAGGCCGGGACGGCTCTGCACCCGAGCCGCCCGTACGCTGAGGGGATTCCCGCCAGACGGCACATCGTCGCGGACGCTCCCCCGCAGCTCACATCGCGACGGGCAGCCGCGCGTGAGAGACCCGTCCTGAAGGAGGACACATCGCCGCTGAGGAGAGCCGCAGAGAGCCGCAGAGCTCAGCCACGTCACCCGGCTCAAACGGCTCCACAGATTCAGAGCCCAGCAGGTAACCATAGTGACCGCAGTGAGCCGCAGAGCTCAGCCACGCCACCCGGCCCACACAGCTCCATAGATACAGACTCCAACGGGAGTTCATAACACACGCAGCACCGCCAATACTGTTCAGTTAATCTGACGCCGGCCCATATAATACATGGTATAACAGATACAAAGTCCTATAGACCGACTCCTGCCGCAGATTTAGTGGTGGGTCCCTGACATTTCGCCCTATACACGCCATTGCTGATCATTAACCACAATCCAGGCTGATTCTAAGGGCTTTTCTCAGAACAACACTGCATTCAAGATCAGACTCCACGTGTGCTTTTTCTTACTTCATAAACAAGTGAACTTTTTTATTAATAAGACAGCACACCATTTTCTTTTTCTTTATTATCACCGATGGACCGGTTCTTATCCTCTAATCCCGCAGCCAAGGCCCCCCCGTCCTCCCTCCCCATACGGCAAGAGAAAAGGAGAGCTAATTCCACCATGGCCCCTGGGATTACCACCCCGCCCTCTTCTCCAGCTCCCAAAAAACTGATAGCCTCGCAATCACTCTCCTGTACTCCTTCAATGGATCGTTCTCCTGATTCGCCTATCACATATGCAGATCTCACAGAGGCCATAACACAAGCTATGGCTCCATTATTGTCAAAAGCAGTCTCGGACATCTCACTCCAATTGCAGCATCTCTCACACAAAGTCTCTATTAATGAAAATAGAATTGGAGGTCTCTGCCATGATATGGCTGATGTTCAGGGCTGTGTTAAACGCCTTGAAAAAGAGAATTATCAATTATGGATGAAGTTAGACGACGCAGAAAACAGGTCCAGAAGAAATAATATCCGACTGGTAGGCCTCCCGGAAACGGTAAAGGGAGACAATCTCTCTCAATTTGTCCAAACAACACTCCCTAATCTTTTAGGTATCGCCGACATATGCAAAGATCTGGTAATTGAACGAGTACATCGTGTTGGCCCTCCCCCCCGATCCCTGGAGGGTCGTCCTCGCGTTACACTGTTCAGGTGCCTAAATTATTTGCACAAAGTCGCCATCTGGTCCGCCTCCAGGAAGGTTAAATCTATACAGTGGGAAAACAACCGGTTGCTGATATTTCAAGACTTTTCTGCAGAGTTGTCGAAAGCAAGGAAGGCCTTTAATCCTATTTGCTCTAAGTTGGCACTCGACAAACGAAAATTTTCCCTACTCTACCCAGCGAAGCTCCGAATTTATGATGGCGACAATTACATAGATTTCTCTACTCCTGAAGACGCAGCGTCCTATTTCAAGGAAAGATCATCTGAGGATCATAATGATATCGCGGATACCACTCCTATCTCTGACTCTTGACTCATAATGCCTCCATAGGTGGCTTAGCCCCCCTTCTTCTGATTTATCGCTATTCAACTTAGATATATATGAATGTCTTTTTGAACAAGTGATAAATTCCGACGTGGTGGCTCCAACCCCACTTGCTCCCACTTTGTTCTCCTTTATTTGTTTTAGCATTTATAAAGGGAAGGTTAATAAGGATAGTCCTATATCTCCAGGTTATCTTATACTGATCTCCATATGTATAAGGAATGCATTAAGGTCTAATTTGTATTCACAGGTTATATTATAATTATTTTTTGTAATTAACACTACTGTTTAATCTCTAGGCTGCCCTATTCTCAGTTTAGCGTCTAGCTTAATTGTATGTTAGGTTTATTGATACATTGTATGGCTTAGCTTCATAGCATTTTAGATCATATCTTTTCCCAGTTGCCGGTGTCGGGAAAGCATCGGAAGCTCTGTTCCGGAATAGAAATAATGTTTGGATTAATTTTAGTTTTCCAAATGTTTTTCTGGTACCGAAGTCTGTTTGTTTATCAAACATTTACTATTTGTTTTTGTTTGCGTTCTTCTTTTTCCCTCACCCCTCCCAATCCCTTCCCCATGTCCTCTTCCCACCCACTGATCTACATACTTAATCTAAGGGCGTCTCTGTTACTGTCTTAATACGCAGAATATGCCCTTATCTATATAGTTTATTTTATAAATAACGATGTTATCTTTCCCCCCTTCCCCACCCTACCCTCCTCAACTCCCTCCCCTTGTCTTTTATTTATTTATTTTCCTTCTCTTTTTCATTTTCTTCTTATCCTCTTCCTACGTCTTCCTACTTACTATCTTTCTGTTTTATTTCGTCACAGTCTCAAGGAGACATAGAACTCTAAATTCTCAATTTATATTTCAGTCCGCAATATTTCAGTCAAGGTTCTTGTTTATGTTAATAAGATGTACTCTGGATTAGTCACTCTCATTATTATATCTGTATTAACAGTTTACCGCACTAAGTATATATGACGTTCTGACTTTTCCTGTTCTTCTATGTATACTTTTAAACAACAATAAAAATTGTATTATTAAAAAAAAAAAAAAAAGTCGGCAGTGTTTTGCTAATCACTGCCGTAAAAAAAAAAAAAAAACCACGAATGACATCGACATCGGAACAAAAGAAAAACCCGAATACGACAGCTTAGTAAATTAGTCGTAATAAATTCAAAAAGTTGCAGTTTTACACTTTCGATGTCATTCGTGATTGAACTTTGACCTGAAACGGGAAAATACGAATCTTAGTAAATTTACCCCATAGTGTATTATCCATAATAAGTGTTGAAAAGTGAATATATCTGTGTCAACATATGGAATGTAAAATAACCCAGATATCATTACTGTCTTCAAATGAAATATACCATTTAAAATCATTTATGAATTGTTACTCTAAGTATGTAATTTATTTACTGACTTGTGGCTGCGGCTTAAGACATATAGGCAGGACCACTAGAGAGGTACACATACATTTTTGGGAATATCGGCGCAATATTTTGCACAACTGCATGACACACAGTGTCTCCAGACACTATCATTCAAAACATGAGAGTAACCCCTCATGCCTTTCAGTAATATGTTTGGAACATGTCGCCCCCACGGCGAGAGGGGGTGACAAATTCAATAGACTTTGCCAAAGAGAGGTCTTTTGGATGCTGAAATTCAATTCATTACATCCGGATGGACTGAATGAGAACATTGAACTAAATTCAGTCCTTTAAAACATTAGTTGATACCTCTGGGTTCTTTAGTTTCTATTCTTTATCCTTACTATCCATAGCGAGGGCACCACACTTGCGTTCCCGCGGGTGGTCACCTGACTGTCGTTACAATGAACTGCAAGATCTTTTGAATACCATCTAACCTATAAGCATACTAGTGTGGTCTATTGATTCAGTCAGAATATATCACAAGAAAGGGAATTGTCACATTCTGGTTGTTACATATATACATACAGGGGTGTACGTCAGTGCATCCATGCACGCATGTTTATTCATATATATGTGGGTTTAATCATAATTAGGCATGTAATTGGTTTAAATTTTTCAATTTATTAAAACATTTTTTTTAATTATTAATGTTACGGTAAATATATTGTTCAATAGGAACATGATATATTCACTTTTCAAAACTTATTATGGATAATACATTATATGTGGATAAATGTACTCCGTTTAATCTATTGTACTTATCTCTGGACACAAATTGGTTTCTTACTTCAAAGAATATCTGGTGACCAACCTGTTCAACTTCTTATATGACATACTTACCTTTGACCTAATGAATTAGTATCCATGACAACAACTAAATAAAACAAATTTACCAGGACACAGATATCTTTCCTGGTTGGTCATATCAGTCAGGTGACTAGCCCAAAGTCCGTGAGCTTCATGTCAGTCCACGGGAGGCGAGACAAATTACGTACTAAATGACCATGTCATGACTCCTGTATAGGACGCGCCCTTTCATTGAGATACAACAAGCACCAAATTTAGTGGGCGTTGACTGTGGGGGACTGCATACACACCTGCAGACCATATGAGATGTTGTCCTCAGTCACATGCTGTTAAAGAACCAATAATTCTTTCTTTATGCTAATACATGAATGTGATCATGTGACAGTGACATCACGAGTTCAGGATCACCTGACCGTAATGTTACATCACAACATAGAACTCCTGTGTATCAATGAGAACGGAAGTTCCTCCGATCATGTGACTTAATGCGGTCACATGACATGCTAAATCTAGCTCTATTCACCTTACTCAATGAATTAAACTAATTTATTATACTCGTTTTTATAAAAATGTTGTATTTATTAAAAATGTTTATCAGGTAGGATTGTCTCCTAACACTTTTTATATTAATTTGCTGGACGGTTTGTTTTATTAAGCTGATGCATGTAACACAGCTGTTACCAACTGTATCTTAGAGGAGGGCATATAAGGAGGTTTTAGTGCACACACACTTTATGCTCATGAGGAAGCTGGACACTTATCTTTACCAGTGAAACGCGTTGATCTTGCCATCTGCTCGCCACCTTTTTGGATTTACAATATTCACTGAGCCGCTTTTGGAAATCTGGTCTCCATACCGGCACCACTTTTGGACATCCGCTCCATCAATTGGGATCACATTGCAGCATATTGCCAGTCTATTCCTCCAGTTAACAAATGGACTTTTCCTAAAGCTGATGCACCATCAAGGCATCATCTATACTCCAGTCTGGTAACTAACACTGCACATAGTGACTGTGTCTAATCTGATTGGAAGTTGCCCTAGCCGAATGCTATTGGAATCACATAATCCACTTCTCAGTGGACTCACAATTACAAACCCCAAATACATGCTATAGGTGGAACTAATCCTTCATTTAATGTGTTTTATACCCATCATGTTTTATTAAATGTATCTATGTAATAAATTTTATTAATTCTTTTACAAAACAAACCGTCCTATTTATAGAGTTTTTTGTACATGAAACAGCCAGCACTGGTGTATATATTCCTTTTTTTGTCATATTTTAAGGGGACTTTGACCCTCCCCTACCAGCTGCTGTTGACCGCGCACTTGATAACTATTTACTATTGTAACTACTATTGGCTGGTGGAAATATAATAATATGTTTGTGAAATATTAAGTTTGAGGGGATGAGATTACATCCAAGAGGAAATGGCAGAAAGGCATTCAGTGACACGGACCAATACAGATGATGACAAATCTGGGGAGGATAAATAGATTTGAGTATCTTCTGCTTACAGATGATACTGAAATCCAAAAGCACTGATTCGTTTACCAAAAGAAGAGGTATAGATTGAGAATAGCAGAGGACCTAAGACCGAGCCTTGTTGTACTCCAACTGAAAGAGGTAGCGAAGAGGAGGTGGATTCAGAGAAGAGAACACTGAAGGAGCGATTCGATAAGTAGGATAGGAACCAAGAGAGAGGGCTGAGTCTTGAAGACCTAGGGATTGTAGTGTTTGTATAAGAACAGAATGGTCAACAGTGTGAAAATCAGCAGAGCGATCAAGAAGAATAAGGAGTTAGTAATGGCCTTTAGACTTCACAGTGACTGGATCATTCACCACTTTTGTCAGTGCTGTCTCTGTGGAGTGTTGGGAATGAAAGCCTGACTAATTTGGGTCCAATAAGTTGTGTGATTCAAGAAAGTGTGTGAGGCGAGTGTAGACAAATAATTGAAGGAGAAGCCAACTGGGATACGACCAAGGTGGCTATACATCAAAAGAAACCTTTATGTGACTACTGAACCATCCAATCCTGTAAGTTTGGGTATGTTCCCATCCCACTTTTTATCACACTGTGTTTGTCGTAACCCAAGAAAACATGGTGAAGGGTAGAGGGAGAGCATACCCTAGGAATATAAACCTTTATAGGTGTAAATTATCCTCCACATCATGTGAGTGTGGTACGCCATTCTATTTTAACTACAGTGAATAGTCAATAATCCTGATTATTCGTCACCAAGAACTGTTTGCTATTTAAAGGGTATAACCCCCTTTTCAAGTTATTACACTATTGAACTTTTTTCCTTCTCATTTATGTATACCGCCTTTGAAAGGGGATAAGGGATACAGAACAATACACCGAGAAAGATCTATAGCCTTTTGTGCCAACCATCTGAGTTACATCCAGTACTTGTGAGCGCTGGTCAACACGTGGTATCCATTTGTATTTGGGTTTACTTTATGTGAAAAGGGTGTTTTACTTTTATCATGTAGTAACCTGCAGCTCCTGTGTGTGCAGGGACACTCCCCCATCAATAAGTCTCTCAAGTAGCTTGGAGAGGCATGGGAGCTGAGAGATGAGATGGTAGTTTGAAAGAAAGTCAGGGTCAGAATTTAGTGTTCTCAGAATAGGAGTAATTTCTGCATGCTTGAACAGTGAAGGAAAGATACCTGGAGAGAGATAGAGAGAGAGAGAGAGATTACAGATGTTAGTTAAGGTTGGGATGAGCACATGAGACAGAGATTTACTTACTTGTGAGGGTATAGGCTCAAGAGGAGAGGTAGTGGAGTAGCAGAATGAAAAGATTAACACTTCATCTTCACTTGTGGGAAATGAAGACAGAGTGAGCAGGTCACTGACTGAGGAAGAGCATACCATTTCATCTTGGATCTTATCAATTTTACTACCTGTCAATAATACATCAGTCTTTACTAGTATCCCCAGTGGCTAATATATAATTGAAGATTCATCAGCTATTTATATTTTATCATAGTGATATCACATCTTTGTATGTAATACAGGCTTGGCGGTTAGCTGACCAATTAGTTTATTTGTATCTAATAAACCCAAGTTTGAAACAAGAAAATCACTTGGAGAAATTGCTGTTTTAAGATATAATAGTACATGAAGTGTCTCTAGGCACAATCACTGTTCTCTATATCATTCTACACTGTACCACTTAAATAGAGTTATTTTCCCATCTAAAATAAATTTGATCTTTACCTTTATTCGGTTCACCTGTAACATTCTCTTTTACAAGCATGTCTACTGTGTACTGTAATCTCTATTGAATGTTCTCACTCACTCTTACATTGTATGAAACTACAGTTTTTAATTGCTTTGTACACTCAGCATATGGAGAAGGCCTACCACTCATGATGGGTGGTCAAAGGTTGGTTGCTATGTCTACAATTAGGGAAAAAGTTGTCCATTAATCGTGAATAATAATCTCTAAAAGCATGCAAATGGTTCACTGGCCGTAGCAAAATGGCTAAATTAGTATTCTTCATGTGTGACAGTAATTAGAGAGCAGCTGTAATGGGAAATAAATTATTTGAGGTTGTTACAGTATAATCTTTTCATGATCATAATGGAGAACTTAGTCCCACTGCTTCTTGGTGAATAACTACATTATACCTTAAAAAAAAAAAAAAACTAATGTGTGTGATTTTTTTATACTGTTTCTGGTTCAGGCATAAAGTAATCCTACTGACGTCAGGATACATTTGATACAGTTATTTTAAATGAATGCATCAGTAAGTATGTGCTTATGCTTTAAATAACTTGATAGTTTTCCTTTATATTTTTAATTTCTAATTTTAACTTGTCTAAACTCTGACTAAATTTAAGATTCCTAGAACTATAAATTATCTTCTTTTGTATTAAATATTATATTTACATACAGTATAATACATTATCTTGTTTCATGTATATACATGTTTCATGTAATACCTGGGTGAAGATTTACTAATGAGCTGTTTCTGTGCTGTTTCTAAACCCTTTAATATGGTTTTTAGATCCAGACCACTAGATTTACTATGCTACAGGGTAGATACTGAATACTCAAATTGCCTCCGATGTATGGTGGTTCACAAAATTCCAAACTGAGGGACTCATTTATCAACGAGTACTAAAACTCATTGTGACTGATAAAACTGGTTGCATATGATAAATGGTGCTCCTAAATGTCATGTGTTTTAAAAGTGACAATTGAGAGCTGATTGGCTGGAGCACCATTTATCACATGCAACAAGTTTTATCATTCACATTGAATTTTTATCACTAATTGAAAAAGGTGCCCCTGAATGTGGATTAAATTAATCTTCATAAAGTTATACTGATGTTTTTCACAGCAATCTTTAATAGGGGCAAAATGAGGAGACAGGAGATAGGAGAAGAGAATTGCTAATAATTCATAATAAGGGGCCTGTTCATTTTCACTTACAGTCCAGTTACAAATACAGAAAGGCTAGTTTCCAAAAACATTTATGTAACAGGCCTATTCATTGTTATGGTTCGATAGAGCTGCCTTGTTTTCGGCAAATGACGGAAACAAATGCCATCTACAAATTGCTCTGTTCCTATGGGAAGGAGGTCTGGATTTCTGAAGAGTGGTTTGTTCAGATTCTTATGCTACCTCCACTCTGTGCAATCTTTGACTGGGGGCGCATGCCTGACCTTAGGTCACACATGAGCAGTCAGCCAACCGGTCTCTGGTAAGTATCACTGCTACGTCAGTAGCAGTGTCAAAGGGACAGCTGCTTTTAAGAGCAGCTGTCCTGGTACCAGAACATTAATGAATTATTCTGGTAATTAAGTATCTACTACCGCAACTTGCAGTAAGTTGAATACTTAATTAATAATTATAGGGGGCTGGCGCTTGTTAATTAACAATTTTTTGGAGTTGTCTTTTATTTTTGTCAGGTTCAGTACTATAGTTGTATGTTTACATTTACAGGACCATCATGTCAACATAGAGATGAGACCATACATCATTGCTGCAGTCAAGCCAAACAGTCTCGGCATGCCAGATCCTGTGAGACTCTAGCGTCGGACATCTTTTTGCAGAAAAAAATGACGCACCAGGACACTGTGCTGATTAATTTGATACAGTATGTGACACTTTTATATTTGTGTGTGACCGAGTCTCTGAATCTGCATACAAAGTGCTAAAATGTAGAAGCTACAGCTTTAGCCAATACATTGTGCTCCATATGCAGACTCAGTCACACACAATATACAAGTGTTGCATATTAAATTAATCAGCACAGCCTGCATTCCAGTTTCATGCGTTGTGACAAAGGAACATTTTTGGAAAAAAAGATACTCAATACTAGTAGAGTTGCATAGGACTTGCCTGCTCAATTGCACCCGGTCTCTCATGCTGAATGGCTTATTGAGGCTAGATGTACTGCAGAAACTACGCAGCAACCTAAGTCAGCAGACTGTATACATACAGAGGGAGATGAGGAAGCCATAATTAACCTCTATGTTTTGAACAGTGTCCTTGCACCACCTGCTAATGGTGAAGTGAGATAATGCAGCAGTCTCAGCATGGAAACACTGTTCCCCCACCAAAGAACCCTGCTGCTGTAGGTGATTTACAACTTGTCTTAAGGGACATTAGCAAAATTGGTAGATGTTTGCAATTAATCCTATTGCCCTACAGAAAAAGGACTCCTATTTAGTATAAACAACAAGAAATTACTATCCTGAAATTGATTGGTCAGGAAATTTAATCAAAACCACATTGCTGCTTTTTCATGTTACGCCATGGTTTGTTAGTACTCCCCTTCTTGTGTCTACTTCCACTGAGAGTAGTGTTACCAACACACCACCAACACCTGTGAAGACTGCTCTTCGGAGGCGCAGTGTCTACATCAGAGCTGGTAGAGGTAGTGGCTCTAAAAAAGTCTTGAATAATTTTGTAAATAATAAAACAAAATATTGTATTTTAAGTATTGTTAAAATATTGTTTATCTGTCCATGCCCTCTAAATATATTTATTGGGTTTTTCAAACAAAACTGGAAAATTGTATACAAATGAGTACAAGGATCAGGCATCAATATAATGGATAGGTTTTGTAAATCAGATATCAAGAATGGGTAGGAAAGGGGATGACACAGGAAGACACATCAGGAGAGGGGAAGGTGGGGTGAAGGGGAGGAGAGAGTATCGGTGATTTATATACGCTGGATCACAAAGACATGAAATACAAGCAATATATATATATGGAATGAGATCATTACTTTTTCCAAATAACATAAAAAACTGTATGCTAATAAACATGTTTCCTAAAAACCACTGTGTGTTTTCAGATAACTTAGATATATGTTGTCGTATAGATATATCCAAAGAGTCAATAAAAGGTTCCCATTTGGAGTAAAAAATGTTGACACCTTTCTCAATGTCCAGAATAGTAGATCTCCTGTCAAAAGAAAAAAGAAGCTGTTAATGTTTGTGTTTAAAAAAAATCCATCAGAGATGGGGCAGATTTGAGTGTCCAATGGATCAGAATAGCTTTTTCCCCAAGGTAAGTATGATGGTAAGAAGTGGTATTGAAGTCCTTTTGCGATGGCCTGAATTCCAGTTTTTAAAGTACGGGAAGAGACATGCCATGACATCTAGACTTAGATGTACTGTAAATAAGGTATTAATATAATGCCGACTGTATATGTATCCACAAAAGTTGAACAAATACAAATAACCAGGCACTTCTAATCACAAGTGCGATAACCAAATGCTGCTACCCAACAAAGTGGGTGTTGAGACCCTTGAGTGTAAATAACCAAAAGCCAAGAGAGGGAGGGAGTGCCAATTGAATTAATACATTTTAATATAAATAATAAAAATGTATATAGAATATATAAAAATTTCTTATATTTTATAAATGAAAACAAATGAAAATAAAGCTAAAAGGTACATATGTGAATATGAAAAATAATGAAAACATTAATAAGCAGGGAGGAGGAGGGATGGGGGGGTTAGAGGAGTTAGAAATTAAACAAATTGCAACAATGAAACCAAGTAGCTATTTGTTACTAATTCAAAGATACATTATATCGCCTACTTCTTAATAGAATCTTCTGTTTGTATGGCTGGCATTGAGCATGGTTTCAGTGAAAAAATGTGCTTCACATGATATAAAAGTGAGCCAAGGATAGTCAAATATAAGTTAACCCATCATAGTAATTTTCAATCACTATAATAGTGGTCCCAGCCACAGTAGTTTAAACAGCTGGAGAAGATTTGGTGTTCTGCTGTGGTAAATGAAATTGCCGGTAGTAATGGCAGGTCAGTAAACTGCGTGGTTACTCACTGCAGATGGTAATCTGCAGGCTCATTTGCAGCAAATCTGTCAGGGTCATTTGGCTTGACAACAGTGATCGTAAATCATTCCATTTATGCCGCAAAATGGAACTAATGCAGCCGTGTTGTAAAGATACATCTTGTCTTGTATTATAGTCAGGGGATGATTGGTAGCTGCCGCACCATAAAAGCAAAGTCAGTTTCCAGTTTCACTGATATGTACTGCCAATAGCCGATATCGGTGGTGAGAGCTGAAATGCCTTAGACATCGGTGACACTGTGCATCCGGCTTGTGGTATCAAAACCACAGTTTAGCAGAAGACTAAACTGTGACAGATGGTTGTCAGAATCATATTGCAGTACTTCACTGGTTGAAGTTTCTAACGTGTTTCACGGTCACTGGGGTAGGACTATTTCATCAGAGGAACTGTTGGGATTTGTATGAAATACCTAGAATCAAAATCCCCATTGTCAAAATACCGGCAAGTGACCGATGGTCAAAATCCCGACAAGGTCAAAATACCGACATTTAAAATACTGACAAGGTAAAAATATTGACATTTAAAATATTGACAGGTCAAAAAGTCGTCGCACGTTTTTCATTGTTTTTTGATGTGTATGTCATCATAGGTCGACATGGGCACCGTCTAAGTGTACCGTGTCCCCTTGCATGGCTTGCTGCGCTCGCCATGCTTTGGGCATGTTGCTCGGTACACTATTATATTCCCCCTCCAGGTCCATGGGTAAGGTAAAGGATGAACAAGTCTGATTCTATTAAAAAAATCAAGAAAAACTCATGTTGACCTTTTGACCTGTCGACATTTTAAATGTCGGTGTTTTGACATTGTCTGTATTTTAAATGTTGGTATTTTGACCATGTTGGGTTTTTGACCATCAGTTAATAGTTGTTGGTGTTTTGACCATCAGGATTTTGATTCTAGGTAAATTTATCGCATTCCGAACTATACATGGTGATCCTTGGTTTCCTTAGTGTAACAAACTTTAATCAATTAGAAAATTATGTTAAATAGGAGTCATTGAATTACACGCAGCTTTGAGGCAAATTAAAACCAATTGTGTTATAGTAAATCAATTAGACACAACTTGAAGTAAACTCAATTGAAGAATGGATAATTTTTAGATGAAGGGGGGTGATAAAAAACATACATCTATGGTTTAAATTCAAAACTGTAATAGGAAATGAGAAATAACACTAATAATGCTAAAAATAGACTGATAATAGATGTAAAATCTATATATAATAATATAAAATACAATTAGTTGAATATAGAATATATATGCCTGTATATCAAAAAAATCGAATTAAAATTGTCACAGAGAAGACAATCGGAATAGACATTGTTAACGTAATAAAATGAAACTGTTCAGAGATTATACAATAACTGAATGGAATAAAGGTAGTGGGGAGGGGAAAAGGAACAAGCAAATTGGGAAATGGGAATTGTGCTCCCAGAGTCAGGGCTTACCGATGAGATATATTTAGATTCATAAGTAGTCCTAAACTGTGAGGAATGATAGTAAGGAAAAATAGGGAATTTGATATTGATAATTATAACTCTTAGGGAACTAAGATGTTAAAGATATACAACTATCAAAAGGGTAGGGACAAAATCAAGAACCAGAATGCCTCACGTCTACAAAGAAGTTGGAATCTATCATCGGTTCTTGTGGTTGGTTTAACTTTTTTTATGGCTTCAATGATCAAGTACCAAAAAAAACCAAGTGGCGCTTAACAATCATATAGTATAAAATATTTAATAAAAATACACATTAAATACAATGCAACAACCTCCCGGGGGTGTAAGACAATTATTAAAACATCACAATAATGTTGTGCAGCAGTGTGATAGATCAAAACACTAGTGATGAGCGGATTCGGTTTTACTCGGTTTTACTCGGTTCTCAAAACCGAATCTTATTGGCTATCCAAAACACGTGACATCAGTGAGCCAATAAGATTCGGTTTTGAGAACCGAGTAAAACCGAGTAAAACTGAATCCGCTCATCACTACAAAACACCTGATATTTGGTTAGAATACAGGTTGCAAACATGAAAAATAGCCACTGTTGACACAAGAGTCTCGGGATTACACAAAAAACAATATGTACACACTTGAAGGTGCAGCTGCAGAATAATTTCCAACTGTGTGACTCACAGTGGCATGCCCACAGAGTGGTACCCATGACCCGGGTTGGAGTAGATTTGTTCAACAGATATTAGCAATGTAAACAGATAGTTGAAAAAAATATATAGAAATATAAATATGGTAAGTGAACCTGTTACCGCTGGGCAGGAGCTTTCGATTCCTGCTCCCTGGTGTTGTCCCGTTAGCCAGGGAGATGATGTACACCAGAGCCTCAGCAGGATGAAGCAGTGTTGTAATATGTGGGAGACTTGATTCGGGCGTCCTCACCGAGACGCTGCTGCATGCGGGAGCTCCGTGTCCCCTTTCACATTGGTCGTTTGCCGATGGAGCCGGAGTGGCAGGGGCCCAGCCAGAAGCACCGATCAACAGCCCGTCTGATGCTCGTATCACCCGTCAGTGTGGTAGCGGCTGTGGCTGAGGGCCGCGCGGGGTTGAAGCTGCGGGCTGGGGCGCTTATACTGCAGCCGTCGGTCTGGTTTCCCGTGCACGGCTCAGATGGAGATGGAAGTACACAGCGGTACCGGTCCTCATGAAATTTCCTGTATTCCTTAACGCGTTTCAACGCCAGCAGGGCGTCTTCCTCAAAGGAAAGAGCTCTATCAACATTCATTGGATCTGGATTCGTTCTATTAGCATCTGATTTAGGTTTCTTGTGTCTAGTTAAGAGAGAAGATCTTTAGCAACTCTAAGTCTCAGCATGAGCTTTATTTGAGATATTGACAGGTTATCCTTGTCTCAGGAATGCTAAATACATCTGTTTTGTTTGTTTTTTGAACATTTCTTCTGTGGAACAATTCCTTCTAATGCAAAGGAACTGGCATTTAGGACTATTATTTTTCAATGGCCTAGTATACTACTAGTATAATGTAGATAATTATGACAATCAACTTCTTTAAAGTAAGTGGCCAAATTAATTATACAATTGTGGATAGAAACCGTGATAGCTAAAACATTATTTGTGGTGGTACTAAAATTATGTATGAATTTTGAAGCAAAACTATTATGAATTAATACTTAACAAAATGAGTGAGTGAAGAAGAACCTCTATCCCAAATAGAAAAAAAATTATCAATATACAGTATCTGGCAAATAAGATCAGATTTGCCTCAAAGGGGCTATCCCAGATATATTTTTCTTTAAAATTACCCATATATAAATTAGCAAAACTGGGGATGAATCTGGTCCCCATTGCTATCCCTTGTGTCTGCAGAATGAATTGTGTATAAAAAAAGAAGTAGTGCTCTTAAATAAACTGAATAGATGATAGAATAAAGTCATGTGATGTATCTCCAACATCTATATCAGAAGGTAGTGATCTACAGCTAAAATACCTTGTTCGCACAGTAAATTAGTATAAAAGAGACTCCACATCTCAGGTAAGTAGAACATAAGAGTCTTTCCAAATGATGACATCTAATAGTTGTAAAAAATTGGTAATGTCTTTGTTGTATGACAGGAAAGACATAACATAATTTAGTAACTATGCATCTTTAGTAACTATGTAACTATGGAGGTCAAAGAGCTGACGCCCAAAATAATCGGATGTCCTGGTATGAAAGAGAGGGACTTACAGTATGTACTTTTGGTAAATGGTAACATGTAGGAATAACTGGGCAAGGAATATAGAGAAATTGCCATATGACTTTGGTAATGACATTAAATCCCAACGCTGAGTCTAATGTTTGTATTCTTCTTAAAATAGCAGATACGGGCAGGATGGAAGTTTAGAAGACAACTCTAAATTGTTCAGCTAGGCCTCTAGGAGATAGTAACTAGTATTTTGAATCACTAGTCTGCCGCTGTTTCGGCTTGTTTAATAACAATATCTTTATCTTTTATCAATCTATTAAGTGCAAGTCATTCTGGATTAGAAAAGTTATCCTTCAATGGACCACCAAATAATTTGGTACAAAGATCTCTAAAATCTTTCATTGTGGCTGTATAAAAACTTTTGATAAAGTGGCTCCTGTATTGTAAAGGATAAAAATCAGAAGCTATCTTAAAAGTAGTAATTTTGTTAAGGATTTTAACATAAAAAAATCTTGAATTATCTCTGTATATACAGTATATCCCTTGTTGTCATGTAAAAGGTATTCTGAAGTAATTCGCAACCTCTCATCCAGAGATATCAGGATGCCATTGTATTTTGTTTTTGTAGGGCTTTAATTTTGAAACATTTCTTCCAAATAAGGGTGCAAACAAATGTATTATGGTCTACAAAAAGATTAAAAAGATTGGGATTTGCATTAGGGGCAAATTTGAGAACTGTCTTATATCATAAGAATGTATATTGTGTATACAACTGGATGTATAGGTTTCAAAGGCGTCTGAGTGATTCCTATGATTGTTGGAAGGGATATCCTCTGTGTTACATAATAAGTCATACCAATTGGGTTGTTCATAATCTCTCCACTATTTTTTTCTGCTCATCCTGCATCTATATTGAAATGTGTCATTATTGAAATCACAGTTAGTATGCTGACACTGTTTATGTGGGCCCAGATTGCGCTTATGATCTTTTGTATTATAATGTCTATTTGACCGATTAAGAGAAGTCTCTTTTCCTAGTTGTAAGAGATATTCTAGGTGTTCTATTGTAGTAAGGTGTCTAATTGTGCCTATTGAAAGTTTGTACATAATCTTGAGCATTATCAGCCCTATCTCAAGAGAGTTTTTTTAGCTTTAAAATTTATGAGAGACTTTTCAAAGTCCTCGATTCTTCTATTAAATTTAAGATCTCTATTAACATAATTATGATGCTTAGTAAAAGTGTTAAGTATATTATTACATTAATAATGTCTATTCTGATTCTCTGTGGCAATTTTAATTCTATTTTTGCTACACAATTGTCAATATTATATTCCATTTTGCACAGGGTCCCGACACCCACTAGGTAAGAAATCAGACCCTAACCCCCTACCCCCCTAACCCTCCCTTCCCACAGAATGACCCTAACCCAGGTCCGTTAATTTGACTGCCTGCATCCCAAACACCGGTATGCTGACCAGATCCCCTTCAAGCTTTGTCTAATTGAATAAATACAACACAAATGGGGTTAATTTGCCTCAAAGCTGTGTATGATTCAGGGACTATTAATGACCTTCATTAACACTTGTTATATTAAGGAAGCCAAGGATCACCATGAACACTACATCTGATGAAACAGTCATTTCCAAGTGATTGAGAAACGTGGTAAGAGCTTCAACCATTGAAGGTCTGTGCCATATGATTCTGGCCATAGTCTGTCATATAGATTAATGGTCTTCTTCTAAAATGATGTTTTGACACCATGAGCCGGCTGCATAGTGTCACGGATGTTTAAGGTGACACTGCAGCCAATGTGCTACATCAATACTAGGATTTGTTCAAGTCTGCCTTATAACTTGTGATATCAGCACATATAGTGCCACTGTACATAGTAAACATATAATGCTGTGCAATGTTTCATATTGATTATACCATAAATTTCCCATATTTTACCAGTGCAGTGCACATTTATTATACCAAAAATGCTAATTTATAAAACCTGAATTGCTCATATCGGCAGCACCAGATCTGTACTGTCTACATTTGGAATACCAGCAGTGGATAATTATAATAACAATTCCAAACATTCCCCTTTATTATAATACCAGTGATCATATTTATGGCGTCATCACAACCTCCATAGTCAGCATTGCTTTCTTATTGTCCCTATTGATTACACCGTGGGCTGCGCAGCACTGTGCCATCCTGGGCCTGGCTGTATCCCTATCCTGGCAGATGTTATCTTCTGGTGCTGGATTCTTTCTGCTTACTTCCCCTAATCCTGGTAACAGAAGGTCAATGCGGTGGCATGTGGCTTTACAGGAGCAGTGTATTGGCCTGTCAGCAATGGGAAGTGCAGGCTCTTTACACCACACCAGGGGATCATGCACACCTATCCTGTCCTGTGGCTCTGGCATGGTTAATGGTGGCTCCAGCTATGTGTCCTTGCTGTATGCATTGCTCCTTCCTCTATAGGCCTGACCTCTCTAGAGTGTTTGGTGCTGTGGGAAGTGGTAAACAGACTTGGGTGCAGGGATCATTGAGGGCACTGCCTACATCTGGCACTGCTAGTGCTCTTATGGGTGGTGCCCTACAGTATGCACAGGTCATAGCAGGGATTTCTAAAGCCCCTCACTTGGTGTCAAGCAATACTACCCCTACTCGCCCATTGCCAGCTTCTGGAGTGGGTGACCCGCCTGTGGCTCTGTTTGCACCTGCTTCACCCATTGCCAATTTATGGCACCAATAGCATTAGATGTGGTCCCTTTATTGCCTGCAGGAATCAGCATTTGTCAGAGTTTGCAGGCTTTGGCTACTGCCCCCCCCCCCCCCCCCCCAGGGGCTGGATCTGCATCTGGGTGCATAACTTGCCCTGCTGGCCCTGCAGTTTGTGCAGATTGTGGTGTTGGCATTGAGCCTGCAGGGGGTCTTAGTGCTGCTGGGTCATTTACTGTTAATGCTATGCCTGCTCTGGTTGGTCATATATTATGTCTGGTTTCTGTTCCAGGTGTTGTATTCACATTTCCAGATACTGGAGTTTCCAATATGGAAGGGAATGCGATCTGCTTAAGGTGGGAGATTACACAGTTGTGTATAGAACTTTAGAAATTCCTCTGTAATTCACTTAGGGTCCTGGATAGATCCTCCTCAGGGTTATTAGATAGACAAAACTTTGTTGGAGTTTGGATGCCAGTATCCTGTCCGCTTTGTCACATTTGTGATAGTAAGTTTGATTAGGTCATCTAAGAGAGGTATCAACCTTTGCAGTAAGTAGAAGGCCAAGTTCCCCCCTAGCAGCAAAAAGTTTATGGTAGTCATCTGCTAATCCTGATGTCTTATGCAGTCTATCCAACTGAGCTACTAGATCCATGAGTGCAAGAAGTAATCTATATCTAGCCTTTCTGGAAAAAGAAAGAGACCCAATCAGGACTCCTCAGATCATGGCCTTGTGGACATCCCAAATTAGTTGGGGCAAAAGTATAGGACTAGTATTAGTAGACAAATAACCCTAAATGTCAGATTCTACTTGAAGCTGAAGGGTAGGATTCAAAAGTAGCCTCTCCTCCACATGGCTAGCATACAGTAGGAGGGGCTACGTGAATAAGGAGACTTGATGTCCACCTTGAAAGGACAATGATCCTACCAGGTACTCAGGTGAATACTGACAACCAAAAGCACTTGTACAGGGTCAACCCCCAGAAAGATCATATCTAATCTAGAAAAACATCATGTATGGGCAAATATTAGGTAAAATCTTTAGCTGTGTGCTTTGTTATATGCCAGACATCGAAAAGCAGTTGCTGATTGAGAAATGATTGTAAGACCTTTGGGTTAGCATGTACAACATTTACAGAGGAGTGAAGGGGGAGGGGGTCCTAGCAGGGTGGGAATCTAAGGTGGTGATAAAGTCCTCCGCCATGACCATTCTGCCTCTTCTACTGTATGTTGGGACAGGAGTGAACTAAAAGTATGTAGAAGAGGGGTTGTGCTGTATTTCGGGCATAGACATTAATCAGCATAAAGGGGAAACAATCCAATTCTCTCACCTATATAAGGTAACACCCTTCTGGGTCCTGGATGACTGACGTAGGAACAAAGGCGAGGTTCCTAGAGAATTGAATAGCAATGCCTTTCATCTTACAGGTACAGTCACATGCATGATACAAAGATGTACAGTATCTAGCTTTAAGCTCAGGTGATGAAAACCAACAAAGTGAGTCTCCTGTAGGAAAACAATCTTGCCTTTAAGGCAGCAGAGAGTGTGAAACAGGGTGGAGCTATGTTGCAGGCTGTTCAGACCTCGTACATTAAAGGTCAAGAGTTTGGTAGCCATTGGTAGACAGAAGACTACAGGAAGCCAAAATAGATAAGAGCCACCATGCAGAAACCCAGGTCAGTGACCTCAGCCTGAAGGTTAGAGAGTGCCTTGTATACTTCATCATGGATGGCCTGATGAAAGCTCCACATCTCTGCAAATATGGCCGCAATGTTAACTTTAGTAGATGGGGCAGCAGAATCCTTGGTCTTTGCTGCCCAATCTACCACAGGAGGAGGAGCCCAGTAGTGGAGCCAGTGGAAGAAGCCAGGACCAGGACCAGTTTGCTGTCTCTAGCCACAGCAGATATCAGCTGCAGAGTACCAGGTCTGACGGGGAGCACCAGCACAATGTTAGCCCCCAGCTCAACAGGACATCACGAGCCCAGCATCAGAGGTAGCATCTGAGCCAGCAGGAGCAGGACAAAAGTAAGTACTGTAAGGGCTCCATAGGTCATCACCCAGGGCAGAGAAGGGGAATCTACTAAGCAGGTGAAGAGGTTGAACTACTGCTCTGAGCAGTGTGGTAGGTCCCAGTGGAGAATCAGCCAGACAGGTCCAATGAGTCTCTGGAAGATGTCCCCTGGGGGTCCACAATAGTCTTGCACAATAGTCTTGGGAGGAACACTAGTTGAAACAAGCCCTATCTGACCAGGGATTGGTAATAAAGGTGGAGAAAAAGGGATTTAGAGACCGGAGCTTCTGTAAAGCATGTACACCTAAGATGGTTGTCAAGCCTTGCCCCCCTCAGGTGCCCTTTAGTAGATGTTGCAGTACTATCGTGACTGGCAGGAGCCACAGCACTAGTACTTGACTGATTATAATCCACTTTTTTTTACATTATTTTTTTAATTTTACACACTGCTGCAACACACTTGCACCTAATTAACAGTATTATTTTACAACACAATGGGGGTCATTCCGAGTTGTTCGCTCGCAAGCTGCTTTTAGCAGCTTTGCACACGCTAAGCCGCCGCCTACTGGGAGTGAATCTTAGCTTATCAAAATTGCGAACGAAAGATTAGCAGAATTGCGAATAGACACTTCTTAGCAGTTTCTGAGTAGCTCCAGACTTACTCGGCATCTGCGATCAGTTCAGTCAGTTTCGTTCCTGGTTTGACGTCACAAACACACCCAGCGTTCGCCCAGACACTCCTCCGTTTCTCCAGCCACTCCCGCGTTTTTCCCAGAAACTGTAGCGTTTTTTCGCACACACCCATAAAACGGCCAGTTTCCGCCCAGAAACACCCACTTCCTGTCAATCACATTACGATCACCAGAACGAAGAAAAAACCTCGTAATGCCGTGAGTAAAATACCTAACTGCATAGCAAATTTACTTGGCGCAGTCGCACTGCGGACATTGCGCATGCGCATTAGCGACTAATCGCTCCGTTGCGAGAAAAAAATAACGAGCGAACAACTCGGAATGACCCCCAATGCCTGAACCTGAACAACACACACTTTACTTTTTTACAAATTTATTTTTACTAATTTTTTTTTTCAAATAATGCTGGTTTTTCTATTTTCAATTTCTCATTAAATTCCTGTATCACTTTTGCAACTTGATCTATCACAGAGAGGTGATCATCTCCCTAAGGGTTATCACTTATTAAGTAGTGAGACTATTATACTTACTGTATGTGTCACTCCTAATACGACTGCTGCACAGCCTTATATTATATCCTTACAGAACCTTGATAGTCAGAGGAATTTAATTTAATGAGTTTACTATAAATTGCCAATATATTTTGTATATGTAAAGTTCTTCCTTATTACCATTCAAGTATCCCAAAATACCCATTGTATAATTCACAGTGCACGTTTAACATTAATTCCAAATGGATCAATGTTGCTATGCAGCTTGACGGACTCAAACTTACAGACAAATACTGCAGTGCCACAGTTATGCTGTTAAACAGTGATTTACAGGGATCAGTAATATAAAAGACACTGTAGTGTAGCATTAGTTGTGTGTTCGTTAGGTAGTTCACAGGGATCACGTTTATATTATAAAGCTGCTACATAGCACATGGTTTTCTCACGGCAGATGGTTTCCAGTAAACAGCCACCCTCGATATGGGTTGGGATTGTTTTGCCAGCAGTCGGGATCATGGAGGTCAGCATAGCGACCCCGGGATCCTGGCCGCCAGAATGACTGCTGGTCATGTGACCGCTTTCCTTCTACTGTATATTGAGTTTACAGTGAGTAATGGTGCCAGTTCACAGTGGAGACTTTCATATTGAATCCAAAACTCGCAAAGTCCAGCGCCAGTAAGATGATAGTTTACCTTGTTTTGGAATCAGAAAATAGCGGGAATATCCAAGTCCCGGTTCAGATCTCGGAATTGGTAAGTGCGGGTGTGTTTGGTTATCTGGAAAACAAACCCGCTCATCTGTAATAATTATACCCCACAACAGACATAGCGTAAAGATGTGACTTAGCGTTAGTAGCAATGTCACTTAAACCTTCTTCTACCCAATATAATACTATAATGATAAGTCATATAAACAAGAGAGAATAGTGTTTTTGACAGTGCTATTATTAAGTTTGCAAATCACATTTTCAGCATAACATGTCATTAAATACAAACACATATACAGATGTAGCCACCTTTATCTTGAGTGGCTGCGGCGTTTGTCCCGTTCGACCATACGCAGCGTACTGGGGCGTAGTGAGGCGCGCCTAGTCACAGAGAGGCTATCTAATCGCACGGAGACAGACATTTGACGTTTGGCGTTACCTTTACGTGTAATACCTGCGATCAGCCACCAGATGTCGCTTTTTACAATCACCACTGCGCATGCGTGTGGTCTCCCGTAAAATACAATACTGAAATACATAATAAGGACTACTTTACTAAGGCGTCTCATTACGCTGCATACAGTAAATACTGTACTCATTACGCTGCATTATTTAATACAGTACTGTATATACGACACCGACGCAAATAGTACAGCATACAGTATATGATCCATCTACAATACTTTATGAATACTGTATGTGAGCGTCCAAGTCCCGCAGACAAAACATACAGTACTGTAAAACCAGTAGTGTACACTGTCGCAAATGGATGTGTGTTACAAGTTCACTATTGCCTCTCAAGATTAGGAATTTTGTACAGTATGTTATCGTCCTAATCCCGTAGCCATTACAGCATAATCAAAACCAACGGATTTATACATTTGTCTGCGGCGAAGTGGTGAAGTGTTTCGCTTCCTATACTCAGAGTCCAGGGTTCGATTCCTTAAGTACGAATGCATGTTAGTTTTTTTCAGACACTTTATTATTTTTTTTATTCACATACAGTACTATAAACCAGGGCATACAGTAGCTGCATGAGCGGTTCTATGCGATCGAGTCCGGTGTACCATAATGTGCAGGTTCTATGCAGGTTAAGGTTCTATGCTCCGTACAGTACACATACAATTCTGTAGCTGGGCAGACTGAATAGAAATGGCTACCACCTATGACTCCTTGCCCCACAGAGGCCCTAGGCTACGGAGCAAGTAATAGTCCAGATTGTACAGACTATGGGGCAATGCTGAAGGAGCGTCACAATCCCCTAGCTAAAATACACAGTATGCATATTATGGTACACCGGACTCGATCACATACTGTAGCACACTGGCAAAATGGCCGCTGCCCCTGAACCCTTGTGCAGGTTATGGGGCAATGCTGAAGGAGCGTCACAATCCCCTAGCCAAAAATACACAGGGGAGATAGGGATAAGCTACTGTAGGATTGCATACAGTATTACGGTACACCGGACTCAATCGCATAGCACACTGTCAAAACGACCACTACCCATGAACCCCCACCTCCTGAACCCCCACCTCGTGGCAGGCAGCAGTTGGGTATGGAATGAGAAATGGCATAAGCTGTGCAGGCTACGGGGCGATGCTGAAGGAGCGTCACAATCCCCTAGCCAAAATACACAGAGATAAGCGAGGTCTATGCACATTACAGTACGTTACACCGGGCTCGGTCGCATAGCAAACTGACAAAACACAAGTTTTACAGTACATACAGTAAAGCAGGCCAAAGCTGCAGGAGAGTTTCTACTGTAAAGGTTCTATGCACCGTACGGTAATGTACACATACTGTACAGTACCTGTACAATTCTATAGCAGGGCAGACTCAATTGAAATGGCTACCGCCTGTGACTCCTAGCTCCTAGGAGGCACTCAGCTATGGAGCAAATAACAGCACAGATTTTGCAGGCTACGGGGCAATGCTGAAGGAGCGTCACAATCCCCTAGCTACAATACACAGGGGTGATAGAGATAATCGAGTGGCTGGAGGGGGGTCCCCTTGATTTAAGGGGCCCCCACTCCTCCAGGGTACTCCGGCCAGGTGTGACTAGTTGGGTATTTAATTCCATGGCCGCAGGGACCGGTATAAAAGTCTCCCCCGGCTGTGCATTATCTGTCCAGCTAGTGGAGCCCAGTGCTGATTCAAAAAATATGGGGAACCCCTACGCTTTTTTGTCCCCCTTATTTTTTGCACCAGGACCAGGCGCAGAGCCCGGTGCTGGTTCTAAAAAGATGGGGGATCCCGTGTCCATTTTTTCCGTATTCCTGCCGGAATTCGACTGCAATTGCATATACAGTACTGTACCCCTTAATGTCACTGCTTACAGTATACAGTATTTAGACATGAGCTTGTGTACAGTATCTGTCATGAGGTGCTTTTTTCACTGACACTATAACTTTTTTCTATTGTAATATACTGTACAGAGGCGGCAAACTAGCCAAACGGGAATAATCAGCTTCTGCGGAATAAAATGAGATGCTACAGTACATGCCTATATTCTGTGAGTGAATGCGGCTCTATGAAATTAAATCAGAAAATTTAAATATGAAATGCATTACTAATGTGTGGCATTACTGTACTGTATGTGTATAAGGTGTACTACAATATTTTCTGGTGTAACATAAGGAAAGGGCACTACTGCATGGTCTAATGCAGTGGTTCTCAAACTTGGTCCTCAGGACCCCACACAGTGCATGTTTTGCAGGTAAACCAGCAAGTGCACAGATGTACAGTATTCATTACTAACTGACACATTTTAGAAGGTCCATACAGTAGGTGGAGCTAATTTTTTCACTTGTGATTCTGTGAGACCTGCAAAACCTGCACTGTGTGGGGTCCTGAGGACTGAGTTTGAGTACCTGTGGTCTAATGTAAATAAAGATGAATGTGGTGGGGTGTAATGTGAATAAGGGGCATTACTGTTAGGAGTAATGTGGTACTATGATATGATGTCATGAGAATAAGAGACACCACTGCATGATATAATGTGAATAAAGTTGCAGTACTGTGTTGTGTCATTTCATCTTCGGGTATTATTGTGTTACCATGCCCCTTCCCAGCAAGAACATACTGTACACTGTTTTGGGCTGGCACTAAATGTGCACATTGTTCTTATTTAGATTATAGGGGGTAGGAGCGCCAAAATGGGTGATGGTGCTGGGAAAGGGGTGCAGGGTTAGAGGCGGAACTACGTAGCATCTGTGCAAGAGGGCATCAGCCAAAATCTAGCCTAGGGCATCATGTTGGTCAGGTTTGGCTCTGATAATACTGTATACTGTACTCTTACTGTACTTTGCATTCAATACAGATACTGTTTGCACACAGGTTTTACATGAATCATTGGCAATGCTGCAGGAGTGTCTCATTAGGCAATCTAAAATATACCACGACTATGGGTGGGGATACAGTAGGGAAGTTCTGTCACCATAAGCTGTCTGCTGTGTATAGCATATTTCCATCTGAGATGCATTTGTGTGTTTGTAATAAGAAAAAAACATTTTACTGTACATTTAGTGGATACAGTATTTCTCCCCCATAATGACGTATCATACTGTACAGGTACCCTCATGTACTGTACCGTACCATACTGTAAAATTGAATATTTATTGGAAAAACATCAATATTAATGTAAAAAAAAAGTATTACAACATCCGATTCCATGTACTGCACTGATCAAAATGTACAGTACTCTTATTCAGGACTTATAAAACTGAAAATAACTGTTCATACACATCAATAACATTACTACTGTATAATATTCTACATTAGTTTATGCAATAATCAGACAAAGGCAATTTTATAATTTTTTTTAATAATGCACCAATTTAAAATTTTAAACAGAAAATACAGTACAGAACTACATATTTGTGGCTTGACCATTTCTTTCGACTACAACAGGTAATACTTTATACAGGTGATTTATATAATTATTACAATGTTCTGGTGTGAGTACTTCTAGCCAAAATTTCTTTATCCCATCCACCAGTTGCTGTTTTGTTGTTGGCTTTGCAACACTCCTAACGTACCTCTTCAATTGAGCCCACACTAATTCGATTGGGTTCATGTCTGGTGATCTATATAAAAATTAAAAAAAAGCGTATAGAAAAAATTAATTACATTACAGTAAATAGAGAAAATTAAACATACAATATTGTACTGTTTATTAAACAAAATTTTTTTTTACAGTACTAGAGTGCTATCCAAAATTTTACTTGTACACTGTTGAAAGAATACTCACTCTGGTGGTGTGCATTCCCAATTCATACCTTTCTCTTCCATAAATTTGGCTGAGGCGGAGTGTTTAGGATCATTGTCTTGGAATATCCTATGGTGAGTTGGGTAATATTTATTCACAAATGGTACCATACATTCCTCTACTATTGTTTCTTGGAAAAATTTCTTATCCATGATTCCTACAGAAATCAAAAAATGTTGTTCATTAATAAGCAACTCCTTTTATTGTGCAGTTACACGTACTCTACAGTACAGCATGTATTTTTACAGAACACAGGCACAGAATAAAGTATAGTACTGTACCTTCGAAAAATAATAGGGGACCAGCTCCTAATCGTGATATGCCTCCCCATACATGGACTTTCAATGGATGCTTTGGGCGTGGTTTTAAAGAGATATGGTTACGTTTCCTGAATGACATTCTGGAGAACCGCTCAAGGGCAACAGACGATTCATCTGTGAAAATGACATCATCAAATGTTTCACCACTCTCAATCCATCGCCGTGCCTGTTCCACTCTCTTTTCTTTATTCACATCTCTTATCATTGGAGATATCCTGTGAAGAGCCAAAAATAATGAAATCAGATACAGTTATGAAATTACAGATTTACAGATTACTGTATATACAGTAGACTGTATGTGCAGTATACTGTATTATATACCTACAGTACTGTATACATTAAACTGTACATACAGTACATTAAGGTACATACAGAGTAATATATACAGTATACTGTATACATACTGTACATACACACAAACACACACACACACACACACACACACACACAGTATACAGTATGTAATCATCACAATACAGTAAGCCGGCAATGCTTCATTGCTGTCTCTGAGTGCCTATACAGTAGGTATCTCTTTTGGGATAGAATATATACAGTATATACTGTACACACACACATACTGTATATAGTATAAAGTACACACTCTGTATAATGATTTATGGCATTATTATATCACGTATCAAGGGATTATTAACAGTGCATTTACTGTATGGTTTATACTGCTTTCAGTATTTTACCTTGTTGCGCCAAAGGTCCATCCCATTTTCCGTCGCATCCTTCTGATGCTGGTGGCCGATATGTCCAGGTCATACTTGGAATGGAGAATTCGTTTTATTTGCAGAGCAGTACGCTCATCATCCTCACGAGTTAGTTCCTCCACAATTTGTTGCACTCTCCTACAGTACAATACAGTATGAAAAATATGAATTCATGAACAGCACAATCACAGTTACAATTGATGAAGTTTTTATTTAATTTCAAAAAAATTGTTTATGGTATAAAGCAAGTCATTTAAACATTACAGTAGTGTACAGTACGTACCATGTGCATTTTGTAGGAAATACAAATCTGGGCGTTGTTCTCTCGAATGCATGATAGCGCACCGTTTCTAAAGTGACTATAATGCCACTTTCCTTGAGCCATGCATGGATCTCTTTGATGGTTTTATTTTCTTTTTTCATGTTGGCGATTATCTTGCTCATCGTTTTGTTGATAGTTACTGGCATGTTGTCCAACTATAATTCCTGTATGGAGAGAAAACATTTGTGAATACTGTAGTCTAAAATTTACACATCTGAAAATGCATAAGAGTTTTATGATAGAAGTTAATACTGTACATGTTTACTATCCAGTACCTGATGTTCAAATTTAAGTATTGTATACTGTACAGTACTGAAAATACCACTTCAGTGTTATGGACTGCAATTAGTTTCCGGTATGAAACAGATACAGTACAGTAAATAACCCTCCTTGGAAGTGCATGGGCCCTTTGAGACTTACAGTAGTGTACAGCATAAGGGTCGACTGACATGATGTACAAGCATTACATACAGTACATGTCAGTACTGTATGTAAATTCTTCAATTATTGCCTAACAACAATGCTGCTTACTGTATATTAAATACTGTAGGCCTAGAAATGTGCATCTCTATGTAGTAGTTAAAAACACAGGGGCCTATGTGGATAAGCGAGTTCTATGCACACTAAAAATGGCCACCGACCGTGAACCCCCAGCACGTGGCAGCGCTCGGATATGTAGTGAGATACAGTATGGCATACATTTCACAGTCCAGGGGGCAATGCTGAAGGAGCGTCACAATCCCCTAGCTCAATTACACTGGGATAAGCGAGGTCTATGCACATTACGGTATACCGAGCTGGATCGCTTAGCAACCTGACAAAATGGCCGCCGACCGTGAACTCCCAGCACGTGGCAGTGCTCGGATATGTAGTGAGATACTGTACAGTATGGCATACATTTCACAGTCCAGGGGGCAATGCTGAAGGAGCGTCACAATCCCCTAGCTCAATTACACTGGGATAAGCGAGGTCTATGCACATTACGGTATACCGAGCTGGATCGCTTAGCAACCTGACAAAATGGCCGCCGACCGTGAACTCCCAGCACGTGGCAGCGCTCGGATATGTAGTGAGATACAGTATGGCATACATTTCACAGTCCAGGGGGCAATGCTGAAGGAGCGTCACAATCCCCTAGCTCAATTACACTGGGATAAGCGAGGTCTATGCACATTACGGTATACCGAGCTGGATCGCTTAGCAACCTGACAAAATGGCCGCCGACCGTGAACTCCCAGCACGTGGCAGCGCTCGGATATGTAGTGAGATACAGTATGGCATACATTTCACAGTCCAGGGGGCAATGCTGAAGGAGCGTCACAATCCCCTAGCTCAATTACACTGGGATAAGCGAGGTCTATGCACATTACGGTATACCGAGCTGGATCGCTTAGCAACCTGACAAAATGGCCGCCGACCGTGAACTCCCAGCACGTGGCAGCGCTCGGATATGTAGTGAGATACAGTATGGCATACATTTCACAGTCCAGGGGGCAATGCTGAAGGAGCGTCACAATCCCCTAGCTCAATTACACTGGGATAAGCGAGGTCTATGCACATTACGGTATACCGAGCTGGATCGCTTAGCAACCTGACAAAATGGCCGCCGACCGTGAACTCCCAGCACGTGGCAGCGCTCGGATATGTAGTGAGATACAGTATGGCATACATTTCACAGTCCAGGGGGCAATGCTGAAGGAGCGTCACAATCCCCTAGCTCAATTACACTGGGATAAGCGAGGTCTATGCACATTACGGTATACCGAGCTGGATTGCTTAGCAACCTGACAAAATGGCCGCAGACCGTGAACTCCCAGCACGTGGCAGCGCTCAAATATGGAGTGAGAGATGGTATACATTTTAAAATACACCGGGATAAGTTGTACTGGCCAGGGAGCAATGCACAGGGACATTCATCATTTACGTATATAAATAATTGTAAACCGTAAATGAAAGAATTACCGGTCAAATACTGTATGACGAAACTGTGTCAATGAGCTGGAACACGTGAGCCTAGCAGAAGTTTTCGAAGGCAGAAACAGAGAGCAAATTATGAGGAGATTTCTGAAAGGTCGGAGAAGATCCACACAGCAAGTCTGCTTACGAGGAAACAGCTTTGCAAAGTGGGTAGCGGGGCGGTGACTGAGACGCTCTTTTATTCACATTCACACAAAAGGAATTCTTACCGCTGTGATTGGTGCCAATATAGGCGCATTCATCCTTACACCAATCACAGAGCATACTGTACTTTTGAATGTGAATTCAAAGCCCTCCCACCCTTAACCATCTCAGTACTGTTCATTACATTACAAATTGATTTCATGACAGATGATGCAGTACTCACCTGAATTCATCTTATTCACGTCATGTCACAGTAGTGCAGTTTATTCACGTCACAGTACTGTCCTTGATTCACGTTGTGTCACACAGTAGAGCACCGTATTCACGTCACAGTACTGTCCTTGATTCACGTTGTGTCACACAGTAGAGCACCGTATTCACGTCACAGTACTGTCCTTGATTCACGTTGTGTCACACAGTAGAGCACCGTATTCACGTCACAGTACTGTCCTTGATTCACGTTGTGTCACACAGTAGAGCACCTTATTCACGTTACTGTACTGTACGTCACAGTAGTGCAGTAGTATATCCACATTACGTCACAAAGTAGAGATCTGCCACAGTCATGAACCTTATAACACATTATGCAAGAGTAATGCACGTCAGAACACATTAGGCCACTGTAACATCCCTTAGAATAATTTCTGCCAAAGTAACATCCCTTAGAACACTGTACTATCTGAAACACAAATTTCTGCACACTGCACGACACACTGCAATTAAACCACACAATGCACTGCACGACTGCATAGTGTATGCACTGCGTGATATGACAAACTGCACATTTCCCTGCAAAATATGATACAATGTACACTACACAAAAAACTGCAATTACCACATGTGTATACAGTACACTGCACGACAGTGCTGGCCCTAGCCAGATACAGATACAGCCGCAGTCACGCAAAATATAGGCATGCCGCATATCATTTTAATCAGCAGAAGCTGCTGGTGCCCCTAAGCATAGCAAATGCCCTAGGCATTTGCCTACTGTAGTTTGCCTATGCCTAAGGCCGGCTCTGCTGCACGATGTGATTCACTATGCATTACACTCACTGCACAATACCATATACTGAATGTACACTGCATGACACGCTGCAATTACGCAGCACGATACACTGTGATACATTGCATATACTGTACACTGCATGATACTGTACACTGCACAATCGTAGACCACGTGGATTGTAAAGAACTACTGTATATACACAAGTTTAAAAAAATAACAATTGTTTTTGTAAAACGCATGTCGATCTTTTTCCATGTCAACTTAACGACCATGTCAACCTACAGTAACTGGTGTCAACCAATTTCAAAAGCCGCACCATCTAGGTCGACGCAAAAAAACAAATTGACCTTTTGACCCGGGTTAATGTTTGGTCCTTGTTTAACCATTTGTTTACCACAAATACTGTACAGTGCTGTATAGACCGGATACCTGCTGCTACAGCAGCCCCTGCTATAATGTACTGTACCTGTAACTACAGTAACTTAAAGTACAGTAATCTACAGTAATGTACTGTACTTACAATCCCTTATGGCCTGCAGGCGTCGTGGGGTCCTCCTCACGAGGTCACTCCATCTCCTCTGGAGAGACCTCACCGTTCTCCTCCGGTTGTAGGTCCGGAGGATAGCCCTACTTGCCCTCCTGTATGCTCTCACCTTCTCCTCGTTGCTGGCGAGAGTTCTGTCCCGCCAGCGAACGAGGAGACGCAGCTCACCCAGAGCATAGGGACGGTCCCGTACAGCAGCCATAACCGTCCTTATGCTCAATGAGCGTCTCAGACGTCGTGCGCCTCAGACGTCGTGCGTCTCAGACGTCGTGCGTTCCAGGCATTCAACGTACAGTACTGTAGTTACTGTACTTTGTGACAGTTTCCCTTAGTTTTAAATATGCCCTTTCTTTGACCACAGTATTTTCCACTGTCTTGCCCTACGCCCTTCCCTCCTGGGAGCCTTCACAGGTCTTATGCTATACACAAATACCGAAGATGCACAGTCCGTCAGAATACACTCATTTCATTCCCGCTGTTTAGGTGCATTTAGCGTAAAGAATCGCTCCTGCAGATGTACTTTGATTTATGTGAAACCTGTGTGCATCCTTCCATTGGATGTACTGTATTGGAGAGAAAAAAAAAAATGTTAAAGTGAATGTCACGGGAACACATTAAAAATAAGGTTGGCACTTCCTTCCCATTGGTGTTGGTTTACAGTATGCCGTAGTGTACTCGGACGCTCATGTAATTGCATTTCAAAGGCACAGTATTTTCCATCGTCTCCCCCCTACCCCCATCGCCCTTCCCCCCTGGGGGCCTGCACAGGGAGGAAATTCAGGTCCTGTGCAATACACAAACGCTGAAGATCTACAGTACTGTTTTGCTTAGTTGGTAGCGTCAGAATACACTCATTTCATTCACGCTGTTTGGGTGCATTTAGCGTAAAGAATCGCTCCTGCAGATGTACTTTGATTTATGTGGAACCTGTGTGCACCCTTCCATTGACTGTCTTACAATGTAAATAAAATAATACAGTGCATTATTACAGAAAAAAAAAAAAAAAAAAAGAAAGAAAGCACATCATGTCTCGAACCCTGGACCCCCAGCGAGGGAGGTGGGAGCCTTCACCCCTAGCCCACGACGCCTCATGAGAGATTTCTAATTTCATGTGTGAAAGTACTGCAAACAGCGCCCGGCCCTCGCCCCATTGCTGTTGGTTTATGCCTTAGAGGACTCGGACGCTCGCATTTGTAAAGCACGGTGTTTTCCTCCGCCTCCTGCTAGCCTGTTGCCCTTCCCCCATGGGAGCCTGCACAGATCATGCAGTAGACAGGGAGGGAATGCAGGTCATGTGCAATACACAAACGCCCACTGTAGTACTATTTTGCTCACTTACAGTACTGTACTGTAGGTTGCATTTAGCGTAAAGAATTGCTCCTGCAGATGTACTGTACTTTGATTTATGTGAAACCTGTGTGCATCCTTCCATTGGATGTACTGTATTGGAGAGAAAAAAAAAAAAATGTTAAAGTGAATGTCACGGGAACACATTAAAAATAAGGTTGGCACTTCCTTCCCATTGGTGTTGGTTTACAGTATGCCGTAGTGTACTCGGACGCTCATGTAATTGCATTTCAAAGGCACAGTATTTTCCATCGTCTCCCCCCTACCCCCATCGCCCTTCCCCCCTGGGGGCCTGCACAGGGAGGAAATTCAGGTCCTGTGCAATACACAAACGCTGAAGATCTACAGTACTGTTTTGCTTAGTTGGTAGCGTCAGAATACACTCATTTCATTCACGCTGTTTGGGTGCATTTAGCGTAAAGAATCGCTCCTGCAGATGTACTTTGATTTATGTGGAACCTGTGTGCACCCTTCCATTGACTGTCTTACAATGTAAATAAAATAATACAGTGCATTATTACAGAAAAAAAAAAAAAAGAAAGAAAGCACATCATGTCTCGAACCCTGGACCCCCAGCGAGGGAGGTGGGAGCCTTCACCCCTAGCCCACGACGCCTCATGAGAGATTTCTAATTTCATGTGTGAAAGTACTGCAAACAGCGCCCGGCCCTCGCCCCATTGCTGTTGGTTTATGCCTTAGAGGACTCGGACGCTCGCATTTGTAAAGCACGGTGTTTTCCTCCGCCTCCTGCTAGCCTGTTGCCCTTCCCCCATGGGAGCCTGCACAGATCATGCAGTAGACAGGGAGGGAATGCAGGTCATGTGCAATACACAAACGCCCACTGTAGTACTATTTTGCTCACTTACAGTACTGTACTGTAGGTTGCATTTAGCGTAAAGAATTGCTCCTGCAGATGTACTGTACTTTGATTTATGTGAAACCTGTGTGCATCCTTCCATTGGATGTACTGTATTGGAGAGAAAAAAAAAAATGTTAAAGTGAATGTCACGGGAACACATTAAAAATAAGGTTGGCACTTCCTTCCCATTGGTGTTGGTTTACAGTATGCCGTAGTGTACTCGGACGCTCATGTAATTGCATTTCAAAGGCACAGTATTTTCCATCGTCTCCCCCCTACCCCCATCGCCCTTCCCCCCTGGGGGCCTGCACAGGGAGGAAATTCAGGTCCTGTGCAATACACAAACGCTGAAGATCTACAGTACTGTTTTGCTTAGTTGGTAGCGTCAGAATACACTCATTTCATTCACGCTGTTTGGGTGCATTTAGCGTAAAGAATCGCTCCTGCAGATGTACTTTGATTTATGTGGAACCTGTGTGCACCCTTCCATTGACTGTCTTACAATGTAAATAAAATAATACAGTGCATTATTACAGAAAAAAAAAAAAAAAAAGAAAGAAAGCACATCATGTCTCGAACCCTGGACCCCCAGCGAGGGAGGTGGGAGCCTTCACCCCTAGCCCACGACGCCTCATGAGAGATTTCTAATTTCATGTGTGAAAGTACTGCAAACAGCGCCCGGCCCTCGCCCCATTGCTGTTGGTTTATGCCTTAGAGGACTCGGACGCTCGCATTTGTAAAGCACGGTGTTTTCCTCCGCCTCCTGCTAGCCTGTTGCCCTTCCCCCATGGGAGCCTGCACAGATCATGCAGTAGACAGGGAGGGAATGCAGGTCATGTGCAATACACAAACGCCCACTGTAGTACTATTTTGCTCACTTACAGTACTGTACTGTAGGTTGCATTTAGCGTAAAGAATTGCTCCTGCAGATGTACTGTACTTTGATTTATGTGAAACCTGTGTGCATCCTTCCATTGGATGTACTGTATTGGAGAGAAAAAAAAAAAATGTTAAAGTGAATGTCACGGGAACACATTAAAAATAAGGTTGGCACTTCCTTCCCATTGGTGTTGGTTTACAGTATGCCGTAGTGTACTCGGACGCTCATGTAATTGCATTTCAAAGGCACAGTATTTTCCATCGTCTCCCCCCTACCCCCATCGCCCTTCCCCCCTGGGGGCCTGCACAGGAAGGAAATTCAGGTCCTGTGCAATACACAAACGCTGAAGATCTACAGTACTGTTTTGCTTAGTTGGTAGCGTCAGAATACACTCATTTCATTCACGCTGTTTGGGTGCATTTAGCGTAAAGAATCGCTCCTGCAGATGTACTTTGATTTATGTGAAACCTGTGTGCACCCTTCCATTGACTGTCTTACAATGTAAATAAAAGAATACAGTGCATTATTACAGAAAAAAAAAAAAAAAAAAGAAAGAAAGCACATCATGTCTCGAACCCTGGACCCCCAGCGAGGGAGGTGGGAGCCTTCACCCCTAGCCCACGACGCCTCATGAGAGATTTCCAATTTCATGTGTGAAAGTACTGCAAACAGCGCCCGGCCCCCGCCCCATTGCTGTTGGTTTATGCCTTAGAGGACTCGGACGCTCGCATTTGTAAAGCACGGTGTTTTCCTCGGCCTCCTGCTAGCCTGTTGCCCTTCCCCCATGGGAGCCTGCACAGATCATGCAGTAGACAGGGAGGGAATGCAGGTCATGTGCAATACACAAACGCCCACTGTAGTACTGTTTTGCTCACTTACAGTACCGTACTGTAGGTTGCATTTAGCGTAAAGAATCGCTCCTGCAGATGTACTTTGATTTATGTGAAACCTGTGTGCATCCTTCCATTGACTGTCTTACAATGTAAATAAAATAATACAGTGCATTATTACAGAAAAAAAAAAAAAAAAAAAAGAAAGAAAGCACATCAGGTCTCGAACCCTGGACCACCAGCGAGGGAGTTGGGAGCCTTCACCCCTAGCCCACGACGCCTCATGAGAGATTTCCAATTTCATGTGTGAAAGTACTGCAAACAGCGCCCGGCCCCCGCCCCATTGCTGTTGGTTTATGCCTTAGAGGACTCGGACGCTCGCATTTGTAAAGCACGGTGTTTTCCTCCGCCTTCTGCTAGTCCTCCATTCCCATTATGCATTAGCGAACTCAGACGCTCATATATTTTAAAAGCACGGTGTTTATACATTGTACTGTACATTCTTCCTTTTACACAATTACTGTAGTTGCGTCTCCATACACATACAGTACTGTACAGTACTCCATGCTTTTTCCACCGCCTCCCGTTACGCCTACAGTATTGCCAGAGCTGTAGATCAATCCGCCGCTATACTGTACGATCGAAAGTACTGGATTAGTGGAGCATTAGCCACACAGTGGTGGAGATGTGTAATGCATGATGAGTATCTAGATCGTCTCAACGCGCCTGCCTGTGATTAAACTCAGCTATCGCCTTAGCGTGGCTAAACGCCCGTCTCGGCGGAGAAACAGTCAAGATAAAGGTGGCTACATCTGTAAAGTACAAATTAAATTACAGTATATGCAAACATCTGTTGTTTTCCCAATTAGGAATCTAATGGGAATCTTTCTTCCTACAGTAGTCCAAATAAAAATGTCAATGGCTATGACTTTATCTACTATAACTACTAATGATTATAGATTAATCTGCAATCAGCCAATCAGAAGGGATTTGACAGTAATGCTGCATACAGTAGTTAAACCAGCCTTCCAGTACTCACTAGAAATTAGTGATGAGCGGGTTCGGTTTCTCGGAAACCGAACCCCCCCGAACTTCACCCATTTTACACGGGTCCGAGGCATACTCGGATTCTCCCGTATGGCTCGGTTAACCCGAGCGCGCCCGAACGTCATCATCCCGCTGTCGGATTCTCGCGAGATTCGGATTCTATATAAGCAGCCGCGCGTCGCCGCCATTTTCACTCGTGCATTGGAAATGTTAGGGAGAGGACGTGGCTGGCGTCCTCTCCGTTATTGTTGAACTTGATTGTGCACTATTGCTTAATTGTGGGGAGGGCTGGGGAGCAGCTGTATAATATAGGAGGAGTATAGTGCAGAGTTTTGCTGATCAGTGACCACCAGTTATCCGTTCTCTGCCTGAAAAAAACGCTCCATATCTGTGCTCAGTGTGCTGCATATATCTGTGCTCACACTGCTTAATTGTGGGGACTGGGGAGCAGCTGTATTATATAGCAGGAGTACAGTGCAGAGTTTTGCTGACAGTGACCACCAGTATACGTTGTCTGCCTGAAAAACACTCCATATCTGTGCTCAGTGTGCTGCTTTATTGTGGGGACTGGGGACCACCAGTATAATATTATATAGGAGGAGTACAGTGCAGAGTTTTGCTGACCAGTGACCACCAGTATATAATATATAGCATTACGGTACAGTAGGCCACTGCTGTACCTACCTCTGTGTCGTCATTAAGTATACTATCCATCTAGATTCTATACCTGTGGTGCATTTCAGTTGTGCAGTTTGCTGACACAGTGACCACCAGTATACTATATATAGCAGTACGGAAGGCCACTGCTGTACCTACCTCTGTGTCGTCATTAAGTATACTATCCATCTACATTCTATACCTGTGGTGCATTTTAGTTTTGCAGTTTGCTGACACAGTGACCACCAGTATACTATATATAGCAGTACGGTACGGAAGGCCACTGCTGTACCTACCTCTGTGTCGTCATTAAGTATACTATCCATCTACATTCTATACCTGTGGTGCGCCTCTTTTTTTCTTTGCATCATGTGCTGTTTGGGGACAATTTTTTTGAAGTGCCATCCTGTCTGACACTGCAGTGCCACTCCTAGATGGGCCAGGTGTTTGTGTCGGCCACTTGTGTCGCTTAGCTTAGTCACACAGCGACCTTGGTGCGCCTCTTTTTTTCTTTGCATCATGTGCTGTTTGGGGACAATTTTTTTGAAGTGCCATCCTGTCTGACACTGCAGTGCCACTCCTAGATGGGCCAGGTGTTTGTGTCGGCCACTTGTGTCGCTTAGCTTAGTCACACAGCGACCTTGGTGCGCCTCTTTTTTTCTTTGCATCATGTGCTGTTTGGGGACAATTTTTTTGAAGTGCCATCCTGTCTGACACTGCAGTGCCACTCCTAGATGGGCCAGGTGTTTGTGTCGGCCACTTGTGTCGCTTAGCTTAGTCACACAGCGACCTTGGTGCGCCTCTTTTTTTCTTTGCATCATGTGCTGTTTGGGGACAATTTTTTTGAAGTGCCATCCTGTCTGACACTGCAGTGCCACTCCTAGATGGGCCAGGTGTTTGTGTCGGCCACCTGTGTCGCTTATCTTAGTCACACAGTGACCTTGGTGCGCCTCTTTTTTTCTTGCATCATGTGCTGTTTGGGGACTATTTTTTTGAAGTGCCATCCTGCCTGACACTGCAGTGCCACTCCTAGATGGGCCAGGTGTTTGTGTCGGCCACTTGTGTCGCTTAGCTTAGCCATTCAGCGACCTCGGTGCAAATTTTAGGACTAAAAATAATATTGTGAGGTGTGAGGTGTTCAGAATAGACTGGAAATGAGTGGAAATTATGGTTATTGAGGTTAATAATACTATGGGATCAAAATGACCCCCAAATTCTATGATTTAAGCTGTTTTTTAGGGTTTTTTGAAAAAAACACCCGAATCCAAAACACACCCGAATCCAACAAAAATTTTTCGGTGAGGTTTTGCCAAAACGCGTCCGAATCCAAAACACGGCCGCGGAACCGAATCCAAAACCAAAACACAAAACCCGAAAAATGTCCGGTGCACATCGAAATAAGCCTTATAAAGACATATATGCTAAGGTATCCATGTTTATTTGTGTCATAATCACATTAATACTTGGTTTAGGCTTGTTCTTATCCATGCCGCTTCTCAATGCATAGAGACACAAGTCAATTATAAGCAAAAAAAACTATATTAAAACATATGCATATGCATGTTTGGTGTACATACATAGGAGCACAATGAGCAAAGATTGGAGAGAGATAAAATATCAACCAATGAGCTCCTGTCTTTCTCAAACACAGCCTGTAACATGACTGTTAGGAGCTAATGAGTTGGTACATTTATCAAAGCTTGGAGAGAAATAAAGTTGAGCGTTTTAAAGTACCAACCAATCAGCTGACTGTCATTTACAGGCTGTGTTTGAAAAATGACTGTTAGGAGCTGATTGGTTGGTACCTGGGGCTGGATGTAACACGATGCAAGTTTTTAGACAAATCCCAACTCGCACCTTCTCGCACTTTGAAAAGGTGCGAGTTGATGCCAAAACTTGCAAATGTAATGCAGTGTGAGTTTTTAGCAAATAAAACCTCTGCCAGCATGCAAGGTCTGGCACAAATACAGACCAGAAACCTAATGTTTAAAGTCACACTTTGCATTGCGAGTTGCATTACAAGGTGCACATTTTGAGAGAAGCATGAACAGATTAGTGAGATCCATGCATACTCCTGTCTGTGAACGTGTTTAAACAGTTAAACAAAAAAAGACAAGCAGTGTTTCCACCCCCTTCCCCGCCACACCAAAGCATGTCTAGGCTGAGCTCTTTGAGCTGGTCCTAGTTGCTAAAATACAGGAAAAACAATTACCAGGGGTCCCCCGTATTTTAACAACCAGCACAGGGCTCTTGGACAAGTTCTGGTTCCAAAATTATGGGGGAAAGAAGATGTAGGGGTCCCCCGTATTTTTTAAATCAGCAGCAGGCTCCACTAGTCAAAGAGATAATGCCACAGCCAGGGGACACATTTATACAGGTCCCGTCAGCCCTGGCATTATTCCCCCCCAACTAGTCAGTCCTGGCCAGGGTTCCCTGGGAAAGTGGTAACCCCTCCAATAAAGAGGTCTCCCCCGCATCCAGGCACCCAAGGGCCAGGGCTGAAGCCAGAGGCTGTCCCCAGCACTCAAGGGTTGTGGGTGCTGGGCAGATAGCCATTTTGTAAAATTAAGAATAAATATTGTCTTTAACATGTTGAACAACAGGTCCCAGCAAGCCTCCCTTGCATGCTGGAACCACAAGTACCAGGATGCAAGGTATTAAAGGGCCCTCTGGTATGTAGAGTTCCACCTGTAAAATAAATATTACAATAAAGACAAGACACACACACTGCGAAAGTATAACTTTAATAAAGCAAACTTGCACACTCACACTTACACATATACTTACCTACATCCTACGTAGATATTCAAGTCCCCTTGTCCAGTAGAAATCCATAAATTGCCTGAAAAAAAAACAACTCACGAATATCCGGTGTAGATCGATCCTCTTGGGTCCATCAAGGTCCATCCAGGGGCTAAAACATAGCAAACTGCAAAAAACCTGATCCACCGGACATAAGGGGTTCCATGTGTACACATTAATCCCCTTTTCCCGAATGCAGGGCCTCTTCGTGACTTCTGTCACTTGGAGACCCTCCAGCCAATCAAGAAGCTGCACGTCATAGCGCTATCCTGATATACCTTACGGTCTGCAGTAGACCACAGGTTTCCACCCATAAACTTCAATGGGGATTTTTTTCCCCATTATATTCTACGGGCACAGCCTGAGTGACAAGCTAGAAGCATACAGTCAATCAGGAGTGCTCTATGATGCGGTGCTCCCTGATTTGTTGGTGGGCTCTTTAATGCCCTGCATGCTGGTACTTGTGGTTCTCCAAGTACCAGCACGCGGGGAAGGCTTGCTGGGACCTGTAGTTCCACATGTCAAAGACATTATTTATTCTTTATTATACACAATGGCTATCAGCCCGGCGCCCACTACCCTCGGGTGCTGGGGACAGCCTCAGGCTTCAGCTTCAAGCCCTTGTGTGCATGAAGGGGGGACCCTTTATTGGAGGGTTCCCCAATCCCCCAGGGAAACCCGGCCAGGGCTGACTGGTTGGGGAGGTAATGCCACGGCCACAGGAACCTGTATAAATGTGTCCCCTGGCTGTGGTATTATCCCCTTGACTACTGGAGCCCGGTGTTGGTTTAAAAAATACGGGGGACCCTTACATCTTTTCCCCCCTATATTTTTAGAACCAGGACCGGTCCAAGAGCCAGACATCCTACTTTTAGCCAAACCTTAAACCCTATCCCCAACCCTATCTCTAAAATTTCTATTGTAAACATTTGACTATATTGACATTTTATGAGTCAAAATAACGAGTCCCTCATTTAGGGGTACATTTACTAAGCAGTGATAAGAGTGGAGAAGTGAGCCAGTGGAGAAGTTGCCCATGGCAACCAATCAGCACTGAAGTAACATCTATAATTTGCATACTATAAAATGATACAGAGCTGCTAATTGGTTGATGGGGAAATTTCTCCACTGGCTCATTTTTCTGCTCTTATCACTGCTTAGTAAATGTTCCCCTTAGTCAATAGATACTGTATTGTGTGACAGATTTTGGAGCCATTTAAAACCCTTTTTATTCAGCACAAAAATATGTAGCTTGGAGAGTTTCATAGGATTATTCTAACATAGAACAAGAAAATGATAAGGTACAAGTGAAGTAGATATAAATATTCTGTATAAATATTTTTATCTCACCAATTTGTTTTGTTTTTGTTTTTTTTACTAAAAATCAGAACAGTGACTCCAAACCATACCTGTCTGCATTATAAGGAGTATGGTCTGCTAGAAAAGGAGAGTAACTACAATTAATGAAAACAAAAATTAGAAAATTACAAAGGACTCTAAAATTATCCTCAATATCATTTTGAATATATAAAAACTTCTACTGCTTAAGTTCCAGTTACTAGGAGTTCAGCCTGCCAAGGAATGGGTATTTCTTAAAGACAAAAGATAAATGTAATAGCTTCCACTTTCTCAACCTCAAAGAAACCTGGGCAGTGTTCATCTTTAAAAAATAGTTGCAAAAGAAATACTGCCAATGCAATAACATATACAATTTATTAGAGATGAACGGGCCCAGTTCTCAGCCCACCAGAACTTCAGGATCCGAGGGGATCCAAGACTGCTTGAATCTGTCCATCTGCCTCGGATCCCAAAATAAGGCAAAGCGCATCCTCCCGCTGTCGTATCTCATAGGTTTTGGGTTCAGATTAGATTCCAATTGCATAGTCCTATTGAAATGAATGGGCTGACTGCTGATTGGCTGAAAGTGCCGCAGGTCACGTCTCTCAGCCGGTGAACATTTCTCCATAGATTTCAATGAGCACAGCAGGGCAGAGCACATGGAAGATGTCGGCCATTCCCCGCACTGCTGATATCACCGGCACCTGAGCACAGAGGATACCACCAGCATTCCCGCACTGCCGACACCTCTGGCACCCCTACACTGAGGACACCGCTGGCACCCCCGCACTGCTGATGCTGATGGCGCCCCTGCCATGAAATCAATATGCTGACCGCTAATTTACTGAGAGTGTCGACTCTCACCGCTCTCAGCTAATAAATGCTTCCCCATAGATGTCAATGGCACAGCAGGCAGAGCACACATAAAATGTTGCCCCCTCCGAAATGCTGACACCACTGGCACCTGCACACTGCCGACAGTCCCACACTGAGGACACCACTGGCACCCCCACACTGCTGATGCCGCTGGCACTCCCACATTGATGACACCTCCAACAACCCCACACTGAGGACACCGCTGGCACCTTTGCACTGCCAACACTGCCTGCATGCCCACACTTCCTACACTTACAGCACCCCCACACTGATGACACCTCCTGCACCCCCGCACTGCTAACGCTGCTGCTACCCCTGCACTGATGACACAGCTGGCACCCATGCATAGAGGACAACACTGGTACCTTGCACTGCCAACCCTGCCGGCATCCATGCACTGAGGACACCTCCGGCACCCCCACACTGATAACACCACAGACACCCCCTGCACTGAGGACACTGCTAGCACCCACGCACAGAGGACAATGTCGGCACCCCACACTGCCAACACTGCCAGCAACCATGCACCGAGGACACTGCCAGCACCCCAGCACTGCTAACACCAGCCAGCATAGTGAGATGTAATGTCTGATTGACAGGCGTTGCAATTGTGTTTTCGGGGTGTGATCGGAACAACGCAGGCATGTCCGAACCATCTGCGGGGCATGCAGATGCTGTCACCCTAAACATGGCAGGTGGCTGCCTGCCTACGCTTTTGCACGTCTACGGGGAAGGGGGGGATGGGCAGGACCCGGCTTGCGGGGGCGGACTTGCCCTGCTTGGACGTCCCCCCAATGTCAAAGATTTTGATCGTAGATGTGCGTTTTTTTTCCGCACATCTACGATCAGGTCTGAATTAGGCCATGTATCTGACCTGCACTGTAACCCACACTGTATATGACCAGCACTGTATCTGACTAGAACTGTATCCATTCTGCACTATTTCTGACCCACTCTTTATCTACTGTGCACTGTATCTGACCCGCACTGTATCCCACACTGTATCTGACCTGCACTTTAACCCACACTGTATCCGAGGCACAGTGTTTCTCACCTGCACTGTTTCCAATATGCACTGTATCTGACCTGCACAGTATCTGAGGCATACTGTATCTGACCTGCCTTGTATCTGACCTGCACTGTAACCCACACTGTATCCGAGGCAAACTGTATCTGACCTGCACTGTATCCGATATGCACTGTATCTGACCTGCACTGTATCCGATATGCACTGTATCTGACCTGCACTGTATCTGAGATGAAATACAGCCGACCTACACTTTATCTGACCTGCACTGTAAGCCGCACTGTATCTGACCTGTATCCAACCTGTACTGTATCTGACCTGTATCCCACAGTTACAGAACTCTGTTTTTATGGTTGCGCTTGCCATTATTTTAATCGGGGCGGCTGCATGTGACGTCATGAGCTGCCCCGAAAATGGTCCCGGCGGGTCTGAATGACACCCATAATACTAATTTGCAAAACACGCTCTGCTCTGCTGCTTAGTTTAGCCAGCAAGCCTGTGGCCTATTTTGTTGAACAATATTGTGAGCTGTGAGGTGGTCAAAATTTAATGGAAATTAATATTATTGAGGCTAAAATACTGTAGGAACAAAAAAAAGGCGCAAATTATGTGATTTTACCTGTTATTATAACCTTTTGAATAAATACAGAACCAAAACCAAAACACCTGTGGCGGTTTTGCCAAAACCAAGACCCAACGACAAATTGGATTTTTACCAAAACAAGCAAAAATGTGCCCGCGCACATCTCTAAATTTTTATTATAGAAAAAATATAATAATATTTAAGTTCGTAAATATTCATGCAAGCACTGTATGTCATATATCACAAACTAAGAAACTACAACAACCAGAGATCTTAATAAAGTTTGTTGTTAAGCATACAGTATTTTCTTATATAGAGTAGAGATGAGTGTTTCAGTTTTTTCAAAATTCCAACACACCTGTACTTTTGGGATACAAGTGTTTCTGAGTCCTGGGGGTATATTTACTAATATTCGTGTTTTTGCCGTTTTTAAGGGTGTTTGATCTCGTATGGATCGGGTGCATTTTACTGCAACTTTTTGAATCCTGATACGGTCATTTACTAAGCTGCCGAGTTTTCCACATTCGTATTTTCCGATGTCGATGTGATTCGTAATGTCAGGCAGTGTTTTACGGGAGTGATTAGTAAAACACTGCCTGACAAAACACAATGAATCCCGGCCGGATCTGTGAGATCCGTGCAGGGCTTCATTGTGTGCATTGTGAGCAGTGCAGAATGGGTTAAAAACTGGAAAAAAAATTGCGTGGGGTTCCCCCTCCTAAGCATAACCAGCCTCGGGCTCTTTGAGCCGGTCCTGGTTGTAAAAATACAGGGAAAAAATTGACAGGGGATCCTCCATATTTTAACAACCAGCACTGGGCTCTGCGCCTGCTCCTGGTGTAAAAAATACAGGGGACAAAATACGTAGGGGTCCCCCGTATTTTTCACACCAGCACCGGGCTCCACTAGTCAGAGAGATAATGCCACAGCCGGGGGACACTTTTATATTGGTAACTGTGGCCCTGGCATTAAATCACCAACTAGTCACCCCTGGCCGGGGTACCCTGGAGGACTGGGGACCCCTTAAATCAAGGGGCCCCCCTCCAGCCACCCAAGGGCCAGTGGTGAAGCCTAAGGCTGTCCCCCCCTTCCAAGGGCAGCAGATGGGGGCTGATAGCCATAGTGTAAAAAAAATAGTGTTTTTTGTAGCAGAACTACAAGTCCCAGAAAGCCTCCCCGCAAGCTGGTACTTGGAGAACCACAAGTACCAGTAAGCGGGGGGAAAACGGGCCCGCTGATACCTGTAGTTCTACTACAAAAAAATACCCAAATAAAAACAAAACACACACACCTTGATAGTAAAATTTTATTAAACATACATGCACACTTACATTCATACATACTTACCTATGTTGACACGAAGAGTCGGTCCTCTTCTCCAGTAGAATCCAGGGGTACCTATAAATAAAAATTATACTCACAAAAAATCCTGTGTAGATCGGTCCTCTTCTTTAAGTTTGTAATCCAGGGACTTGGCAAAATAAAAAAATGGGTTACCCGGGACCACGCACTGAAAGGGGATCCAAGTATGTATGTGTTTAAGTGTGCATGTATGTAATAAAATTGTACTATCACGGTGTGTGCATTGTGTTTTTTTGGGGGTATTTTTTTGTAGTAGAACTACAGGTACCAGTGGGCCCGTTTCCCCTCCCCCCGCATACTGGTACTTGTGGTTCTCCAAGTACCAGCTTTATGGGGAGCCTTGCTGGGACTTGTAGTTCTGCTGCAAATAACAATATTATTTTTTACACTATGGCTATCAGCCCCCCACCCGCCGCCCTTGGATGGGGGGAACAGCCTCGGGCTTCACCCCTAGCCCTTGGGTGGCTGGAGGGGGGGACCCCTTGATTTAAGGGGTCCCCACTCCTCCAGGGTACCCCGGCTAGGGGTGACTAGTTGGTGATTTAATGCCAGGGCCGCAGGGACCAATATAAAAGTGTCCCCCGGCTGTGGCATTATCTCTCTGACTAGTGGAGCCTGGTGCTGGTGTGAAAAATACGGGGGACCCCTACGTCTTTTTTCCCCATATTTTTTACACCAGGACCAGGCGCAGAGCCCGGTGCTAGTTGTTAAAATATGGGGGATCCTCTGTCAATTTTTTCCCTGTATTTTTACAACCAGGACCGGCTCAAAGAGCCCGAGGCTGGTTATGCTTAGGAGGGGGGACCCCACGCAATTTTATTTCCATTTTTTACACTAAATAGACCCTTTCCTATAGATAACCATGCACAGATCTCACTGATCCATGCATGGTTATCCAAATTCGCCTGGAAAAAGCAGGTCTATTTTTTTGCTGCTTTTTTTAACGAATCGCAAAAAAATACACCCGCACTCGAGCATTCAGAGACTAACACCCAAATACGAATTAATGGTAAATTCCCGTGTTGTATGAACAAACAGCCGCGTTTGACCGATGGTCTACTCATTCGTATTTCTGAACTTAGCCGTGAAAACCATTACGAATTGCACCAACACTGCCGAGATTTGTGCTTGGTAAATTCCCGTATTGGGACTTAGAAAAAAAAACACAAATCCGACAATCACGAAATTTTAGTAAATGTACCTCCTGGTTTGGGTTTTTCTGTCAAACTCGGATCCCAGAACGAGGCAACACGTAATTTTCTCACATGTTGGATTGTGTGTTTTGGATTCCTTATAAAAGTATCTCCCTCTTGATCGGGTGCCATTTCCCACAGGAGAGCGGAGGGAGTGGGTGTAAGTAAATCCCAGTCTTGAGTAATCCCCATGTCATTATCATACCGTCAGGGCACAATTAGGACTCAGGAGTTAGTTTAGCCTTACAGTTTAAATAGTAGTACTGTAGATGTAGCTGCTTAGGATGGGTAACTGTACTTCTTCATATTCACACCATTAAAACTTGTTCCAGCTCTTTGCTCATCTGAGTATGGCCTCCAATGTTAGCGTTTCAGCATCTCTATACACAACCACTTTCAGCAACATGCCAATGTCACAAAGAACACATATTCATACTAGGTTACATCTGATTAGCCAACCCCCTGTAACCGCCCAGGAACGCCCAACCTGCAGTACTGTATTTCCAATACACTGAATATGTACAGCGACTCTGCACAAAAACCATGGTAATGTATAGAGATGAGCGGGTTCGGTTTCTTTGAATCCGAACCCGCACGAACTTCACTTTTTTTTTCACGGGTCCGAGCGACTCGGATCTTCCCGCCTTGCTCGGTTAACCCGAGCGCGCCCGAACGTCATCATGACGCTGTTGGATTCTCGCGAGACTCGGATTCTATATAAGGAGCCGCGCGTCGCCGCCATTTTCACACGTGCATTGAGATTGATAGGGAGAGGACGTGGCTGGCGTCCTCTCCATTTAGATTAGATTTAGAAGAGAGAGAGAGAGAGAGATTGCTGTGATACTGTAGATTAGAAGAGAGTGCAGACAGAGTTTAGTGACTGACGACCACAGTGACCAGTGACCACCAGAGACAGTGCAGTTGTTTGTTTTATTTAATATATCCGTTCTCTGCCTGAAAAAAACGATACACAGTCACACAGTGACTCAGTCTGTGTGCACTGCTCAGCCCAGTGTGCTGCACATCAATGTATTGTATATAAAGCTTATAATTGTGGGGGAGACTGGGGAGCACTGCAGGTTGTTATAGCAGGAGCCAGGAGTACATGATAAATAATATTATATTAAAATTAAACAGTGCACACTTTTGCTGCAGGAGTGCCACTGCCAGTGTGACTAGTGGTGACCAGTGCCTGACCACCAGTATATTAGTAGTATTGTATACTATCTCTTTATCAACCAGTCTATATTAGCAGCAGACACAGTACAGTGCGGTAGTTCACGGCTGTGGCTACCTCTGTGTCGGCACTCGGCAGGCAGTCCGTCCATCCATAATTGTATTATATACCACCTAACCGTGGTTTTTTTTTTCTTTCTTTATACCGTCGTCATAGTCATACTAGTTGTTACGAGTATACTACTATCTCTTTATCAACCAGTGTACAGTGCGGTAGTTCACGGCTGTGGCTACCTCTGTGTCGGAACTTTTGCAGGCAGTCCGTCCATCCATAATTGTATTATAATATATACCACCTAACCGTGGTTTTTTTTTCGTTCTTTATACCGTCGTCATACTAGTTGTTACGAGTATACTACTATCTCTTTATCAACCAGTGTACAGTGCGGTAGTTCACGGCTGTGGCTACCTCTGTGTCGGAACTCGGCAGGCAGTCCGTCCATCCATAATTGTATTATAATATATACCACCTAACCGTGGTTTTTTTTTCGTTCTTTATACCGTCGTCATACTAGTTGTTACGAGTATACTACTATCTCTTTATCAACCAGTGTACAGTGCGGTAGTTCACGGCTGTGGCTACCTCTGTGTCGGCACTCGGCAGGCAGTCCGTCCAACCATAATTGTATTATATACCACCTAACCGTGGTTTTTTTTTCATTCTTTATACCGTCGTCATACTAGTTGTTACGAGTATACTACTATCTCTTTATCAACCAGTGTACAGTGCGGTAGTTCACGGCTGTGGCTACCTCTGTGTCGGCACTCGGCAGGCAGTCCGTCCAACCATAATTGTATTATATACCACCTAACCGTGGTTTTTTTTTCATTCTTTATACCGTCGTCATACTAGTTGTTACGAGTATACTACTATCTCTTTATCAACCAGTGTACAGTGCGGTAGTTCACGGCTGTGGCTACCTCTGTGTCGGCACTCGGCAGGCAGTCCGTCCATCCATAATTGTATTATAATATATACCACCTAACCGTGTTTTTTTTTTTATTCTTTATACCGTCGTCATACTAGTTGTTACGAGTATACTACTATCTCTTTATCAACCAGTGTACAGTGCGGTAGTTCACGGCTGTGGCTACCTCTGTGTCGGAACTCGGCAGGCAGTCCGTCCATCCATAATTGTATTATAATATATACCACCTAACCGTGGTTTTTTTTTCGTTCTTTATACCGTCGTCATACTAGTTGTTACGAGTATACTACTATCTCTTTATCAACCAATGTACAGTGCGGTAGTTCACGGCTGTGGCTACCTCTGTGTCGGCACTCGGCAGGCAGTCCGTCCAACCATAATTGTATTATATACCACCTAACCGTGGTTTTTTTTTTCATTCTTTATACCGTCGTCATACTAGTTGTTACGAGTATACTACTATCTCTTTATCAACCAGTGTACAGTGCGGTAGTTCACGGCTGTGGCTACCTCTGTGTCGGCACTCGGCAGGCAGTCCGTCCATCCATAATTGTATTATAATATATACCACCTAACCGTGGTTTTTTTTTCATTCTTTATACCGTCGTCATACTAGTTGTTACGAGTATACTACTATCTCTTTATCAACCAGTGTACAGTGCGGTAGTTCACGGCTGTGGCTACCTCTGTGTCGGAACTCGGCAGGCAGTCCGTCCATCCATAATTGTATTATAATATATACCACCTAACCGTGGTTTTTTTTTCGTTCTTTATACCGTCGTCATACTAGTTGTTACGAGTATACTACTATCTCTTTATCAACCAGTGTACAGTGCGGTAGTTCACGGCTGTGGCTACCTCTGTGTCGGCACTCGGCAGGCAGTCCGTCCAACCATAATTGTATTATATACCACCTAACCGTGGTTTTTTTTTCATTCTTTATACCGTCGTCATACTAGTTGTTACGAGTATACTACTATCTCTTTATCAACCAGTGTACAGTGCGGTAGTTCACGGCTGTGGCTACCTCTGTGTCGGCACTCGGCAGGCAGTCCGTCCATCCATAATTGTATTATAATATATACCACCTAACCGTGGTTTTTTTTTCATTCTTTATACCGTCGTCATACTAGTTGTTACGAGTATACTACTATCTCTTTATCAACCAGTGTACAGTGCGGTAGTTCACGGCTGTGGCTACCTCTGTGTCGGCACTCGGCAGGCAGTCCGTCCAACCATAATTGTATTATATACCACCTAACCGTGGTTTTTTTTTCATTCTTTATACCGTCGTCATACTAGTTGTTACGAGTATACTACTATCTCTTTATCAACCAGTGTACAGTGCGGTAGTTCACGGCTGTGGCTACCTCTGTGTCGGCACTCGGCAGGCAGTCCGTCCATCCATAATTGTATTATATACCACCTAACCGTGGTTTTTTTATACCACCTAACCGTGGCAGTCCGTCCATAATTGTATACTAGTATCCAATCCATCCATCTCCATTGTTTACCTGAGGTGCCTTTTAGTTCTGCCTATAAAATATGGAGAACAAAAAAGTTGAGGTTCCAAAATTAGGGAAAGATCAAGATCCACTTCCACCTCGTGCTGAAGCTGCTGCCACTAGTCATGGCCGAGACGATGAAATGCCAGCAACGTCGTCTGCCAAGGCCGATGCCCAATGTCATAGTACAGAGCATGTCAAATCCAAAACACCAAATATCAGAAAAAAAAGGACTCCAAAACCTAAAATAAAATTGTCGGAGGAGAAGCGTAAACTTGCCAATATGCCATTTACCACACGGAGTGGCAAGGAACGGCTGAGGCCCTGGCCTATGTTCATGGCTAGTGGTTCAGCTTCACATGAGGATGGAAGCACTCAGCCTCTCGCTAGAAAAATGAAACGACTCAAGCTGGCAAAAGCACAGCAAAGAACTGTGCGTTCTTCGAAATCCCAAATCCACAAGGAGAGTCCAATTGTGTCGGTTGCGATGCCTGACCTTCCCAACACTGGACGTGAAGAGCATGCGCCTTCCACCATTTGCACGCCCCCTGCAAGTGCTGGAAGGAGCACCCGCAGTCCAGTTCCTGATAGTGAGATTGAAGATGTCAGTGTTGAAGTCCACCAGGATGAGGAGGATATGGGTGTTGCTGGCGCTGGGGAGGAAATTGACCAGGAGGATTCTGATGGTGAGGTGGTTTGTTTAAGTCAGGCACCCGGGGAGACACCTGTTGTCCGTGGGAGGAATATGGCCGTTGACATGCCAGGTGAAAATACCAAAAAAATCAGCTCTTCGGTGTGGAGGTATTTCACCAGAAATGCGGACAACAGGTGTCAAGCCGTGTGTTCCCTTTGTCAAGCTGTAATAAGTAGGGGTAAGGACGTTAACCACCTCGGAACATCCTCCCTTATACGTCACCTGCAGCGCATTCATAATAAGTCAGTGACAAGTTCAAAAACTTTGGGTGACAGCGGAAGCACTCCACTGACCAGTAAATCCCTTCCTCTTGTAACCAAGCTCACGCAAACCACCCCACCAACTCCCTCAGTGTCAATTTCCTCCTTCCCCAGGAATGCCAATAGTCCTGCAGGCCATGTCACTGGCAATTCTGACGAGTACTCTCCTGCCTGGGATTCCTCCGATGCATCCTTGCGTGTAACGCCTACTGCTGCTGGCGCTGCTGTTGTTGCTGCTGGGAGTCGATGGTCATCCCAGAGGGGAAGTCGTAAGACCACTTTTACTACTTCCACCAAGCAATTGACTGTCCAACAGTCATTTGCGAGGAAGATTAAATATCACAGCAGTCATCCTACTGCAAAGCGGATAACTGAGGCCTTGACATCCTGGGTGGTGAGAAACGTGGTTCCGGTATCCATCATTACTGCAGAGCCAACTAGAGACTTGTTGGAGGTACTGTGTCCCCGGTACCAAATACCATCTAGGTTCCATTTCTCTAGGGTTGCGATACCGAAAATGTACACAGACCTCAGAAAAAGAGTCACCAGTGTCCTAAAAAATGCAGCTGTACCCAATGTCCACTTAACCACGGACATGTGGACAAGTGGAGCAGGGCAGGGTCAGGACTATATGACTGTGACAGCCCACTGGGTAGATGTATGGACTCCCGCCGCAAGAACAGCAGCGGCGGCACCAGTAGCAGCATCTCGCAAACGCCAACTCGTTCCTAGGCAGTCTACGCTTTGTATCACCGGTTTCCAGAATACGCACACAGCTGAAAACCTCTTACGGCAACTGAGGAAGATCATCGCGGAATGGCTTACCCCAATTGGACTCTCCTGTGGATTTGTGGCATCGGACAACGCCAGCAATATTGTGCGTGCATTACATCTGGGCAAATTCCAGCACGTCCCATGTTTTGCACATACCTTGAATTTGGTGGTGCAGAATTTTTTAAAAAACGACAGGGGCGTGCAAGAGATGCTGGCGGTGGCCAGAAAAATTGCGGGACACTTTCGGCGTACAGGCAGCACGTACAGAAGACTGGAGCACCACCAAAAACGCCTGAACCTGCCCTGCCATCATCTGAAGCAGGAGGTGGTAACGAGGTGGAATTCAACCCTCTATATGCTTCAGAGGTTGGAGGAGCAGCAAAAGGCCATTCAAGCCTATACAACTGACCACGATATAGGAGGTGGAATGCACCTGTCTCAAGCGCAGTGGAGAATGATTTCAACGTTGTGCAAGGTTCTGCAACCTTTTGAACTTGCCACACGTGAAGTCAGTTCAGACACTGCCAGCCTGAGTCAGGTCATTCCCCTCATCAGGCTTTTGCAGAAGAAGCTGGAGACATTGAAGGAGGAGCTAAGACAGAGCGATTCCGCTAGGCATGTGGGACTTGTGGATGGAGCCCTTAATTCGCTTAACAAGGATTCACGGGTGGTCAATCTGTTGAAATCAGAGCACTACATTTTGGCCACCGTGCTCGATCCTAGATTTAAAACCTACCTTGGATCTCTCTTTCCGGCGCACACAAGTCTGCTGGGTTTCAAAGACCTGCTGGTGAGAAAATTGTCAAGTCAAGCGGAACGCGACCTGTCAACATCTCCTCCTTCACATTCTCCCGCAACTGGGGGTGCGAGGAAAAGGCTCAGAATTCCGAGCCCACCCGCTGGCGGTGATGCAGGGCAGTCTGGAGCGACTGCTGATGCTGACATCTGGTCCGGACTGAAGGACCTGACAACCATTACGGACATGTCGTCTACTGTCACTGCATATGATTCTCTCACCATTGATAGAATGGTGGAGGATTATATGAGTGACCGCATCCAAGTAGGCACGTCACACAGTCCGTACTTATACTGGCAGGAAAAAGAGGCAATTTGGAGGCCCTTGCACAAACTGGCTTTATTCTACCTAAGTTGCCCTCCCACAAGTGTGTACTCCGAAAGAGTGTTTAGTGCCGCCGCTCACCTTGTCAGCAATCGGCGTACGAGGTTACATCCAGAAAATGTGGAGAAGATGATGTTCATTAAAATGAATTATAATCAATTCCTCCGCGGAGACATTGACCAGCAGCAATTGCCTCCACAAAGTACACAGGGAGCTGACATGGTGGATTCCAGTGGGGACGAATTGATAATCTGTGAGGAGGGGGATGTACACGGTGATATATCGGAGGATGATGATGAAGTGGACATCTTGCCTCTGTAGAGCCAGTTTGTGCAAGGAGAGATTAATTGCTTCTTTTTTGGTGGGGGTCCAAACCAACCCGTCATTTCAGTCACAGTCGTGTGGCAGACCCTGTCACTGAAATGATGGGTTGGTTAAAGTGTGCATGTCCTGTTTATACAACATAAGGGTGGGTGGGAGGGCCCAAGGACAATTCCATCTTGCACCTCTTTTTTCTTTTCTTTTTATTTGCGTCATGTGCTGTTTGGGGAGGGTTTTTTGGAAGGGCCATCCTGCGTGACACTGCAGTGCCACTCCTAGATGGGCCCGGTGTTTGTGTCGGCCACTAGGGTCGCTTATCTTTCTCACACAGTCAGCTACCTCATTGCGCCTCTTTTTTTCTTTGCGTCATGTGCTGTTTGGGGAGGGTTTTTTGGAAGGGCCATCCTGCGTGACACTGCAGTGCCACTCCTAGATGGGCCCGTTGTTTGTGTCGGCCACTAGGGTCGCTTATCTTTCTCACACAGTCAGCTACCTCATTGCGCCTCTTTTTTTCTTTGCGTCATGTGCTGTTTGGGGAGGTTTTTTTGGAAGGGACATCCTGCGTGACACTGCAGTGCCACTCCTAGATGGGCCCGGTGTTTGTGTCGGCCACTAGGGTCGCTTATCTTTCTCACACAGTCAGCTACCTCATTGCGCCTCTTTTTTTCTTTGCGTCATGTGCTGTTTGGGGAGGGTTTTTTGGAAGGGCCATCCTGCGTGACACTGCAGTGCCACTCCTAGATGGGCCCGTTGTTTGTGTCGGCCACTAGGGTCGCTTATCTTTCTCACACAGTCAGCTACCTCATTGCGCCTCTTTTTTTCTTTGCGTCATGTGCTGTTTGGGGAGGGTTTTTTGGAAGGGACATCCTGCGTGACACTGCAGTGCCACTCCTAGATGGGCCCGGTGTTTGTGTCGGCCACTAGGGTCGCTTATCTTTCTCACACAGTCAGCTACCTCATTGCGCCTCTTTTTTTCTTTGCGTCATGTGCTGTTTGGGGAGGGTTTTTTGGAAGGGCCATCCTGCGTGACACTGCAGTGCCACTCCTAGATGGGCCCGGTGTTTGTGTCGGCCACTAGGGTCGCTTATCTTTCTCACACAGTCAGCTACCTCATTGCGCCTCTTTTTTTCTTTGCGTCATGTGCTGTTTGGGGAGGGTTTTTTGGAAGGGACATCCTGCGTGACACTGCAGTGCCACTCCTAGATGGGCCCGGTGTTTGTGTCGGCCACTAGGGTCGCTAATCTTACTCACACAGCTACCTCATTGCGCCTCTTTTTTTCTTTGCGTCATGTGCTGTTTGGGGAGGGTTTTTTTGAAGGGACATCCTGCGTGACACTGCAGTGCCACTCCTAGATGGGCACGGTGTTTGTGTCGGCCACTAGGGTCGCTTATCTTACTCACACAGCGACCTCGGTGCAAATTTTAGGACTAAAAATAATATTGTGAGGTCGCTTATCTTTCTCACACAGTCAGCTACCTCATTGCGCCTCTTTTTTTCTTTGCGTCATGTGCTGTTTGGGGAGGGTTTTTTGGAAGGGACATCCTGCGTGACACTGCAGTGCCACTCCTAGATGGGCCCGGTGTTTGTGTCGGCCACTAGGGTCGCTAATCTTACTCACACAGCTACCTCATTGCGCCTCTTTTTTTCTTTGCGTCATGTGCTGTTTGGGGAGGGTTTTTTGGAAGGGACATCCTGCGTGACACTGCAGTGCCACTCCTAGATGGGCACGGTGTTTGTGTCGGCCACTAGGGTCGCTTATCTTACTCACACAGCGACCTCGGTGCAAATTTTAGGACTAAAAATAATATTGTGAGGTGTGATGTGTTCAGAATAGGCTGAAAATGAGTGTAAATTATGTTTTTTGAGGTTAATAATACTTTGGGATCAAAATGACCCCCAAATTCTATGATTTAAGCTGTTTTTTAGTGTTTTTTGAAAAAAATACCCGAATCCAAAACACACCCGAATCCGACAAAAAAAATTCGGTGAGGTTTTGCCAAAACGCGGTCGAACCCAAAACACGGCCGCGGAACCGAACCCAAAACCAAAACACAAAACCCGAAAAGTTTCAGGCGCTCATCACTAGTAATGTATGAGTGGTGCATCTCAGACAAAAGCACAGATGGAAAACATCACTACATTGCATCCAACATCTCTACTCCGTCTGAATCAGGCTCATAAATCTGCATAATGTGCCATAGTGGTGCTTGTTTCAGTATATCAAATTTCAACAAATATTAAATATTATATATTTATATTGTTTTGTCATAATTTTATTGTTTTAGATCTGTACACTAATGCATTCGCAGTTGCAATTATGTGCACAGCTACTGTGTGAAAATATGCCAATACCCTGCCGTCTGAATTTTTATTGAGACGCTCACTAGTTTCTTAATAATCCCAGAGGCTGTGTATGAACTCGCAGTCACAGGCTGAGACATGTTCCCTAAAGAGTCATGACATGCATTTTACTCACCACCCCCCGTTACCTCACACGGACGCTACTTGCCTGTCAATCAATCAGCGTCTAAGTCCTCAGTACTACCGCCGTCAGATACATATTACATTTTGTGATGAGCGGGTTCGGTTACTCGGAAACCGAACCCCCCCGAACTTCACCCATTTTACACGGGTCCGAGACATACTCGGATTCTCCCGTAAGGCTCGGTTAATCCGAGCGCGCCCGAACGTCATCATCCCGCTGTCGGATTCTCGAGAGATTCGGATTCTATATAAGCAGCCGTGCGTCGCCGCCATTTTCACTCGTGCATTGGAAATGTTAGGGAGAGGACGTGGCTGGCGTCCTCTCCGTTTATTAATAATATTTTTGCTGCTTATTGCTTAATTGTGGGGACTGGGGAGCAGCTGTATTATATAGGAGGAGTACAGTGCAGAGTTTTGCTGACCAGTGACCACCAGTATACGTTGTCTGCCTGAAAAACACTCCATATCTGTGCTCAGTGTGCTGCATATATCTGTGCTCACACTGCTTAATTGTGGGGACTGGGGAGCAGCTGTATTATATAGGAGGAGTACAGTGCAGAGTTTTGCTGACCAGTGACCACCAGTATACGTTGTCTGCCTGAAAAACACTCCATATCTGTGCTCAGTGTGCTGAATATATCTGTGCTCACACTGCTTAATTGTGGGGACTGGGGAGCAGCTGTATTATATAGGAGGAGTACAGTGCAGAGTGTTGCTGACCAGTGATCACCAGTATGCGTTGTCTGCCTGAAAAACACTCCATATCTGTGCTCAGTGTGCTGCATATATCTGTGCTCACACTGCTTAATTGTGGGGACTGGGGAGCGGCTGTATTATATAGGAGGAGTACAGTGCAGGGTTTTGCTGACCAGTGACCACCAGTATACGTTGTCTGCCTGAAAAACACTCCATATCTGTGCTCAGTGTGCTGCATATATCTGTGCTCACACTGCTTAATTGTGGGGACTGGGGAGCAGCTGTATTATATAGGAGGAGTACAGTGCAGAGTTTTGCTGACCAGTGACCACCAGTATACATTGTCTGCCTGAAAAACACTCCATATCTGTGCTCAGTGTGCTGCATATATCTGTGCTCACACTGCTTAATTGTGGGGACTGGGGAGCAGCTGTTTTATATAGGAGGAGTACAGTGCAGAGTTTTGCTGACCAGTGACCACCAGTATACGTTGTCTGCCTGAAAAACACTCCATATCTGTGCTCAGTGTGCTGCATATATCTGTGCTCACACTGCTTAATTGTGGGGACTGGGGAGCAGCTGTATTATATAGGAGGAGTACAGTGCAGAGTTTTGCTGACCAGTGACCACCAGTATACGTTGTCTGCCTGAAAAACACTCCATATCTGTGCTCAGTGTGCTGCATATATCTGTGCTCACACTGCTTAATTGTGGGGACTGGGGAGCAGCTGTATTACATAGGAGGAGTACAGTGCAGAGTTTTGCTGACCAGTGACCACCAGTATACGTTGTCTGCCTGAAAAACACTCCATATCTGTGCTCAGTGTGCTGAATATATCTGTGCTCACACTGCTTAATTGTGGGGACTGGGGAGCAGCTGTATTATATAGGAGTAAAGTGCAGAGTTTTGCTGACCAGTGACCACCAGTATACGTTGTCTGCCTGAAAAACACTCCATATCTGTGCTCAGTGTGCTGCATATATCTGTGCTCACACTGCTTAATTGTGGGGACTGGGGAGCAGCTGTATTATATAGGAGGAGTACAGTGCAGAGTTTTGCTGACCAGTGACCACCAGTATACGTTGTCTGCCTGAAAAACACTCCATATCTGTGCTCAGTGTGCTGCATATATCTGTGCTCACACTGCTTAATTGTGGGGACTGGGGAGCAGCTGTATTATATAGGAGGAGTACAGTGCAGAGTTTTGCTGACCAGTGATCACCAGTATGCGTTGTCTGCCTGAAAAACACTCCATATCTGTGCTCAGTGTGCTGCATATATCTGTGCTCACACTGCTTAATTGTGAGGACTGGGGAGCAGCTGTATTATATAGGAGGAGTACAGTGCAGGGTTTTGCTGACCAGTGACCACCAGTATACGTTGTCTGCCTGAAAAACACTCCATATCTGTTCTCAGTGTGCTGCATATATCTGTGCTCACACTGCTTAATTGTGGGGACTGGGTAGCAGCTGTATTATATAGGAGGAGTACAGTGCAGAGTTTTGCTGACCAGTGACCACCAGTATACGTTGTCTGCCTGAAAAACACTCCATATCTGTGCTCAGTGTGCTGCATATATCTGTGCTCACACTGCTTAATTGTGGGGACTGGGGAGCAGCTGTTTTATATAGGAGGAGTACAGTGCAGAGTTTTGCTGACCAGTGACCACCAGTATACGTTGTCTGCCTGAAAAACACTCCATATCTGTGCTCAGTGTGCTGCATATATCTGTGCTCACACTGCTTAATTGTGGGGACTGGGGAGCAGCTGTATTATATAGGAGGAGTACAGTGCAGAGTTTTGCTGACCAGTGACCACCAGTATACGTTGTTTGCCTGAAAAACACTCCATATCTGTGCTCAGTGTGCTGCATATATCTGTGCTCACACTGCTTAATTGTGGGGACTGGGGAGCAGCTGTATTATATAGGAGTACAGTGCAGAGTTTTGCTGACCAGTGACCACCAGTATACGTGGTCTGCCTGAAAAACACTCCCTCAGTGTGCTGCATATATCTGTGCTCACACTGCTTAATTGTGGGGACTGGGGAGCAGCTGTATTATATAGGAGGAGTACAGTGCAGAGTTTTGCTGACCAGTGACCACCAGTATACGTTGTCTGCCTGAAAAACACTCCATATCTGTGCTCAGTGTGCTGCATATATCTGAGCTCACACTGCTTAATTGTGGGGACTGGGGAGCAGCTGTATTATATAGGAGGAGTACAGTGCAGAGTTTTGCTGACCAGTGACCACCAGTATACGTTGTCTGCCTGAAAAACACTCCATATCTGTGCTAAGTGTGCTGCATATATCTGTGCTCACACTGCTTAATTGTGGGGACTGGGGAGCAGCTGTATTACATAGGAGGAGTACAGTGCAGAGTTTTGCTGACCAGTGACCACCAGTATACGTTGTCTGCCTGAAAAACACTCCATATCTGTGCTCAGTGTGCTGAATATATCTGTGCTCACACTGCTTAATTGTGGGGACTGGGGAGCAGCTGTATTATATAGGAGTACAGTGCAGAGTTTTGCTGACCAGTGACCACCAGTATACGTTGTCTGCCTGAAAAACACTCCATATCTGTGCTCAGTGTGCTGCATATATCTGTGCTCACACTGCTTAATTGTGGGGACTGGGGAGCAGCTGTATTATATAGGAGGAGTACAGTGCAGAGTTTTGCTGACCAGTGACCACCAGTATACGTTGTCTGCCTGAAAAACACTCCATATCTGTGCTCAGTGTGCTGCATATATCTGTGCTCACACTGCTTAATTGTGGGGACTGGGGAGCAGCTGTATTATATAGGAGGAGTACAGTGCAGAGTTTTGCTGACCAGTGATCACCAGTATGCGTTGTCTGCCTGAAAAACACTCCATATCTGTGCTCAGTGTGCTGCATATATCTGTGCTCACACTGCTTAATTGTGAGGACTGGGGAGCAGCTGTATTATATAGGAGGAGTACAGTGCAGGGTTTTGCTGACCAGTGACCACCAGTATACGTTGTCTGCCTGAAAAACACTCCATATCTGTTCTCAGTGTGCTGCATATATCTGTGCTCACACTGCTTAATTGTGGGGACTGGGTAGCAGCTGTATTATATAGGAGGAGTACAGTGCAGAGTTTTGCTGACCAGTGACCACCAGTATACGTTTTCTGCCTGAAAAACACTCCATATCTGTGCTCAGTGTGCTGCATATGTCTGTGCTCACACTGCTTAATTGTGGGGACTGGGGAGCAGCTGTTTTATATAGGAGGAGTACAGTGCAGAGTTTTGCTGACCAGTGACCACCAGTATACGTTGTCTGCCTGAAAAACACTCCATATCTGTGCTCAGTGTGCTGCATATATCTGTGCTCACACTGCTTAATTGTGGGGACTGGGGAGCAGCTGTATTATATAGGAGGAGTACAGTGCAGAGTTTTGCTGACCAGTGACCACCAGTATACGTTGTCTGCCTGAAAAACACTCCATATCTGTGCTAAGTGTGCTGCATATATCTGTGCTCACACTGCTTAATTGTGGGGACTGGGGAGCAGCTGTATTATATAGGAGGAGTACAGTGCAGAGTTTTGCTGACCAGTGACCACCAGTATACGTTGTCTGCCTGAAAAACACTCCATATCTGTGCTCAGTGTGCTTCATATATCTGTGCTCACACTGCTTAATTGTGGGGACTGGGGAGCAGCTGTATTATATAGGAGGAGTACAGTGCAGAGTTTTGCTGACCAGTGACCACCAGTATACGTGGTCTGCCTGAAAAACACTCCCTCAGTGTGCTGCATATATCTGTGCTCACACTGCTTAATTGTGGGGACTGGGGAGCAGCTGTATTATATAGGCGGAGTACAGTGCAGAGTTTTGCTGACCAGTGACCACCAGTATACGTTGTCTGCCTGAAAAACACTCCATATCTGTGCTCAGTGTGCTGCATATATCTGTGCTCACACTGCTTAATTGTGGGGACTGGGGAGCAGCTGTATTATATAGGAGGAGTACAGTGCAGAGTTTTGCTGACCAGTGACCACCAGTATACGTTGTCTGCCTGAAAAACACTCCATATCTGTGCTAAGTGTGCTGCATATATCTGTGCTCACACTGCTTAATTGTGGGGACAGGGGAGCAGCTGTATTACATAGGAGGAGTACAGTGCAGAGTTTTGCTGACCAGTGACCACCAGTATACGTTGTCTGCCTGAAAAACACTCCATATCTGTGCTCAGTGTGCTGAATATATCTGTGCTCACACTGCTTAATTGTGGGGACTGGGGAGCAGCTGTATTATATAGGAGTACAGTGCAGAGTTTTGCTGACCAGTGACCACCAGTATACGTTGTCTGCCTGAAAAACACTCCATATCTGTGCTCAGTGTGCTGCATATATCTGTGCTCACACTGCTTAATTGTGGGGACTGGGGAGCAGCTGTATTATATAGGAGGAGTACAGTGCAGGGTTTTGCTGACCAGTGACCACCAGTATACGTTGTCTGCCTGAAAAACACTCCATATCTGTGCTCAGTGTGCTGCATATATCTGTGCTCACACTGCTTAATTGTGGGGACTGGGGAGCAGCTGTATTATATAGGAGGAGTACAGTGCAGAGTTTTGCTGACCAGTGATCACCAGTATGCGTTGTCTGCCTGAAAAACACTCCTGTTATGCACACCAGTGCCTGCAGGAATGTACTGGTGTTTGAACTGTTATGCAAAACAAATGGACTCACAGACAAACTGGGGAATATGACATAACGTACACAGAAGGTGATAGGGTAACAAAATACACACACAGTGAACAGAGAAGCCCAGAGGCTAAGGAACTGGGTATCTCCCTTGTATTAGAACTGCTCAGATGTAAAAAGCAAGATGTTGTGTTTTAATACGTAGAGAACCCGAAATGCTGTTGCTAAGGGCAACAGCAAACCCCTAAAGGGTTACCAACGGGTGTGGCAGTAAACTCCTTGGTCAGAGATGGAATGATAGACACAAGGAGAGCCTCCACAATCCTGATTCTCACTTGCAGTGCACAGGTTTAAGCTTACTGCCACTAAACTGACCCCTGACACCTAGCACAGTGAGACAGGATTAGACAGGCAAGTGTTAGAATACAGCCGCAAACTTGCTAAGTTCACAGAGTAATAACAGAACCCCAGCAAGCTAAACGACTGACTCCAGTCTTACTGCTAGGTCTGGATTGGCAGAGTGTAATACCAAATCCCCAGGCCTATTTGCAGTAAGCAACAAACAAATACAAAGCTACACAGTACTGGCTAACTTTCATGAACTGACTAACCAACAGAGATTCAGCAGCATCTGCTTACCCTGAAAAGAGGCCTTATAAAGCAGGTGCTGTCCACGCCCCACTCAGACCTCACAGACTGTGAGCACAAAAACCAGCACCGGATCCCCTGCCGTGCACAGAGCCTATAACCACTGCACAGCAAAAGACCCGAACCGGAGTATCAGCTGCGCTCAGGTTACTCCACTAGCACTTGTCTCCCGGTTGCCATGACGACGTGGCAGCACAGGGCAGGAGACCCTAACAGTACCCCCCCTCTGACGAGGGGTCAAAGAACCCCTACCACCGGGTTTATCGGGGAACTGCGAGAAGAAAGAGCGTATCAGTCTGGGGGCATGAAGATCACAACTGCGCACCCACGACCGCTCCTCCGGGCCATACCCCTTCCAGTGCACCAAAAATGACAGCCGACCCCGAACCACCTTGGAGTCAAGAATCCTTTCAACAACAAACTCCCTCTGGCCACGTATCAGAAGAGGGGAAGGTCTTCCACTGGAAGAAGGATTACTAATCGCCCGTTTTAAAAGGGAACAATGAAATGTTTTATTGATACCCAAAGAACGGGGCAGATCTAACTGAAATGCCACCGGATTGATAACCCTGGTGATCTTATAAGGGCCGATGAACCGGGGCCCTAACTTATGAGATGGCTGTCTCAACTTCAAATTCTTGGTAGACAACCAGACGAAGTCTCCTAATTTGAAGCTGCAGGGTCTTTTCCGCTTATCAAAAACCCTTTTGGTCACTAATGACACAGACACAAGGGCTTTCTTCACTTTCCGCCAAATACCTCTAAGGACCGAAACCACAGAGGAACCACCAGGCGTGGAGTCCAGGGGGTCAAAATAATTGGCCTTAGGATGATGCCCATACACACAAAGGAAGGGAGAGATCCCTGTAGCAGAGTGAGCCGCGTTGTTATAGGCAAACTCCGCCATGGACAGATGAGCAACCCAGTCAGTCTGACACTTGGAGACATAACACCTGAGGAACTGCTCCAAGGACTGGTTCACCCTTTCAGTCTGCCCATTAGACTGCGGATGGTAGCCTGACGACAAGCTGACAGAAATCTGGAGATCGGAACAAAATGCCCTCCAGAATTTGGCCACAAACTGGGATCCGCGGTCAGAGACCACATCAAGTGGCAACCCGTGGAGACGCACAACATGCAGCATAAATAATTCAGACAGGCGTCTGGCTGATGGCAGCCCAACCAGTGGAACGAAGTGCGCCATCTTCGAAAACCTGTCAACGACAACCCAGATGGCTGTCATCCCCGAGGATTTGGGCAAGTCCACCACAAAATCCATTGAAATGTGGGTCCATGGCTTAGATGGGATAGAGAGTGGATGTAATGGGCCAACCGGAACCCCTCTAGGAGTCTTATTTCGGGCACAGATGTCACATGCCCGAACCCACTGATCCACATCCTTAGCCACCGAGGGCCACCACACCGCCCTAGATAGCAACTCCCGAGTTCTGGCAATACCCGGGTGACCTGCAGACTTCTTGGCATGGAATTCCAGGAACACTCGCTGTCTTAACCTAGGAGGCACAAACAAAAGACCTACTGGAAGGTCTGGAGGAGCCTGCTCCTGTGCTCTAAGGACTAATGATAAGAGGTCCTGGGTAATGCCCACTTTAATACATGATGGGGAAACAATGGGCAACGGCTCCTCGGTGGTCTCCTGGATTGGAGCAAAACTCCGCGAGAGCGCATCAGCCTTGATGTTTTTTGACCCAGGGCGATATGTTATCAAAAAATTAAAGCGAGCAAAAAACAAAGCCCATCGTGCCTGCCTGGCATTGAGACGCTTCGCTGACTCTAAATATGCCAGATTCTAATGGTCAGTGAGAATTGAGACCACAAACTTAGCCCCCTCAAGCCAGTGTCTCCACTCCTCGAGTGCATCCTTAATAGCCAACAATTCCCGGTTACCCACGTCATAATTCATCTCGGCAGGCGAAAATTTACGGGAAAAGTAAGCACAGGGATGAAGGCGATTATCAGACACTCCCATCTGAGAAAGCACTGCCCCAATACCCATCTCAGAGGCATCCACCTCCACCACAAAAGGACGCTCTGGATCTGGGTGTCGCAGCACCTTGGCCGAAACAAATGCCCTTTTGAGACGGGCAAAAGCCGCTTTAGCCTCACAAGACCAGTGAGCAACATCCGCCCCTTTCTTAGTGAGTGCCACCAAGGGCGCCACTATAGACGAAAATCCAGCGATAAATCGTCTATAAAAATTCGCAAAGCCCAGGAAACGCTGAAGCGCCTTCAAACTAGTGGGCTGCACCCAATCCAGGACTGCCTGTACCTTGGAACCCTCCATTTGGAAACCTTCTGGGGAGATAATATATCCTAGAAATGCGATTTGCTGAACTTCAAATTCGCACTTCTCCAGCTTCGCCCCAAGCCGGTGGTCTCTGAGTTTCTGGAGGACTAAGCGTACATGCTTCCGATGTTCCTCCAGGGAATGGGAGAAGATTAGGATGTCATCTAAGTATACAACTAAGAATCTATCCAAATATTCCCTGAGCACATCATTCATGAAATCCTGGAAGACTGCCGGGGCATTACAGAGCCCAAAAGGCATCACCAAATATTCATAATGCCCTGAGTGGGTATTAAAGGCAGTCTTCCATTCATCCCCCTCTCTTATTCGGATTAGATTGTACGCACCGCGTAGGTCAATCTTAGAAAAAATGGTGGCAGTACGAAGCTGGTCAAACAAGACCGAAATGAGAGGCAGTGGGTATGAGTTTTTAATCGTGATACGGTTCAATTCCCTGAAGTCGATGCAGGGTCGCAACGAACCGTCCTTTTTACCCACGAAGAAGAACCCCGACCCAACTGGAGACTGTGAAGGTCTGATAAATCCCTTAGCCAAGTTCTCCTGAATGTACTCTGCCATAGCCTGAGTCTCAGGACGTGACAGGGAGTACAACCTGCTCTTGGGAAGCTTAGCATTTGGCAACAAATCAATGGCACAGTCATAGGGGCGATTGGGAGGTAGTACCACTGCAACTTTTTTGGAGAACACGTCCGCAAAATCTGCATAACACCCTGGCAATCCTGGCAAACTTAGCTGCGAGAGCCTGACTGGAAGGCTCAAGCAACTCCTGAAACAATCAGTACCCCAACTAAGAATCTCCCCAGAGACCCAGTCAAATTGAGGATTGTGGGCCCTTAACCAGGGTAACCCCAACACCAATGGGGCAAAAGTACAGACAGTCACATAAAAGGACAACTCCTCAGAGTGTGTGGCTCCAATAAACAAAGAAATCTGGCTAGTGCAAGAGGTAATTTTACCTTGGGATAATGGTTCCCCGTTTAACCCACAAATCTCAATTTCCGATGCCAAGGGTACTAAGGGAACAGAGTGTTTTAGGGCGAATTGGCGGTCCATAAAAACCCCGTCGGCCCCACTGTCCACAAAGGCCTCAGTCTTGACAGTTTGACCGAGGATCTTCAAGGTCACCGGAATGATAAAAGTCTTCTTGGGAAATTCTGACTTCTGGCCTGACAGGATATTTCCCATCACCCTCAGGCCCTGAAGTTTTCCGGCTTTTCTGGGCATGATACTACCACATGACCTTTATTCCCACAGTACAAACACAACCCCTGCTGTCTCCTCCGCGTCTTCTCACGCGAGGAGAGGCGGGTAGCCCCAATCTGCATAGGCTCCTCAGAAAATTCCTCAGAGTCTGAGGTTCCCTTGGGAAGGAAGGAAATCTCAGTCTCCCTTTCAAGCCTACGCTCTCTCAGCCGTCTATCCACCCGGATGGATAACTGCATGAGCTGATCCAAGCTATCAGGCAAGGGATATTGTACCAGTTGGTCCTTTATCTGGTTAGAAAGACCTCTTCGGTATTGGTGTCTCAGGGCTGGGTCATTCCACTGGGTATCATGGGCCAACCTCCGAAACTCCGTACAGTAAACCTCAACTGGCCTTCGCCCTTGCTTAAGGATCGAAATCTGAGCCTCGGCTGAGGCCGTCTTGTCAGGGTCATCATACAACATGCCCAGTGCCGTAAAAAAAGCATCAACACTTTTAAGCGACGGACAGTCAGGCTGCAACCCATATGCCCAGACCTGTGGGTCTCCTTGTAGCAAGGAAATCACTATGCCCACCCGCTGAATCTCCGACCCAGAAGACTGAGGCCTAAGCCGGAAGTATAGCTTGCAGCTCTCCTTGAAACAAAAGAACTGCGAGCGATCTCCAGAAAAACGATCCGGGAGATTTACTTTCGGCTCCTTAACCCCTGCAGGTGCTGCTGCTGCGGGAGCTCCGCCAGCAGCCTGGGAGGTGTGCATTTTAATGGACAAATCATTAAATTGCCGAGTCAGGACCTGCACCTGATCGACCACCTGTTGCAACGTATTTTGAGGGGTATGCTCCATATTCCCACAAAATTTCAACAGGAGTATTAGGCTGCTGAATATGTTATGCACACCAGTGCCTGCAGGAATGTACTGGTGTTTGAACTGTTATGCAAAACAAATGGACTCACAGACAAACTGGGGAATATGACATAACGTACACAGAAGGTGATAGGGTAACAAAATACACACACAGTGAACAGAGAAGCCCAGAGGCTAAGGAACTGGGTATCTCCCTTGTATTAGAACTGCTCAGATGTAAAAAGCAAGATGTTGTGTTTTAATACGTAGAGAACCCGAAATGCTGTTGCTAAGGGCAACAGCAAACCCCTAAAGGGTTACCAACGGGTGTGGCAGTAAACTCCTTGGTCAGAGATGGAATGATAGACACAAGGAGAGCCTCCACAATCCTGATTCTCACTTGCAGTGCACAGGTTTAAGCTTACTGCCACTAAACTGACCCCTGACACCTAGCACAGTGAGACAGGATTAGACAGGCAAGTGTTAGAATACAGCCGCAAACTTGCTAAGTTCACAGAGTAATAACAGAACCCCAGCAAGCTAAACGACTGACTCCAGTCTTACTGCTAGGTCTGGATTGGCAGAGTGTAATACCAAATCCCCAGGCCTATTTGCAGTAAGCAACAAACAAATACAAAGCTACACAGTACTGGCTAACTTTCATGAACTGACTAACCAACAGAGATTCAGCAGCATCTGCTTACCCTGAAAAGAGGCCTTATAAAGCAGGTGCTGTCCACGCCCCACTCAGACCTCACAGACTGTGAGCACAAAAACCAGCACCGGATCCCCTGCCGTGCACAGAGCCTATAACCACTGCACAGCAAAAGACCCGAACCGGAGTATCAGCTGCGCTCAGGTTACTCCACTAGCACTTGTCTCCCGGTTGCCATGACGACGTGGCAGCACAGGGCAGGAGACCCTAACAACTCCATATCTGTGCTCAGTGTGCTGCATATATCTGTGCTCACACTGCTTAATTGTGAGGACTGGGGAGCAGCTGTATTATATAGGAGGAGTACAGTGCAGGGTTTTGCTGACCAGTGACCACCAGTATACGTTGTCTGCCTGAAAAACACTCCATATCTGTTCTCAGTGTGCTGCATATATCTGTGCTCACACTGCTTAATTGTGGGGACTGGGTAGCAGCTGTATTATATAGGAGGAGTACAGTGCAGAGTTTTGCTGACCAGTGACCACCAGTATACGTTGTCTGCCTGAAAAACACTCCATATCTGTGCTCAGTGTGCTGCATATATCTGTGCTCACACTGCTTAATTGTGGGGACTGGGGAGCAGCTGTTTTATATAGGAGGAGTACAGTGCAGAGTTTTGCTGACCAGTGACCACCAGTATACGTTGTCTGCCTGAAAAACACTCCATATCTGTGCTCAGTGTGCTGCATATATCTGTGCTCACACTGCTTAATTGTGGGGACTGGGGAGCAGCTGTATTATATAGGAGGAGTACAGTGCAGAGTTTTGCTGACCAGTGACCACCAGTATACGTTGTCTGCCTGAAAAACACTCCATATCTGTGCTCAGTGTGCTTCATATATCTGTGCTCACACTGCTTAATTGTGGGGACTGGGGAGCAGCTGTATTATATAGGAGTACAGTGCAGAGTTTTGCTGACCAGTGACCACCAGTATACGTGGTCTGCCTGAAAAACACTCCCTCAGTGTGCTGCATATATCTGTGCTCACACTGCTTAATTGTGGGGACTGGGGAGCAGCTGTATTATATAGGAGGAGTACAGTGCTGAGTTTTGCTGACCAGTGACCACCAGTATACGTTGTCTGCCTGAAAAATACTCCATATCTGTGCTCAGTGTGCTGCATATATCTGTGCTCACACTGCTTAATTGTGGGGACTGGGGAGCATCTGTATTATATAGGAGGAGTACAGTGCAGAGTTTTGCTGACCAGTGACCACCAGTATACGTTGTCTGCCTGAAAAACACTCCATATCTGTGCTCAGTGTGCTGCATATATCTGTGCTCACACTGCTTAATTGTAGGGACTAGGGAGCAGTTGTATTATATAGGAGGAGTACAGTGCAGAGTTTTGCTGACCAGTGACCACCAGTATACGTTGTCTGCCTGAAAAACAGTCCATATCTGTGCTCAGTGTGCTGCATATATCTGTGCTCACACTGCTTAATTGTGGGGACTGGGGAGCAGCTGTATTACATAGGAGGAGTACAGTGCAGAGTTTTGCTGACCAGTGACCACCAGTATACGTTGTCTGCCTGAAAAACACTCCATATCTGTGCTCAGTGTGCTGCATATATCTGTGCTCACACTGCTTAATTGTGGGGACTGGGGAGCAGCTGTATTATAGAGGAGTACAGTGCAGAGTTTTGCTGACCAATGACCACCAGTATACGTTGTCTGCCTGAAAAACACTCCATATCTGTGCTCAGTGTGCTGCATATATCTGTGCTCACACTGCTTAATTGTGGGGACTGGGGAGCAGCTGTATTATATAGGAGGAGAACAGTGCAGAGTTTTGCTGACCAGTGACCACCAGTATACGTTGTCTGCCTGAAAAACACTCCATATCTGTGCTCAGTGTGCTGCATATATCTGTGCTCACACTGCTTAATTGTGGGGACTGGGGAGCAGCTGTTTTATATAGGAGGAGTACAGTGCAGAGTTTTGCTGACCAGTGACCACCAGTATACGTTGTCTGCCTGAAAAACACTCCATATCTGTGCTCAGTGTGCTGCATATATCTGTGCTCACACTGCTTAATTGTGGGGACTGGGGAGCAGCTGTATTATATAGGAGGAGTACAGTGCAGAGTTTTGCTGACCAGTGACCACCAGTATACGTTGTCTGCCTGAAAAACACTCCATATCTGTGCTCAGTGTGCTGCATATATCTGTGCTCACACTGCTTAATTGTGGGGACTGGGGAGTAGCTGTATTATATAGGAGTACAGTGCAGAGTTTTGCTGACCAGTGACCACCAGTATACGTTGTCTGCCTGAAAAACACTCCATATCTGTGCTCAGTGTGCAGCATATATCTGTGCTCACACTGCTTAATTGTGGAGACTGGGGAGCAGCTGTATTATATAGGAGGAGTACAGTGCAGAGTTTTGCTGACCAGTGACCACCAGTATACGTTGTCTGCCTGAAAAATACTCCATATCTGTGCTCAGTGTGCTGCATATATCTGTGCTCACACTGCTTAATTGTGGGGACTGGGGAGCGGCTGTATTATATAGGAGGAGTACAGTGCAGAGTTTTGCTGACCAGTGACCACCAGTATACGTTGTCTGCCTGAAAAACACTCCATATCTGTGCTCAGTGTGCTGCATATATCTGTGCTCACACTGCTTAATTGTGGGGACTGGGGAGCAGCTGTATTACATAGGAGGAGTACAGTGCAGAGTTTTGCTGACCAGTGACCACCAGTATACGTTGTCTGCCTGAAAAACACTCCATATCTGTGCTCAGTGTGCTGCATATATCTGTGCTCACACTGCTTAATTGTGGGGACTGGGGAGCAGCTGTATTATAGAGGAGTACAGTGCAGAGTATTGCTGACCAATGACCACCAGTATACGTTGTCTGCCTGAAAAACACTCCATATCTGTGCTCAGTGTGCTGCATATATCTGTGCTCACACTGCTTAATTGTGGGGACTGGGGAGCAGCTGTATTATATAGGAGGAGTACAGTGCAGAGTTTTGCTGACCAGTGACCACCAGTATACGTTGTCTGCCTGAAAAACACTCCATATCTGTGCTCAGTGTGCTGCATATATCTGTGCTCACACTGCTTAATTGTGGGGACTGGGGAGCAGCTGTATTATAGAGGAGTACAGTGCAGAGTATTGCTGACCAATGACCACCAGTATACGTTGTCTGCCTGAAAAACACTCCATATCTGTGCTCAGTGTGCTGCATATATCTGTGCTCACACTGCTTAATTGTGGGGACTGGGGAGCAGCTGTATTATATAGGAGGAGTACAGTGCAGAGTTTTGCTGACCAGTGACCACCAGTATACGTTGTCTGCCTGAAAAACACTCCATATCTGTGCTCAGTGTGCTGCATATATCTGTGCTCACACTGCTTTATTGTGGGCACTGGGGACCACCAGTACATTATATAGGAGGAGTACAGTGCAGAGTTTTGCTGACAGTGACCCCTAGTATATATAGCAGTATGGTACGGAAGGCCACTGCTCTACCTACCTCTGTGTCGTCAAGTATACTATCCATCCATACCTGTGGTGCATTTCAGTTGTGCGCAGTATATATAGTAGTAGGCCATTGCTATTGATACTGGCATATAATTTAAAACATTAAAAAATGGAGAACAAAAATGTGGAGGTTAAAATAGGGAAAGATCAAGATCCACTTCCACCTCGTGCTGAAGCTGCTGCCACTAGTCATGGCCGAGATGATAAAATGCCATCAACGTCGTCTGCCAAGGCCGATGCCCAATGTCATAGTACAGAGCATGTAAAATCCAAAAAACAAAAGTTCAGTAAAATGACCCAAAAATCTAAATTGAAAGCGTCTGATGAGAAGCGTAAACTTGCCAATATGCCATTTACGACACGGAGTGGCAAGGAACGGCTGAGGCCCTGGCCTATGTTCATGGCTAGTGGTTCAGATTCACATAAGGATGGAAGCACTCATCCTCTCGCTAGAAAAATTAAAAGACTTAAGCTGGCAAAAGCACAGCAAAGAACTGTGCGTTCTTCTAAATCACAAATCCCCAAGGAGAGTCCAATTGTGTCGGTTGCGATGCCTGACCTTCCCAACACTGGACGGGAAGAACTTGCGCCTTCCACCATTTGCACGACCCCTGCAAGTGCTGGAAGGAGCATCCGCAGTCCTGTTCCTGATAGTCAAATGGAAGATGTCACTGTTGAAGTACACCAGGATGAGGATATGGGTGTTGCTGGCGCTGGGGAGGAAATTGACAAGGTGGATTTTGATGGTGAGGTGGTTTGTTTAAGTCAGGCACCTGGGGAGACACCTGTTGTCCGTGGGACGTATATGGCCATTGACATGCATGGTCAAAATACAAAAAAATCACCTCTTCGGTGTGGAATTATTTCGACACAAATGCGGACAACAGGTGTCAAGCCGTGTGTTGCCTTTGTCAAGCTGTAATAAGTAGGGGTAAGGATGTTAACCACCTAGGAACATCCTCCCTTATACGTCACCTGGACCGCATTCATCAGAAGTTAGTGACAAGTTCAAAAACTTTGGATGACAGCGGCAGCAGTCCACTGACCACTAAATCCCTTCCTCTTGTAACCAAGCTCCTGCAAACCACACCACCAACTCCCTCAGTGTCAATTTCCACCTTACACAGGAAAGCCAATACAGGCCATGTCACTGGCAAGTCTGACGAGTCCTCTCCTGCCTGGGATTCCTCCGATGCATCCTTGAGTGTAACGCCTACTGCTGCTGGCGCTGCTGTTGTTGCTGCTGGGAGTCGATCGGCATCCCAGAGGGGAAGTCGGAAGACCACTCGTGCTACTTCCAATAAGCAATTGACTGTCCAACAGTCCTTTGCGAGGAAGATGAAATATCACAGCAGTCATCCTGCTGCAAAGCGGATAACTCAGGTCTTGTCAGCCTGGGTGGTGAGAAACGTGGTTCCGGTATCCACCGTTAATTCAGAGGCAACTAGAGACTTGATTGAGGTACTGTGTCCCTGGTACCAAATACCATCTAGGTTCCATTTCTCTAGGCAGGCGATACCGAAAATGTACACAGACCTCAGAAAAAGAGTCACCAGTGTCCTAAAAAATGCAGTTATACCCAATGTCCACTTAACCACGGACATGTGGAAAAGTGGAGCAGGGCAGACTCAGGTCTATATGACTGTGACAGCCCACTGGGTAGATGTATTGCCTCCCGCAGCAAGAACAGCAGCGGCGGCACCAGTAGCAGCATCTCGCAAACGCCAACTCGTTTCTAGGCAGGCTACGCTTTGTATCACCGCTTTCCATAAGAGGCACACAGCTGACAACCTCTTACGGAAACTGAGGAACATCATCGCAGAATGGCTTACCCCAATTGGACTCTCCTGGGGATTTGTGACATCGGACAATGCCAGCAATATTGTGCGTGCATTACATCTGGGCAAATTCCAGCACATCCCATGTTTTGCACATACATTGAATTTGGTGGTGCAGAATTATTTAAAAAACGACAGGGGCATGCAAGAAATGCTGTCGGTGGCCCGAAGAATTGCGGGCCACTTTCGGCATTCAGCCACCGCGTGCTAAAGACTGGAGCACCACCAAACACTCCTGAACCTGCCCTGCCATCATCTGAAGCAAGAGGTGGTAACGAGGTGGAATTCAACCCTCTATATGCTTCAGAGGATGGAGGAGCAGCAAAAGGCCATTCAAGCCTATACATCTGCCCACGATATAGGCAAAGGAGGGGGAATGCACCTGACTCAAGTGCAGTGGAGAATGATTTCAATGTTGTGCAAGGTTCTGCAACCCTTTGAACTTGCCACACGTGAAGTCAGTTCAGACACTGCCAGCCTGAGTCAGGTCATTCCCCTCATCAGGCTTTTGCAGAAGAAGCTGGAGACATTGAAGGAGGAGCTAAAACAGAGCGATTCCGCTAGGCATGTCGGACTTGTGGATGGAGCCCTTAATTCACTTAACCAGGATTCACGGGTGGTCAATCTGTTGAAATCAGAGCACTACATTTTGGCCACCGTGCTCGATCCTAGATTTAAAACCTACGTTGTATCTCTCTTTCCGGCAGACTCAAGTATGCAGAGGTTCAAAGACCTGCTGGTGAGAAAATTGTCAAGTCAAGCGGAACGTGACCCGTCAACAGCTCCTCCTTCACATTCTCCCGCAACTGGGGGTGCGAGGAAAAGGCTAAGAATTCCGAGCCCACCCGCTGGTGGTGATGCAGGGCAGTCTGGAGCGAGTGCTGACATCTGGTCCGGACTGAAGGACCTGCCAATGATTACTGACATGTCGTCTACTGTCACTGCATATGATTCTGTCACCATTGAAAGAATGGTGGAGGATTATATGAGTGACCGCATCCAAGTAGGCACTGGATTTATTTTACCTAAGTTGCCCCCCCCTCCAGTGTGTACTCCGAAAGAGTGTTTATTGCAGCCGCTCACCTTGTCAGCAATCGGCGTACGAGGTTACTTCCAGAAAATGTGGAGAAGATGATGTTCATCAAAATTAATTATAATCAATTCCTCCATGGAGACATTCACCAGCAATTGCCTCCAGAAAGTACACAGGGACCTGAGATGGTGGATTCCAGTGGGGACGAATTAATAATCTGTGAGGAGGGGGATGTACACAGTGAAAGGGGTGAAGAATCGGAGGATGATGATGAGGTGGACATCTTGCCTCTGTAGAGCCAGTTTGTGATTGCTTCTTTTTTGGTGGGGGCCCAAACCAACCAGTCATTTCAGTAACAGTCGTGTGGCAGACCCTGTTGCTGAAATGATGGGTTCGTTAAAGTGTGCATGTCCTGTTTATACAACATAAGGGTGGGTGGGAGGGCTCAAGGACAATTCCATCTTGCACCTCTTGCACCTCTTTTTTCTTTTCTTTCAATTCCATCTTGCACCTCTTTTTTCTTTCATTTTTCTTTGCATCATGTGCTGTTTGGGGACAATTTTTTTGAAGTGCCATCCTGCCTGACACTGCAGTGCCACTCCTAGATGGGCCAGGTGTTTGTGTCGGCCACTTGTGTCGCTTAGCTTAGTCACACAGCGACCTTGGTGCGCCTCTTTTTTTCTTTGCATCATGTGCTGTTTGGGGACAATTTTTTTGAAGTGCCATCCTGCCTGACACTGCAGTGCCACTCCTAGATGGGCCAGGTGTTTGTGTCGGCCACTTGTGTCGCTTAGCTTAGTCACACAGCGACCTTGGTGCGCCTCTTTTTTTCTTTGCATCATGTGCTGTTTGGGGACAATTTTTTTGAAGTGCCATCCTGTCTGACACTGCAGTGCCATTCCTAAATGGGCCAGGTTTTTGTGTCGGCCACTTGTGTCGCTTAGCTTAGTCACACAGCGACCCTGGTGCGCCTCTTTTTTTCTTTGCATCATGTGCTGTTTGGGGACAATTTTTTTGAAGTGCCATCCTGCCTGACACTGCAGTGCCACTCCTAGATGGGCCAGGTATTTGTGTCGGCCATTTGTGTCGCTTAGCATAGCCATCCAGCGATCTCGGTGCAAATTTTAGGACTAAAAATAATATTGTGAGGTGTGAGGTGTTCAGAATAGACTGAAAATGAGTGGAAATTATGGTTATTGAGGTTAATAATACTATGGGATCAAAATGACCTCCAAATTCTATGATTTAAGCTGTTTTTGAGGGTTTTTTGTAAAAAAACACCCGAATCCAAAACACACCCGAATCCGACAAAAAATTTTCAGGGAGGTTTTGCCAAAACGCGTCCGAATCCTAAACACGGCCGCGGACCCGAATCCAAAACCAAAACACAAAACCCGAAAAATTTCCGGTGCACATCACTAATTACATTGCATTCTTTTAAAGCAGCAATCATTTACAAGGCAAAACCAAATTGCTTTTGCCTTGTAAATGATTTCTGCTTTCAAAAATTGCCAAACTCGCACAAAGTCCAGCACCTCCGGCAACTCGGAGATTATTACATTTATCCCCATATTTGTTGACATCATAGATTCTTGTGTGGTGACCGGTGGTCAATCCATCAGTCTTTCCTTACCTCTGTCCGCTGGATGCAACTCTGGAGAATCTGCGTCTGTTTTATTAATTATTCGAAGGTGGATGAATCTCAAAAATCAAATGCCGTTAATATACTTTTGTGTACCTGAATGTCTATTGCAGACAATGAACTTTTGTGTAAACAATTATTACTCTAGCAGTAGAACACGTACAACATAGTGATCACCAAAATGACATAGCATTGCATCAACACATGAGACACTTAGGGTGTGTACACATGGTGAGATCCCTGCTATGTTCAATTTTGACTATGCGATTTCCCTTGAACTCCCCCAGAGCCCAGATAGTAAAAATCTGTACAATCTGTGCTATCTGTGCTTGAGATTTTGTCTATGTACGATTTTGACTAAGTGCCAATTTTGACTATACTTTGTACTAGATTGTACACTAGATAGTCAAGATTGACTTGCCTGCACAGTCTATCTAGCCTTACGATACCGACCCCACGGGAGCGCATATCGGGATCGAATCTGTATCGCAAGCTGCCTAGCACCATGAGATATGCACTAACTTTTCATAAGATTTTGACTATGTAGCCAAAATCTTACAGACTTATCTCACCGTGTGTACACACCCTTAGGCCGTCCACAGCTTTTCCAAGTATGGGTGATACGCTGCTTCACCCGAGACCAACCAGCCCATTAGGTTCTGTAGATAAAAATTCACTGGGACAAACCGCAGCAATACCACTAATACTGGATGGCAACACAATTCGCCAATAAACACTCACTTTGCATGCAATACCACAATTTCAAAACAATACTTCTCTTACCTCAATATTAACTTCACGTATTTCTTAATGACCTTGATGCACCAAGTTATGTCTCTATTGGGTAGTCAATGGTGCGAGGTAGTTCAGTTGTCATTTGACCTGTGCACAGGAGTTTACTGAGGCATCCCCTTGCATAGATTAAATATCTCTCGAGCAACATGTATCCTTTTCCAGTTATTAACTCTCTCTCTGGTGCATCCGTTATGCAGGAGACCTGATACTGGGTCAGGTAAATATCTGCACACAACCTGGGTTCATCCCAATTACAGACACTAGGTGGCGCTGTCTCTCCACAAATCAGTGTAAGTAATGATATGCGAACTCCAAACTGGGCTAATAGTTCTCCTGGATAGCCCCTCTCCCCTCTTCTTACAAGAGAGTCAGGGGGTCATTCCGAGTTTATCGCTAGCTGAAAAAGTTCGCTGCGCAGCGATAATGTAAAAAATTGGCACTTCTACGCATGCGTATGCGGTGTAATGCGCAAGCGCGATGTACTTTCACAACGGTCAATGTAGTTTTACACAAGGTCTAGCAGAGTGATTGACATGAAGTGGGCGTTTCTGGGTTTCAACTCACCGTTTTCAGGGAGTGTTCAAAAAAATGCAGGCGTGCCAGGAAAAATGCAGGCGTGGCTGGCCGAATGCAGGGCGTGTTTGTGACGTCAAATCCGGAATCGAATGGTCTGAAGTGATCGCAAGCGCTGAGTAGGTCTGAAGCTACTGAGAAACTGCACAATATTTTTTTGTTGCTGCTCTGCGATCCTTTCGTTCGCACTTCTGCTAAGCTAAGATACACTCCCAGAGGGCGGCAGCTTAGCGTTTGCACGGCTGCTAAAAACTGCTAGCGAGCGATCAACTCGGAATGACCCCCTCAGTATTTTGTAGCTTTCCAATTAGTACACAGTCCCGGTCTAAGGGGGGGTGCGTAATCTGGTTTGGTCAGTCTATCCCGTTAAGTAGGACAGTGAAGAAAAGGCTCTGTGGACCTCTTTTTAACCCTACAGAGTACTTTAGGAACAGAGTAAATGGGCAGGGGTGGTCCTAATTCACAGGTGCTGATTATTATAGGGGTTGACAATCAGTGTCTTTTCCCGACTCTTTACAAAATGTGGTGTCTCATCGGTATGTGCAGTCTTCACCGCTGCGCACGCAGCTGCCCCTTGTCTGAGAGGCGCTCCACGGGTTGTGCGGTCACCGAACTCCCGAATTCTGCTCCGTTTCTCCCGCTGGGGTGTCGCCCACACCCGGCTTTGTATGGCTGGCTGTGTTACTGGAACCTCCGCCCGCAGCACTCTCCCAGCTAAACACCGCTCACAAGCGCAGTCAGTGGTGGCCACTTATTCTGTCAGCCTGGTCACCTCATCAGCTCACTCTCCCACCTCCTTCCATGGTGCTGCTCTCCTCTCACTGTCCTCAAAATCCGCTTGTTCCTGATCTTCTACCAGCCAATCCAGTCTCCTCTCACCAGTCTGTCAATCCAACCTCCGGGTAGGTCCCACCCCTCCTCTAATCCTTAAAGGCCACAGGACACATTATCCCCAGGAAGTCCTGTACTTTTATCTACAGCATGCATGCCTTACTACTGGGCTGTTCAGGGACCCTGTAGGGTCCCACACTTGACTGTACTGATGTTGTCATTACGCTGCTGCTGTGTTCTCTTATTAGGTAGACATTGGTTAGCACAGAGTGTATTGTAAAGAGTATGCAATAACTGAATACGATTAGAGATATTCAAATTCATATTTAGAGAAGTCAATAAATATATAGTATTTGTACAGGTATATGTTTCTTTTTTAAGTTATGTTTAAGTTGAGAACCGAACCCTACCGAATTTCACCACCCAAGCCCTGATCCGAGTCAAGCTCGGGTTTTCCCACCTGACTCAGAAACCAGATTGAGGCAAAACGTCATCATCCCGCAGTCGGATTCTCGCGGGGTTTGGATTTCATATAAGGATCAGCGCGTCGCCGCCATTTTCATACCGGCATTGGAGAGTGTAGAGAGAAGACGTGTCTCCATCCTCAGGGTACTCAGTGTCCGTGTCTTGTGCTGCATCTGTCCAGTCACAGTGGTTGTGTCCTCTGCTGCCATATGTCCAGTGCTGCTGTATAAGTACAGTCCAGTGGTGCTGTGTTGTGCTGCATCAGTACAGTGGTGCTATGTTGTGCTGCATCAGTCCAGTCACAGTGGTGGTGTCCTCTGCTGCTATATGTCCAGTGCTACTGTATAAGTCCAGTCCAGTGGTGCTGTGTTGTGCTGCATCAGTTCAGTGGTGTATTGTGCTGCATCAGTCCAGTCACAGTGGTGGTGTCCTCTGCTGTCATATGTCCAGTGCTGCTGTATTAGTCCAGTCCATTGCAGTGGTCCTGTTTTTTCCTGCATCAGTACAGTGGTTGTGTGTTGTGCTGCATCAGTCCAGTCACAGTGGTGGTGTCCTCTGCTGCCATATGTCCAGTGCTGCTGTATAAGTCCAGTCCAGTAGTGTTGTATTGTGCTGCATCAGTCCAGTGGTGGTGACCCTGTGCTGCTGTATATGTCCAGTGGTACTGCCGTATATGTCCAGTGATCCTGCCGTATATGTCCATTGATACTGCCATATATGTCCAGCGGTACTGCAGTATAATACCAGTGATCTTGCCTTATAATTCCAGTGATACTGATGTATAATTCCAGTGATCCTGCAGTATAAGTCCAGTGATCCTGCCATATAATTCCAGTGATCCTACTGTATGTCCAGTGATCCTGCCATATAAATCCAGTGATCCTGCCGTATAAGTCCAATGATCCTGCCATATAATTACAGTGGTACTGGCGTTTATGTCCAGTACAGTAATACCGCCGTATATGTCCAGTGATCCTGCCGTATATATCCATTGATACAGCCGTGTATGTCCAGCAGTACTGCCGTATAATTCCAGTGATCCTGCCGTATAATTCCAGTGATCCTGCTGTATAAGTCCAGTGATCCTGCCGTGTAATTACAGTGGTACTGGCGAGTAAGTCCAGTCCAGTGATACTGCCGTATATGTCCAGTGATACTGCCGTATATGTCCAGTGATTCTGCCGTATATGTCCATTGAAACTGCTGTATATGTCCAGCGGTACTGCCGTATAAATCCAGTGATCCTGCCGTATAATTCCAGTGAACATGCCATATATATCCAGTGATCCTGTTGTATAAGTCCAGTTATCCTGCCGTATAAGTCCAGTGATCCTGCCATATAATTACAGTGGTACTGGCGTATAAGTCCAGTCCAGTGATACTGCTGTATATGTCCAGTGATACTGCCGTATATGTCCATTGATAATGCTTTATATGTCCAGCGGTACTGCCGTATAAATCCAGTGATCCTGCCGTATAATTCCAGTGATCTTGCTCTATAATTCCATTGATCCTGCCGTATAAATCCAGTGATCCTGCCATATTAGTCCAGTGATCCTGCCGTATAAATCCAGTGGTACTGGCGTATAAGTCCAGTCCAGTGATACTGCTGTATATGTCCAGTGATCCTGCCGTATATGTCCATTGATACTGCCGTATATGTCCAGGGGTAATGCCGTATAAATCCAGTCCAGTGGTGCTGTCTTGTACTGCCATAAGTCCAGTGGTGGTGTCCTGTGCTGTATATTATTTACTCCAAATTAAAGGGTTATACACATTACTTATATTATTATCCAAATAATTTTACATGGTTTGCCCTGTGTGGTGTAGGGGTACGCTCGTCTGTGCTGCATATAATTATAATAGCTTTAAATAAAAGGGTTATTATTAGCCAAATTAATTTTACAGGCTTTGCCATGTGTGTGTTTGGTTTAGGGGTACGCTATCCTGTGCCACCAATATTGTGCGTGTATTACATCTGGGCAAATTCCAGCACATCCCATGTTATTTACGCCGCACACTTGTGGCATACAGTCATACAGCTACCTCATTGCACCTCTTTTACTTCTTTACATGATGTGCGGCTTGGGGACTAGTTTTTTTTAAGTGCCATCCTGTCTGCAACTGCAGTGGCACTCCTAGATGGGCCAGGTGTTTGTGCCGCACACTTGTGTCGCTTAGCTTAGTCATACAGCTACCTCGGTGCAACTTTTAGGCCTAAAAACAATATTGTGAGGTGTTCAGAATAGATTGAAAATGAGTGAAAATGAATGGTATAGAGGTTAATAATACCGTAGGATCAAAATTACATTCTGTGATTTTAGCTGTTTTTATGTTTTTTTCAAAAATCATCCAGATCCAAAACCAAAACCAAAACTAAAACCAAAACACCAAACGGGTGGTTTTAGTAAAACCAAACCAAAACACGAGCGGGGAATTAGAACCAAAACCAAAACACAAAACACGAAAAGTGCCCGCCGCACATCTCTAGTCAATATGTTCAAATGTATTATTATCAATAGACTGATGTTGATAGGTGCTATTTACAGTACCTTGAAATAAATTAATTGGTATTTAAGACTCACTTGTTCAAGTTAGAAATGAGCCTCAGTTCAGTGCTAGAAACAAATTAAGCATTTCTTCTTAAAGCCATTTTTAGAATTTGAAAACTAGTAACACAAAATCCAGATACTGTCAAGTTATCCCATATCAGCAATACTGGGTCAATAGTAGGATGTTGTTTGGACTGGTCACTTTGGGGTTAAAGATGAGATCCTAAGGTGTAGACCTTTACATCTTCCCATATATTTCCTTAATGGTTCACTTGCAATCACCCCAGTGATTGTTAATTGGTAAGCCTGATAATACAGTACGTGACTGTGCTTGGAAAGTCCAACCCTCTGAAATTGATATGCCTTGATAGTTGCTATACACAAAGGAGTATACACACCTCTAGAAAAAGCTGATGGAATGTTTTATGACCCTAATTAGTAGCAATATGACCCTAATTAGTAGCAAGTTATTTTACCAATCCATTATACACATAATTGTCCCTATTATAGAGATGGATTCGATATGAAATCCTGACTGTCTGAATCTTGGCAGTCAAAATACTGACCCCGGAATCTCGACCTCAAGCGCAGCGTGTCCCCTCGCAGGCTCGCTGTGCTCACCACACTTTGGATTCGGTGGTGAGCTTTGCCCAATCTTGAGTGCTGTCAAAATTCAGGGATGCTGCAGTTGTTAAAATAAAAGCATACTGGTCCCATATGCTGTAAAAATACAGGGGTGCAGTTGTTAAAATAATATTACACTTGCCCTGTATGCTGTAAATATGAAGGGGTGCAGCTGTTAAAATAAAAGCACACTGGTCCTGTATGATGTAAAAATACAGGGGTGCTGCTGTTAAAATAATATTACACTGGCCCTGTATGCTGTCAAAATTCAGGGGTGCAGTTGTTGAAATAAAAGCACACTAGTCCTGTGTGCTGTAAAAATAAAGGGGTGCTGCTATTAAAATAATATTACACTGGCCCTGTATGCTGTAAAAATTCAGGGGTGCAGTTTTTGAAATAAAAGCACACTGGTCCTGTATGCGGTAAAAATACAGGGGTGCTGGTCCAGTCTTGTATGCTGTAAAAATCAACGGGTGCTGCTGTTGGTAAAATAAAAGCACATTGGTCCTGTATGCTGTAAAAATACAGGGGCGCTGTCCCAGTCTTGTATGCTGTAAAAATTCAGGGGTATTTCTGTTTAAATAAAAGCACACTGGTCCTGTATGCTGTAAAAAACAGGGTTGCTGATGTTAAAATAATATTACACTTGCCCTGTATGCTGTAAAAAATCAGGGGTGCAGTTGTTGAAATAAATGCACACTGGTCCTTTATGCTGTCAAAATTCAGGGGTGCTGGCCCCACCTTTTATGCTGTAAAAATTCAGGGGTGCTTCTGTTTAAATAAAAGCACGCTGGTCCTGTATGCTGTAAAATTACAGGGGTGCTGTTCAGTCTTGTATGCTGTAAAAATTCAGGGGTGCTGCTGTTGTTAAAATAAAAGCACACTGGCCCTGTATGCTGTAAAAGTTCAGGGGTGCAGTTGTTAAAATAAAAGCTCACTGGTCCTGTATGCTGTAAAAATACAGGAGTTCAGATGTTAAAATAATATTACACTGGCCCTGAATGCTGTAAAAATTCAGAGGTGCAGTTGTTAAAATAAAAGCACACTCGTCCTATGTGCTGTAAAATACAGGGGTGCTATCCTAGTCTTGTATGCTGTAAAAATTCAGGGGTGCTTCTTTTAAAATAAAAGCACACTGATCCTGTATGCTGGGAAAATACAGGGGTGCTGGCCCAGTCATGTATGCTGTAATAATTCAGGGGTGCTGCTGTTTTTAAAATAAAAGCACACTGGTCTTGTATGCTGTAAACATAAAGGGGTGCTGTTGTTAAAATAACATTACACTGGTCCTGTATGCTGTAAAAATTCAGGGGTGCAGTTGTCAAAATAAAAGCACACTGGTCCTGTATGCTGTAAAAATACAGGGGTGCTGCTGTTAAAATAATATTACACTGCCCCTATATGCTGTAAAAATTCAGGGTTGCAGTTGTTAAAATAAAAGCACACTGGTCCTGTATGCTGTAAAAATACAGTATACTCGCCCAGTCTTGTATGCTGTAAAAATTCAGGGGTGCTGCTGTAAATATAAAAGTTCACTGGTCCTGTATGCTGTAAATATACAGGGGTGCTGCTGTTAAAATAATATTACACTGGCACTGTATGCTTTAAACATTCAGGGGTGCAGTTGTTAAAATGAAAGCACACTGGTCATGTATGCTAAAAAAAATTCAGGGGTGCAGTTGTTAAAATAAAAGCACACTGGTCCTGTATGCTGTAAGAATACAGGGGTGCTGTGAAAATTAAGGTGCACTGTTCTTTGTGCTGTTATGAAAAAGGGGTGCTGTACTGTGAAATGGAGAACAACAATTTGGAGGAAAAAATATTGAAAGATCAGGAACCACTTCCAGATCTTTGTATTAGTGCTGAAGCTGCTGAAGCCACAAGCCATGACATTGACAATACAATTCCATCAATGTCGTCTGCTAAGGCCGATGTTCAATTTCATAGAGGGCATGTAAAATTCAAGAAGCAAAAATGAATAATCAAAAAAATTTTTTTTATCTGATGAGAAACGTAAAATTGTCAATATGCCATTCACGACACAAAGTGGCAAGGAAAGGCTATGTTCATAACTGGTGGCTCAGCTTCTCATGAGGATGGAAGCCCTCCTCCCTCTCAAAAAAATAAAAAAATTAGCTTGTTAAGGCACAGGAAAAAACAACTGTGCATTCAGAGATATCACAAATCCCCAAGGAGAGTCCAAATGTGTACACGGTTGCGATGTCTAAGCCTGACCTTCCCAAATACTGTATACTGCTCCTACTACCTTTTGAACTCTCCCTGCAAGTGCTGGGAGGAGCACCCACAGTCCAGTTGCTGATATTGAGATTGAGGATGTCACTGTAGATCAGGGACGTGCAGTCAGGGGAGGCAGGGGAGGCAGTGCCTCCCCTGACTTGAATGATTACATTAATACAAAGAATATACTTATGACACATATTATGTGTCATAAGTATATGCTTTATACTATTGTGATCATTTGTACATTGTAAAAATAGGTTTAAATTATTTTCGTAGGCACCAAGAGCGGTGCCTCCTGCGGCCAATTGTAAAGGTCCGGAAGCAGGGGGCGGGGCCAAGTGATGGGCAGTAAAAAGCCCATTTAAAAAAGCCGTATAAGCGGCACTAGTATGAGTGCCTCAATGACAGGGGCGTGCTTGCAGCCCGTATGAAAGCACGCCCCTGCCTCTGAGGCAGATATGATTGGCCATCGGATTTGGAGCATTCCTTGGTATTCAGCCCACCTTCACTCACTGTGCCTGAGACTGGAGACTCCATCCCAACAGAGGTCCCTGGCTCCCTGCATCGTGTCTCCTCCTCTCCTCTCACTCAGCCGGGGGTAGCTGCAATCACTGCCGCCGGGGCTGGCCCTACGATTACTCCAGGTAAGGTGTGACACTAAAGGAATGGGCATCACAACGCAGCCTATTCAGCGACCACTCAGTCTCCACCTGCCTTGGACACGGTCAGTGTCTCCAGTGACTGCCGGCGCGCACGGCCCCGTGTGTTACAACCTCCAGGCCGCTTCCCCGGACACCAACCCCTTCGGAGCCCGAGCTGCTGTCTGAATAGGCGGCGGCACTGTTACTGCTGTGTGTGGAAGGGACGGGCTTGGGGATGCCGGCGCGCAGCCTCCCTGGACGGAGACACCGGGGAGCAACAGAGGCAGCAGAGAGTGGAGTCAGTGGGGATCAGCAGCGTGATTACGGAGATCAGGTCACTTCTCCCCGCTCACCTCTCCCTGCTCTCCATGTTAACCCTGCGTCGCTGCCTGCCGCGGTGCACTTCGCCAGTAAGGGGAGAAAGACCGTGCGGTAGCTCTGTCTGTATGATCTGTGCGTGTGTATATAATGTGTGTGTGTGTGTGTGTGTGTGTGCGTGTGTGACCTGTGTGTGTATATATGTGCATGCTGTGTGTGTGTGTTTGTGTGATCTGTGTGTGTATATATGTGTGTGAACTGCGTGTATATATGTGCATGCTGTATGTGTGTGTGATATGTGGTTTTATATATGCATGCGGTATGTGTGTATATATGTGCATCCCCCCATCGCAGACACATTGCTCTCAGTTTCTGCGCCCTGTGAAGAGCTCTAGTTGCAGGCTTTGCAGACCCATAGTTTTATTAATAAAGAGATATATTACCTAGCTATACCTTTTCTGGGGTCACTTTAAGATGTCATTTATGTGATACTGTATGGGGGGGGTATCCAATTATCCGTGGTCAATGACTGCAAGTAATTGTATCATTGGGAGCTATCCAATTAGCTCCTCCCCCCTATGTCGGCACTTATCTGGAATTATGTTTTAGCATAATCCGCAATAAGTGGCCTGTCGGAGCCGAGATGACTCATGGGAATTGGGGATTTATCCCCAATTCCCATGTGTTTGCGCAATCGTGGGTCCAATTTCGGCAGATCAAAACGGCCTCTAATTGGATACTGCGATAATGACCTTCTGTCATTAATCGCTCTATCTGGACGTTTTGATCGGCTGAACTTTGCCTAGGGTGTTCAGAAACCTTGCACTGGCCTTGATGCTGAGGGCTGCTGTATACTGACCACAGGCTACCTTGCTCTCTTTTAGGCCCTACACACTGGCCAATCCGCCGCCGAGCTGCCCGACGGCGGGGGGGGGCAGTGACGGGGGGAGTGAAGTTTCTTCACTCCCCCCGTCACCCGGCTGCATTGAAGTGCAGGCAACTATGGACTAGATCGTCAATATTGGCCTGCATGTACAGCCGGCGGGGGACCAGCGATGAACGAGCGCGGGGCCGCGCATCGTTCATCGCTGGAGCCTCCACACTGAAAGATATGAACGTTATCTCGTTGATTAATAAACGAGATCGTTCATATCGTGCAGTCATGTTGGCCAGTGTGTAGGGCCCATTTGTTTCGTAACTGCCATATGGGATCTGCCAGCAAGATGTACTCACTGTGCTGCTCTTCTTAACCCTGGGCATCTCTGCTGCCCAGACGCTGGCTGCTGCTGCTCCCCAGACTTCGCGGGCATTAGCGGCAGCATCAGACTGGGAATTAGCAGTGGGAGTGCTAGCTGGTGGCAACTTTAGCAGGCATTGTCAGCTGGCGGCGGTGACAGTACAGTAGCGGGCACTGGCAGTGGCGGTAGTGGGCATGCCTCACCAGCCACTGACCTCACCGCACGCCACTGCTGTAGATGTACATCAGGATGAGGAGGATATTGGTGTAGCTGGCGCTGAGAAGGAAGTTGACAATGAGGATTCTGATGGTGGTGTGCTTTGTTTGAATAAGGCACCAGGGGAGACAGTTGTTGTCCATGGGATGAGAAAGCCTATTGTCATGCCTGGGCAAAATACTAAAAAAGCCACCTCTTCGGTGTGGAATTATTTCTCCACAAATCCGTTCAACACCTGTCAAGCAGTGTGTTGCCTTTGTCAATCCATAATAAGTAGGGATAAGGACGTTAACCACCTAGGAACATCCTGCCTTATACGTCACCTACAGTGCATTCTTCAGAAGTCATTGTCAAGTTCAGAAACTTTGGGTAAGAGCGTAAGCAGTCTACTGACATCTAAATCCCTTCTTCCTGATGTACCCAAGCTCCTGCAAGCCACACCACCAACTCCCTCAACGTCAATTTCCTCCTCAGTCGGGAACGCAAGTAGTCCTGCAGGCCATGTCACTGGCATGACTGACGAGTCCTCTCCTAACCGGGATTCCTCCGGAGTATCCTTGAGTGGTACGCCTACTGCTGCTGCTGCCGCTGCTGTTGTTGCTGCTGGGAGTCCATCGTCATCCCAGAGGGGAAGTCGGAAGACCACTTGTACTATTTCAACTAAGTAATTGACTGTCCAACAGTCCTTTGCGAGAAAGCTGAAATATGACAGCAGTCACCCTGTTGCAAAGCGGATAACTGAGGCCATAACAACTATGCTGGTGTTAGACGTGCATCCGGTATCTGCCATTAGTGCAGTGGGTTTTAGACAGTTAATAGATGTGCTGTGTCCCCTGTACCAAATCCCATCTAGATTCCATTTCACTAGGCAAGCAATTCCCGGACTGTACAGTGACATTAAGAAAAGTGTCCTCAGTGTCCTGAATAATGTGGTTGTACCAAGTGTCCATGAAACCATGGACATGTGGACAAGTGGAGCAGGGCAAACTAAGGACTACATGACTGTGACAGCCCACTGGGTAGATGTATTGCTTCCCGCAGCAACAACAGCAGCGGTACCAGTAGCAGCATCTCACAAACGCCAACTCGTTCCTGGGCAGGCTATTCTATGTATTAGAGATGTGCGGCGGGCACTTTTCGTATTTTGTGTTTTGGTTCTAATTCCATTTTCATGTTTTTGTTTTGGCTTGGTTTTGCCAAAACCACCCTTTCGTGTTTTGGTTTCGGTTTTGGATCTGGATGATTGTTGAAAAAAACAAACATAAAAATAGCTAAAATCACAGAATTTGGGGGTCATTTTGCACCTACAGTATTATTCACCTCAATAACAATCATTTCCACTTGTTTCCAGTCTATTCTGAACACCTCACACCTCACAATATTGTTTTTAGGCCTGAAAGATGCACCAAGGTGGCTGAATGCCTAAGTTAAGCGACACAAGTGTGCGGCACAAACACCTGGCCCATCTAGGAGTGGCACTGCAGTTACAGACAAGATATCACTATTCAAAAACTAGTCCACAAACAGCACATGATACAAAGAAGAAAAAGAGGAGCAATTAGGTAGCTGGATGGCCAAGCTAAGCGACACAAGTGTGCGGCACAAACACCTGGCCCATCTAGGAGTGGAACTGCAGTTACAGACAGGATGGCAGATTTAAAAACTAGGCCCCAAACAGCACATGATGCAAAGAAGAAAAAGAAGTGCAACGAAGTAGCTGTATGACTAAGCTAAGCGACACAAGTGTGCGGCACAAACACCTGGCCCATCTAGGAGTGGCACTGCAGTTACAGACAGGATGGCATTTAAAAAAAGAGTCCCCAAACAGCACATGATGCAAAATAAGAAAAAGAGGTGCAAGATGGAATTGTCCTTGGGCCCTCCCACCCACCCTTATGTTGTATAAACAGGACATGCACACTTTAATAAACCAATCATTTCAGCGACAGGGTCTGCCACACGACTGTGGCTGAAATGACTGGTTTGTTTGGGCCCCCACCAAAAAAGAAGCAATCAATCTTTCCTTGCACAAACTGGCTCCTCACCCCTTTCACCGTGTACATCCTCCTCACTGAGAATTAATTTGTCCCCACTGGTATCACGGGTCCCTGTGTACTTTCTGGAGGCAATTTCTGGTAATGGTCTTCCTGGAGGACTTTATAATTCATTTTGATGAACATCATCTTCTCCACATTTAGTGGAAGTAACCTCCTACGCCAATCGCTGACAAGGTTACCGGCTGCACTAAACACTCTTTCAGAGTAAACACTGGAGGGGGGGGGCAACTTAGGTCAAATAAAGCCAGTTTGTGCAAGTGCCTCCAAATTGCCTCTCTTCTCTGCCAGTATAAGTAGGAACTGTCTGACATGCCTACTTGGATGCTGTCACTCATATAATCCTCCACCACTCTTTCAATGGTGACAGAATCATATGCAGTGACAGTAGACATGTCAGTAATCGTTGGCAGGTTCTTCAGTCCAGACCAGATGTCAGCTTTCGCTCCTGACTCCCCTGCATCACCACCAATGGGTGGGCTAGGAAATCTTATCCTTCTCCTTGCAGCCCCAGTGGCGGGAGAATTTGCACACTTGTGTCTGCTGGAAAGAGAGATACAACATAGGCTTTAAACCTAGGATCGAGCAAGGTGGCCAAAATTTAGTGCTCTGATTTCAACAGATTGACCACCTTTGAATCCTGGCACAGCGAATGAAGGGCTCCATCCACAAGTCCCACATACTTTACAGAATCGCTCCATCTTAGCTCCTCCTTCAATTTATCCAGCTGCTTCTGCAAAAGCCTGGTGAGGGGAATGACCTGACTCAAGCTGGCAGTGTCTGAACTGACTTCACATGTGGCAAGTTCGAAGGGTTGGAGAACCTTGCACAAGACGGAAATCATTCTCCACTGCGCTTGATCAGGTGCATTCCACCTCCTTTGCCTATATCATAGGTGGATGTATAGGCTTGAATGGCCTTTTGCTGCTCCTCCATCCTCTGAAGCATATAGAGTGTTGAATTGCACCTCGTTACCACCTCTTGCTTCAGTTGATGGTGGGGCAGGTTCAGGAGTGTTTGCTGATGCTCCAGTCTTCGGCGCGCAGTGGCAGAATGCCGAAAGTGGCCCACAATTTTTCTGGCCAGTGACAGCATCTGCGGCACAGCGTTCTCATTTTTCAAAAAATTCTGCACCACCAAATTTAATTGTATGTGCAAAACATGGGACATGCTGGAATTTGCCCAGATTTAATGCACACACAATATTGGTGGCCTTGTCCGATATCACAAATCCCCAGGAGAGTCCAATTGGGATAAGCCATTCTGCGATGATGTTCCTAAGTTTCTGTAAGAGGTTGTCAGCTGTGTGCCTCTAATGGAAAGCGGTGATACATGGCGTAGCCTGCCTAGGAACGAGTTGGCGTTTGCAAGATGCTGCTACTGGTGCCGCTGCGGCAGGCCATACATCTACCCAGTGGGCTGTTACAGTCATATAGTCCTTAGTCTGCCCTGTTCCACTTGTCCACATGTCCATGGTTAAGTGGACACTGGATACAACCGCATTTTGTAGAACACTGGTGACTCTTTCTGATGTCTGTGTACATTCTCGGTATCACCTGCCTAGAGAAGTGGAACCTAGATGGGATTTGATACCGGGGACACACTATCTCCATCAAATCTCTAATTGCCACTAAACTAATGGTGGATACCGGACGCACCTCTAACACCAACATAGCTGTCAAGGCCTCAGTTATCCGCTTTGCAAAAGGATGACTGCTGTCATATGTCATCTTCCTCACAAAGGACTGTTGGACAGTCAATTGCTTACAGGAAGTAGTACAAGCGGTCTTCCAACTTCCCCTCTGGGATGACGATCGACTCCCAGCAGCAACAACAGCAGCAGCAGCAACAGCAGGCATCACACTCAAGGATCCTACGGAGGAATCCCGTTAGAAGAGAACTCCTCAGTCTTGACAGTGACATGGCCTGCAGGACTACAGACGTTCCTGACTGAGGAGGAAGTTGACGTTGAGGAAGTTGGTGGTGTGGCTTGCAGGAGCTTGGGTACAGGAGGAAGAAGGGATTTAGGTGTCAATGGACTGCTTACACTCTTACCCAAAGTTTCACAACTTGACACTGACTTCTGATGATTGCGCAGCAGGTTATGTATAAGGGAGGATGTTCCTAGGCGGTTAACATCCTTACCCCTACTCATTGCTGATTGACAGTAGCAACAGATGGCTTGACACCTGTTGTCCGGATTTGTGGAGAAATAGTTCCACACCGAAGAGGTGGCTTTTTTGGTAGTTTGCCCAGGCATCACAATGGGCTCCTTCGTCCCAAGGACAACAGGTGTCTCCCCAGGTGCCTTACAAACCACATCATCATCAGAATCCTCATTGTCAACTTCCTCCTCAGCGCCAGCAAAACCTATCTCCTTATCCTGGTGTACTTCAACAGTGACATCTTCAATTTGAATATCAGGTACTGGACTGTGGGTGCTCCTTCCAGCACTTGCAGGGTGTGTGCAAATGGTGGAAGGAGCCAACGCTTCCCGTCCAGTATTGGGAAGGTCAGGCATCGCAACCGCCGACACACTTGGACTCTCCTTGGAGATTTGTGATACCATCTCAAAGCGCACAGTTCTTTTCTGAGCTCTTTCCAGCTTAACTTTTTTAATTTTTCTAGTGGGAGGATGAGGGCTTCCATCGTCAAGTGAAGCCGCACCACTAGCCATGAACATAGGCCAGGGCCTCAGCCATTCCTTGCCACTCCGTGTCGTAAATGGCATATTGGCAAGTTTACGTTTCTCCTCAGATGATTTAAATGTCTTTCTTTGGTTCTTTTTGCTGAACTTTGTTTTTTTGGATTTTGCACGCCTCCTACTATCAAATTGGACATCGGCCTTGGCAGACGACGTTGATGGCATTTCATTGTCTATGACATGGCTAGGGGCAGCAGCTTCAACACTAGGAGGAAGTGGTTCTTCTTGATCTTTCCCTATTTTCTCCTCAAAATTTTTGTTCTCCATTATTTTTTGTGAGTTATATGAGACAGTATGCGACACAGGAATGACTGATGAGGCAGGACACTACCACTGGTCTGATGCAGCACAACAGGTTGTTGTTGTTGTTATACTTATTATACTGCAGCAGTGGACATATAGCAGCAGCATATATCATCACTGGAATTACTGATGACACAGTACACTACGACTGGTCTGATGCAGCACAACAGGTTGTTGTTATAATTATTATACTGCAGCAGTGGACATATAGCAGCAGCGTATATCATCACTGGAATTACTGATGACACAGGACACTACCACTGTTCTGATGCAGCACAACAGGTTGTTGTTATAATTGTTATAATGCAGCAGTGGACATATAGCAGCAGCATATATCGTCACTGGAATTACTGATGACACAGAACACTACCACTGGTCTGATGCAGCACAACAGGTTGTTATAATTGTTATAATGCAGCAGTGGACATATAGCAGCAGCGTATATCGTCACTGGAATTACTGATGACACAGGACAGTACCACTGGTCTGATTCAGCACAACAGGTTGTTGTTGTAATTATTGTACTGCAGCAGTGGACATATAGCAGCAGCGTATATCGTCAAAGGAATTACTGATGACACAGGACACTACCACTGGTCTGATGTAGCACAATAGTTTGTTTGTTATAATTGTTATACTGCAGCAGTGGACATATAGCAGCAGCGTAAATCATCACTGGAATTACTGATGACACAGGACACTACCACTGGTCTGATGCAGCACAACAGGTTGTTGTTATAATTATTATACTGTAGCAGTGGACATATAGCAGCAGTGTATATCGTCACTTGAATTACTGATGACACAGGACACTACCACTGGTCTGATGCAGCACACCAGGTATTTGTTATAATTGTTATACTGCAGCAGTGGACATATAGCAGCAGCGTATATCGTCACTGGAATTACTGATGACACAGGACACTACGACTGGTCTGATGCAGCACAACAGGTTGTTGTTATAATTATTATTATACTGCAGCAGTGGACATATAGCAGCAGTGTATATCATCACTGGAATTACTGATGACATAGGACACTACCACTGGTCTGATGCAGCACAAAAGGTTGTTGTTATAATTATTACACTGCAGCAGTGGACATATAGCAGCAGCGTATATCGTCACTGGAATTACTGGTGACACAGGATACTACCACTGGTCTGATGCAGCACAACAGGTTGTTGTTATAATTATTATACTGCAGCAGTGGACATATAGCAGTAGCGTATATCGTCACTGGAATTACTGATGACACAGGACACTACCACTGGTCTGCACAACACAGCACCACTTTATACAGCTACACTGGATATATGGCAGCAGAGAACACCAACACTGTGAATGGCTGGACTGATGCAGCACAATACACTGACTACACTGGACTGGTCTGCACAACACAGCACCACTTTACAGCTACACTGGATATATCTGCCTGGACTGATACAGCACAATTCACCGACTACACTGGACTGGTCTGCACAACACAGCACCACTTATACAGCTACACTGGATATATGGCAGCAGAGAACACCAACACTGTGAATGGCTGGACTGATGCAGCACAATACAATGACTACACTGGACTGGTCTGCACAACACAGCACCACTTATACAGCTACACTGGATATATGGTAGCAGAGAACACCAACACTGTGACTGCCTGGACTGATGCAGCACAATACACTGAGTGACTACACTGGACTGGACTGAGCAGCACAACACTTGCCATCCCACTTTCCCGCCCCAACACACTGAACACTGAGGACACATCCTCTCTATACACTCTCTGAGACTGGAGTGAAAATGTCCGCGACGCGCGTCTCCTTATATGGAATCCAAATCCCGCGAGAATCCGACAGCGGGATGATGACGTTTTGCTGCATTCGGGTTTCCGAGTCCGGCGGGAAAACCCAAAACGGACTTGGATCCGGGCTCGGAAAGGCAAAGTTCGGTAGGTTTCGGTTCTCTGAGAACCCAACCCGCTCATCTCTACTATGTATCACTGGTTTCCATAAGAGGCACACCGCTGACAACCTCTTATGGAAACTGAGGGACATCATCGCACAATGGCTTACCCCACTTAGATTCTCCTGGGGATTTGTGATTTCTGACAACGCCACCAATATTGTGCGTGCATTACATCTGGGCAAATTCCAGCACGTCCCATGTTTTGCACATACAATTAACTTAGTGGTGCAGAATTTTTTGAAAAATGAAAGGGGCATGCAGGAGATGCTGTCGGTGGCCCTAAAAATTGCAGGCCACTTTTGACATTCAACGACTACATGCCGAAGACTGGAGAACCAGCAAACACTTCTGAACCTGCTCTGCCATCACCTCAAGAAAGAAGTGGTAACGAGGTGGAATTCAACACTCTATATGCTTCAGAGAATGGAGGAGCAGCAAAAGACCATTTAAGCCTATACATCCACCTACGATATAGGCAAAGGAGGGAGAATGCCCCTGCCTCAAGCGCAGTGGAGAATGGTTTCCATGTTGTGCTAGGTTCTCCAACCCTTTGAACTTGCCACACATGAAGTCAGTTCAGACACTGCCAGCTTGAGTCAGGTCATTCCCCTCATCAGGCTTTTGCAGAAGCAGTTGGAGAAAATGAAGCAGGAGCTAAGACGGAGCGATTCCGCTAAGTATGTGGGACTTGTGGATGGAGCCCTTCATTCGCTTTGCCAGGATTCAAGGGTTGTCAATCTGTTTAAATCAGAGCACTACATTTTGGTCACTGTGCTCAATCCTAGGTTTAAAGCCTACGTTGTATCTCTCTTTCCGGAAGACCTGCTGGTGAGAAATTTGTTAACTCAAGTGGAACGTAGTTAAATAGTACAAAAAAGGGGGCTATTAGCTTACTGCGCTTGTAGTGAGCAGCTCGGTTTGTGGATCAGAAGATCAAGATTTTTGGAGAGGGTTTCTACCAAGCGCTGTGTTTGTTGGAAATAATAAGTTAAATGAAAATAATGAGAAAATTAGGAAAATAAAAAGATATAAATATATAAATAATTAAAACAAATAAAAATGATGATAATAATAAATAAAAATGACGGTTGCAGCTGTTAATCTGAAATGGAGAGAAGGAGGAGAGAGCAGTTGGTTGCAGCTGGAATAGAGAAGAGAGGAGAGAAAGATGAGGCCAAATGAGACACTGCAATACTTAAAACAATATAAAATTGAATGTTTACAGCCCCTTGAGGTTGTTAGGGACAACAACCTCAAGCGGCGGGGGCGGATCTATCTTGTTCTCTTGTGTATGTTCCCACTAGTCGTCCAACGCATTTCTAATCCGTGGATTCTTTGTCAAGGATAAAATGAAACTTGTCACATGTGCTCCTTTTATTAGAATACTTTATTAAAAAACTGAGTGAATGTTTTCAGCCTATAGATCCATAATAACTATATTATTCATACGATCTACAGGCTCAAAACATTGGAACCACACGGCCTAAATATTAATATTGAATTAAATGTTTTCCTCTATATACATACAATATTGATATCGAAGTAAATGCTTAATACTATATTATTAATTCATTCATTTATCTTTATTTATTTTTATTTTTCTTTTTTCTTTTTCTTTTTCTTTTACATTTATTTATTTATTTTTATTTACTTATTTTATTTATTGTATTTTTATTTTATTTATTTTTATTTTGTTTTTGCTCATTTATATTCATTTTCCATTCTATTTTAATTGGATAGTACATGGCAGCTCTAAATACTGACATCTCTTCTAAACCCCTCTTTACTTTACCCTTTTTCTACAAGGACAATATGGTATAAGATTTTAACCACAAGGTTGCCGCCGAATCTGGACTTCCTGTATCTCGGCCACTTCCGTTTTTTAATAAAGATTTTTAATAAAGTTTTCGAAATAAAAGGAGCACATGTGACAAGTTTCGTTATCCTTGACAAAGAATATACGGATTCAAAATGCGTTGGATGACTAGTGGGAGCATACACAAGAGAACAAGATAGACCCTCTGCCGAAACACACAGCACTTGGTAAAATTCCTCTTCAAGTGGAACGTGACCTGTGAACAGCTCCACCTTCATCTTCTCCCGCAACTGGGGCTGCGAGGAAAAGTGTAAAATTTCCTAGCCCACCCGCTGGCGGTGAGGAAGGGCAGTCAGAGGCAAGTGTTGAAATCTGATCCAGACTGAAGGACCTGCCAACGATTATTGACATGTCTACTGTCACTGCACATGATGCTGTCACCATTGAAAGAATGGTGGAGGATTACATTGGTGACAGCACCCAAGTAGGCATGTAAGACAGTCTGTATGTATACTGGCAGGAAAAAGAGGCAATTTGTAGGCCCTTGCACAAACTGGCTTTATTTTACCTAAATTCCCCCCCCCCCCCCCCCCTCCTGTGTGTACTCCAAAAGAGTGTTTAGTGCAGCCGGTAACCTTGTCAGCAATCAGCGTAGGAGGTTACTTTCACAAAATGTGTAGAAGATGATATTCATCAAAATGAATGATACATTCCTCCAGGAAGACCTTTACCAGCAATTGCCTCCAGAAAGTACACAGGGATCTGTGATGGTGGATTCCCATGGGGACGAATTAATACTCTGTGAGGATGAGGATGTACACACTGAAAGGGGTAAGGAATCGGAGGATGAGGACGACATCTTGCCTCTGTAGTTTGTTCAAGGAGAGATTAATTGCTTCTTTTTTGGTGGGGGGATTAATTGCTTCTTTTTTTGTGGTGGCCCAGACAAACCAATAATTTTAGCTACAGTCATGTGGCAGACCCTGTCTCTGAAATGATTGGTTTGTTAAAGTGTTTATGTCCTGTTTATACAACATAAGGGTGGGTGGGAGAGGCCAAGGACAATTCCATCTTGCACCTCTTTTTTTTCTGTGCAATATGTGCTCTTTGGCACCTAGTTTTTAAAACTGCCATTCTGTCTTCCACTAAAGTGCCACTCCTAGATGGGCCAGGTGTTTGTGCCGCCCACTTGTGTCGCTCAGCTTAGTCATCAAGCGACCTCGGTGCACCTTTTTTTTCTTTGCATGATGTGCTCTTTGGGCCTAGTTTTTAAAACTGCCATCCTGTCTGACACTGCAGTGCCACTTCTAGATGGGCCAGGTGTTTGTGCCGCACACTTGTGTCGCTTAGCTTAGTCATCCAGCGACCTTGTGCAACCTTTTGGCCTAAAAACAATATTGTGAGATGTGAGGTGTTCAGAATAGTCTGGAAATGAGTGGAAATTAATGTTATTGAGGTTAATAATACTGTAGGATCGAAATTACCCCCAATTTCTGTGATTTTAGCTGTTTTTATGCTTTTTTCAAAAATTATCCAGATCCAAAACCAAAACCCGACAGGGTGGTTTTTGCAAAACCAATCCAGATCCAAAACACGAGCGGGGATCCAGATCCAAAACCAAAACACAAAACCCGAAAAGTGTCCGCTGTACATCTCTAATTATAACTAGTGGTGGCACCTGTCATTGTTTTCTCTCCTGCATGTATATGTAACTGATGCTTTAAGCCCTCAATACTGTACATAGGCCCTCATTCCGAGTTGTTCGCTCGCAAGCTGCTTTTAGCAGCATTGCACATGCTAAGCCGCCGCCTACTGGGAGTGAATCTTAGCTTAGCAAAATTGCGAACGAAAGATTCTCTAAATTGCGATTAGAAATTTCTTTGCAGTTTCTGAGTAGCTCGAGACTTACTCTGCCACTGCGATCAGTTCAGTCAGTTTCGTTCCTGGTTTGACGTCACAAACACACCCAGCGTTCGCCCAGGCACTCCCCCGTTTCTCCAGCCACTCCCGCATTTTTCCCAGAAACGGCAGCGTTTTTTCACACACTCCCATAAAACGGACAGTTTCCGCCCAGAAACACACACTTCCTGTCAATCACATTACGATCACCAGAACGAAGAAAATTCCTCGTAATGCCGTGAGTAAAATACCAAACTTCTTAGCAAATTTACTTGGCGCAGTCGCAGTGCGAACATTGCGCATGCGCAATTAGCGGAAAATCGCTGCAATGCGAAGAAAATTACCGAGCGAACAACTCGGAATGAGGGCCATAGGACATTGCTTTGTTAGTTTAGTAGTGAAGCTTATTAGGGGTATGGTTCAGTGGCTAGTCCTCAAATGTATGTGGTGTTGTGAAGTGTCTGCACACATTACAATACTCAGTTTGTTATGAATGCAGAGTAAAACTGATTGCTCCCTTTGTGCGTGTTCATTGGAAGGGTATGTCATATACACAATCAAGCATGACACAACAATATTCATCAAAGAATTGTTAAGGATGCCTGCGGGAGTTTCTGCGTTTTCTGATCCTTCCACAGAAACAAGACTAATTACAGCTGCATAATTCAATAGTTCCTCTGTATGTAAAACCTTTTTTTCCTTCTTTTGTCTTGCTCTCAAGATACATAAACCATGAGTGGGATGTCAAGCTTTGTTTGACTTTAAAATTCGCAGTAATTAAAATAAAATAATATCTTTTTATCTGACAGGCAGATGCAAGGAGTTTCCAATCCTCTTAGCACTATTCAGTAGAGATGAGCGCCGGAAATTTTTCGGGTTTTGTGTTTTGGTTTTGGGTTCGGTTCCGCGGCCGTGTTTTGGGTTCGACCGCGTTTTGGCAAAACCTCACCGAATTTTTTTTGTCGGATTCGGGTGTGTTTTGGATTCGGGTGTTTTTTTCAAAAAACCCTAAAAAACAGCTTAAATCATAGAATTTGGGGGTAATTTTGATCCCAAAGTATTATTAACCTCAAAAAACATAATTTACACTCATTTTCAGCCTATTCTGAACACATCACACCTCACAATATTATTTTTAGTCCTAAAATTTGCACCGAGGTCGCTGTGTGAGTAAGATAAGCGACCCTAGTGGCCGACACAAACACCGGGCCCATCTAGGAGTGGCACTGCAGTGTCACGCAGGATGGCCCTTCCAAAAAACCCTCCCCAAACAGCACATGACGCAAAGAAAAAAAGAGGCGCAATGAGGTAGCTGACTGTGTGAGTAAGATTAGCGACCCTAGTGGCCGACACAAACACCGGGCACATCTAGGAGTGGCACTGCAGTGTCACGCAGGATGTCCCTTCCAAAAAACCCTCCCCAAACAGCACATGACGCAAAGAAAAAAAGAGGCGCAATGAGGTAGCTGACTGTGTGAGTAAGATTAGCGACCCTAGTGGCCGACACAAACACCGGGCCCATCTAGGAGTGGCACTGCAGTGTCACGCAGGATGTCCCTTCCAAAAAACCCTCCCCAATCAGCACATGATGCAAAGAAAAAGAAAAGAAAAAAGAGGTGCAAGATGGAATTATCCTTGGGCCCTCCCACCCACCCTTATGTTGTATAAACAAAACAGGACATGCACACTTTAACCAACCCATCATTTCAGTGACAGGGTCTGCCACACGACTGTGACTGATATGACGGGTTGGTTTGGACCCCCCCCAAAAAAGAAGCAATTAATCTCTCCTTGCACAAACTGGCTCTACAGAGGCAAGATGTCCACCTCATCTTCACCCTCCGATATATCACCGTGTACATCCCCCTCCTCACAGATTATCAATTCGTCCCCACTGGAATCCACCATCTCAGCTCCCTGTGTACTTTGTGGAGGCAATTGCTGCTGGTCAATGTCTCCGCGGAGGAATTGATTATAATTCATTTTAATGAACATCATCTTCTCCACATTTTCTGGATGTAACCTCGTACGCCGATTGCTGACAAGGTGAGCGGCGGCACTAAACACTCTTTCGGAGTACACACTTGTGGGAGGGCAACTTAGGTAGAATAAAGCCAGTTTGTGCAAGGGCCTCCAAATTGCCTCTTTTTCCTGCCAGTATAAGTACGGACTGTGTGACGTGCCTACTTGGATGCGGTCACTCATATAATCCTCCACCATTCTATCAATGTTGAGAGAATCATATGCAGTGACAGTAGACGACATGTCCGTAATCGTTGTCAGGTCCTTCAGTCCGGACCAGATGTCAGCATCAGCAGTCGCTCCAGACTGCCCTGCATCACCGCCAGCGGGTGGGCTCGGAATTCTGAGCCTTTTCCTCGCACCCCCAGTTGCGGGAGAATGTGAAGGAGGAGATGTTGACAGGTCGCGTTCCGCTTGACTTGACAATTTTGTCACCAGCAGGTCTTTCAACCCCAGCAGACCTGTGTCTGCCGGAAAGAGAGATCCAAGGTAGGCTTTAAATCTAGGATCGAGCACGGTGGCCAAAATGTAGTGCTCTGATTTCAACAGATTGACCACCCGTGAATCCTTGTTAAGCGAATTAAGGGCTGCATCCACAAGTCCCACATGCCTAGCGGAATCGCTCCGTGTTAGCTCCTTCTTCAATGCCTCCAGCTTCTTCTGCAAAAGCCTGATGAGGGGAATGACCTGACTCAGGCTGGCAGTGTCTGAACTGACTTCACGTGTGGCAAGTTCAAAGGGCATCAGAACCTTGCACAACGTTGAAATCATTCTCCACTGCACTTGAGACAGGTGCATTCCATCTCCTATATCGTGCTCAATTGTATAGGCTTGAATGGCCTTTTGCTGCTCCTCCAACCTCTGAAGCATATAGAGGGTTGAATTCCACCTCGTTACCACTTCTTGCTTCAGATGATGGCAGGGCAGGTTCAGTAGTTTTTGGTGGTGCTCCAGTCTTCTGTACGTGGTGCCTGTACGCCGAAAGTGTCCCGCAATTTTTCTGGCCACCGACAGCATCTCTTGCACGCCCCTGTCGTTTTTTAAAAAATTCTGCACCACCAAATTCAAGGTATGTGCAAAACATGGGACGTGCTGGAATTTGCCCATATTTAATGCACACACAATATTGCTGGCGTTGTCCGATGCCACAAATCCACAGGAGAGTCCAATTGGGGTAAGCCATTCCGCGATGATCTTCCTCAGTTGCCGTAAGAGGTTTTCAGCTGTGTGCGTATTCTGGAAAGCGGTGATACAAAGCGTAGCCTGCCTAGGAAAGAGTTGGCGTTTGCGAGATGCTGCTACTGGTGCCGCCGCTGCTGTTCTTGCGGCGGGAGTCCATACATCTACCCAGTGGGCTGTCACAGTCATATAGTCCTGACCCTGCCCTACTCCACTTGTCCACATGTCCGTGGTTAAGTGGACATTGGGTACAACTGCATTTTTTAGGACACTGGTGAGTCTTTTTCTGACGTCCGTGTACATTCTCGGTATCGCCTGCCTAGAGAAGTGGAACCTAGATGGTATTTGGTAACGGGGGCACACTGCCTCAATAAATTGTCTAGTTCCCTGTGAACTAACGGCGGATACCGGACGCACGTCTAACACCAACATAGTTGTCAAGGACTCAGTTATCCGCTTTGCAGTAGGATGACTGCTGTGATATTTCATCTTCCTCGCAAAGGACTGTTGAACAGTCAATTGCTTACTGGAAGTAGTACAAGTGGGCTTACGACTTCCCCTCTGGGATGACCATCGACTCCCAGCGGCAACAACAGCAGCGCCAGCAGCAGTAGGCGTTACACGCAAGGATGCATCGGAGGAATCCCAGGCAGGAAAGGACTCGTCAGACTTGCCAGTGACATGGCCTGCAGGACTATTGGCATTCCTGGGGAAGGAGGAAATTGACACTGAGGGAGTTGGTGGGGTGGTTTGCGTGAGCTTGGTTACAAGAGGAAGGGATTTACTGGTCAGTGGACTGCTTCCGCTGTCACCCAAAGTTTTTGAACTTGTCACTGACTTATTATGAATGCGCTGCAGGTGACGTATAAGGGAGGATGTTCCGAGGTGGTTAACGTCCTTACCCCTACTTATTACAGCTTGACAAAGGGAACACACGGCTTGACACCTGTTGTCCGCATTTCTGGTGAAATACCTCCACACCGAAGAGCTGATTTTTTTGGTATTTTCACCTGGCATGTCAACGGCCATATTCCTCCCACGGACAACAGGTGTCTCCCCGGGTGCCTGACTTAAACAAACCACCTCACCATCAGAATCCTCCTGGTCAATTTCCTCCCCAGCGCCAGCAACACCCATATCCTCCTCATCCTGGTGTACTTCAACACTGACATCTTCAATCTGACTATCAGGAACTGGACTGCGGGTGCTCCTTCCAGCACTTGCAGGGGGCATGCAAATAGTGGAAGGCGCATGCTCTTCACGTCCAGTGTTGGGAAGGTCAGGCATCGCAAACGACACAATTGGACTCTCCTTGTGGATTTGGGATTTCAAAGAACGCACAGTTCTTTGCGGTGCTTTTGCCAGCTTGAGTCTTTTCAGTTTTCTAGCGAGAGGCTGAGTGCTTCCATCCTCATGTGAAGCTGAACCACTAGCCATGAACATAGGCCAGGGCCTCAGCCGTTCCTTGCCACTCCGTGTGGTAAATGGCATATTGGCAAGTTTACGCTTCTCCTCCGACAATTTTATTTTAGGTTTTGGAGTCCTTTTTTTTCTGATATTTGGTGTTTTGGATTTGACATGCTCTGTACTATGACATTGGGCATCGGCCTTGGCAGACGACGTTGCTGGCATTTCATCGTCTCGGCCATGACTAGTGGCAGCAGCTTCAGCACGAGGTGGAAGTGGATCTTGATCTTTCCCTAATTTTGGAACCTCAACTTTTTTGTTCTCCATATTTTATAGGCAGAACTAAAAGGCACCTCAGGTAAACAATGGAGATGGATGGATTGGATACTAGTATACAATTATGGACGGACTGCCACGGTTAGGTGGTATAAAAAAACCACGGTTAGGTGGTATATATTATAATAATAATACAATTATGGATGGACGGACTGCCTGCCGACTGCCGACACAGAGGTAGCCACAGCCGTGAACTACCGCACTGTACACTGGTTGATAAAGAGATAGTAGTATACTCGTAACAACTAGTATGACACTATGACGACGGTATAAAGAATGAAAAAAAAACCACGGTTAGGTGGTATATATTATAATAATAATACAATTATGGATGGACGGACTGCCTGCCGACTGCCGACACAGAGGTAGCCACAGCCGTGAACTACCGCACTGTACACTGGTTGATAAAGAGATAGTAGTATACTCGTAACAATTAGGATGACACTATGACGGTATAAAGAATGAAAAAAAAACCACGGTTAGGTGGTAGGTATATAATAATAAATAATACAATTCTGGTCGGACGGACTGCCTGCCGTGTGCCGACACAGAGGTAGCCACAGCCGTGAACTACCGCACTGTACACTGGTTGATAAAGAGATAGTAGTATACTCGTAACAATTAGGATGACACTATGACGGTATAAAGAATGAAAAAAAAACCACGGTTAGGTGGTAGGTATATAATAATAAATAATACAATTCTGGTCGGACGGACTGCCTGCCGTGTGCCGACACAGAGGTAGCCACAGCCGTGAACTACCGCACTGTACACTGGTTGATAAAGAGATAGTAGTATACTCGTAACAATTAGGATGACACTATGACGGTATAAAGAATGAAAAAAAAAACCACGGTTAGGTGGTAGGTATATAATAATAAATAATACAATTCTGGTCGGACGGACTGCCTGCCGTGTGCCGACACAGAGGTAGCCACAGCCGTGAACTACCGCACTGTACACTGGTTGATAAAGAGATAGTAGTATACTCGTAACAATTAGGATGACACTATGACGGTATAAAGAATGAAAAAAAAACCACGGTTAGGTGGTAGGTATATAATAATAAATAATACAATTCTGGTCGGACGGACTGCCTGCCGTGTGCCGACACAGAGGTAGCCACAGCCGTGAACTACCGCACTGTACACTGGTTGATAAAGAGATAGTAGTATACTCGTAACAATTAGGATGACACTATGACGGTATAAAGAATGAAAAAAAAACCACGGTTAGGTGGTAGGTATATAATAATAAATAATACAATTCTGGTCGGACGGACTGCCTGCCGTGTGCCGACACAGAGGTAGCCACAGCCGTGAACTACCGCACTGTACACTGGTTGATAAAGAGATAGTAGTATACTCGTAACAATTAGGATGACACTATGACGGTATAAAGAATGAAAAAAAAACCACGGTTAGGTGGTAGGTATATAATAATAAATAATACAATTCTGGTCGGACGGACTGCCTGCCGTGTGCCGACACAGAGGTAGCCACAGCCGTGAACTACCGCACTGTACACTGGTTGATAAAGAGATAGTAGTATACTCGTAACAATTAGGATGACACTATGACGGTATAAAGAATGAAAAAAAAACCACGGTTAGGTGGTAGGTATATAATAATAAATAATACAATTCTGGTCGGACGGACTGCCTGCCGTGTGCCGACACAGAGGTAGCCACAGCCGTGAACTACCGCACTGTACACTGGTTGATAAAGAGATAGTAGTATACTCGTAACAATTAGGATGACACTATGACGGTATAAAGAATGAAAAAAAAACCACGGTTAGGTGGTAGGTATATAATAATAAATAATACAATTCTGGTCGGACGGACTGCCTGCCGTGTGCCGACACAGAGGTAGCCACAGCCGTGAACTACCGCACTGTACACTGGTTGATAAAGAGATAGTAGTATACTCGTAACAATTAGGATGACACTATGACGGTATAAAGAATGAAAAAAAAACCACGGTTAGGTGGTAGGTATATAATAATAAATAATACAATTCTGGTCGGACGGACTGCCTGCCGTGTGCCGACACAGAGGTAGCCACAGCCGTGAACTACCGCACTGTACACTGGTTGATAAAGAGATAGTAGTATACTCGTAACAATTAGGATGACACTATGACGGTATAAAGAATGAAAAAAAAACCACGGTTAGGTGGTAGGTATATAATAATAAATAATACAATTCTGGTCGGACGGACTGCCTGCCGTGTGCCGACACAGAGGTAGCCACAGCCGTGAACTACCGCACTGTACACTGGTTGATAAAGAGATAGTAGTATACTCGTAACAATTAGGATGACACTATGACGGTATAAAGAATGAAAAAAAAAACCACGGTTAGGTGGTAGGTATATAATAATAAATAATACAATTCTGGTCGGACGGACTGCCTGCCGTGTGCCGACACAGAGGTAGCCACAGCCGTGAACTACCGCACTGTACACTGGTTGATAAAGAGATAGTAGTATACTCGTAACAATTAGGATGACACTATGACGGTATAAAGAATGAAAAAAAAACCACGGTTAGGTGGTAGGTATATAATAATAAATAATACAATTCTGGTCGGACGGACTGCCTGCCGTGTGCCGACACAGAGGTAGCCACAGCCGTGAACTACCGCACTGTACACTGGTTGATAAAGAGATAGTAGTATACTCGTAACAATTAGGATGACACTATGACGGTATAAAGAATGAAAAAAAAACCACGGTTAGGTGGTAGGTATATAATAATAAATAATACAATTCTGGTCGGACGGACTGCCTGCCGTGTGCCGACACAGAGGTAGCCACAGCCGTGAACTACCGCACTGTACTGTGTCTGCTGCTAATATAGACTGGTTGATATTTAAAGAGATATTAGTAGTATACAACAATACTATACTGGTGGTCAGGCACTGGTCACCACTCCTGCAGCAAAAGTGTGCACTGTTAATTAATATAATTGTACTCCTGGCTCCTGCTAACAACCTGCAGTGCTCCCCAGTCTCCCCCACAATTAATTATAAGCTTTTAATTTATACATTGATGACTGTGCAGCACACTGGGCTGAGCTGAGTGCACACAGACTGAGTCACACTGTGTGACTGACTGTGCTGTGTATCGTTTTTTTTTTCAGGCAGAGAACGGATATAGCAGAGAGAAGTGAACGGATATATTATATTAAATAAAAGTTAACTAGCAACTGCACTGGTCACTGACTGTGGTAAACTAACTCTGTCTGCGACTCTGCACAATCTCTCTCTATCTAATCTATCTATCTCTATTCTAATGGAGAGGACGCCAGACACGTCCTCTCCCTATCAATCTCAATGCACGAGTGAAAATGGCGGCGACGCGCGGCTCCTTATATAGAATCCGAGTCTCGCGAGAATCCGACAGCGTCATGATGACGTTCGGGCGCGCTCGGGTTAACCGAGCAAGGCGGGAAGATCCGAGTCGCTCGGACCCGTGAAAAAAAACATGAAGTTCGGGCGGGTTCGGATTCCGAGGAACCGAACCCGCTCATCTCTACTATTCAGGCAGAGTATATTATTATAGGTCATTCACCTGGATACTTTGACATTTCAACTTATCTATTGATGAGAGCCCGTCACTAAAATAATAACACACCTTATGGTGAGTTTGAAGCAACTCCCTAATTATGACTGTATATGCAATTATACTGCTCCTGTTCTTTTTCTCTTGGGAGTGTTATTTACATATGACCCTTCTGAGCAAAATAAGGACCAAGTGAAGCCATAGGCAGAATAGCAGTTATGTAGCCAGGGGACCAATATAACCATGTCCCTTGGCTGTGGAGTTAACTCCCTGGCTAGTGGAGCCGGTTAAAAAGACTACAGGGGACCCCTGCGTAATTTCCCCCCCATATTTGTGGAACCAGGACTGGTCCAAGAGCCCAGTGCTGGTTATTAAAAACAATGGGACCTTACACATTTTTTCTCCTGTATTTTAGAACCATGACTTGTTCAAAGCCTGTGGCTGGATATGCTTGTGTGTGTGTGGGGGGAAGGGGGGGGGGGGGGGGGCACACGTAATTTATTTTTATACAGATGTATCTTTGAGCATGATGCTATATGCTGCGGCATAGTGAATAGTAGTGGGTACGTGCCGCTACTCTGACCACAGGACACTACACAGACGGGGTTCACTACGATCTGCCGGCTTACCGACAGTGTGGCGAGCGCAAATGAGCCCCTTGCGGGCTCGCTGCGCTCGCCACGCTACGGGCACGGTGGCGCGCTACGCGCGCCACACTATTTTATTCTCCCTCCAGGGGGGTCGTGGACCCCCACGAGGGAGAATAAGTGTCGGTATGCCGGCTGTCGGGCTCCCGGCGCCGGTATGCTGGTCGCCGGGAGCCCGACCGCCGGCATACTGAAGACCACCCCGCAGACGACGCGGGTAGCAGGGAGCAATGCTCCCGCTACCAGTACATATAAAGGGGGGACTGAAAGAGGTCATTAGCCTGGGTAGCGGGAAACTATACTCCCACTTCCTGTACATGTGACTGCTGCAGCTGTAGTCATGGGCAAAGTGATTCACTGAACTGAGTTGAGACACATGACTCAGTTCAGTGAAGTGTCTCGAGTCAGTGTCTCGGCACATGAGTCATGACTCATCTGTAGTGGAATGTGTTGCAGAGACTGCACATGAATCAGTGAGTTGCCAGTGCTGGAGGATCAGTGCTGGACTCATGGAGTTATTCAGCTGCAGTGATTGTACAGTGTATCTGGGGGAGGCAGCTGCTTATGCCCTGATAATAATATATTAACATAGATTCACTGTTATGTTGATATATTATTAATAAGCACTTATTGCGTACTAGTTATAGAATATGCACATTACTTCTGGCTGAGGAGAGAAAGCGTAAAGGCCCGTACACACTGGTCGATATATCGGCCATTCTCTTGAACGGCCGATACATCGCGGGACCGTCGGCCAGTGTGTACGGGCGATACGTCTGTGAACTCTGTCGTTCACAGACGTATCGCGTCGGCCGCACAGCACAGCCGACAGCCAATATATCTAACGATATATTGGCCCGTCGCTGTGTGTGTACGGGGCGGTCGTCCGACCGCCCGTACACATGCTGCGGCGGCCGGCGGTGATTGACAGGTGAACTGGGCAGGCGCGAGCGCCCGCCCGCCCAGTTCATGACGTCAGTCCCCCGACGGATCGGGCTGTGTGTATGCACAGCACACTGCCCGATCCGTACATAGATATATCTGCAGATCAATTGATCTGCAGATATATCTAATAGTGTGTACCCACCTTAACAGCCATGAAACACATCATTCAGTCTGTAACTAAACCAAATAAAAACATTTTTTATTTTATTTTGCATACTTTGCTAATTAATATTTTAGGTGGGCTTTTTTTTAGGTGGACTTGGATTTATTATATTATCTACTATCTAGCCTCCAGGGAGTTTGTCACCCACAATCACATTGAGCAGGAACAGTGAGTTGAGAGCCCTGTACCACAGGGGCTCCACCTCCTGCAGGCTTATGCTGCATGAATCAGATCCATCCACTGAGTCACTGAGTCTACACAGTGTACAACTGTCTCACTCACTGGCAGACTCAGGATGAATCATGATTCATGACATGGATCAGGCACAGCAGCAGAGCACTCACTGACTGGTGAGTCGTGACTGCTCCCTCCCCCCTCCCACTGGGTGTCACCTGGTATAGCCTCTGGCCAATCACAGCTAAAGACACTCAGCAGCAGAACACACTGACTGAAGGACACACTGAGTTTCCTCCCTCTGGCTGAGAGATGCTGCTGCTGCAGCTGTCTCGACTCGTGAAACAGTGAGTGACTCGAATCATTCACACTTCCTGATGATTCGAGTCACTGTGTTGAGACAGTGAGTCAGTAGCCATCTCTATGCAGCTGGCTGTCTATAGAAATGTTTGTGCTATGCTATGTACTGCTATGATACGCTGCCAAATGCAGCAAACACTTAAATGGATAGATCTTTATTTTTTAACCGTTTCAACACATTTACACAGAGAAGTACTGCACAGATCTCACTGATCTGTGCAAGCATCTCTAAACATGCTGATGAGGGGGACATCTATTTAAAAGTGCATTTTGATCCGAGTTTTAACAATTCACGGGTGCGTTTGCAGAAACAATTCTAGGTAAATTTCCGTGTTTCTATGTTGTTTTTGGATTACATCTGAGTTTGTGTATTTGATTGTATGTCCGTGTCCACCCATGTTTTGTACTTCTTTTTTGACCAAATATTCCCGCCAGGGGTGGATAGTCCATCGGCCCCACAAGGAAGATTACCGATGGGCCGTTGCGCACGCAGTGCCTATTTTGTTTGTTGACCTGTGAGGGGTGGTGCTGCCGCCATAGTTATACGGTATACCTCTGGTGCTGCCTATGTGAGGCCACTTCTATAAATTTTCCAAGGTCACTCTCCATTCCCAATCTGCCCCTGCCCAACTTTGAAAGAAAGTGCAATGGAATACGCTTGAAACAGAAATGTTAATAAATAAATTAATATATAGGGGTATATGCAATTGCGGTTGAATTCCCGAAAATGTCGACAAACGGGATATTTTCGCCCAAAAAAAATATTTGACAATGCAATTCAGTACTTTTCGTCAAAAAAACTGACTTTCAAAATTCGACTTTTTGAAATTCGACATTTGTCAAATTCGACATTTCTGCAATGGTACAAATGCGGCAATTCGACAAAAGTATATTCAATTGAAGATTGTAAATTCGACAACAGTGATTTTAGACAGTAAATTTGTCATTTTCAATCCGCCACACTTTGCTGGTGGAATCTAATAAAAAAATGTAAAAACATGTTTTTTTGTGTGTTTTTTTTATTGGTAATAGCATATCTATTTATATTAGAAGGGATTAGGTACATGGTTTGTCTATTTAGGAGGCACAAGTATTATTTATATATTTAAAAAAAAAATAAGATTTTACTCACCGGTAAATCTATTTCTCGTAGTCCGTAGTGGATGCTGGGAACTCCGTAAGGACCATGGGGAATAGCGGGCTCCGAAGGAGGCTGGGCACTCTAGAAAGATTTATGACTACCTGGTGTGCACTGGCTCCTCCCACTATGACCCTCCTCCAAGCCTCAGTTAGGACACTGTGCCCGGACGAGCTGACATAATAAGGAAGGATTTTGAATCCCGGGTAAGACTCAAACCAGCCACACCAATCACACCGTACAACTCGTGATACTATATCCAGTTTGACAGTATGAAAACAACTGAGCCTCTCAACAGATGGCTCAACAATAACCCTTTAGTTAGCAATAACTATTTACAAGTATTGCAGACAATCCGCACTTGGGATGGGCGCCCAGCATCCACTACGGACTACGAGAAATAGATTTACCGGTGAGTAAAATTTTATTTTCTCTGACGTCCTAGTGGATGCTGGGAACTCCGTAAGGACCATGGGGATTATACCAAAGCTCCCAAACGGGCGGGAGAGTGCGGATGACTCTGCAGCACCGAATGAGAGAACTCAAGGTCCTCCTCAGCCAGGGTATTAAATTTGTAGAATTTTGAAAACGTGTTTGCCCCTGACCAAGTAACAGCTCGGCAAAGTTGTAAAGCCGAGACCCCTCGGGCAGCCGCCCAAGATGAGCCCACCTTCCCTGTGGAATGGGCTTTCACTGATTTAGGATGCGGCAGTCCAGCCGCAGAATGCGCCTGCTGAATCATGTCACAGATCCAGCGAGCGATAGTCTGCTTAGAAGCAGGAGCACCCAGCCTGTTGGGTGCATACAGGATAAATAGCGAGTCAATTTTCCTGACTCTAGCCGTCCTGGAAACATAATTTTTCTAGGCCCTGACTACGTCCAGTAACTTGGAATCCTCCAAGTCCCTAGCAGCCGCAGGCACCACAATAGGTTGGTTCAAGTGAAAAACTGATACCACCTTAAGGAGAAACTGGGGACGAGTCCTCAATTCTGCCCTATCCATATGGAAAATCAGATAAGGACTTTTATATGACAAAGCCGCCAATTCTGATACACGCCTGGCCGAAACCAAGGCCAATAACATGACCACTTTCAACGTGAGATATTTTAGATCCACGGTTTTTAGTGGTTCAAACCAATGTGATTTTAAGAAACTCAACACCACGTTGAGATCCCAAGGTGCCACTGGAGGCACAACTGGGGGCTGAATATGCAGCACTCCTTTTACAATGTCTGAACTTCAGGTACTGAAGCTAATTTTTTCTGGAAGAAAATCGACAGAGCCGAGATCTGTATCTTAATGGAACCTAATTTTAGACACTCCTGCTTGTAGGAAATGCAGAAATCGACCTAGTTGAAATTCCTCTGTTGGGGCCTTTTTTGGCCTCACACCAAGCAACATATTTCCGCCATATGCGGTGATAATGTTTTGCAGTAACATCTTTCCTGGCTTGAATCAGCGTAGGAATGACTTCCTCCGGAATGCCCTTTTCCTTTAGGATCCGGCGTTCAACCGCCATGCCATCAAAACGTAGCCGCGGTAAGTCTTGGAACAGACAGAGCCCCTGCTGCAGCAGGTCCTGTCTGAGCGGCAGAGGCCATGGGTCCTCTGATATATTTTCTTGAAGTTCTGGGTACCAGGCTCTTCTTGGCCAATCCGGAACCACGAGTATCGTTCTTACTCCTCGCCTTCTTATTATTCTCAGTACCTTTGGTATGAGAGGCAGAGGGGGGTACACATAAACCGACTGGTACACCCACGGTGTTACCAGAGCGTCCACAGCTATCGCCTGAAGGTCCCTTGACCTGGCGCAATATCTTTTATAGCTTTTTGTTGAGGCGGGACGCCTTCATGTCCACCTGTGGCCTTTCCCAATGGTGTACAATCCTTTGGAAGACTTCTGGATGAAGTCCCCACACTCTCGGGTGGAAGTCGTGTCTGCTGAGAAGATCTGCTTCCCAGTTGTCCATTCCGGGAATGAACACTGCTGACAGTGCTAACACTGATTTTCCGCCCATCGGAGAATCCTTGTGGCTTCTGCCATCGCCATCCTGCTTCTTGTGCCGCCCTGTTGGTTTACATGGGCGACTGCCGTGATGTTGCCTGATTGGATCAGGACCGGCTGGTTTTGAAGCAGAGGCCTTGCCTGACTCAGGGCATTGTAAATGGCCCTCTGTTCCAGAATATTTATGTAGGGAAGTCACCTGAGTTGACCAAAGTCCCTGGAAGGTTCTTCCCTGTGTGACTGCCCCCCAGCCTCAAAGGCTGGCATCCATGGTCACTAGGACCTAGTCCTGCTGTATGTCGAACCTGCGGCCCTCTTGAAGATGGGCACTCTGCAGCCACTACAGTAGAGATACCCTGGTCCTTGGAGACAGGGTTATCAGCCTAATGCATCTGAAGATGCGACCCGGACCACTTGTCTAACAGGTCCCCCTGAAAAGTTCTTGCATGGAACCTGCCGAATGGGATTGCTTCGTTGGAAGCTATCATTTTTCCCAGGACTCGCGTGCAATGATGCACCGATAACTGTTTTGGCTTCAGGAGGTCTCTGACTAGAGATGACAGCTCCTTGGCTTTCTCCTCCTGGAGAAACACTTATTTCTGGTCTGTGTCCAGAACCATCCCCAGGAACAGTAGACGTGTCGTAGGAACCAGCTGTGACTCTGGACTGTTTAGAATCCAACCGTGCTGTTGTAGCACTTTCCAAAATAGTGCTACCCCGACTAGCAACTGCTCCTTGGACCTCGCCCTCATAAGGAGATTGTCCAAGTACGGGATAATTAAAAACTCCCCTTTTTCGAAGGAGTATCATCATTCCGGCCATTACCATGGTAACACCCTCGGTGCCATGTACAGTCCAAACGGCAGAGTCTGGACTTGGTAATGGTAATCCTGTACCACAAATCTGAGGTACTCCTGGCGAGGATAGTAAATAGGGACATGCAGGTAAGCATCCTTGATGTCCCGGGATACCATGTAATCCCCCTCGTCCAGGCTTGCAATAACCGCCCTGAGCGATTCCATCTTGAACTTGAATTTTTTATGTATGTGTTCAAGGATTTTAAATATAAAAAAGGGTCACACCGAACCAAGCGGTTTCGGTACCCCAAACCGTGTGGAATAGTAACCCCGTCCTTGTTGGAGTAGGGGCACCTTAAGTATTACCTGCTGGGAATACAGCTTATTAATTGCCTCTAGCACAGCCTCCCTGCCTGAGGGAGTTGTCGGCAAGGCATATTTGAGGAAACGGCGGGGGGAAGACATATCGAATTCCAGCTTGTACCCCTGAAATACTACTTGAATGAAACAGGGATCCACCTGTGATCGAGCCCACTGATCGCTGAAATTTTTGAGACGGCCCCCCACCGTACCTGGCTACACCTGTGGAGCCCCAGCGTCATGCTGTGGACTCAGAGGAAGCGAGAGAAGAATTATGATTCTGGGAACAGGCTGACTGGTGCAGCTTTTTCCCTCTTCCCTTGTCTCTGTACAGAAAGGAAGCGCCTTTGACCCGCTTGCTTTTCTGAAGCCGAAAGGACTGTACCTGATAATACAGTGCTTTCTTAGTCTGTGAGGAAAACTGAGGTAAAAATATTTCTTCCCAGCTGTTGCTGCGGATACGAGGTCCCAGAGACCATCCCCAAATAATTCCTCACCCTTATAAGGCAGAATCTCTATGCGCCTTTTAAGGTCAGCATCACCTGTCCAGTGACAGGTCTCTAATACCCTCCTGACAGAATGGACATTACATTCATTTTGGATGCCAGCCGGCAAAATATCCCTCTGTGCATCCCTCATATATAAGACGACGTCTTTAATATGTTCTCATGTTAGCAAACTAGTATGTTTGACAGGGTCACTGACCACGCTGCAGCAGCACGCTCTGCAGGTTTCAGTCTAGTACCTGAGTGTGTAAATACAGACTTCAGGATAGCCTCCTGCTTTTTATCAACAGGTACCTTCAAAGTGGCCGTTCCTAAAACGGCAGTGCCACCTATTTTGACAACCGTGTGAGCGCCTTATCCACCCTAGGGGATATCTCCCAGCGTAACTTATCCTCTGGCGGGAAAAGGTACGCCATCAGTAACTTTTTAGAAATTACCAGTTTCTTATCAGGGGGAACCCACGCTTTTCACACACTTCATTCATTCATCTGATGGGGGAACAAAACACTGCCTGCTTTTTCTCCCCAAACATAAAAACCCATTTTTAGAGGTTAATGTCAGAAATGTGTAACACATTTTTTATTGCCGGGATCAAGTCACGGATGTTCCTAGTGGATTGTGTATATGTCTCAACCTTGTCGACACTGGTGTCAGACTCCGTGTCGACATCTGTGTCTGCCATCTGAATGAGCGGGCGTTTTTGAGCCCCTGATGGCCTTTGAGACGCCTGGGCAGGCACGGGCTGAGAAGCCGGCTGTCCCACAGCTGTTACGTCATCCACCCTTTTATGTAAGGAGTTGACACTGTCGGTTAATACCTTTTACCTAACCATCCACTCTGGTGTCGGCCCCACAGGGGGCGACATCACATTTATCGGCATCTGCTCCGTCACTATATAAGCCTCCTCCTCAAACATGTCGACACAGCTGTACCGACACACCGCACACACACAGGGAATGCTCTGACTGAGGACAGGACCCACAAAGCCCTTTGGGGAGACAGAGAGAGAGTATGCCAGCACACACCAGAGCGCTATATAATGTGGGGATTAACACTATAACTGAGTGAATTTTCCCCCATAGCTGCTTGTATATACAATATTGCGCCTAAATTTAGTGCCCCCCCTCTCTTTTTAACCCTTTGAGCCTGAAAACTACAGGGGAGAGCCAGGGAGCTTCCTTCCACTGGATCTGTGAAGGAGAAATGGCGCCAGTGTGCTGCAGGAGATAGCCCCGCCCCTTTTCCGCGGCCTATTCTCCCGCTTTTTTTAGGATTCTGGCAGGGGTATTTTCCACATATATAGCCTCTAGGGCTATATATTGTGGTATTTTTGCCAGCAAAGGTGTTATAATTGTTTCTCAGGGCGCCCCCCCCCAGCGCCCTGCACCCTCAGTGACCGGAGTGTGAAGTGTGTGTGAGGAGCAATGGCGCACAGCTGCAGTGCTGTGCGCTACCTTGGAGAAGACTGATGTCTTCTGCCGCCGATTTTCCGGACCTCTTCTTGCTTCTGGCTCTGTAAGGGGGACGGCGGCGCGGCTCCGGGACCGAACACCAAGGACTGGGCCTGCGGTCGATCCCTCTGGAGCTAATGGTGTCCAGTAGCCTAAGAAGCCCAATCCGGCTGCAAGCAGGCGAGTTCGCTTCTTCTCCCCTTAGTCCCTCGCTGCAGTGAGCCTGTTGCCAGCAGGTCTCACTGAAAATAAAAAACCTAAGTCTATCTTTCTTTCTAAGAGCTCAGGAGAGCCCCTAGTGTGCATCCAACCTCGGCCGGGCACAAAATCTAACTGAGGCTTGGAGGAGGGTCATAGTGGGAGGAGCCAGTGCACACCAGGTAGTCATAAATCTTTCTAGAGTGCCCAGCCTCCTTCGGAGCCCGCTATTCCCCATGGTCCTTACGGAGTTCCCAGCATCCACTAGGACGTCAGAGAAATATATATATATATTTTTTAAGGGAATGGGGTAAAAATCAGAAAAAAAATGCGTGGGGTCCCCCTACTAAGCATAACCAGCCTCGGGCTCTTAGAGCCGGTCCTGGTTGCCAAAATACGGGGGGAAAATGACAGGGGATCCCCCATATTTTAACAACCAGCACGGGGCTCTGCGCCTGGTCCTGGTGCAAAAAATACGGGGGACAAAAAGAGTAGGGGTCCCCCATATTTTTTGTACCAGCACCGGGCTCCACTAGCTGGACAGATAATGCCACAGCCGGGGGTCACTTTTACACAGCGCCCTGCGGCCGTGGCATTAAATACCCAACTAGTCACCCCTGGCTGGGTACCCTGGAGGAGTGGGGACCCCTTCAATCAAGGGGTCCCCTCCCAGCCACCCAAGGGCCTGGGGTGAAGCCCGAGGCTGTCCTCCCCATCCAAGGGCTGCGGATGGGGGGCTGATAGCCTTTTGAAAATTGAAAGAATATTGTTTTTCCAGTAGTACTACAAGTCCCAGCAAGCCTCCCCCACAAGCTGGTACTTGGAGAACCAAAAGTACCAGCATGCGGGAGAAAAACGGGCCCGCTTGTACCTGTAGTTCTACTGGAAAAAAAATACCCAAATAAAAACAGGAGACACACACCGTGAAAGTAAAACTTTAGTTCACACCTGCTGACACACACATACTTACCTATGTTGACCCGCCGACTGGCACGTCCCCAATGTCGCCGACGATCCGGGGTACCTGTGAATAAAATTATACTCACCTGATCCAGTGCCCAGATAATAATCCACGTACTTGGCAAAAAAAAAAACGAACACCCGGACCAGGCGGACTGAAAGGGGTCCCATGTTTACACATGGGACCCCTTTCCCCGAATGCAGAGACCCCCGTGACTCCTGTCACAGAAAGGTCTCTTCAGCCAATCAGGAAGTGCCACTTCGTGGTACTCACCTGATTGGCTCTGCGCGTCTAAGCTCAGACGCGCATTGCACAGCCCCCTCCATTACTTTCAATGGTGGGAACTTTGCGGTCAGCGGTGAGGTCACCCGCGGTCAGCCGCTGACCGCGGGTAACCCCACCGCTGACCGCAAAGTTCCCACCATTAAAACTAATGGAGGGAGCTGTGCGATGCGCTGTCTGCCAGCTCAGACGTGCATACAGCCAATCAGGAGAGTGCCACGAAGTGGCGCTTCCTGATTGGCTGAAGGGACCTTTCTGTGACAGGTCGCCGGATCGTCGGCGACATTGGAGACGTGCCAGTCGGCGGGTCAACATAGGTAAGTATGTGTGTGTCGGCAGGTGTGAAATAAAGTTTTACCTCCAGGGTACCTCGGCCAGGGGTGACTAGTTGCGTATTTAATGCCACGGCCGCAGGGCGCTGTATAAAAGTGACCCCCGGCTGTGGCATTATCTACCCAGCTAGTGGAGCCCGATGCTGGTGTAAAAAATACGGGGGACCCCTACTCTTTTTGTCCCCCATATTTTTTGCACCAGCACCAGGCGCAGAGCCCGGTGCTGGTTTTAAAAATAAGGGGGATCCCCTGTCAGTTTTTCCCCCGGATTTTTAGAACCAGGACCGGCTCGAAGAGCCCAAGGCTTGTTATGCTTTGGAGGGGGGACCCCACGCAATTTTTTTTCGTGTTTTTTCCCGTTTTTTCCTGTTTTTTTTTTTAAATCTAATCAAAATCCGTCAAATCGGCCGTTTTTCGACAGCGGGACTGTCGAATCCGTTTTTTATTGAATATGTTGAATTCCGGCACCCACTTGCCGGAATTCGACGGTCGAATTGTGTCGAATTAAAAAACGGGCGAAAAATTGCCGCGATTCGCCGGCAATTGCATATACCCCATAGATATTACAGCGACAAATTATAAACCCTCTTGGTGTGACTGGGACTTTCACACAGCAGTGGAAATTTGAAACAAATAAAGCTATACTATACATTTAATTTTTTTCCCTGTGAGGGCTTATTTGATTTATTGTTTTGTGTGGTCCAATGTGTGTGTTTTTCCTGTTGTGGCCATTAGGGCTGCTTCCATAAACTTCCTGTGCTGATTTTCCATCCCAATCCACCCCTGATTCCCGCGTTTGTTCTTTAGAAAATTTCCATGAATTAAAAAATTACCATACTCTCTTGTGTTCGATAACTCGGGCAAACACAGAGTTTAGTAAATTTACCACTAAGAGAGAGTCATGGGGGGTAATTCCAAGTTGATCGCAGCAGGATTTTTTTTAGCAATTGGGCAAAACCATGTGCACTGCAGGGGAGGCAGATATAACATGTGCAGAGAGAGTTAGATTTGGGTGGGTTATTTTGTTTCTGTGCAGGGTAAATACTGGCTGCTTTATTTTTACACTGCAAATTAGATTGCAGATTGAACACACCCTATCCAAATCTAACTCTCTCTGCACATGTTATATCTGCCTCCCCTGCAGTGCACATGGTTTTGCCCAATTGCTAAAAAAAAATCCTACTGCGATCAACTTGGAATTACCCCCATAGTCTGCAAGAGAGAGAACGTGGTTAAAAGAGAAAAAAAAATAGTGAAATGAGAGACAGAAAAGGACTTGAGAAAAAGACAGTGAGATGAGTGAAATTACTGTATTTGTTATTAAGTGATGATAGGGCTGGTTCTCTTTCACCACTCATAACCTACTTATCACTGTGAGTTACTTAGAAAAATATTGCCATAGCAATACTGACTGGCAGTAGTAACAGAATTCTCATTGTTTTGACAGCTATCTTCACAGTAAAATAATGAAAAACAAATAAAAATATATATAGAACTAATTCCAAAAGAATTTTAATTGATTATTCCCTGCAATTATCATCCTAAAATGGCAGTAATGATAATAACAGGGTTTCAGCAGTACATGACATGTGCAGTACATTTTAGCTGGGATAAGCCCACATGTTCCTACAATATCAGAGATAGTTATTTTCACTACTTAATACATAGGGAGAAAATAGCACAGCCACTTAGTGAAGTCTGGAGTCTCTGGAGTCTTGACACAGCACAGCCAAAACAGCACAACGTGCCCCTATATACACAGTCACTATACTGTACAGTAGAAAAGGTTAGAGAAACAGTGCCTACAGTGCCTGGAAGAGAAGCAGGTCATGGATGGTCTTGCAAGATACAGAAGCATTGTGTCCAATGTTAAAGATGTGTCCATATAGATTGTTGCTGCAATGCGTATGCATCACAGCATGCATGGCGTGGGATAGCGGGAGCGTACGTACAATATGCATCAAAGATGTGCCAGAGTCTTTGCTTTCTATGTGCAGCACCGTCTTCCCGAAGATATCACCGGGAAGATGGTGCCGCAGTACAGGTATCCAGGGGGAGGGGGTTAGCGGACTCGAGGACTCTCCAGCAGCCCGGGCCTGGGTAATTTGTACCCTCTTCCCCTGCCTCTTGGCACCACTGTATGTGGGGGACTGGTGCGGGAAGTGCAACATATAGGGAGTGTTTAATGATAAATGGGGACTGGTGTGGTCAATGTTTAATTATACGTGGAGACTGGTATGGGGAATGTTTAATGCTATGCGTGAACTGGTGTGGGGAGTGTTTAATGTTATGTGGGGTCTGGTGTGAGGAGTGTTTAATGTTATGTGGGGACTGGTATGGATAGTGTTTAATGTTCTGTGGGTACTGGTGTGGGGAGTGTTTAATGTTATGTGGGGACTGGTATGGATAGTGTTTAATGTTCTGTGGGGACTGGTGTGGTGAATGTTTAATGTTATGTAGGGACTGGTGTGGGGAGTGTTTAATGTTATGTGGGGACTGGTATGGATAATGTTTAATGTTCTGTGGGGACTGGTGTGGTGAATGTTTAATGTTATGTAGGGACTGGGTGGGGAGTGTTTAATGTTATGTGGGGACTGGTGTGGGGAGTGTTTAATGTTATGTGGGGACTGGTATGGATAGTGTTTAATGTTCTGTGGGGACTGGTGTGGTGAATGTTTAATGTTATGTGGGGACTGGTGTGGGGAGTGTTTAATGTTATGTGGGGACTGGTATGGATAGTGTTTAATGTTCTGTGGGGACTGGTGTGGTGAATGTTTAATGTTATGTAGGGACTGGTGTGGGGAATGTTTAATTCTATGCCTGAACTGGTATGGGCAGTGCTTAATGTTATGTAGGGACTGGTGTGGGGAATGCTTAATGTTATGTGGGGAAAGTTTAATGTTATGTGTTGGAGTGTTTAATGTCATATGGGGACTAGTGTTTGGAATGTTTAATGCTATGTGGGGACTGGTGTAGGAAGTATTCAATGGTATGTGTGGCGAGTGTTTAATAGTATATTGGGTACTGGTGTGGGGAGTGTTTAACATTATGGGGGACTGGCGTGGGCAGTGTTTAATGGTACATGGGGATTGGTGTTGGGCATTAATATTGTGTAATTAAAATTATTTGGGATTGGAAGTAGCTATTATCATTTAATCGTGTCATGTAGTGGCTAGTGTAACAAATACGCATGTCATTAATCTGATGAGGGAAATGACTGAGGGGAACTAGGTCATTAATTAATTGTGAATGCATTTCGGGTAATGATTCCTATGGTTGAAGGAGGGGGGGGGGTTACTACATGTGATTGTTATTGATTTAATGTTGGGAGTTGTTGTGAAAAACAGCCCTGATTATTAAAATGAATGTGATTAATGATGACAAGGTTGGTTAGAGAGAAGGCGGCTTATTTATTAAGTGTAAATGCATAATTCAATAGACAGAATACGCCTTGCTTTGGGCGCCACGGCTTCACGCTATGCCTCTGGTCCCACTTACTGCTTTTCTGCATGGAGAGCCAGACCACCGTAACAGTGGTTATGCAATAATGAAAGCAACCTGCTCATCCTGCATAGTGATACGAGATTTCCTGTGATCACTATTGAATGAAAAGGAACTATATTATCCATTTAAAGAGTGTAAAACTGATTATGTTCATTGTACACAAAAAACTTACCTCCCAACATATGGACTTTGAAATTCAGGGCCTTCTGCATCCAAAAAGGGGGCATGGCCTTGGAGAAAGGAGAGTGGCATTATGACTTATTTCCTGTTTACCCCACTCAGTGCCGTAACTAGACATTTCAGTGCTATGTGCAAGAAACAGCATTGGCACCCCCCCCCCTCCCCCTGAGCTAAATAAATAGCCATTTCCCAGTAGGCTCTGTCACAGCCTCATCAATGGCAGTTAAATATATGGATAATATACGGCTTGCCCACTAAATGGGATGTCACACCAGCAGTCACTATGGGTAACACAGATTACAGTAAAGAAATATGAGAAATATGGTAGTGCCTGTCCCAGAACTTTCATATGGCAGCTGTCTAGCACAGTATACTCCCTTCTCTACTTACTGATCAAACAATATACAGTATGTGGTGAGTGTGGTGCAGTGCTCTGTGCAGACTTCACCACTTTAATGGCAATGGTTGCTCTCTCAGAGACTCGACTCATAATGGATGCCACTTAGTTCACCGCTCCCCCGCTCTCCCATATGCTTACTCAGACACGAGCATTCAGTGATCAGTAGGGTGGCTGGCTAAGGTCTTACTCCAGTTCCGTTTTCAGCAGCGTCACCGGACTGCTATCAGCTCCTATGCGTCCTCACAGCTCCACGGGCACCAGACGACCCCGCCTGCCTCTGAATACAGCCTGTTACCACCTCTCCGCCTCCACCCTCAGCTTGCGCCGCGAAAGCACCGGGAAGCCCCAGTGGGCTACTCCATACCCGATGCTTGGCCGCCGCATCTACAGGAGGGAGGTGGGGTTGAACTTCCGCCTGTCTTTAGGAAGAGGTGCTGCGGCCGAAGGGGGTGACAAAAAGCGGCGCCGGGTTGCCTCACCGCAGGCATAGCTGTAGTGTAGCGACAGTGGAAGTTGAAAATACTGTGGCGTGGCCCTGCGGGCTGTGCCAGCGGTCCAGCGCTCACAGTGAATATGCGCTGTGTGCCAGGCACCGCTGGCACACACCTAGTTACGGCCCTGGTATGCATGCACACGCTAGGGATGAGCGGGTTTGGTTCTCGGAGAACCAAACCCCCCTGAACCTAGGGGATCCGGGGAAATCCAAACCACAACTCGGATCTCCCTTCCTGCCCCGGATCCCCAATCGAGGCAAAACCTCAGGTTTCCGCTGTTGGATCCTGAGGTTTTTCCTCGGACGCCAGCTTCCACAGTAACCTATGGAGATCCGCTGATTGGTTGAAAGAGCCGTCTATCACGGCTCTCTGCCAATCAGCGTGTCCCCATAGGCTACAATGGCCAAGATGGATGCCCCCACAGCACTAATAGTGCCGCCGTTCGCACTGCCACCCCCGCCGACTGCACTGCCGACACTCCTGCACTGAGGACTCTGCCAGCACCCCTGCACTGGGGACACTGTTAGCACTCATGCACTGAGGACACCTCCTGCACTGCCAACACTGTCGGCACCCCTGTACTGAGGACACTTCCAGCACTCCTACACTGCCGACACTGCCGGCACTCCTGCATGAGGACACTTCTCGCACTGCCGATACTGTTGGCACCCCTGTACTGAGGACACTTCCCGCACTCCCACACTGCCGGCACCCCTGCAGTCCTGCACTGAGGACACCTCCAGCACTCCCGCATTGCCGACACTGCCGGCACCACTGCACTGAGGAATCTGCCAGCACTCCTGCACTGAGGATACCTCCGGCACTCCCGCACTGGCGACACTGCTAGCATCCCTGCACTGGGGACACTGCCAGCAATCCTGCACTTAGGACACCTCCACCACTCCCGCATTGTCAACACTGCCAGCACCCCTGCACTGAGGAATCTGCAAGCACTCCTGCACTGAGGACACCTCTGGCACTCCCGCACTGGGGACACTGCCGGCACCCCTGCACTCCTGCACTGAGGACACTTCCACCACTACCGCAGTGCCGAAACTGCCAGCACTCCTGCACTGAGGACACCTCCAGCACTCCCGCATATGGTGACACTGCCAGCATCACTGCACTGAGGACACCTCCTGCACTTCCGACACTGCCGGCACCCCTGTACTGAGAACACTTCCGTCACTCCCACACTGCTGACACTGTTGGCATCCCTTCACTCCTGCATTGAGGACACCTCCAGCACTCCCACATTGCCGACGCTGCCGCCACCCCTGCACTGAGGATTCTGCCAGCATTTCTGCACTGAGGATATCTCCCGCACTGCCAACACTGCCGGAACCCCTGTATTGAGGACACTTCCCGCACTCCCACACTGCCGGCCCCATGCACTCCTGCACTGAGGACACCTCTGGCACTCCCACATTGCTGACACTGCCGACACCACTGCACTGAGGTCCCTCTGTCACAGTAAGTGCACTATTGGTGTATCTAACCTGCACTGTATCCAACCTGCACTGTAACCTGTACTGTATCTGACCCACACTATATCTGACTGACATTGTATTTGACCTACACTGAAACCCGTGCTGTATCCAACCCACACTGTATCTGACCTACACTGTATCTGACCCACACTGTGTCTGACCTGTGCTATATCCAACCCACACTGTATTTGATCCGCACTGTAACCTGCATTTTATCCAGCCCACGCTGTGTCTGACCCACAATATATACAACTCACCATGTATGCGACCCGTACTGTTTCTGACCTGCACTGTATCTCGCACTGTATCCGACGCGCACTGTATATGACCTTGCACTGTAGCCAACCCTCACTGCATGCAACACGCACTGTATCCAACCTGCACTGTAGCCTACACTGTATCCAACCCACACTGTATCAAACCCACACTCTGAGCTGCACTGTATCCTACCCAAACTGTATCCTGCACTATATCCGACCTGCACTGCATCTTGTACTGTATCCAACCCTGCGCTGTAGCCAAGGTGCACTATATCCAGCCCACACTCCAACCTGCACTGTATGCATCCCACACTGTGTCCGACCTGTGCTGTATCCAACCCACACTGTATTTGATCTGCACTGTAACCTGCATTTTATCCTGCCCATGCTGTATCTGACCCACAATATATACAACACACAGTGTATACTGTGTCTGACCTGCACTGTATCTCGCACTGTGGGGATAATTCCGAGTTGATCGCTAGCTGCATTTGTTCGCATTTGTTTGCAGCGCAGCGATCAGGCTAAAAAATGGCACTCCAAACTGCACTGTATCCAACCCACACTGTGTCCAATCCGCACTGTGTGCGATCTGTACTATATACAACCAGCAATGAGTTCCACCTACACTGTATCCGACCTGCCATGTATCCACCTGCACTGTATCTGACTCACACTGTAACCTGCATTGTATCTGACCCGCTTTGTATCCAACCTGCACTGCAGTGGCATGCGGTGAGGTCAGTGGCTGGTGAGGCACTACAGTCATAATGTCTGCCGAATCCTGCCAATGACCCCTACCGCCACCGAGCCAATGCCCGCTACTACCCCTGAGCCGATGCCTGCTGCCACCGCCAATGGCTTACAAACTCGCCCACCATCAACTGACCCAGCCCTCCGCCACTAATTTGCATCTCCGATGCCCCCAATGCCCGCTGCCTGCCTGCTCATCATACTTGTGATATATTGCACATTTTTATAGAAAAAATAAATAAAAATGAGTGTTTGGGACTGGGAAGGTAGTGGGAGGAGGACATGAATGCAATTTTGTTGTCAGGGCTTCCATTAACTTAATAGCACCGTGGATGCGGCGCTATTAAGTTAATGGAAGTCCTGGACAACAAAATAGCCAGCAGTTGGTGACGACAGAGAGAGGGTGACAGCAGTGGGTGACAGGGAGTGGGTGACACCAGGGAGAGGGTGACAGGACGAGTGTGACCCCAGGGAGAGGGTCACCAGGGAGAGAGTGACAGCAGTGGGCGATGCCAGGGAGAGGGTGGCAGCAGTGGGTGATGCCAGGGAGAGGGTGATGCCAGGGAGAGGGTGACAGCAGTGGGTGTTGCCAGGGAAAGGGTGTCTGTGGTGGGTGACAGGGAGAGGGTGATGCCAGGGAATGGATAACAGCAGTAGCAGCGGTGAGAGTGTAAAAGAGAGAAGTAAACAGTGATGGGAACAGACAATTATATTGGTATTTACTTTCATGGACCTGCATTTAGAACTGCGGGGATTGCTGGTGACTAGAGCAGCCTGAACTGGAATCCGGGGTCGGGAGAGAGAGAGTGAGAGAAGAGGGAAGAAGCGGGGGATCGTGGACCCTCTCCGGCTCTGGCCAGACTGGACTCACTGGGGTATATTTACTAAAGTCCCGATTTCATTCGAGTTGGCTTTTTTTTCTAAGTGTGATCTCGGGAATTTACTAAACACAAATCTCAGCAGTGTTGGGGCTATTCGTATTGAGATACACTGCCGACCACACAAATACGAATCAATAGACTATCGGTCAAACACAGCTGTTATTTAATAGAACTCAGTAATTTACTAAGAATTTGTATTCTCAATCACTGCTGACAATAGCCAAACACTCATATATATTGGTAGATGCTCAATTAGCTTAGTGATATCATTCAGGTGCTCGAAAGGGAGGGGTATTTCTAAGCAAGAAAAAAAGGCATTTGTTTCCCCCAGCACCCTGAATGATAACCGTAACCAGTTATAAATTCCACATAATAATAGAATTCAGAGATCTTCGTTACACATATTTGCGCAAATGTGTGAATAAGCCCCAAAGCCGCATCAAGGCGTCTCTGTATATTTGGGGTCCCTAGCGCTATATCTAGGTGCAGGGTGTGGCACCCCAAAACACCAGCATAAGCCAGAAAGCCCAGCGTAGCATACCAGTGAAAAAACTATAGTGTTAATAAATTAGTATTTAGGAAGCCAAAGCTATAGAGAAAGTGATACAAAAATGAAATGCAATTAAAATAGAGAAATAGTGTTAAAAAATTAATAAGTGAAAAGTGTTAATAGAATGTAAAGGTATGCCACACTAAGGCCATCCAGCTCAGCCAGTCCAGAGGCACCACACCTCACACCTCCATTACCCCAATCTGGGTTTAAGATTAACCAGCAAGGAGCCACATGATAATGGCTCCTTACTACAGTATGTCTAAGCTAAGAGCTACCTACCTTGGAGCAACCCCATAATGCTCCATGTGGCATGTCAGGGCCTGCACCTCCTCCTAATGCAGGAACCTCTCTGCCTCTCACAACAAACATATATATTGGTAGATGCTCAATTAGCTTAGTGATATCATTCAGGTGCTCGAAAGGGAGGGGTATTTCTAAGCAAGAAAAAAAGGCATTTGTTTCCCCCAGCACCCTGAATGATAACCGTAACCAGTTATAAATTCCACATAATAATAGAATTCAGAGATCTTCGTTACACATATTTGCGCAAATGTGTGAATAAGCCCCAATGCCGCATCAAGGCATCTCTGTATATTTGGGGTCCCTAGCGCTATATCTAGGTGCAGGGTGTGGCACCCCAAAACACCAGCATAAGCCAGAAAGCCCAGCGTAGCATACCAGTGAAAAAACTATAGTGTTAATAAATTAGTATTTAGGAAGCCGAAGCTATAGGGAAAGTGATACAAAAATGAAATGCAATTAAAATAGAGAAATAGTGTTAAAAAATTAATAAGTGAAAAGTGTTAATAGAATGTAAAGGTATGCCACACTAAGGCCATCCAGCTCAGCCAGTCCAGAGGCACCACACCTCACACCTCCATTACCCCAATCTGGGTCTAAGATTAACCAGCAAGGAGCCACATGATAATGGCTCCTTACTACAATATGTCTAAGCTAAGAGCTACCTACCTTGGAGCAACCCCATAATGCTCCATGTGGCATGTCAGGGCCTGCACCTCCTCCTAATGCAGGAACCTCTCTGCCTCTCACAACAAACATATATATTGGTAGATGCTCAATTAGCTTAGTGATATCATTCAGGTGCTCGAAAGGGAGGGGTATTTCTAAGCAAGAAAAAAAGGCATTTGTTTCCCCCAGCACCATGAATGATAACCGTAACCAGTTATAAATTCCACATAATAATAGAATTTAGAGATCTTCGTTACACATAGAAATACCCCTCCCTTTCGAGCACCTGAATGATATCACTAAGCTAATTGAGCATCTACCAATATATATGTTTGTTGTGAGAGGCAGAGAGGTTCCTGCATTAGGAGGAGGTGCAGGCCCTGACATGCCACATGGAGCATTATGGGGTTGCTCCAAGGTAGGTAGCTCTTAGCTTAGACATATTGTAGTAAGGAGCCATTATCATGTGGCTCCTTGCTGGTTAATCTTAGACCCAGATTGGGGTAATGGAGGTGTGAGGTATGGTGCCTCTGGACTGGCTGAGCTGGATGGCCTTAGTGTGGCATACCTTTACATTCTATTAACACTTTTCACTTATTAATTTTTTAACACTATTTCTCTATTTTAATTGCATTTCATTTTTGTATCACTTTCTCTATAGCTTCGGCTTCCTAAATACTAATTTATTAACACTATAGTTTTTTCACTGGTATGCTACGCTGGGCTTTCTGGCTTATGCTGGTGTTTTGGGGTGCCACACCCTGCACCTAGATATAGCGCTAGGGACCCCAAATATACAGAGACGCCTTGATGCGGCTTTGGGGCTTATTCACACATTTGCGCAAATATGTGTAACGAAGATCTCTGAATTCTATTATTATGTGGAATTTATAACTGGTTACGGTTATCATTCAGGGTGCTGGGGGAAACAATAGCCAAACACTGCCAGGAAAGCATAGAAATCATAAAAAAATTGGATCTTTCAAATAGACCGGCTTTTTGCTGGCGTATTGTGATAGTCATGCACGGATCAGTGAGATCCGTGCATGCTTATCTTTGGAAAATGGTCTGAATTGGTTAAAAAATGTAAAAAAAATTATGTGAGGTCCCCCTCCTAAGTATAACCAGCCTCGGGCTCTTTGAGCCGGTCCTGGTTGTTTAAATACTGAGAAAAAAATTGGACAGGGGTTCCCCATATTTAGAAAACCAGCACTGGGCTCTTAGTCCGGTCCTGGTTCCAAAAATATGGGGGACAAAAGATGTAGGGGTCCCCCGTATTTTTAAAACCAGCACCGGACTCCACTAGCCAGGGACATAATGCCACAGCCTGGGGACACATTTATGTAGGTCCCTGCGGCCATGGCATTACCCCCCCAAATAGTCACCCCTGGACGGGGTTCCCTGGAGGAGTGGGGATCCCTTAAATCAAGGGTTCCCCCCCTCCAGGCACCCAAGGGCCAGGGCTGAAGCCCGAGGCTGTCCCCAGCACCCCTGGGCGGTGGGTGTCGGGCTGATAGCCATAAGTGTGTAAAAAAAAGAATATTGTTTTTTGTTGTGGAACTACAAGGCCCAGCAAGCCTCCCCCGCTTGCTGGTACTTGGAGAACCTCAAGTCCTAACATGCAGGGAAATAATGGGCCCGCTGGTACCTGTAGTTCTACAACAACAAAAAATATCCCAATAAAAACACAACACACACCTTGAAAGTAAAAATTTATTAAAACACACTTACACACTCACACATACTTACCTACATCCCACGCCGATCTCGTCCACTTGTCCAGTAGAATCTAATAGGGTTACACGTAAAAATGAGAGAGATAAATAACTTACCTACATCCCACGCCGATCAAATCCACTCGTCCAGTAGAATCCAAAAGGGGTACCTATAAAAATGAAAATTATACATACAAACTTCGTTCCTGAAGTAATCCACAGGAGGGGGGGAGAAAGGATGGGGAAAGAAAGGAAGGAGATAGAGAGAGAGACACTAACCTGGATGTCAACCTGCTGGCGATGTGGAGGAGGAACGAGAAGGGAGAGTCCTGCGTATCAAGCTTCTGCCGCTGCGGAGGAAGAACGAGAAGGGAGAGTCCTGCCCGCTACCGCACTGATTCCTGCTCCTGCTTCAGGGCTTCAACGCCAGTCACCGCCGGGACCCACCACCACTTCTGCCTCCAGCACCGCCGTGTGAGTGATTGGACAGCGGATCCAGCACTGGATCCGCTGTCCAATCACAGGTGCCTCGCTGACATAGGGGTGGTGTCCCTGTCAGTGAGGCACTTGTTTAAGTTGCGCTTTCCCTATCTTTTTTAATGGGCTTTTCCAGCCAGTGCTTGGCCCTGCCCCCTGCTGAATCCCTGTTCGCATTATCTATGGGAGGCACTGCTATCAGTGCCTCCCAAAGTAATTTAAGGACCTAAAATTATTAGAATAAAATATATAAAATACTTATGACACAGAATATGTGTCATAAGTATCTTCTTTGTATTATTTTAATATTTAATCACAGGGGAGGCACTGCCTCCCCTGACTGCACGTCCCTGCTGCACTGTAACCCGCACTGTTTCTGACCAGCACTGTAACCTGGTCAATATTTACCTGTGTGTCCCAAAGTATTCAGCACTGTACTACGCAGGTACGGAATGCTGTTTTTTGTGATTGGGGAGAATTTGGGGAGCTGCTCGACAAAATGACTGATTGATCAGGGCTTTATATGGGCACAGAGTGCCAGTCATCAGTGACCCTGGGCCCCCAGGAGAAGGTACAGACTGGGCACTGAGAATAGGCATGTGCTGGGGGCATGTTCACTTGTGTAGGGGGCATCAATGTCCGCTGTTGCTATTTTACACATGGTTTCATTTTTTTTTCTTTGCTGTTTGGTAACTACTTTAGAGCAATGATATTGTACACACGATTCTCAGGAAATTTCTGAGTTGGATTGTTTTCTATTGATATTACTTGTGAGTTGGTTTGATTGGTTATTGCTAATACAGTACTAATTTGTAAAACATTTTTAAACAGAAATAACTGCCGTGTGTTTGTGCCTCTGCTCTGTTGCTTAGTTTAGCCAGCCAAGCTTTGGCCTATGTTGGTGAACAATATTGTGAGGTGTGAGGTGGTCAGATTGACTGGAAATGAGTGGAAATTAATGTTATTGTGGTTAATAATACTGTAGGAACAACAATACCCCCAAATTCTGTTATTTTAGCTGTTTTGATGATTTTTTCGAAAAAATCCAGATCCAAAACCAAAACACAAGACTTGAAAAGTGTCTGGTGCACATCTCTTCCACGCGCTATCAATTAACAATAAACCGGGGACCGGCTGCTGTGAATGAGCATGGCATGCTATGATGCGCACTCATAGTGGCATCACTATGGAACCATAGCATGCCCATGCCTGAAAAAATAAAGGGGACGTCGTCTCATAGGAAAAGCCCAGATGTAGTGATCTACACATTATGCCCACATTTGCAATGCCCCTTACATTATGCACACAGTAGTAGTACGCTCACATTATGCCCACATTAGTAGTGCCCCTTACATTATACCCACATTAGTAGTGTCCTCACATTATGCCCAAATAAGTAATGCCCCTTACCTTATGCCCACATTTGTAATGCCCCTTACATTATGCCCACAGTAGTAGTACGCACACATTATGCCCACATTAGTAGTGCCCCTTACATTATACCCACATTAGTAGTATCCCTTACATTATACCCAGATTAGTAGTGTACTCACATTATGCCCAAATATGCAATGCCCCTTACCTTATGCCCACATTTTTAATGCCCCTTACATTATGCCCACAGTAGTAGTGCGCTCACATTATGCCCACATTAGTAGTGCCCCTTACATTATACCCACATTAGTAGTGTCTTCACATTATGCCCAAATAAGTAATGCCCCTTACCTTATGCCCACATATGTAGTGCCCTCACATTATGCCCACAGTAGTAATGCGCCTTACAGTATGCTCACATTAGTGCCCCTGACATTATGCCCACATTAGTAGTGCCCTCACATTATGCCCACATTAGTAACGCCCCTAACATCATGCCCACATTAGTAATGCCCCTTACACATCATTATACATTACTTTCAGATGTGAGTATACTTGATGGTGCTGGGAGCCTGGCCTGCCAACTCGAGGGATGCCACCGACTGCCTCCGTCGTTAGCATATGCATGCAGGCTCAGCAGACAGGTCAGTGGAGACACAGACTGCCACTTCCCCCGCTGGAGCTTATTTCTGCATGTGACCAAGTACAGCGCTTTCCTCTATACAGCGCCATACTCGGATGGATACCTAGAGTTTCTGTAGAACCAGCCCTGTATGGAACACTGCTAAACACAGCAACAATCTATGTGGACACATCTGTATATGCTGCCTGTCAAACACATACAGTCTTGCCAAAGCTCATAAAGAAAAGAGGTGCATGATAAAATTGTACTTGGGCCCTCTCACCCATGTAATCATCATCCTCATCATCACCTTCCTCGCTGTTATTAATATTATTATAACACAATACTGTAGGTCATGTCCACTGTAATCCACCATTACAAAATGGTGTCTGCTGTAATTGGCAGAACAAGTCTTCCTCATAGAATTTATAGTTCATTTTCATTAACATCAGTTTTTTTACATTTTTTGGACGTTGCCTCCTACGCCAATTGCTCACAAGGTTCCTGGCTGTTTTAAACACTCTTTCTGAGTACAAATTGGAGGATGTCAGATTAAGGGGGTCATTCCGAGTTGATCGCTCGCTAGTTAGTTTTAGCAGCCGTGCAAACGCTATGCCGCCGCCCACTGGGGAGTGTTTTTAAGCTTAGCAGCCGTGCAAACGCTATGCCGCCGCCCACTGGGGAGTGTATTTTAGCTTAGCAGAAGTGCGAATGCATGTGCAGCCGAGCTCTGCACGAACAGTTTGTGCAGTTTCAGAGTAGCTCTGAACCTACTCAGCACTTGCGATCACTTCAGCCTATTCGTGTCTGGATTTGACGTCATACACCCGCCCTGCGAACGCCCAGCCACACCTGCGTTTTTTCAGACACGCCCGCGTTTTTGCAAACACTCCTTGAAAATGGTCAGTTGACACCCAGAAACGCCCCCTTCCTGTTAATCTTCTTGCGGCTGTCAGTGTGACTGAAAACTTTGCTAGAACCTGTGCACAACCACAAAAGCCTTTGTACTCGTACGTCGCGCGTGCACATTTCGGTGCAAACGCATGTGCAGAAATGCCAATTTTTAGCCTGATCGCTGCGCTGCGAACAACGGCAGCTAGCGATCAACTCGGAATGACCCCCAAAGTACATAAAAGTGAGAATACAAGAGGCCAGAAATTGCCTTTTTTCCTCCCAGTTTTTGTTTAAGGGACTATGTGATACAGGTTGAGAATAGAGATGAGCGCCTGAAATTTTTCGGGTTTTGTGTTTTGGTTTTGGGTTCGGTTCCGCGGCCGTGTTTTGGGTTCGAACGCGTTTTGGCAAAACCTCACCGAATTATTTTTGTCGGATTCGGGTGTGTTTTGGATTCGGGTGTTTTTTTCCAAAAACACTAAAAAACAGCTTAAATCATAGAATTTGGGGGTCATTTTGATCCCAAAGTAATATTAACCTCAAAAACCATAATTTACACTCATTTTCAGTCTATTTTGAATACCTCACACCTCACAATATTATTTTTAGTCCTAAAATTTGCACCGAGGTCGCTGTGTGAGTAAGATAAGCGACCCTAGTGGCCGACACAAACACCGGGCCCATCTAGGAGTGGCACTGCAGTGTCACGCAGGATGTCCCTTCCAAAAAACCCTCCCCAAACAGCACATGACGCAAAGAAAAAAAGAGGCGCAATGAGGTAGCTGTGTGAGTAAGATTAGCGACCCTAGTGGCCGACACAAACCCTGGGCCCATCTAGGAGTGGCACTGCAGTGTCACGCAGGATGGCCCTTCCAAAAAACCCTCCCCAAACAGCACATGACGCAAAGAAAAAAAGAGGCGCAATGAGGTAGCTGACTGTGTGAGTAAGATTAGCGACCCTAGTGGCCGACACAAACACCGGGCACATCTAGGAGTGGCACTGCAGTGTCACGCAGGATGTCCCTTCCAAAAAACCCTCCCCAAACAGCACATGACGCAAAGAAAAAAAGAGGCGCAATGAGGTAGCTGTGTGAGTAAGATTAGCGACCCTAGTGGCCGACACAAACACCGGGCACATCTAGGAGTGGCACTGCAGTGTCACGCAGGATGTCCCTTCCAAAAAACCCTCCCCAAACAGCACATGACGCAAAGAAAAAAAGAGGCGCAATGAGGTAGCTGTGTGAGTAAGATTAGCGACCCTAGTGGCCGACACAAACACCGGGCCCATCTAGGAGTGGCACTGCAGTGTCACGCAGGATGTCCCTTCCAAAAAACCCTCCCCAATCAGCACATGATGCAAAGAAAAAGAAAAGAAAAAAGAGGTGCAAGATGGAATTATCCTTGGGCCCTCCCACCCACCCTTATGTTGTATAAACAAAACAGGACATGCACACTTTAACCAACCCATCATTTCAGTGACAGGGTCTGCCACACGACTGTGACTGATATGACGGGTTGGTTTGGACCCCCCCCAAAAAAGAAGCAATTAATCTCTCCTTGCACAAACTGGCTCTACAGAGGCAAGATGTCCACCTCATCTTCACCCTCCGATATATCACCATGTACATCCCCCTCCTCACAGATTATCAATTCGTCCCCACTGGAATCCACCATCTCAGCTCCCTGTGTACTTTGTGGAGGCAATTGCTGCTGGTCAATGTCTCCGCGGAGGAATTGATTATAATTCATTTTAATGAACATCATCTTCTCCACATTTTCTGGATGTAACCTCGTACGCCGATTGCTGACAAGGTGAGCGGCGGCACTAAACACTCTTTCGGAGTACACACTTGTGGGAGGGCAACTTAGGTAGAATAAAGCCAGTTTGTGCAAGGGCCTCCAAATTGCCTCTTTTTCCTGCCAGTATAAGTACGGACTGTGTGACGTGCCTACTTGGATGCGGTCACTCATATAATCCTCCACCATTCTATCAATGTTGAGAGAATCATATGCAGTGACAGTAGACGACATGTCCGTAATCGTTGTCAGGTCCTTCAGTCCGGACCAGATGTCAGCATCAGCAGTCGCTCCAGACTGCCCTGCATCACCGCCAGCGGGTGGGCTCGGAATTCTGAGCCTTTTCCTCGCACCCCCAGTTGCGGGAGAATGTGAAGGAGGAGATGTTGACAGGTCGCGTTCCGCTTGACTTGACAATTTTGTCACCAGCAGGTCTTTCAACCCCAGCAGACCTGTGTCTGCCGGAAAGAGAGATCCAAGGTAGGCTTTAAATCTAGGATCGAGCACGGTGGCCAAAATGTAGTGCTCTGATTTCAACAGATTGACCACCCGTGAATCCTTGTTAAGCGAATTAAGGGCTGCATCCACAAGTCCCACATGCCTAGCGGAATCGCTCCGTGTTAGCTCCTTCTTCAATGCCTCCAGCTTCTTCTGCAAAAGCCTGATGAGGGGAATGACCTGACTCAGGCTGGCAGTGTCTGAACTGACTTCACGTGTGGCAAGTTCAAAGGGCATCAGAACCTTGCACAACGTTGAAATCATTCTCCACTGCACTTGAGACAGGTGCATTCCATCTCCTATATCGTGCTCAATTGTATAGGCTTGAATGGCCTTTTGCTGCTCCTCCAACCTCTGAAGCATATAGAGGGTTGAATTCCACCTCGTTACCACTTCTTGCTTCAGATGATGGCAGGGCAGGTTCAGTAGTTTTTGGTGGTGCTCCAGTCTTCTGTACGTGGTGCCTGTACGCCGAAAGTGTCCCGCAATTTTTCTGGCCACCGACAGCATCTCTTGCACGCCCCTGTCGTTTTTTAAAAAATTCTGCACCACCAAATTCAAGGTATGTGCAAAACATGGGACGTGCTGGAATTTGCCCATATTTAATGCACACACAATATTGCTGGCGTTGTCCGATGCCACAAATCCACAGGAGAGTCCAATTGGGGTAAGCCATTCCGCGATGATCTTCCTCAGTTGCCGTAAGAGGTTTTCAGCTGTGTGCGTATTCTGGAAAGCGGTGATACAAAGCGTAGCCTGCCTAGGAAAGAGTTGGCGTTTGCGAGATGCTGCTACTGGTGCCGCCGCTGCTGTTCTTGCGGCGGGAGTCCATACATCTACCCAGTGGGCTGTCACAGTCATATAGTCCTGACCCTGCCCTGCTCCACTTGTCCACATGTCCGTGGTTAAGTGGACATTGGGTACAACTGCATTTTTTAGGACACTGGTGAGTCTTTTTCTGACGTCCGTGTACATTCTCGGTATCGCCTGCCTAGAGAAGTGGAACCTAGATGGTATTTGGTAACGGGGGCACACTGCCTCAATAAATTGTCTAGTTCCCTGTGAACTAACGGCGGATACCGGACGCACGTCTAACACCAACATAGTTGTCAAGGACTCAGTTATCCGCTTTGCAGTAGGATGACTGCTGTGATATTTCATCTTCCTCGCAAAGGACTGTTGAACAGTCAATTGCTTACTGGAAGTAGTACAAGTGGGCTTACGACTTCCCCTCTGGGATGACCATCGACTCCCAGCGGCAACAACAGCAGCGCCAGCAGCAGTAGGCGTTACACGCAAGGATGCATCGGAGGAATCCCAGGCAGGAGAGGACTCGTCAGACTTGCCAGTGACATGGCCTGCAGGACTATTGGCATTCCTGGGGAAGGAGGAAATTGACACTGAGGGAGTTGGTGGGGTGGTTTGCGTGAGCTTGGTTACAAGAGGAAGGGATTTACTGGTCAGTGGACTGCTTCCGCTGTCACCCAAAGTTTTTGAACTTGTCACTGACTTATTATGAATGCGCTGCAGGTGACGTATAAGGGAGGATGTTCCGAGGTGGTTAACGTCCTTACCCCTACTTATTACAGCTTGACAAAGGGAACACACGGCTTGACACCTGTTGTCCGCATTTCTGGTGAAATACCTCCACACCGAAGAGCTGATTTTTTTGGTATTTTCACCTGGCATGTCAACGGCCATATTCCTCCCACGGACAACAGGTGTCTCCCCGGGTGCCTGACTTAAACAAACCACCTCACCATCAGAATCCTCCTGGTCAATTTCCTCCCCAGCGCCAGCAACACCCATATCCTCCTCATCCTGGTGTACTTCAACACTGACATCTTCAATCTGACTATCAGGAACTGGACTGCGGGTGCTCCTTCCAGCACTTGCAGGGGGCATGCAAATAGTGGAAGGCGCATGCTCTTCACGTCCAGTGTTGGGAAGGTCAGGCATCGCAAACGACACAATTGGACTCTCCTTGTGGATTTGGGATTTCAAAGAACGCACAGTTCTTTGCGGTGCTTTTGCCAGCTTGAGTCTTTTCAGTTTTCTAGCGAGAGGCTGAGTGCTTCCATCCTCATGTGAAGCTGAACCACTAGCCATGAACATAGGCCAGGGCCTCAGCCGTTCCTTGCCACTCCGTGTGGTAAATGGCATATTGGCAAGTTTACGCTTCTCCTCCGACAATTTTATTTTAGGTTTTGGAGTCCTTTTTTTTCTGATATTTGGTGTTTTGGATTTGACATGCTCTGTACTATGACATTGGGCATCGGCCTTGGCAGACGACGTTGCTGGCATTTCATCGTCTCGGCCATGACTAGTGGCAGCAGCTTCAGCACGAGGTGGAAGTGGATCTTGATCTTTCCCTAATTTTGGAACCTCAACTTTTTTGTTCTCCATATTTTATAGGCAGAACTAAAAGGCACCTCAGGTAAACAATGGAGATGGATGGATTGGATACTAGTATACAATTATGGACGGACTGCCACGGTTAGGTGGTATAAAAAAACCACGGTTAGGTGGTATATAATACAATTATGGATGGATGGACTGCCTGCCGAGTGCCGACACAGAGGTAGCCACAGCCATGAACTACCGCACTGTACACTGGTTGATAAAGAGATAGTAGTATACTCGTAACAACTAGTATGACGACGGTATAAAGAATGAAAAAAAAACCACGGTTAGGTGGTATATATTATAATACAATTATGGTTGGACGGACTGCCTGCCGAGTGCCGACACAGAGGTAGCCACAGCCGTGAACTACCGCACTGTACACTGGTTGATAAAGAGATAGTAGTATACTCGTAACAACTAGTATGACGACGGTATAAAGAATGAAAAAAAAACCACGGTTAGGTGGTATATATTATAATACAATTATGGTTGGACGGACTGCCTGCCGAGTGCCGACACAGAGGTAGCCACAGCCGTGAACTACCGCACTGTACACTGGTTGATAAAGAGATAGTAGTATACTCGTAACAACTAGTATGACGACGGTATAAAGAATGAAAAAAAAACCACGGTTAGGTGGTATATATTATAATACAATTATGGATGGACGGACTGCCTGCCGAGTGCCGACACAGAGGTAGCCACAGCCGTGAACTACCGCACTGTACACTGGTTGATAAAGAGATAGTAGTATACTCGTAACAACTAGTATGACGACGGTATAAAGAATGAAAAAAAAACCACGGTTAGGTGGTATATATTATAATACAATTATGGTTGGACGGACTGCCTGCCGAGTGCCGACACAGAGGTAGCCACAGCCGTGAACTACCGCACTGTACACTGGTTGATAAAGAGATAGTAGTATACTCGTAACAACTAGTATGACGACGGTATAAAGAATGAAAAACAAACCACGGTTAGGTGGTATATAATACAATTATGGTTGGACGGACTGCCTGCCGAGTGCCGACACAGAGGTAGCCACAGCCGTGAACTACCGCACTGTACACTGGTTGATAAAGAGATAGTAGTATACTCGTAACAACTAGTATGACGACGGTATAAAGAATGAAAAAAAAAACACGGTTAGGTGGTATATATTATAATACAATTATGGTTGGACGGACTGCCTGCCGAGTGCCGACACAGAGGTAGCCACAGCCGTGAACTACCGCACTGTACACTGGTTGATAAAGAGATAGTAGTATACTCGTAACAACTAGTATGACGACGGTATAAAGAATGAAAAAAAAACCACGGTTAGGTGGTATATATTATAATACAATTATGGATGGACGGACTGCCTGCCGAGTGCCGACACAGAGGTAGCCACAGCCGTGAACTACCGCACTGTACACTGGTTGATAAAGAGATAGTAGTATACTCGTAACAACTAGTATGACGACGGTATAAAGAATGAAAAAAAAACCACGGTTAGGTGGTATATAATACAATTATGGTTGGACGGACTGCCTGCCGAGTGCCGACACAGAGGTAGCCACAGCCGTGAACTACCGCACTGTACACTGGTTGATAAAGAGATAGTAGTATACTCGTAACAACTAGTATGACGACGGTATAAAGAATGAAAAAAAAACCACGGTTAGGTGGTATATATTATAATACAATTATGGATGGACGGACTGCCTGCCGAGTGCCGACACAGAGGTAGCCACAGCCGTGAACTACCGCACTGTACTGTGTCTGCTGCTAATATAGACTGGTTGATAAAGAGATAGTATACAATACTACTAATATACTGGTGGTCAGGCACTGGTCACCACTAGTCACACTGGCAGTCACTCCTGCACCACTAGTCCCACTAGTCACTCCTGCAGCAAAAGTGTGCACTGTTTAATTTTAATATAATATTATTTATCATGTACTCCTGGCTCCTGCTATAACAACCTGCAGTGCTCCCCAGTCTCCCCCACAATTATAAGCTTTATATACAATACATTGATGTGCAGCACACTGGGCTGAGCAGTGCACACAGACTGAGTCACTGTGTGACTGTGTATCGTTTTTTTCAGGCAGAGAACGGATATATTAAATAAAACAAACAACTGCACTGTCTCTGGTGGTCACTGGTCACTGTGGTCGTCAGTCACTAAACTCTGTCTGCACTCTCTTCTAATCTACAGTATCACAGCAATCTCTCTCTCTCTCTCTCTTCTAAATCTAATCTAAATGGAGAGGACGCCCGCCACGTCCTCTCCCTATCAATCTCAATGCACGTGTGAAAATGGCGGCGACGCGCGGCTCCTTATATAGAATCCGAGTCTCGCGAGAATCCGACAGCGTCATGATGACGTTCGGGCGCGCTCGGGTTAACCGAGCAAGGCGGGAAGATCCGAGTCGCTCGGACCCGTGAAAAAAAAAGTGAAGTTCGTGCGGGTTCGGATTCAAAGAAACCGAACCCGCTCATCTCCTTTTGAGAATCCCATATCCAAATATTACGAAATACGGAATATTCCGAAATACGGACTTTTTTGAGTGAGACTGAGATAGTGAAACCTTTGTTTTTTGATGGCTCAATGTACACAAACTTTGTTTAATACTCAAAGTTATTAAAAATATTGTATTAAATGACCTTCAGGCTGTGTGTATAAGGTGTATATGAAGCATAAATACATTCTGTGCTTAGATTTAGGTCCCATCGCCATGATATCTTATTATGGTATGCAATTATTCCAAAATACGGAAACATCCGATATCCAAAATTTCTCTGGTCCCAAGCATTTTGGATAAGGGATACTCAACCTGTATGCTGATTTGTACATTCTCATTAAAATAACACTATAATTTCTACTGCTGTTTACTGGATCAGATTTTACTCTGGTGCACTTAATTGACTCACTTGGATCATTTGTTTTTTTCTGGCAGCAGCATTTGCATAAGCAGGAGATGTGGTTGTGTCATGTGCCACTTGAACTGACAACTTGCTTGAAAGGAGCTCTTTGCATCTCTAAAGATCTGTGTCAGTTGGAAAGAAAGATGATACATGGGACTTAAACCTACAGTAGGATCAACAATGGTTGCCTAAATGTAATGATTCAGTGTCAAGATGTTGGAAACTCTCTTGGTATGGTGAATACTGTATGTGTCTTAGGGACCAAACGCAGGTTTATGTCGACACCTAAGCCACAGAATTGTAATCTTCTTTGAATTAGGGCCCTCATTCCGAGTTGTTCGCTCGCTAGCTGCTTATAGCAGCCATGCAAATGCTAAGCCGCCGCCCTTTGGAAGTGTATTTTAGCTTAGCAGAAGTGTGAACGAAAGGATCGCACAGCGGCTACAAAATAAGTTTGTGCAGCTTCAGAGTAGCTCCAGACCTAATCCTAGCTTGCTATCACTACAGACTATTTAGTTCCTGTTTTGACGTCATGAACATGCCCTGCGTTCGGCCAGGCACGCCTGCGTTTCCCCAGGCACGCCTGCGTTTGTATGTGACATGCCTGCGTTTTTTCACACACTCCCCGAAAATGGTCAGTTATCTCCCAGAAACACCCACTTCCTATCAATCACTCTGCGTCCAGCAGTGCGATTGAAAAGCGTCGCTAGACCTTGTGAGTATCTGCAACAGCTTTTGTGAAAGTACGTCACTAGTGCGCATTGCGCACCATGGGGGTGATTCTGAGTTGATTGCAGCAGAAAGTTTGTTAGCAATTGGGCAAAACCATGTGCACTGCAGGGGGGGGGTAGATATAACATTTGCAGAGAGAGTTAGATGTGGGTGGGTTATTTTGTTTCTGTGCAGGGTAAATACTGGCTGCTTTATTTTAACACTGCAAATTAGATTGCAGATTGAACACACCCCACCCAAATCTAACTCTCTCTGCACATGTTATATCTGCCTCCCTTGCAGTGCACATGGTTTTGCCCAACTGCTAAAAAAATTCCTGCTGCGATCAACTTGGAATTACCCCCCATACGCATGCGCAGAAGTGCCATTTTTTGCCTGATGGGTGCGCTGCGAACGAAAGCAACTAGCGATCAGCTCGGAATGACCCCCTAGGCCCAGAATTAGAAAGTAAATAATGGCTTCCAATGGAAAAGCCTCCATGTAGCAACATATGTTGGGGTTTGTACAAAAACGGAATTATATCAATATTCCACCCTTGATGCCACTTCATGTGCACATAAGAGCCCACTTCACAGTCTCAATGCAGACTATACAGCAATCAAGCATGCATTGGTGTAAAATGTCAGTAAATCAGTTACAGTATATTAAGGCCACTAAAATTCCCCCAGGAGACAAGTTACAACTGAAATACTGTAACATAATCTCACCAGAAAAATAAATATGATCAGACTTTTATGTATTGTCATCTTGCTATCACTACTACTTATATATGGATACAGGGCCGGTGCAAGGTCTTGCGGCACCCTAGGCAAATCTTTTGCCCCTCTCAGACGGGAGATGCAGGTGCCCACTAGGTGAGCTGGGGTGAATTGCATCATTATACATATACAGAGAAATGGGACAACTCTCAAGGAGTTTTAAAGTTTTTGTGACTTTTTTCACAATATACTGTACTTTCACTTTAAAATTCCTTCAGTGCCATCTATTCTTTATCTACTCTATAATACTGTATATGGGATCTGGGGGGGATATTCAGTTGGGATTGGGTACAGGATGCACTGGCCAGAATATCCAGCAGCATCCGGACCACCATAATTCCAAAATTTAAATGAAATTAATTAACCTTACCCCTTACCCTAGCCCTCCCTCCCCCAGCCTAACCCTAACCGTCATACTAACATTCAGGATGCTGGCTGTCGGGATTCTGAATGCAACATCCCATCCGCCGGGATGCCACCTACATCCCTTTAATTGTATGTGTATACATACATATATACACACAGAAATACATATATTTCTATGCTCCTTATTGTGTTTCATCCTCCCATCTGTAAGTTCATAACTAACCTGCATACAGACAACATGCTTCATTTAGTTTTTCACTAGATGAATTCAGTGGTGCCCTCCAGTGGCTGGCGCCCCTAGGCAGCCGCCTAAAGCTACCTAATGGTAGAGCCGGCCCTGTATGCCATGCTACACTATTTTCTCATATTTCTGTTTTTTTATTTGCATATTGAATTATATGCAGCAACTTTGTGTCATCTTCAACATCTTTCTGTTATCATTTTATAAATATGTTTATATGTTTTTGTTTTAAGCTACGTCTGCATGTACTTTAAGGCCACCAAATTTCCTGTAAAGTTGTGTTCTGTGTATTGGAAAAGACATGTGTCTCTCAGATTCAGCATTGCCCTTTAAACACAGGACATACTGTATTTATAAACAAAGGTTGAAAGTTTTTGCACAAGCATCCGTGTTTAATGTAACTTTCTGAATGGCCAACTGGGCAGTTTGGCAAAGAAAAACTCAAGTACTGTATGAATTATATTATTGATGCCTACCATTGCATATGTGCCATTTACTATACGCGGCATAGGAAAATAATAGTGTTATTAATGTTCTCTCCTACTGTATATATTTCTTTGATATCCTCTTAGTGGGTTAGAATGATATGCCGACGTCGACATTCATCATGCAGTGATGTCAACATGTTAGAATGTCAACACATTGTTGGTGGCCGACAGTGACTTACCCGCACCAGACATCTGCAACAGCTTCAGTGGAATCTGCCGATTCCCAGTGGTCATGTGATCATCACTTACTGGTCAGACCTCCAATCTTCCAGTGTTTCTCTAAATTTCACCCCTATCCCTAACTTTAATCCCTAACCCTCCCGCTAGTGCCTAACTCTTACCTCCCGTCCCACAGCATCAGTGCCGTAAATAGACATTTTAGCGCTGTGTGCAAGAAGCAGCATCGGCGCCCCCCCCCCCCCCCATATATAAAATAGGGCTAGTGTGCACTGCAGGTGAGCGCAAAAAATGTAGGGGAGTGGCTTCATGGGGAAGGGGCATGGTCAAAAAATAATACCAATTCATATTACGCTGCACAGTGGTCTCCATTATTCAAATAGCGCCACACAGTGGTGCCACTTACACACATTACAGCCCCCTTTTAAACATTACTCCAGGTAGAGCCCCTTTTATTCACTGTGCAAGGTAGAGCTGGGGGTGTTTGAGAAAGATGGACTGAGAGGGGGAGCACCACAGAAAAAAAAAACTGCAATCTAAAATAACCCCCATTTCAGTGTGACAGACCGGCAGCTTGGTGCTCTCACAGCCACATGGTATTGATCAAGAAGAAGAAAAGTATTCCTTGGTTAGGACACACAAAGACTGATGCATCTAGAATTACTTCAAGTCATCATCCCTTAGGTAGATGACCATTAATGTCAAATATAACTTTTATTGAATAATAGTTAATAGCAAGCGAAATATGTGAAAGTGAAAAAGAAAATTGTGTGAACAAATAAAGTGAAAATAATGATAAAAAGCTAGATCACTGTGTTGGTATGCTTGATAATTGTTCTCCCAAGTTGGGATGTATATCAAATGTTACCTAAAAATGAAACATTTATTGGCTACTGTAACATTCTTTGTATTTCAAAAGTCATGCAAGAGTATATATTATCTACTATGTATCAATTATGGGATAAACCCAATTTAGATTAATTGCCTAAATTTAATTCTCAGCAGAATAGCGATTTATGGTGTGCGCATCACCAATAATAATTGAAAATTTAAGCAGGCATACTCACATTCCTGATTTATAGTAATTGTTACAGTGTTGAATAGAGCCTTAGTTGTACTTATCCATGGTATCGGCATACAATCGATATCAATATGTGCGTGCCTCTTTATTCCCTAATTAGTCCTATGTGCTCCATATGTTAAACATTATCACATGGCATATGTATTATTGCCTGTCAAAATCTGTTCTCATATGTTAATCATCCAGCTTATATAATAGAAACGTTTCTGGTATGCAATGTTATTAATGTACAGATATTCCAGTATCATCGACCCCTTCAATAGTCAATTGCTCACAAATATGAGGGTGATATAGAGATAATATACACTAATGAACACATGTATTGTAGACACGTGTTAAATGGTATCCCTCCTAATATAATGGACACTATATAACAGTCACTGAAATTGTATCCCTCTATATACAAGGTATATGGGGGTCTAACTCAGATATATAAATCATTATTATTAATGGTAAAATGTGCCCATGCATACATGTGATGACCTGCAGGCGCTAACCATTGTTGTTCGACCGTTAGTAAATAAATGGCTATACAGTAATACTAATTGCCATAGCCAGCTGTCCCCTGTGGGTTAATAAGTGTTGAAGGGCATTTAAATATGATACCTCTATTTATATAAAAACAATGATAGTTTTTATACACCTCAAAAAGGGCTGTGAACATTAATAGCAGGATTTATTATCACACATATATGCCGTTATTTGTGGCATGCATTAAATGACTGGTCTCTAATATAAAAATGGTATAGAGATGATGTATACTAATTTGTACATATGATGTGGGCACATATGTCTTGAGATCCCTCCCAGTGCATGTGAATCACACGCGTCAAGGCTCTGTATAGTAGCAATGAGCCAAATTGCACACGAGCATCCCGCTGTCAGCATTTACATATCCCAGCTCGTAATGATAAGAGTGATATAGGAATAGTATACACTGATTTGTACATGTATTATAGGCACATATATCATGATATCCCTCTGAATGCATGTGAATTGACAGCACAGCTGTCACAGCCACAGCCTCTGTGTTGGAGGCGGAGTGGGTCCCGTCTTCTGCGTCATTTGTGGTGCGAGTAGGCGCTACAAATGAAGCTGCCGTGCGGCCATGGGACATGTAAAGGGTGACAGCAGGGGTGGTGGAATCCAGGACTGCGGGCCGGACAGAGTGGCTCCAGAGTGCGGGGTGTAGCTGCCGGGGAGCACAGGGTGGCGTCGGCAGCGTGCGTCTGTAGCAGCAGGCCGGGAGCAGGAGAGGAAACCAGCGGGTGAGTGGCGCGGGGCTAAGATAGAGGTCGGGAAGCTGCTTCTATACTGTACATTGCAGCACGAACTTACAGATCACGGATGCGGCTGGTTCCGCCCACAGGATGCCTGCGCTGTGTGCGGTGCCCCCTTCGCACACACCTAGTTACGGCCCTGCACAGCATAACCCTTACCTCCCCCTGCAACATAACATTAACAGTGTCAGAATGGGGCATGTAGGGCCCACTGGGGGAATACAGTGGTAGGGTCCCATGTTTATGGATGTGGCCAGTCTCTAAAGGGGGTGTGCCCAGCCACCACATTGGTTTGCCTAACCATTTTGCAAGTGTTGGTCCCCTAGATAAATATATACAGTAAATACTGTAGTGCATGCATGATAATGTACTAGATTAGTTAACAGCACAGTCTGGAACCTGATCCCTAGAGGAGGATGTGGGGCCCCAGGCAGTAGGGCCCACCGGTAGTTTCCCCTGTACCCCTGTGGGCCAGTCCAACCCTGAACATTAATATCAACTTCCTGAAACTGTCGACATCATAACTGTTGACATTGGGAATGTTGATATTGTCATTGCCGACTTTTTAACTACATCCTCATTTTATTTATTTATGTATTAACAGTTTCTTATATAGCACAGCAACTTCTGTTGTGCTTTTATCCTCATCCAGTCTGTCACATTGTAAACATTTAGAAATTAATAAAATGTAGTAAGCCTCTGAACACTTATTCAGAGGGAGGTATCCAATTAGCCGTGAAAATGCTACAGAAGTGAAAAATGGGGGGGCTTTCATGATTTTTTAAATTTTTTCAATGATTTTTTTTTATCCCCTCTATCCAATTACTCCACGCGAAAAAAGCCTCTCTTTTCCAAGCAAATTATATAGTATCTGCGAAAAGCAGCAGACCTATATATTTTTGCGGCAAAAATAGTCATTTGGCTTCACCTCCACAGGCAAAACTAATCCCTGATAAGTGCCAGCATCTGGGGATAAACGCCGGCTATTGAGGCTAATAGGATAGCCCCTGATGAACCAAATAGCCGCGGTAAATTACCATGGCTAATTGGATACCCCCCATAGTGTGAAAGCTACTATAAATCTATCAACATATAAGTTCAGGTGAGTACCAGGACCTTTATTTCTGAGTACCAAGATCATATGTATTTCAACCTGTGACACATACTGTACTAACACAGCCAATAGCAGTCACAGCAGTGATGTGTGTTCAGGATAGGCAGGGTAGGAAGAGCCTCGCCTGTCATACTCCAGTGTTCTCCAGAATTTTGACTATAAAAATGATTAGAATAATACAAAGAAGATATGCATAACTTATAAATATCATTTTTGTGTTATTCATATAATCTTCGTATTATTCTAATAATTTTTATAGTCAAGACTCACCACCAATATATATTTGTGTGTAAATCAGGCTCTGATACTAGCCAGTGCCTCCCCAGCCATTGACCTCACTGCACCTCTCTGAGCCACCAAAAAGCCAACAAGATCAATACTCACTAATAGTATACCAAAGAGTCAGAATATGATATATATACATTGACATAATGCAGTTATTATTGAATATGGTGATCAAACCAGAGCTGTAAGGTTAAGACAATAAAGACATGAGTGCAGAAAGCACCCTGTTCATGAGATCGTACAATCTAGAGGAAGAGGGTAAAGGCCAGCACTCACGGCCCGATGCGGAAAAGATGTGTGCTGAGCGAACCGCATGCAGGCCAATCTAGCACCAGCGATAGCGATGTGCGGGGCCGCGCATCGCTATCGCTGTTAGGGCTACACATGGAGCGATCTTGCTGAAAATCTAAGCAATCTAGTCAGATTGCTTAGATTATCGCTCCATGTGTACCCCCCTTAATACTTACATAATGGGAATGTCAAACACTACTTTGGTCAAAGGTGGCTGCTCGAGGTTTGAAATTCCCAATTAAACCTGCTAAAATATAAAAATATTATCATAACTGTATGTGATTAGACTCGAACATGGTGAAGCTTGTTAAATAGCTAATATTTTTATATAATAAAACTCTAGAAGTTCTTGAATAAAACACTTTTCAGTTTTAGAACCAATAAAACAAGTAATATGCAGCCGTCTGGAGTATTGTTAATTGGGATCCTGTCTGCTGGAATACCGGCAGTGAGGCAGCGAGTACCCTCGTGGGCTCGCTGCGCTCCCCATGCATCGGGCCCGGTGGCAAGTTTTGCGCACCACAGGTTCTATTCCCACTCAGTTGGTTGCCTAGACCCACCAACCGAGTGTGAATTATGGGCGGGTGTTGGTATTCTGGCCGTCAGTAACATGCCGGCTGTCGTGTTCTGGCGTCGTTCCGGCATTTTCACTGCATCCCGTTAATTGTGACAGAATACTGGGTATTTTTCTGAATGACAGATATTGTTAAGCAAGCATTTTGTGAAGTCTCTACAACGGCCAGTAGAATACTCACTTTAAAGCAATAGGGTTCTACTAATAGTTTAGCAGATATGCTCTGCTTTGTGTTTAGAGACTTTGAGGTGGAGAATTTGAAGAGAGAGGTGTCATTATGCTCCATCCTGTTACAACTACAGCAAACAGGTATCTGGTCCAGAATTGTAATTCAGTGGTGCATACAATGTTGTTGTCAGATGCAGTGGTATGATTTTTTGCCATTGCACATACATACACGTTACACATACATACACGCTACATACACGCTACAATACATACACCCAGCAAATGATTAACAATTGAGGATGCACAGTGGATTTTTTTTGTAAAGAGAGGGACAGGTAGTCAGCATTTGGAAAAGGTAACAGGGGGGTTGCTAGAAGAACACAGGCATGTCAGTACCATTTTTCTGGCCTTTGCCTAGTTCGAGTATAGCCGTCATTTAGGAGGTGGGAAGAGGCCAGGGATCTCCGTGGCGGGACAGAGATTTCCTGGCCTCTGCGATTGGCGATTTGCACCTGATGGTGGTTGCTATTATCTGATGCTGCCTCCTAGGATGTAGGTTGGATCATTACTGCTGCTTGTAATATACACCTCCTGCTGCATCTACATACAGCACCGTGATAGCTAAACCAAGCGCACCTGAATGACCCCCAATGTGCATCCAATGTTCTTGATGTTTCCACTTATGTACATAAGCTGTGGATGTGATACATTGGTAGTGGGTGTCTCTGTGTACAAGACAGTGGATGAGTCATTAGCATATTTTTGCAACTTCATTATGAATGAAATCGCAGCTGCACATGTAGCATCATACATCTCTGAACCAGGCACTGAGTCTGACATCTCAGGAGACCGATCATACGTGATAAGTTGGATAAGGAAGAACTCCTATTTAAACATGAGAAGCAGATTTTTTCAGCACCCTGCACTTCCCAAGGGAAATTGAACAAGGTGCAATACACTGGGAGGTATCTGATGCAAATTCCACAAAAAGGTCAAAAGAACCTGTGTGTTTGACATATTTATGCTGGCAAGCAGCCGAGTTGACAGTTAGGTGTGTTTACAATGTATTAGTTAGTGCGCTGACAGAGCTCACATTTTGGTTATAATATTTTGCTTTGTGCTGCATAGTTTGCTCTGTTTCACTGACTGTAATAAATATTCTTAAAGCCAGCTGAATCCACCTGTGCCTTATATCTTTTCTTGAAAGATTGTGATTATAGATCCCTAAACAAAACAGGGCACAAGTTTTTAGACTTTTGTCAATTTCTGTCTTACTTTTTTCTTCTAAAAATTGTACATCTGTTATTGGGGGTCATTCCGAGTTGTTCTCTCGTTGCCGATTTTCGCAACGGAGCGATTAAGGCAAAAATGCGCATGTGCATGGTTCGCAGTGCGCATGCGCTAAGTATTTTACCACAAAACTTAGTAAATTAACTCACGTCCGAACGAAGAAATTTCATCGTTGAAGTGATCGGAGTGTAATTGACAGGAAGGGGGTGTTTCTTGGTGGAAACTGCCCGCTTTCTGGGAGTGTGCAGAAAAACGCAGGCGTGCCAGTAAAAACCGCGGGAGTGTCTGGAGAAATGGGGGAGTGGCTGGCCGAACGCTGGGCGTGTGTGATGTCAAACCAGGAACGAAACGGCCTGAGCTGATCGCAATCTGTGAGTAGGTCTGGAGCTACTCAGAAACTGCTAAGAAATTTCTATTCTCAATTCTGCTAATCTTTCGTTCGCAATACTGCTAAGCTAAGATACACTCCCAGAGGGCGGCGGCCTAGCGTGTGCAATGCTGCTAAAAGCAGCTAGCGAGCGAACAACTCTGAATGAGGGCCCATTGTCAAAACCATGTACTGTATGTTATGTTTGTTTTTAATTACCATGCAGATGACACCACTGAATATGTTAGCCCCCTCTAGAAAACCTTTACTTCAAGAGTCAAAAGAAGCACCTCAGTGCTTAGTGACTTTGTTGCTTCCCCTCTGGCAGTAAGTGCCAGGTTGGCAGCTATAAATGCATGGTGATGGTAAGTGGGCAGTGTAAGGAGTGACATAATAATTGCTGTACATTGATGTGATAGCCTGTATTGTAAAAGCAAGGAGTGGGGCTATGATGTTGTGATTCAGCACAAATCAGCTCATTAAGCCTTTGGACCACCCACTTCGCTCGGAAAATAGGCGACCTTCGGGAGACTTGCCTACTTTCCCTGGCATTGGGGGCAGTAGAGAAGTATGAGTGGGGTTGGGATTGATATGCCTACATTCAGGATGCCGGTGGTCAGAATACTGACCGCGGCATCCCGATGCTCAGAATTCCAACACGGGAAGGCAAGTATACCTACCTTCCCCCAATGGCCCCCTAACCCTCCCTTTCCTGGAGCCTAACACGGGCCCTCCTTGGTGGTGCCTAAATCTAACCCCCCTCCGTCCCACAGCCTAATCCTAACCCTCCCCCTGGAGCCTAACCCTAATCCTCGGAGGTGCCTATACCTAATACCCCCCCCACCACCACCACCACCCGCACGTGCAGCTTACCTGTCCTGAGGCCCGGCACATGATCCTGTCACTGGGTTTGTGACCCTATTCAGGATGCCGGTGTTGGCATTCCGAGTAATATTGGGATCCCGGCATTGGTATTTTGACTGCCGGCATCCCGACTAGCTGGGATCCTGATCAGATACTGTATGGGCAACTCTTTTGTTATGGAAAGAAAACAGCTAAGAAAATAGGCAAGATTGTTAGGTGACATAGTTGTGCACAGAAACAATGCTAATCTTTCCTATGTGTTATACCCTGACTGAATGTGTATTAAGATTAGTGATGTGCACCGGACATTTTTCGGGTTTTGTGTTTTGGTTTTGGATTCGGTTCAGCGGCCGTGTTTTGGATTCGGACGCGTTTTGGCAAAACCTCCCTGAAATTTTTTTGTCGGATTCGGATGTGTTTTGGATTCGGGTGTTTTTTTTACAAAAAACCCTTCGAAAACAGCTTAAATCATAGAATTTGGGGGTCATTTTGATCCCATAGTATTATTAACCTCAATAACCATAATTTCCACTCATTTCCAGTCTATTCTGAACACCTCACACCTCACAATATTATTTTTAGTCCTAAAATTTGCACCGAGGTCGCTGTATGACTAAGCTAAGCGACCCAAGTGGCCGACACAAACACCTGGCCCATCTAGGAGTGGCACTGCAGTGTCAGACAGGATGGCACTTCAAAAAAATAGTCCCCAAACAGCACATGAAGCAAAGAAAAAAAGAGGCGCAATGAGGTAGCTGTGTGACTAAGCTAAGCAACCCAAGTGGCCGACACAAACACCTGGCCCATCTAGGAGTGGCACTGCAGTGTCAGACAGGATGGCACTTCAAAAAAATAGTCCCCAAACAGCACATGAAGCAAAGAAAAAAAGAGGCGCAATGAGGTAGCTGTGTGACTAAGCTAAGCGACCCAAGTGGCCGACACAAACACCTGGCCCATCTAGGAGTGGCACTGCAGTGTCAGACAGAATGGCACTTCAAAAAATAGTCCCCAAACAGCACATGAAGCAAAGAAAAAAAGAGGCGCAATGAGGTAGCTGTGTGACTAAGCTAAGCGACCCAAGTGGCCGACACAAACACCTGGCCCATCTAGGAGTGGCACTGCAGTGTCAGACAGGATGGCACTTCAAAAAAATAGTCCCCAAACAGCACATGATGCAAAGAAAAAAATAGGCGCAATGAGGTAGCTGTGTGACTAAGCCAAGCGACCCAAGTGGCCGACACAAACACCTGGCCCATCTAGGAGTGGCACTGCAGTGTCAGACAGGATGGCACTTCAAAAAATAGTCCCCAAACAGCACATGAAGCAAAGAAAAAAAGAGGCGCAATGAGGTAGCTTTGTGACTAAGCTAAGAGACCCAAGTGGCCGATACAAACACCTGGCCCATCTAGGAGTGGCACTGCAGTGTCAGAGAGGATGGCACTTCAAAAAATAGTCCCCAAACAGCACATGATGCAAAGAAAAAAAGAGGCGCAATGAGGTAGCTGTGTGACTAAGCTAAGCGACCCAAGTGGCCGACACAAACACCTGGCCCATCTAGGAGTGGCACTGCAGTGTCAGACAGGATGGCACTTCAAAAAAATAGTCCCCAAACAGCACATGATGCAAAGAAAAAAAGAGGCGCAATGAGGTAGCTGTGTGACTAAGCTAAGCGACCCAAGTGGCCGACACAAACACCTGGCCCATCTAGGAGTGGCACTGCAGTGTCAGACAGGATGGCACTTCAAAAAATAGTCCCCAAACAGCACATGAAGCAAAGAAAAAAAGAGGCGCAATGAGGTAGCTGTGTGACTAAGCTAAGCGACCCAAGTGGCCGACACAAACACCTGGCCCATCTAGGAGTGGCACTGCAGTGTCAGACAGGATGGCACTTCAAAAAATAGTCCCCAAACAGCACATGAAGCAAAGAAAAAAAGAGGCGCAATGAGGTAGCTTTGTGACTAAGCTAAGAGACCCAAGTGGCCGATACAAACACCTGGCCCATCTAGGAGTGGCACTGCAGTGTCAGACAGGATGGCACTTCAAAAAACAGTCCCCAAACAGCACATGATGCAAAGAAAAAAAGAGGCGCAATGAGGTAGCTGTGTGACTAAGCTAAGCGACCCAAGTGGCCGACACAAACACCTGGCCCATCTAGGAGTGGCACTGCAGTGTCAGACAGGATGGCACTTCAAAAAAATAGTCCCCAAACAGCACATGATGCAAAGAAAAAAATAGGCGCAATGAGGTAGCTGTGTGACTAAGCCAAGCGACCCAAGTGGCCGACACAAACACCTGGCCCATCTAGGAGTGGCACTGCAGTGTCAGACAGGATGGCACTTCAAAAAATAGTCCCCAAACAGCACATGAAGCAAAGAAAAAAAGAGGCGCAATGAGGTAGCTTTGTGACTAAGCTAAGAGACCCAAGTGGCCGATACAAACACCTGGCCCATCTAGGAGTGGCACTGCAGTGTCAGAGAGGATGGCACTTCAAAAAATAGTCCCCAAACAGCACATGATGCAAAGAAAAAAAGAGGCGCAATGAGGTAGCTGTGTGACTAAGCTAAGCGACCCAAGTGGCCGACACAAACACCTGGCCCATCTAGGAGTGGCACTGCAGTGTCAGACAGGATGGCACTTCAAAAAAATAGTCCCCAAACAGCACATGATGCAAAGAAAAAAAGAGGCGCAATGAGGTAGCTGTGTGACTAAGCTAAGCGACCCAAGTGGCTGACACAAACACCTGGCCCATCTAGGAGTGGCACTGCAGTGTCAGACAGGATGGCACTTCAAAAAATAGTCCCCAAACAGCACATGAAGCAAAGAAAAAAAGAGGCGCAATGAGGTAGCTTTGTGACTAAGCTAAGAGACCCAAGTGGCCGATACAAACACCTGGCCCATCTAGGAGTGGCACTGCAGTGTCAGAGAGGATGGCACTTCAAAAAATAGTCCCCAAACAGCACATGATGCAAAGAAAAAAAGAGGCGCAATGAGGTAGCTGTGTGACTAAGCTAAGCGACCCAAGTGGCCGACACAAACACCTGGCCCATCTAGGAGTGGCACTGCAGTGTCAGACAGGATGGCACTTCAAAAAAATAGTCCCCAAACAGCACATGATGCAAAGAAAAAAAGAGGCGCAATGAGGTAGCTGTGTGACTAAGCTAAGCGACCCAAGTGGCCGACACAAACACCTGGCCCATCTAGGAGTGGCACTGCAGTGTCAGACAGGATGGCACTTCAAAAAATAGTCCCCAAACAGCACATGAAGCAAAGAAAAAAAGAGGCGCAATGAGGTAGCTGTGTGACTAAGCTAAGCGACCCAAGTGGCCGACACAAACACCTGGCCCATCTAGGAGTGGCACTGCAGTGTCAGACAGGATGGCACTTCAAAAAATAGTCCCCAAACAGCACATGAAGCAAAGAAAAAAAGAGGCGCAATGAGGTAGCTTTGTGACTAAGCTAAGAGACCCAAGTGGCCGATACAAACACCTGGCCCATCTAGGAGTGGCACTGCAGTGTCAGACAGGATGGCACTTCAAAAAACAGTCCCCAAACAGCACATGATGCAAAGAAAAAAAGAGGCGCAATGAGGTAGCTGTGTGACTAAGCTAAGCGACCCAAGTGGCCGACACAAACACCTGGCCCATCTAGGAGTGGCACTGCAGTGTCAGACAGGATGGCACTTCAAAAAAATAGTCCCCAAACAGCACATGATGCAAAGAAAAAAATAGGCGCAATGAGGTAGCTGTGTGACTAAGCCAAGCGACCCAAGTGGCCGACACAAACACCTGGCCCATCTAGGAGTGGCACTGCAGTGTCAGACAGGATGGCACTTCAAAAAATAGTCCCCAAACAGCACATGAAGCAAAGAAAAAAAGAGGCGCAATGAGGTAGCTTTGTGACTAAGCTAAGAGACCCAAGTGGCCGATACAAACACCTGGCCCATCTAGGAGTGGCACTGCAGTGTCAGAGAGGATGGCACTTCAAAAAATAGTCCCCAAACAGCACATGATGCAAAGAAAAAAAGAGGCGCAATGAGGTAGCTGTGTGACTAAGCTAAGCGACCCAAGTGGCCGACACAAACACCTGGCCCATCTAGGAGTGGCACTGCAGTGTCAGACAGGATGGCACTTCAAAAAAATAGTCCCCAAACAGCACATGATGCAAAGAAAAAAAGAGGCGCAATGAGGTAGCTGTGTGACTAAGCTAAGCGACCCAAGTGGCTGACACAAACACCTGGCCCATCTAGGAGTGGCACTGCAGTGTCAGACAGGATAGCACTTCAAAAAAATAGTCCCCAAACAGCACATTATGCAAAGAAAAAAAGAGGTGCAATGAGGTAGCTGTGTGACTAAGCTAAGCGACCCAAGTGGCCGACACAAACACCTGGCCCATCTAGGAGTGGCACTGCAGTGTCAGACAGGATGGCACTTCAAAAAAATAGTCCCCAAACAGCACATGAAGCAAAGAAAAAAAGAGGCGCAATGAGGTAGCTGTGTGACTAAGCTAAGCGACCCAAGTGGCCGACACAAACACCTGGCCCATATAGGAGTGGCACTGCAGTGTCAGACAGGATGGCACTTTAAAAAAATAGTCCCCAAACAGCACATGAAGCAAAGAAAAAAAGAGGTGCAATGAGGTAGCTGTGTGACTAAGCTAAGCGACCCAAGTGGCCGACACAAACACCTGGCCCATCTAGGAGTGGCACTGCAGTGTCAGGCAGGATGGCATTTCAAAAAAATAGTCCCCAAACAGCACATGATGCAAAGAAAAAAAGAGGTGATATGAGGTAGCTGTGTGACTAAGCTAAGCGACCCAAGTGGCCGACACAAACACCTGGCCCATCTTGGAGTGGCACTGCAGTGTCAGACAGGATGGCACTTCAAAATAGTCCCCAAACAGCACATGATGCAAAGAAAAAAAGAGGCGCAATGAGGTAGCTGTGTGACTAAGCTAAGCGACCCAAGTGGCCGACACAAACACCTGGCCCATCTAGGAGTGGCACTGCAGTGTCAGACAGGATGGCACTTCAAAAAATAGTCCCCAAACAGCACATGAAGCAAAGAAAAAAAGAGGCGCAATGAGGTAGCTGTGTGACTAAGCTAAGCGACCCAAGTGGCCGACACAAACACCTGGCCCATCTAGGAGTGGCACTGCAGTGTCAGACAGGATGGCACTTCAAAATAGTCCCCAAACAGCACATGATGCAAAGAAAAAAAGAGGCGCAATGAGGTAGCTGTGTGACTAAGCTAAACGACCCAAGTGGCCGACACAAACACCTGGCCCATCTAGGAGTGGCACTGCAGTGTCAGACAGGATGGCACTTCAAAAAATAGTCCCCAAACAGCACATGAAGCAAAGAAAAAAAGAGGCGCAATGAGGTAGCTTTGTGACTAAGCTAAGAGACCCAAGTGGCCGATACAAACACCTGGCCCATCTAGGAGTGGCACTGCAGTGTCAGACAGGATGGCACTTCAAAAAATAGTCCCCAAACAGCACATGATGCAAAGAAAAAAAGAGGCGCAATGAGGTAGCTGTGTGACTAAGCTAAGCGACCCAAGTGGCCGACACAAACACCTGGCCCATCTAGGAGTGGCACTGCAGTGTCAGACAGGATGGCACTTCAAAAAAATAGTCCCCAAACAGCACATGATGCAAAGAAAAAAATAGGCGCAATGAGGTAGCTGTGTGACTAAGCTAAGCGACCCAAGTGGCCGACACAAACACCTGGCCCATCTAGGAGTGGCACTGCAGTGTCAGACAGGATGGCACTTCAAAAAATAGTCCCCAAACAGCACATGAAGCAAAGAAAAAAAGAGGCGCAATGAGGTAGCTTTGTGACTAAGCTAAGAGACCCAAGTGGCCGATACAAACACCTGGCCCATCTAGGAGTGGCACTGCAGTGTCAGACAGGATGGCACTTCAAAAAATAGTCCCCAAACAGCACATGATGCAAAGAAAAAAAGAGGCGCAATGAGGTAGCTGTGTGACTAAGCTAAGCGACCCAAGTGGCCGACACAAACACCTGGCCCATCTAGGAGTGGCACTGCAGTGTCAGACAGGATGGCACTTCAAAAAAATAGTCCCCAAACAGCACATGATGCAAAGAAAAAAAGAGGCGCAATGAGGTAGCTGTGTGACTAAGCTAAGCGACCCAAGTGGCCGACACAAACACCTGGCCCATCTAGGAGTGGCACTGCAGTGTCAGACAGGATGGCACTTCAAAAAAATAGTCCCCAAACAGCACATGATGCAAAGAAAAAAATAGGCGCAATGAGGTAGCTGTGTGACTAAGCTAAGCGACCCAAGTGGCCGACACAAACACCTGGCCCATCTAGGAGTGGCACTGCAGTGTCAGACAGGATGGCACTTCAAAAAAATAGTCCCCAAACAGCACATGATGCAAAGAAAAAAAGAGGCGCAATGAGGTAGCTGTGTGACTAAGCTAAGCGACCCAAGTGGCCGACACAAACACCTGGCCCATCTAGGAGTGGCACTGCAGTGTCAGACAGGATGGCACTTCAAAAAATAGTCCCCAAACAGCACATGAAGCAAAGAAAAAAAGAGGCGCAATGAGGTAGCTTTGTGACTAAGCTAAGAGACCCAAGTGGCCGATACAAACACCTGGCCCATCTAGGAGTGGCACTGCAGTGTCAGACAGGATGGCACTTCAAAAAATAGTCCCCAAACAGCACATGATGCAAAGAAAAAAAGAGGCGCAATGAGGTAGCTGTGTGACTAAGCTAAGCGACCCAAGTGGCCGACACAAACACCTGGCCCATCTAGGAGTGGCACTGCAGTGTCAGACAGGATGGCACTTCAAAAAAATAGTCCCCAAACAGCACATGATGCAAAGAAAAAAAGAGGCGCAATGAGGTAGCTGTGTGACTAAGCTATACGACCCAAGTGGCTGACACAAACACCTGGCCCATCTAGGAGTGGCACTGCAGTGTCAGACAGGATAGCACTTCAAAAAAATAGTCCCCAAACAGCACATGAAGCAAAGAAAAAAGAGGTGCAATGAGGTAGCTGTGTGACTAAGCTAAGCGACCCAAGTGGCCGACACAAACACCTGGCCCATCTAGGAGTGGCACTGCAGTGTCAGGCAGGATGGCATTTCAAAAAAATAGTCCCCAAACAGCACATGATGCAAAGAAAAAAAGAGGTGATATGAGGTAGCTGTGTGACTAAGCTAAGCGACCCAAGTGGCCGACACAAACACCTGGCCCATCTTGGAGTGGCACTGCAGTGTCAGACAGGATGGCACTTCAAAATAGTCCCCAAACAGCACATGATGCAAAGAAAAAAAGAGGCGCAATGAGGTAGCTGTGTGACTAAGCTAAGCGACCCAAGTGGCCGACACAAACACCTGGCCCATCTAGGAGTGGCACTGCAGTGTCAGACAGGATGGCACTTCAAAAAATAGTCCCCAAACAGCACATGAAGCAAAGAAAAAAAGAGGTGCAATGAGGTAGCTGTGTGACTAAGCTAAGCGACCCAAGTGGCCGACACAAACACCTGGCCCATCTAGGAGTGGCACTGCAGTGTCAGACAGGATGGCACTTCAAAATAGTCCCCAAACAGCACATGATGCAAAGAAAAAAAGAGGCGCAATGAGGTAGCTGTGTGACTAAGCTAAGCGACCCAAGTGGCCGACACAAACACCTGGCCCATCTAGGAGTGGCACTGCAGTGTCAGACAGGATGGCACTTCAAAAAATAGTCCCCAAACAGCACATGAAGCAAAGAAAAAAAGAGGTGCAATGAGGTAGCTGTGTGACTAAGCTAAGCGACCCAAGTGGCCAACACAAACACCTGGCCCATCTAAGAGTGGCACTGCAGTGTCAGACAGGATGGCACTTAAAAAAAATAGTCCCCAAACAGCACATGATGCAAAGAAAAAAAGAGGCGCAATGAGGTAGCTGTGTGACTAAGCTAAGCGACCCAAGTGGCCGACACAAACACCTGGCCCATCTAGGAGTGGCACTGCAGTGTCAGACAGGATGGCACTTCAAAAAATAGTCCCCAAACAGCACATGAAGCAAAGAAAAAAAGAGGTGCAATGAGGTAGCTGTGTGACTAAGCTAAGCGACCCAAGTGGCCAACACAAACACCTGGCCCATCTAAGAGTGGCACTGCAGTGTCAGACAGGATGGCACTTAAAAAAAATAGTCCCCAAACAGCACATGATGCAAAGAAAAAAAGAGGCGCAATGAGGTAGCTGTGTGACTAAGCTAAGCGACCCAAGTGGCCGACACAAACACCTGGCCCATCTAGGAGTGGCACTGCAGTGTCAGACAGGATGGCACTTTAAAAAAATAGTCCCCAAACAGCATGTGAAGCAAAGAAAAAAAGAGGTGCAATGAGGTAGCTGTGTGACTAAGCTAAGCGACCCAAGTGGCCGACACAAACACCTGGCCCATCTAGGAGTGGCACTGCAGTGTCAGACAGGATGGCACTTCAAAAAAATAGTCCCCAAACAGCACATGATGCAAAGAAAAAAAGAGGTGATATGAGGTAGCTGTGTGACTAAGCTAAGCGACCCAAGTGGCCGACACAAACACCTGGCCCATCTAGGAGTGGCACTGCAGTGTCAGACAGGATGGCACTTCAAAAAAATAGTCCCCAAACAGCACATGATGCAAAGAAAAAAAGAGGCGCAATGAGGTAGCTGTGTGACTAAGCTATACGACCCAAGTGGCTGACACAAACACCTGGCCCATCTAGGAGTGGCACTGCAGTGTCAGACAGGATAGCACTTCAAAAAAATAGTCCCAAAACAGCACATTATGCAAAGAAAAAAAGAGGTGCAATGAGGTAGCTGTGTGACTAAGCTAAGCGACCCAAGTGGCCGACACAAACACCTGGCCCATCTAGGAGTGGCACTGCAGTGTCAGACAGGATGGCACTTCAAAAAAATAGTCCCCAAACAGCACATGAAGCAAAGAAAAAAGAGGTGCAATGAGGTAGCTGTGTGACTAAGCTAAGCGACCCAAGTGGCCGACACAAACACCTGGCCCATCTAGGAGTGGCACTGCAGTGTCAGGCAGGATGGCATTTCAAAAAAATAGTCCCCAAACAGCACATGATGCAAAGAAAAAAAGAGGTGATATGAGGTAGCTGTGTGACTAAGCTAAGCGACCCAAGTGGCCGACACAAACACCTGGCCCATCTTGGAGTGGCACTGCAGTGTCAGACAGGATGGCACTTCAAAATAGTCCCCAAACAGCACATGATGCAAAGAAAAAAAGAGGCGCAATGAGGTAGCTGTGTGACTAAGCTAAGCGACCCAAGTGGCCGACACAAACACCTGGCCCATCTAGGAGTGGCACTGCAGTGTCAGACAGGATGGCACTTCAAAAAATAGTCCCCAAACAGCACATGAAGCAAAGAAAAAAAGAGGTGCAATGAGGTAGCTGTGTGACTAAGCTAAGCGACCCAAGTGGCCGACACAAACACCTGGCCCATCTAGGAGTGGCACTGCAGTGTCAGACAGGATGGCACTTCAAAATAGTCCCCAAACAGCACATGATGCAAAGAAAAAAAGAGGCGCAATGAGGTAGCTGTGTGACTAAGCTAAGCGACCCAAGTGGCCGACACAAACACCTGGCCCATCTAGGAGTGGCACTGCAGTGTCAGACAGGATGGCACTTCAAAAAATAGTCCCCAAACAGCACATGAAGCAAAGAAAAAAAGAGGTGCAATGAGGTAGCTGTGTGACTAAGCTAAGCGACCCAAGTGGCCAACACAAACACCTGGCCCATCTAAGAGTGGCACTGCAGTGTCAGACAGGATGGCACTTAAAAAAAATAGTCCCCAAACAGCACATGATGCAAAGAAAAAAAGAGGCGCAATGAGGTAGCTGTGTGACTAAGCTAAGCGACCCAAGTGGCCGACACAAACACCTGGCCCATCTAGGAGTGGCACTGCAGTGTCAGACAGGATGGCACTTCAAAAAATAGTCCCCAAACAGCACATGAAGCAAAGAAAAAAAGAGGTGCAATGAGGTAGCTGTGTGACTAAGCTAAGCGACCCAAGTGGCCAACACAAACACCTGGCCCATCTAAGAGTGGCACTGCAGTGTCAGACAGGATGGCACTTCAAAAAATAGTCCCCAAACAGCACATGAAGCAAAGAAAAAAAGAGGCGCAATGAGGTAGCTTTGTGACTAAGCTAAGAGACCCAAGTGGCCGATACAAACACCTGGCCCATCTAGGAGTGGCACTGCAGTGTCAGACAGGATGGCACTTCAAAAAACAGTCCCCAAACAGCACATGATGCAAAGAAAAAAAGAGGCGCAATGAGGTAGCTGTGTGACTAAGCTAAGCGACCCAAGTGGCCGACACAAACACCTGGCCCATCTAGGAGTGGCACTGCAGTGTCAGACAGGATGGCACTTCAAAAAAATAGTCCCCAAACAGCACATGATGCAAAGAAAAAAATAGGCGCAATGAGGTAGCTGTGTGACTAAGCCAAGCGACCCAAGTGGCCGACACAAACACCTGGCCCATCTAGGAGTGGCACTGCAGTGTCAGACAGGATGGCACTTCAAAAAATAGTCCCCAAACAGCACATGAAGCAAAGAAAAAAAGAGGCGCAATGAGGTAGCTTTGTGACTAAGCTAAAAGACCCAAGTGGCCGATACAAACACCTGGCCCATCTAGGAGTGGCACTGCAGTGTCAGAGAGGATGGCACTTCAAAAAATAGTCCCCAAACAGCACATGATGCAAAGAAAAAAAGAGGCGCAATGAGGTAGCTGTGTGACTAAGCTAAGCGACCCAAGTGGCCGACACAAACACCTGGCCCATCTAGGAGTGGCACTGCAGTGTCAGACAGGATGGCACTTCAAAAAAATAGTCCCCAAACAGCACATGATGCAAAGAAAAAAAGAGGCGCAATGAGGTAGCTGTGTGACTAAGCTAAGCGACCCAAGTGGCTGACACAAACACCTGGCCCATCTAGGAGTGGCACTGCAGTGTCAGACAGGATAGCACTTCAAAAAAATAGTCCCCAAACAGCACATTATGCAAAGAAAAAAAGAGGTGCAATGAGGTAGCTGTGTGACTAAGCTAAGCGACCCAAGTGGCCGACACAAACACCTGGCCCATCTAGGAGTGGCACTGCAGTGTCAGACAGGATGGCACTTCAAAAAAATAGTCCCCAAACAGCACATGAAGCAAAGAAAAAAAGAGGCGCAATGAGGTAGCTGTGTGACTAAGCTAAGCGACCCAAGTGGCCGACACAAACACCTGGCCCATATAGGAGTGGCACTGCAGTGTCAGACAGGATGGCACTTTAAAAAAATAGTCCCCAAACAGCACATGAAGCAAAGAAAAAAAGAGGTGCAATGAGGTAGCTGTGTGACTAAGCTAAGCGACCCAAGTGGCCGACACAAACACCTGGCCCATCTAGGAGTGGCACTGCAGTGTCAGGCAGGATGGCATTTCAAAAAAATAGTCCCCAAACAGCACATGATGCAAAGAAAAAAAGAGGTGATATGAGGTAGCTGTGTGACTAAGCTAAGCGACCCAAGTGGCCGACACAAACACCTGGCCCATCTTGGAGTGGCACTGCAGTGTCAGACAGGATGGCACTTCAAAATAGTCCCCAAACAGCACATGATGCAAAGAAAAAAAGAGGCGCAATGAGGTAGCTGTGTGACTAAGCTAAGCGACCCAAGTGGCCGACACAAACACCTGGCCCATCTAGGAGTGGCACTGCAGTGTCAGACAGGATGGCACTTCAAAAAATAGTCCCCAAACAGCACATGAAGCAAAGAAAAAAAGAGGCGCAATGAGGTAGCTGTGTGACTAAGCTAAGCGACCCAAGTGGCCGACACAAACACCTGGCCCATCTAGGAGTGGCACTGCAGTGTCAGACAGGATGGCTCTTCAAAATAGTCCCCAAACAGCACATGATGCAAAGAAAAAAAGAGGCGCAATGAGGTAGCTGTGTGACTAAGCTAAACGACCCAAGTGGCCGACACAAACACCTGGCCCATCTAGGAGTGGCACTGCAGTGTCAGACAGGATGGCACTTCAAAAAATAGTCCCCAAACAGCACATGAAGCAAAGAAAAAAAGAGGCGCAATGAGGTAGCTTTGTGACTAAGCTAAGAGACCCAAGTGGCCGATACAAACACCTGGCCCATCTAGGAGTGGCACTGCAGTGTCAGACAGGATGGCACTTCAAAAAATAGTCCCCAAACAGCACATGATGCAAAGAAAAAAAGAGGCGCAATGAGGTAGCTGTGTGACTAAGCTAAGCGACCCAAGTGGCCGACACAAACACCTGGCCCATCTAGGAGTGGCACTGCAGTGTCAGACAGGATGGCACTTCAAAAAAATAGTCCCCAAACAGCACATGATGCAAAGAAAAAAATAGGCGCAATGAGGTAGCTGTGTGACTAAGCTAAGCGACCCAAGTGGCCGACACAAACACCTGGCCCATCTAGGAGTGGCACTGCAGTGTCAGACAGGATGGCACTTCAAAAAATAGTCCCCAAACAGCACATGAAGCAAAGAAAAAAAGAGGCGCAATGAGGTAGCTTTGTGACTAAGCTAAGAGACCCAAGTGGCCGATACAAACACCTGGCCCATCTAGGAGTGGCACTGCAGTGTCAGACAGGATGGCACTTCAAAAAATAGTCCCCAAACAGCACATGATGCAAAGAAAAAAAGAGGCGCAATGAGGTAGCTGTGTGACTAAGCTAAGCGACCCAAGTGGCCGACACAAACACCTGGCCCATCTAGGAGTGGCACTGCAGTGTCAGACAGGATGGCACTTCAAAAAAATAGTCCCCAAACAGCACATGATGCAAAGAAAAAAAGAGGCGCAATGAGGTAGCTGTGTGACTAAGCTAAGCGACCCAAGTGGCCGACACAAACACCTGGCCCATCTAGGAGTGGCACTGCAGTGTCAGACAGGATGGCACTTCAAAAAAATAGTCCCCAAACAGCACATGATGCAAAGAAAAAAATAGGCGCAATGAGGTAGCTGTGTGACTAAGCTAAGCGACCCAAGTGGCCGACACAAACACCTGGCCCATCTAGGAGTGGCACTGCAGTGTCAGACAGGATGGCACTTCAAAAAAATAGTCCCCAAACAGCACATGATGCAAAGAAAAAAATAGGCGCAATGAGGTAGCTGTGTGACTAAGCTAAGCGACCCAAGTGGCCGACACAAACACCTGGCCCATCTAGGAGTGGCACTGCAGTGTCAGACAGGATGGCACTTCAAAAAATAGTCCCCAAACAGCACATGAAGCAAAGAAAAAAAGAGGCGCAATGAGGTAGCTTTGTGACTAAGCTAAGAGACCCAAGTGGCCGATACAAACACCTGGCCCATCTAGGAGTGGCACTGCAGTGTCAGACAGGATGGCACTTCAAAAAATAGTCCCCAAACAGCACATGATGCAAAGAAAAAAAGAGGCGCAATGAGGTAGCTGTGTGACTAAGCTAAGCGACCCAAGTGGCCGACACAAACACCTGGCCCATCTAGGAGTGGCACTGCAGTGTCAGACAGGATGGCACTTCAAAAAAATAGTCCCCAAACAGCACATGATGCAAAGAAAAAAAGAGGCGCAATGAGGTAGCTGTGTGACTAAGCTATACGACCCAAGTGGCTGACACAAACACCTGGCCCATCTAGGAGTGGCACTGCAGTGTCAGACAGGATAGCACTTCAAAAAAATAGTCCCAAAACAGCACATTATGCAAAGAAAAAAAGAGGTGCAATGAGGTAGCTGTGTGACTAAGCTAAGCGACCCAAGTGGCCGACACAAACACCTGGCCCATCTAGGAGTGGCACTGCAGTGTCAGACAGGATGGCACTTCAAAAAAATAGTCCCCAAACAGCACATGAAGCAAAGAAAAAAGAGGTGCAATGAGGTAGCTGTGTGACTAAGCTAAGCGACCCAAGTGGCCGACACAAACACCTGGCCCATCTAGGAGTGGCACTGCAGTGTCAGGCAGGATGGCATTTCAAAAAAATAGTCCCCAAACAGCACATGATGCAAAGAAAAAAAGAGGTGATATGAGGTAGCTGTGTGACTAAGCTAAGCGACCCAAGTGGCCGACACAAACACCTGGCCCATCTTGGAGTGGCACTGCAGTGTCAGACAGGATGGCACTTCAAAATAGTCCCCAAACAGCACATGATGCAAAGAAAAAAAGAGGCGCAATGAGGTAGCTGTGTGACTAAGCTAAGCGACCCAAGTGGCCGACACAAACACCTGGCCCATCTAGGAGTGGCACTGCAGTGTCAGACAGGATGGCACTTCAAAAAATAGTCCCCAAACAGCACATGAAGCAAAGAAAAAAAGAGGTGCAATGAGGTAGCTGTGTGACTAAGCTAAGCGACCCAAGTGGCCGACACAAACACCTGGCCCATCTAGGAGTGGCACTGCAGTGTCAGACAGGATGGCACTTCAAAAAATAGTCCCCAAACAGCACATGATGCAAAGAAAAAAAGAGGCGCAATGAGGTAGCTGTGTGACTAAGCTAAGCGACCCAAGTGGCCGACACAAACACCTGGCCCATCTAGGAGTGGCACTGCAGTGTCAGACAGGATGGCACTTCAAAAAATAGTCCCCAAACAGCACATGAAGCAAAGAAAAAAAGAGGTGCAATGAGGTAGCTGTGTGACTAAGCTAAGCGACCCAAGTGGCCAACACAAACACCTGGCCCATCTAAGAGTGGCACTGCAGTGTCAGACAGGATGGCACTTAAAAAAAATAGTCCCCAAACAGCACATGATGCAAAGAAAAAAAGAGGCGCAATGAGGTAGCTGTGTGACTAAGCTAAGCGACCCAAGTGGCCGACACAAACACCTGGCCCATCTAGGAGTGGCACTGCAGTGTCAGACAGGATGGCACTTCAAAAAATAGTCCCCAAACAGCACATGAAGCAAAGAAAAAAAGAGGTGCAATGAGGTAGCTGTGTGACTAAGCTAAGCGACCCAAGTGGCCAACACAAACACCTGGCCCATCTAAGAGTGGCACTGCAGTGTCAGACAGGATGGCACTTAAAAAAAATAGTCCCCAAACAGCACATGATGCAAAGAAAAAAAGAGGCGCAATGAGGTAGCTGTGTGACTAAGCTAAGCGACCCAAGTGGCCGACACAAACACCTGGCCCATCTAGGAGTGGCACTGCAGTGTCAGACAGGATGGCACTTTAAAAAAATAGTCCCCAAACAGCATGTGAAGCAAAGAAAAAAAGAGGTGCAATGAGGTAGCTGTGTGACTAAGCTAAGCGACCCAAGTGGCCGACACAAACACCTGGCCCATCTAGGAGTGGCACTGCAGTGTCAGACAGGATGGCACTTCAAAAAAATAGTCCCCAAACAGCACATGATGCAAAGAAAAAAAGAGGTGATATGAGGTAGCTGTGTGACTAAGCTAAGCGACCCAAGTGGCCGACACAAACACCTGGCCCATCTAGGAGTGGCACTGCAGTGTCAGACAGGATGGCACTTCAAAATAGTCCCCAAACAGCACATGATGCAAAGAAAAAAAGAGGCGCAATGAGGTAGCTGTGTGACTAAGCTTAGCGACCCAAGTGGCCGACACAAACACCTGGCCCATCTAGGAGTGGCACTGCAGTGTCAGACAGGATGGCACTTCAAAAAAATAGTCCCCAAACAGCACATGATGCAAAGAAAAAAAGAGGCACAATGAGGTAGCTGTGTGACTAAGCTAAGCGACCCAAGCGGCCGACACAAACACCTGGCCCATCTAGGAGTGGCACTGCAGTGTCAGACAGGATGGCACTTCAAAAAAATAGTCCCCAAACAGCATATGAAGCAAAGAAAAAAAGAGGCGCAATGAGGTAGCTGTGTGACTAAGCTAAGCGACCCAAGTGGCCGACACAAACACCTGGCCCATCTAGGAGTGGCACTGCAGTGTCAGACAGGATGGCACTTCAAAAAAATATTCCCCAAACAGCACATGAAGCAAAGAAAAAAAGAGGCGCAATGAGGTAGCTTTGTGACTAAGCTAAGCGACCCAAGTGGCCGACACAAACACCTGGCCCATCTAGGAGTGGCACTGCAGTGTCAGACAGGATGGCACTTCAAAAAATAGTCCCCAAACAGCACATGATGCAAAGAAAAAAAGAGGCGCAATGAGGTAGCTGTGTGACTAAGCTAAGCGACCCAAGTGGCCGACACAAACACCTGGCCCATCTAGGAGTGGCACTGCAGTGTCAGACAGGATGGCACTTCAAAAAAATAGTCCCCAAACAGCACATGATGCAAAGAAAAAAAGAGGTGATATGAGGTAGCTGTGTGACTAAGCTAAGCGACCCAAGTGGCCGACACAAACACCTGGCCCATCTAGGAGTGGCACTGTAGTGTCAGACAGGATGGCACTTCAAAAAAATAGTCTCCAAACAGCACATGAAGCAAAGAAAAAAAGAGGTGCAATGAGGTAGCTGTGTGACTAAGCTAAGCGACCCAAGTGGCCAACACATACACCTGGCCCTTCTAGGAGTGGCACTGCAGTGTCAGACAGGATGGCACTTCAAAAAAGTAGTCCCCAAACAGCACATGATGCAAAGAAAAAAAGAGGCACAACGAGGTAGCTGTGTGACTAAGCTAAGCGACCCAAGTGGCCGACACAAACACCTGGCCCATCCAGGAGTGGCACTGCAGTGTTCAGACAGGATGGCACTTCAAAAAAATAGTCCCCAAACAGCACATGAAGCAAAGAAAAAAGAGGCGCAATGAGGTAGCTTTGTGACTTAGCTAAGCGACCCAAGTGGCCGACACAAACACCTGGCCTATCCAGGAGTGGCACTGCAGTGTACAGACAGGATGGCACTTCAAAAAAATAGTTCCCAAACAGCACATGAAGCAAAGAAAAAAAGAGGCGCAATGAGGTAGCTGTGTGACTAAGCTAAGTGACCCAAGTGGCCGACACAAACACCTGGCCCATCTAGAAGTGGCACTGCAGTGTCAGACAGGATGGCACTTCAAAAAAATAGTCCCCAAACAGCACATGATGCAAAGAAAAAAAGAGGCGCAATGAGGTAGCTGTGTGACTAAGCTAAGCGACCCAAGTGGCCGACACAAACACCTGGCCCATCTAGGAGTGGCACTGTAGTGTCAGACAGGATGGCACTTCAAAAAAATAGTCCCCAAACAGCACATGATGCAAAGAAAAAAAGAGGCGCAATGAGGTAGCTGTGTGACTAAGCTAAGCGACCCAAGTGGCCGACACAAACACCTGGCCCATCTAGGAGTGGCACTGCAGTGTCAGACAGGATGGCACTTCAAAAAAATAGTCCCCAAACAGCACATGATGCAAAAAAAAAGAAAGAGGTGATATGAGGTAGCTGTGTGACTAAGCTAAGTGACCCAAGTGGCCGACACAAACACCTGGCCCATCTAGGAGTGGCACTGCAGTGTCAGACAGGATAGCACTTCAAAAAAATAGTCCCCAAACAGCACATAAAGCAAAGAAATAAAGAGGTGCAATGAGGTAGCTGTGTGACTAAGCTAAGCGACCCAAGTGGCTGACACAAACACCTGGCCCCATCTAGGAGTGGCACAGCAGTGTCAGACAGGATGGCACTTCAAAAAAATAGTCCCCAAACAGCACATGATGCAAAGAAAAAAAGAGGCGCAACTAGGTAGCTGTGTGACTAAGCTAAGCGACCCAAGTGGCCGACACAAACACCTGGCCCATCCAGGAGTGGCACTGCAGTGTTCAGACAGGATGGCACTTCAAAAAAATAGTCCCCAAACAGCACATGAAGCAAAGAAAAAAGAGGCGCAATGAGGTAGCTTTGTGACTTAGCTAAGCGACCCAAGTGGCCGACACAAACACCTGGCCTATCCAGGAGTGGCACTGCAGTGTACAGACAGGATGGCACTTCAAAAAAATAGTCCCCAAACAGCACATGAAGCAAAGAAAAAAAGAGGCGCAATGAGGTAGCTGTGTGACTAAGCTAAGTGACCCAAGTGGCCGACACAAACACCTGGCCCATCTAGGAGTGGCACTGCAGTGTCAGACAGGATGGCACTTCAAAAAAATAGTCCCCAAACAGCACATGATGCAAAGAAAAAAATAGGCGCAATGAGGTAGCTGTGTGACTAAGCTAAGCGACCCAAGTGGCCGACACAAACACCTGGCCCATCTAGGAGTGGCACTGTAGTGTCAGACAGGATGGCACTTCAAAAAAATAGTCCCCAAACAGCACATGATGCAAAGAAAAAAAGGGGCGCAATGAGGTAGCTGTGTGACTAAGCTAAGCGACCCAAGTGGCCGACACAAACACCTGGCCCATCTAGGAGTGGCACTGCAGTGTCAGACAGGATGGCACTTCAAAAAAATAGTCCCCAAACAGCACATGATGCAAAAAAAAAAGAGGTGATATGAGGTAGCTGTGTGACTAAGCTAAGCGACCCAAGTGGCCGACACAAACACCTGGCCCATCTAGGAGTGGCACTGCAGTGTCAGACAGGATAGCACTTCAAAAAAATAGTCCCCAAACAGCACATAAAGCAAAGAAAAAAAGAGGTGCAATGAGGTAGCTGTGTGACTAAGCTAAGCGACCCAAGTGGCTGACACAAACACCTGGCCCATCTAGGAGTGGCACTGCAGTGTCAGACAGGATGGCACTTCAAAAAAATAGTCCCCAAACAGCACATGATGCAAAGAAAAAAAGAGGCGCAACTAGGTAGCTGTGTGACTAAGCTAAGCGACCCAAGTGGCTGACACAAACACCTGGCCCATCCAGGAGTGGCACTGCAGTGTTCAGACAGGATGGCACTTCAAAAAAATAGTCCCCAAACAGCACATGAAGCAAAGAAAAAAGAGGCGCAATGAGGAAGCTTTGTGACTAAGCTAAGCGACCCAAGTGGCCGACACAAACACCTGGCCCATCCAGGAGTGGCACTGCAGTGTTCAGACAGGATGGCACTTCAAAAAAATAGTCCCCAAACAGCACATGAAGCAAAGAAAAAAGAGGTGCAACGAGGTAGCTTTGTGACTAAGCTAAGCGACCCAAGTGGCTGACACAAACACCTGCCCATCCAGGAGTGGCACTGCAGTGTTCAGACAGGATGGCACTTCAAAAAAATAGTCCCCAAACAGCACATGAAGCAAAGAAAAAAAGAGGCGCAATGAGGTAGCTGTGTTACTAAGCTAAGTGACCCAAGTGGCCGACACAAACACCTGGCCCATCTAGGAGTGGCACTGCAGTATCAGACAGGATGGCACTTCAAAAAAATGAGTCCCCAAACAGCACATGATGCAAAGAAAAAAATAGGCGCAATGAGGTAGCTGTGTGACTAAGCTAAGCGACCCAAGTGGCCGACACAAACACCTGGCCCATCTAGGAGTGGCACTGCAGTGTCAGACAGGATGGCACTTCAAAAAAATAGTCCCCAAACAGCACATGAAGCAAAGAAAAAAAGTGGAGCAATGAGGTAGCTGTGTTACTAAGCTAAGTGACCCAAGTGGCCGACACAAACACCTGGCCATCTAGGAGTGGCACTGCAGTGTCAGACAGGATGGCACTTCAAAAAAGAGTCCCCAAACAGCACATGATGCAAAGAAAAAAATTAGCGCAATGAGGTAGCTGTGTGACTAAGCTAAGCGACCCAAGTGGCCGACACAAACACCTGGCCCATCTAGGAGTGGCACTGCAGTGTCAGACAGGATGGCACTTCAAAATAGTCCCCAAACAGCACATGATGCAAAGAAAAAAAGAGGCGCAATGAGGTAGCTGTGTGACTAAGCTAAGCGACCCAAGTGGCCGACACAAACACCTGGCCCATCTAGGAGTGGCACTGCAGTGTCAGACAGGATGGCACTTCAAAAAATAGTCCCCAAACAGCACATGAAGCAAAGAAAAAAAGAGGCGCAATGAGGTAGCTGTGTGACTAAGCTAAGCGACCCAAGTGGCCGACACAAACACCTGGCCCATCTAGGAGTGGCACTGCAGTGTCAGACAGGATGGCACTTCAAAATAGTCCCCAAACAGCACATGATGCAAAGAAAAAAAGAGGCGCAATGAGGTAGCTGTGTGACTAAGCTAAACGACCCAAGTGGCCGACACAAACACCTGGCCCATCTAGGAGTGGCACTGCAGTGTCAGACAGGATGGCACTTCAAAAAATAGTCCCCAAACAGCACATGAAGCAAAGAAAAAAAGAGGCGCAATGAGGTAACTTTGTGACTAAGCTAAGAGACCCAAGTGGCCGATACAAACACCTGGCCCATCTAGGAGTGGCACTGCAGTGTCAGACAGGATGGCACTTCAAAAAATAGTCCCCAAACAGCACATGATGCAAAGAAAAAAAGAGGCGCAATGAGGTAGCTGTGTGACTAAGCTAAGCGACCCAAGTGGCCGACACAAACACCTGGCCCATCTAGGAGTGGCACTGCAGTGTCAGACAGGATGGCACTTCAAAAAAATAGTCCCCAAACAGCACATGATGCAAAGAAAAAAATAGGCGCAATGAGGTAGCTGTGTGACTAAGCTAAGCGACCCAAGTGGCCGACACAAACACCTGGCCCATCTAGGAGTGGCACTGCAGTGTCAGACAGGATGGCACTTCAAAAAAATAGTCCCCAAACAGCACATGATGCAAAGAAAAAAAGAGGCGCAATGAGGTAGCTGTGTGACTAAGCTAAACGACCCAAGTGGCTGACACAAACACCTGGCCCATCTAGGAGTGGCACTGCAGTGTCAGACAGGATAGCACTTCAAAAAAATAGTCCCCAAACAGCACATTATGCAAAGAAAAAAAGAGGTGCAATGAGGTAGCTGTGTGACTAAGCTAAGCGACCCAAGTGGCCGACACAAACACCTGGCCCATCTAGGAGTGGCACTGCAGTGTCAGACAGGATGGCACTTCAAAAAAATAGTCCCCAAACAGCACATGAAGCAAAGAAAAAAAGAGGCGCAATGAGGTAGCTGTGTGACTAAGCTAAGCGACCCAAGTGGCCGACACAAACACCTGGCCCATATAGGAGTGGCACTGCAGTGTCAGACAGGATGGCACTTTAAAAAAATAGTCCCCAAACAGCACATGAAGCAAAGAAAAAAAGAGGTGCAATGAGGTAGCTGTGTGACTAAGCTAAGCGACCCAAGTGGCCGACACAAACACCTGGCCCATCTAGGAGTGGCACTGCAGTGTCAGGCAGGATGGCATTTCAAAAAAATAGTCCCCAAACAGCACATGATGCAAAGAAAAAAAGAGGTGATATGAGGTAGCTGTGTGACTAAGCTAAGCGACCCAAGTGGCCGACACAAACACCTGGCCCATCTTGGAGTGGCACTGCAGTGTCAGACAGGATGGCACTTCAAAATAGTCCCCAAACAGCACATGATGCAAAGAAAAAAAGAGGTGCAATGAGGTAGCTGTGTGACTAAGCTAAGCGACCCAAGTGGCCGACACAAACACCTGGCCCATCTAGGAGTGGCACTGCAGTGTCAGACAGGATGGCACTTCAAAAAATAGTCCCCAAACAGCACATGAAGCTAAGAAAAAAAGAGGTGCAATGAGGTAGCTGTGTGACTAAGCTAAGCGACCCAAGTGGCCGACACAAACACCTGGCCCATCTAGGAGTGGCACTGCAGTGTCAGACAGGATGGCACTTCAAAATAGTCCCCAAACAGCACATGATGCAAAGAAAAAAAGAGGCGCAATGAGGTAGCTGTGTGACTAAGCTAAGCGACCCAAGTGGCCGACACAAACACCTGGCCCATCTAGGAGTGGCACTGCAGTGTCAGACAGGATGGCACTTCAAAAAATAGTCCCCAAACAGCACATGAAGCAAAGAAAAAAAGAGGTGCAATGAGGTAGCTGTGTGACTAAGCTAAGCGACCCAAGTGGCCAACACAAACACCTGGCCCATCTAAGAGTGGCACTGCAGTGTCAGACAGGATGGCACTTAAAAAAAATAGTCCCCAAACAGCACATGATGCAAAGAAAAAAAGAGGCGCAATGAGGTAGCTGTGTGACTAAGCTAAGCGACCCAAGTGGCCGACACAAACACCTGGCCCATCTAGGAGTGGCACTGCAGTGTCAGACAGGATGGCACTTTAAAAAAATAGTCCCCAAACAGCACGTGAAGCAAAGAAAAAAAGAGGTGCAATGAGGTAGCTGTGTGACTAAGCTAAGCGACCCAAGTGGCCGACACAAACACCTGGCCCATCTAGGAGTGGCACTGCAGTGTCAGACAGGATGGCACTTCAAAAAAATAGTCCCCAAACAGCACATGATGCAAAGAAAAAAAGAGGTGATATGAGGTAGCTGTGTGACTAAGCTAAGCGACCCAAGTGGCCGACACAAACACCTGGCCCATCTAGGAGTGGCACTGCAGTGTCAGACAGGATGGCACTTCAAAATAGTCCCCAAACAGCACATGATGCAAAGAAAAAAAGAGGCGCAATGAGGTAGCTGTGTGACTAAGCTTAGCGACCCAAGTGGCCGACACAAACACCTGGCCCATCTAGGAGTGGCACTGCAGTGTCAGACAGGATGGCACTTCAAAAAAATAGTCCCCAAACAGCACATGATGCAAAGAAAAAAAGAGGCACAATGAGGTAGCTGTGTGACTAAGCTAAGCGACCCAAGCGGCCGACACAAACACCTGGCCCATCTAGGAGTGGCACTGCAGTGTCAGACAGGATGGCACTTCAAAAAAATAGTCCCCAAACAGCATATGAAGCAAAGAAAAAAAGAGGCGCAATGAGGTAGCTGTGTGACTAAGCTAAGCGACCCAAGTGGCCGACACAAACACCTGGCCCATCTAGGAGTGGCACTGCAGTGTCAGACAGGATGGCACTTCAAAAAAATAGTCCCCAAACAGCACATGAAGCAAAGAAAAAAAGAGGCGCAATGAGGTAGCTGTGTGACTAAGCTAAGCGACCCAAGTGGCCGACACAAACACCTGGCCCATCTAGGAGTGGCACTGCAGTGTCAGACAGGATGGCACTTCAAAAAAATATTCCCCAAACAGCACATGAAGCAAAGAAAAAAAGAGGCGCAATGAGGTAGCTTTGTGACTAAGCTAAGCGACCCAAGTGGCCGACACAAACACCTGGCCCATCTAGGAGTGGCACTGCAGTGTCAGACAGGATGGCACTTCAAAAAATAGTCCCCAAACAGCACATGATGCAAAGAAAAAAAGAGGCGCAATGAGGTAGCTGTGTGACTAAGCTAAGCGACCCAAGTGGCCGACACAAACACCTGGCCCATCTAGGAGTGGCACTGCAGTGTCAGACAGGATGGCACTTCAAAAAAATAGTCCCCAAACAGCACATGATGCAAAGAAAAAAAGAGGTGATATGAGGTAGCTGTGTGACTAAGCTAAGCGACCCAAGTGGCCGACACAAACACCTGGCCCATCTAGGAGTGGCACTGCAGTATCAGACAGGATGGCACTTCAAAAAAATAGTCTCCAAACAGCACATGAAGCAAAGAAAAAAAGAGGTGCAATGAGGTAGCTGTGTGACTAAGCTAAGCGACCCAAGTGGCCAACACATACACCTGGCCCTTCTAGGAGTGGCACTGCAGTGTCAGACAGGATGGCACTTCAAAAACATAGTCCCCAAACAGCACATGATGCAAAAAAAAAGAAAGAGGTGAAATGAGGTAGCTGTGTGACTAAGCTAAGCGACCCAAGTGGCCGACACAAACACCTGGCCCATCTAGGAGTGGCACTGCAGTGTCAGACAGGATAGCACTTCAAAAAAATAGTCCCCAAACAGCACATAAAGCAAAGAAAAAAAGAGGTGCAATGAGGTAGCTGTGTGACTAAGCTAAGCGACCCAAGTGGCTGACACAAACACCTGGCCCATCTAGGAGTGGCACTGCAGTGTCAGACAGGATGGCACTTCAAAAAAATAGTCCCCAAACAGCACATGATGCAAAGAAAAAAAGAGGCGCAACTAGGTAGCTGTGTGACTAAGCTAAGCGACCCAAGTGGCCGACACAAACACCTGGCCCATCCAGGAGTGGCACTGCAGTGTTCAGACAGGATGGCACTTCAAAAAAATAGTCCCTAAACAGAACATGAAGCAAAGAAAAAAGAGGCGCAATGAGGTAGCTTTGTGACTTAGCTAAGCGACCCAAGTGGCCGACACAAACACCTGGCCTATCCAGGAGTGGCACTGCAGTGTACAGACAGGATGGCACTTCAAAAAAATAGTCCCCAAACAGCACATGAAGCAAAGAAAAAAAGAGGCGCAATGAGGTAGCTGTGTGACTAAGCTAAGTGACCCAAGTGGCCGACACAAACACCTGGCCCATCTAGGAGTGGCACTGCAGTGTCAGACAGGATGGCACTTCAAAAAAATAGTCCCCAAACAGCACATGATGCAAAGAAAAAAATAGGCGCAATGAGGTAGCTGTGTGACTAAGCTAAGCGACCCAAGTGGCCGACACAAACACCTGGCCCATCTAGGAGTGGCACTGTAGTGTCAGACAGGATGGCACTTCAAAAAAATAGTCCCCAAACAGCACATGATGCAAAGAAAAAAAGGGGCGCAATGAGGTAGCTGTGTGACTAAGCTAAGCGACCCAAGTGGCCGACACAAACACCTGGCCCATCTAGGAGTGGCACTGCAGTGTCAGACAGGATGGCACTTCAAAAAAATAGTCCCCAAACAGCACATGATGCAAAAAAAAAAGAGGTGATATGAGGTAGCTGTGTGACTAAGCTAAGCGACCCAAGTGGCCGACACAAACACCTGGCCCATCTAGGAGTGGCACTGCAGTGTCAGACAGGATAGCACTTCAAAAAAATAGTCCCCAAACAGCACATAAAGCAAAGAAAAAAAGAGGTGCAATGAGGTAGCTGTGTGACTAAGCTAAGCGACCCAAGTGGCTGACACAAACACCTGGCCCATCTAGGAGTGGCACTGCAGTGTCAGACAGGATGGCACTTCAAAAAAATAGTCCCCAAACAGCACATGATGCAAAGAAAAAAAGAGGCGCAACTAGGTAGCTGTGTGACTAAGCTAAGCGACCCAAGTGGCCGACACAAACACCTGGCCCATCCAGGAGTGGCACTGCAGTGTTCAGACAGGATGGCACTTCAAAAAAATAGTCCCCAAACAGCACATGAAGCAAAGAAAAAAGAGGCGCAATGAGGAAGCTTTGTGACTAAGCTAAGCGACCCAAGTGGCCGACACAAACACCTGGCCCATCCAGGAGTGGCACTGCAGTGTTCAGACAGGATGGCACTTCAAAAAAATAGTCCCCAAACAGCACATGAAGCAAAGAAAAAAGAGGCGCAATGAGGTAGCTTTGTGACTAAGCTAAGCGACCCAAGTGGCTGACACAAACACCTGCCCATCCAGGAGTGGCACTGCAGTGTTCAGACAGGATGGCACTTCAAAAAAATAGTCCCCAAACAGCACATGAAGCAAAGAAAAAAAGAGGCGCAATGAGGTAGCTGTGTTACTAAGCTAAGTGACCCAAGTGGCCGACACAAACACCTGGCCCATCTAGGAGTGGCACTGCAGTATCAGACAGGATGGCACTTCAAAAAAATGAGTCCCCAAACAGCACATGATGCAAAGAAAAAAATTGGCGCAATGAGGTAGCTGTGTGACTAAGCTAAGCGACCCAAGTGGCCGACACAAACACCTGGCCCATCTAGGAGTGGCACTGCAGTGTCAGACAGGATGGCACTTCAAAAAAATAGTCCCCAAACAGCACATGAAGCAAAGAAAAAAAGTGGAGCAATGAGGTAGCTGTGTTACTAAGCTAAGTGACCCAAGTGGCCGACACAAACACCTGGCCATCTAGGAGTGGCACCGCAGTGTCAGACAGGATGGCACTTCAAAAAAGAGTCCCCAAACAGCACATGATGCAAAGAAAAAAATTAGCGCAATGAGGTAGCTGTGTGACTAAGCTAAGCGACCCAAGTGGCCGACACAAACACCTGGCCCATCTAGGAGTGGCACTGCAGTGTCAGACAGGATGGCACTTCAAAAAAATAGTCCCCAAACAGCACATGATGCAAAGAAAAAAAGAGGCGCAATGAGGTAGCTGTGTGACTAAGCTAAGCGACCCAAGTGGCCGACACAAACACCTGGCCCATCTAGGAGTGGCACTGCAGTGTCAGACAGGATAGCACTTCGAAAAAATAGTCCCCAAACAGCACATAAAGCAAAGAAAAAAAGAGGTGCAATGAGGTAGCTGTGTGACTAAGCTAAGCGACCCAAGTGGCTGACACAAACACCTGGCCCATCTAGGAGTGGCACTGCAGTGTCAGACAGGATGGCACTTCAAAAAAATAGTCCCCAAACTGCACATGATGCAAAGAAAAAAAAAGGCGCAATGAGGTAGCTGTGTGACTAAGCTAAGCGACCCAAGTGGCCGACACAAACACCTGGCCCATCTAGGAGTGGCACTGTAGTGTCAGACAGGATGGCACTTCAAAAAAATAGTCCCCAAACAGCACATGATGCAAAGAAAAAAAGGGGCGCAATGAGGTAGCTGTGTGACTAAGCTAAGCGACCCAAGTGGCCGACACAAACACCTGGCCCATCTAGGAGTGGCACTGCAGTGTCAGACAGGATGGCACTTCAAAAAAATAGTCCCCAAACAGCACATGATGCAAAGAAAAAAAAAGAGGTGATATGAGGTAGCTGTGTGACTAAGCTAAGCGACCCAAGTGGCCGACACAAACACCTGGCCCATCTAGGAGTGGCACTGCAGTGTCAGACAGGATAGCACTTCAAAAAAATAGTCCCCAAACAGCACATAAAGCAAAGAAAAAAAGAGGTGCAATGAGGTAGCTGTGTGACTAAGCTAAGCGACCCAAGTGGCTGACACAAACACCTGGCCCATCTAGGAGTGGCACTGCAGTGTCAGACAGGATGGCACTTCAAAAAAATTGTCCCCAAACAGCACATAAAGCAAAGAAAAAAAGAGGTGCAATGAGGTAGCTGTGTGACTAAGCTAAGCGACCCAAGTGGCTGACACAAACACCTGGCCCATCTAGGAGTGGCACTGCAGTGTCAGACAGGATGGCACTTCAAAAAAATAGTCCCCAAACAGCACATGATGCAAAGAAAAAAAGAGGCGCAACTAGTTAGCTGTGTGACTATGCTAAGCGACCCAAGTGGCCGACACAAACACCTGGCCCATCCAGGAGTGGCACTGCAGTGTTCAGACAGGATGGCACTTCAAAAAAATAGTCCCCAAACAGCACATGAAGCAAAGAAAAAAGAGGCGCAATGAGGAAGCTTTGTGACTAAGCTAAGCGACCCAAGTGGCCGACACAAACACCTGGCCCATCCAGGAGTGGCACTGCAGTGTTCAGACAGGATGGCACTTCAAAAAAATAGTCCCCAAACAGCACATGAAGCAAAGAAAAAAGAGGCGCAATGAGGTAGCTTTGTGACTAAGCTAAGCGACCCAAGTGGCTGACACAAACACCTGCCCATCCAGGAGTGGCACTGCAGTGTTCAGACAGGATGGCACTTCAAAAAAATAGTCCCCAAACAGCACATGAAGCAAAGAAAAAAAGAGGCGCAATGAGGTAGCTGTGTTACTAAGCTAAGTGACCCAAGTGGCCGACACAAACACCTGGCCCATCTAGGAGTGGCACTGCAGTGTCAGACAGGATGGCACTTCAAAAAAATAGTCCCCAAACAGCACATGAAGCAAAGAAAAAAGAGGCGCAATGAGGAAGCTTTGTGACTAAGCTAAGCGACCCAAGTGGCCGACACAAACACCTGGCCCATCTAGGAGTAGCACTGCAGTGTCAGATAGGATGGCACTTCAAAAAAATAGTCCCCAAACAGCACATGATGCAAAGAAAAAAAGAGGCGCAACTAGGTAGCTGTGTGACTAAGCTAAGCGACCCAAGTGGCCGACACAAACACCTGGCCCATCCAGGAGTGGCACTGCAGTGTTCAGACAGGATGGCACTTTAAAACAAACAGCACATGAAGCAAAGAAAAAAGAGGCGCAATGAGGAAGCTTTGTGACTAAGCTAAGCGACCCAAGTGGCCGACACAAACACCTGGCCCATCCAGGAGTGGCACTGCAGTGTTCAGACAGGATGGCACTTCAAAAAAATAGTCCCCAAACAGCACATGAAGCAAAGAAAAAAGAGGCGCAATGAGGTAGCTTTGTGACTAAGCTAAGCGACCCAAGTGGCTGACACAAACACCTGCCCATCCAGGAGTGGCACTGCAGTGTTCAGACAGGATGGCACTTCAAAAAAATAGTCCCCAAACAGCACATGAAGCAAAGAAAAAAAGAGGCGCAATGAGGTAGCTGTGTTACTAAGCTAAGTGACCCAAGTGGCCGACACAAACACCTGGCCCATCTAGGAGTGGCACTGCAGTATCAGACAGGATGGCACTTCAAAAAAATGAGTCCCCAAACAGCACATGATGCAAAGAAAAAAATAGGCGCAATGAGGTAGCTGTGTGAATAAGCTAAGCGACCCAAGTGGCCGACACAAACACCTGGCCCATCTAGGAGTGGCACTGCAGTGTCAGACAAGATGGCACTTCAAAAAAATAGTCCCCAAACAGCACATGAAGCAAAGAAAAAAAGTGGAGCAATGAGGTAGCTGTGTTACTAAGCTAAGTGACCCAAGTGGCCGACACAAACACCTGGCCATCTAGGAGTGGCACTGCAGTGTCAGACAGGATGGCACTTCAAAAAAGAGTCCCCAAACAGCACATGATGCAAAGAAAAAAATTAGCGCAATGAGGTAGCTGTGTGACTAAGCTAAGCGACCCAAGTGGCCGACACAAACACCTGGCCCATCTAGGAGTGGCACTGCAGTGTCAGACAGGATGGCACTTCAAAAAAATAGTCCCCAAACAGCACATGATGCAAAGAAAAAAAGAGGCGCAATGAGGTAGCTGTGTGACTAAGCTAAGCGACCCAAGTGGCCGACACAAACACCTGGCCCATCTAGGAGTGGCACTGCAGTGTCAGACAGGATAGCACTTCAAAAAAATAGTCCCCAAACAGCACATAAAGCAAAGAAAAAAAGAGGTGCAATGAGGTAGCTGTGTGACTAAGCTAAGCGACCCAAGTGGCTGACACAAACACCTGGCCCATCTAGGAGTGGCACTGCAGTGTCAGACAGGATGGCACTTCAAAAAAATAGTCCCCAAACAGCACATGATGCAAAGAAAAAAAGAGGCGCAACTAGGTAGCTGTGTGACTAAGCTAAGCGACCCAAGTGGCCGACACAAACACCTGGCCCATCCAGGAGTGGCACTGCAGTGTTCAGACAGGATGGCACTTCAAAAAAATAGTCCTCAAACAGCACATGAAGCAAAGAAAAAAGAGGCGCAATGAGGTAGCTTTGTGACTAAGCTAAGCGACCCAAGTGGCCGACACAAACACCTGGCCCATCCAGGAGTGGCACTGCAGTGTTCAGACAGGATCGCACTTCAAAAAAATAGTCCCCAAACAGCACATGAAGCAAAGAAAAAAGAGGCGCAATGAGGTAGCTTTGTGACTAAGCTAAGCGACCCAAGTGGCCGACACAAACACCTGCCCATCCAGGAGTGGCACTGTAGTGTTCAGACAGGATGGCACTTCAAAAAAATAGTCCCCAAACAGCACATGAAGCAAAGAAAAAAAGAGGCGCAATGAGGTAGCTGTGTTACTAAGCTAAGTGACCCAAGTGGCCGACACAAACACCTGGCCCATCTAGGAGTGGCACTGCAGTATCAGACAGGATGGCACTTCAAAATAATAGTACCCAAACAGCACATGATGCAAAGAAAAAAATAGGCGCAATGAGGTAGCTGTGTGACTAAGCTAAGCGACCCAAGTGGCCGACACAAACACCTGGCCCATCTAGGAGTGGCACTGCAGTGTCAGACAGGATGGCACTTCAAAAAAATAGTCCCCAAACAGCACATGAAGCAAAGAAAAAAAGTGGAGCAATGAGGTAGCTGTGTTACTAAGCTAAGTGACCCAAGTGGCCGACACAAACACCTGGCCCATCTAGGAGTAGCACTGCAGTGTCAGACAGGATGGCACTTCAAAAAAATAGTCCCCAAACAGCACATGATGCAAAGAAAAAAAGAGGCGCAATGAGGTAGCTGTGTGACTAAGCTAAGCGACCCAAGTGGCCGACACAAACACCTGGCCCATCTAGGAGTGGCACTGCAGTGTCAGACAGGATGGCACTTCAAAAAAATAGTCCCCAAACAGCACATGATGCAAAGAAAAAAAGAGGCGCAATGAGGTAGCTGTGTGACTAAGCTAAGCGACCCAAGTGGCCGACACAAACACCTGGCCCATCCAGGAGTGGCATTACAGTGTCAGACAGGATGGCACTTCAAAAAAATAGTCCCCAAACAGCACATGATGCAAAGAAAAAAAGAGGCGCAATGAGGTAGCTGTGTGACTATGCTAAGCGACCCAAGTGGCCGACACAAACATCTGGCCCATCCAGGAGTTGCACTGCAGTGTTCAGACAGGATGGCACTTCAAAAAAATAGTCCCCAAACAGCACATGATGCAAAGAAAAAAAGAGGCGCAATGAGGTAGCTGTGTGACTAAGCTAAGCGACCCAAGTGGCCGACACAAACACCTGGCCCATCTAGGAGTGGCACTGCAGTGTCAGACAGGATGGCACTTCAAAAAAATAGTCCCCAAACAGCACATGAAGCAAAGAAAAAAAGTGGAGCAATGAGGTAGCTGTGTTACTAAGCTAAGTGACCCAAGTGGCCGACACAAACACCTGGCCCATCTAGGAATAGCACTGCAGTGTCAGACAGGATGGCACTTCAAAAAAGAGTCCCCAAACAGCACATGATGCAAAGAAAAAAATTAGTGCAATGAGGTAGCTGTGTGACTAAGCTAAGCGACCCAAGTGGCCGACACAAACACCTGGCCCATCTAGGAGTGGCACTGCAGTGTCAGACAGGATGGCACTTCAAAAAAATAGTCCCCAAACAGCACATGATGCAAAGAAAAAAAGAGGCGCAATGAGGTAGCTGTGTGACTAAGCTAAGCGACCCAAGTGGCCGACACAAACACCTGGCCCATCCAGGAGTGGCATTGCAGTGTCAGACAGGATGGCACTTAAAAAAAATAGTCCCCAAACAGCACATGATGCAAAGAAAAAAAGAGGCGCAATGAGGTAGCTGTGTGACTATGCTAAGCGACCCAAGTGGCCGACACAAACACCTGCCCATCCAGGAGTGGCACTGCAGTGTTCAGACAGGATGGCACTTCAAAAAAATAGTCCCCAAACAGCACATGAAGCAAAGAAAAAAAGAGGCGCAATGAGGTAGCTGTGTTACTAAGCTAAGTGACCCAAGTGGCCGACACAAACACCTGGCCCATCTAGGAGTGGCACTGCAGTATCAGACAGGATGGCACTTCAAAATAAGAGTCCCCAAACAGCACATGATGCAAAGAAAAAAATAGGCGCAATGAGGTAGCTGTGTGACTAAGCTAAGCGACCCAAGTGGCCGACACAAACACCTGGCCCATCTAGGAGTGGCACTGCAGTGTCAGACAGGATGGCACTTCAAAAAAATAGTCCCCAAACAGCACATGATGCAAAGAAAAAAAGAGGCGCAATGAGGCAGCTGTGTGACTAAGCTAAGCGACCCAAGTGGCCGACACAAACACCTGGCCCATCCAGGAGTGGCATTGCAGTGTCAGACAGGATGGCACTTCAAAAAAATAGTCCCCAAACAGCACATGATGCAAAGAAAAAAAGAGGCGCAATGAGGTAGCTGTGTGACTATGCTAAGCGACCCAAGTGGCCGACACAAACATCTGGCCCATCCAGGAGTGGCACTGCAGTGTTCAGACAGGATGGCACTTCAAAAAAATAGTTCCCAAACAGCACATGATGCAAAGAAAAAAATAGGCGCAATGAGGTAGCTGTGTGACTAAGCTAAGTGATCCAAGTGGCCGACACAAACACCTGGCCCATCTAGGAGTGGCACTGCAGTGTCAGACAGGATGGCACTTCAAAAAAATATTCCCCAAACAGCACATGAAGCAAAGAAAAAAAGAGGCGCAATGAGGTAGCTGTGTGACTAAGCTAAGCGACCCAAGTGGCCGACACAAACACTTAGCCCATCTAGGAGTTTCACTGCAGTGTCAGACAGGATGGCACTTCAAAAAAATAGTCCCCAAACAGCACATGAAGCAAAGAAAAAAAGAGGCGCAATGAGGTAGCTGTGTGACTAAGCTAAGCGACCCAAGTGGCCGACACAAACACCTGGCCCATCAAGGAGTGGCATTGCAGTGTCAGACAGGATGGCACTTCAAAAAAATAGTCACCAAACAGCACTTGATGCAAAGAAAAAAAGAGGCGCAATGAGGTAGCTAAGTGACTAAGCTAAGAGACCCAAGTAGCCGACACAAACACCTGGCCCATCTAGGAGTGGCACTGCAGTGTCAGACAGGATGGCACTTCAAAAAAATAGTCCCAAAACAGCACATGAAGCAAAGAAAAAAAGAGGCGCAATGAGGTAGCTGTGTGACTAAGCTAAGCGACCCAAGTGGCCAACACAAACACCTGGCCCATCTAGGAGTGGCACTGCAGTGTCAGACAGGATGGCACTTCAAAAAAATAGTCCCCAAACAGCACATGATGCAAAGAAAAAAAGAGGCGCAATGAGGTAGCTGTGTGACTAAGCTAAGCGACCCAAGTGGTCGACACAAACACCTGGCCCATCTAGGAGTGGCACTGCAGTGTCAGACAGGATGACACTTCAAAAAAATAGTCCCCAAACAGCACATGAAGCAAAGACAAAAAGAGGCGTAATGAGGTAGCTGTGTGACTAAGCTAAGCGACCCAAGTGGCCGACACAAACACCTGGCCCATCTAGGAGTGGCACTGCAGTGTAAGACAGGATGGCACTTCAAAATAATATTCCCCAAACAGCACATGAAGCAAAGAAAAAAAGAGGCGCAATGAGGTAGCTGTGTGACTAAGCTTAGCGACCCAAGTGGCCGACACAAACACCTAGCCCATCTAGGAGTGGCACTGCAGTGTCAGACAGGATGGCACTTCAAAAAAATTGTCCCCAAAAAGCACATGAAGCAAAGAAAAAAAGAGGTGCAATGAGGTAGCTGTGTGACTAAGCTAAGCGACCCAAGTGGCCGACACAAACACCTGGCCCATCTAGGAGTGGCACTGCAGTGTCAGACAGGATGGCACTTCAAAAAAAATAGTCCCCAAACAGCACATGATGCAAAGAAAAAAAGAGGTGATATAATGTAGCTGTGTGACTAAGCTAAGCGACCCAAGTGGCCGACACAAACACCTGGCCCATCTAGGAGTGGCACTGCAGTGTCAGACAGAATGGCACTTCAAAACAATAGTCCCCAAACAGCACATGATGCAAAGAACAAAACAGGTGATATGAGGTAGCTGTGTGACTAAGCTGAGCGACCCAAGTGGCCGACACAAACACCTGGCCCATCTAGGAGTGGCACTGCGGTGTCAGACAGGATGGCACTATAAAAAAATAGTCCCCAAACAGCACATGATGCAAAGAAAAAAAGAGGCGCAATGAGGTAGCTGTGTGACTAAGCTAAGCGACCCAAGTGGCCGACACAAACACCTGGCCCATCTAGGAGTGGCACTGCAGTGTCAGACAGGATGGCACTTCAAAAAAATATTCCCCAAACAGCACATGAAGCAAAGAAAAAAAGAGGCGCAATGAGGTAGCTGTGTGACTAAGCTAAGCGACCCAAGTGGCCGACACAAACACCTAGCCCATCTAGGAGTTTCACTGCAGTGTCAGACAGGATGGCACTTCAAAGAAATAGTCCCCAAACAGCACATGAAGCAAAGAAAAAAAGAGGCGCAATGAGGTAGCTGTGTGACTAAGCTAAGCGACCCAAGTGGCCGACACAAACACCTGGCCCATCAAGGAGTGGCATTGCAGTGTCAGACAGGATAGCACTTCAAAAAAATAGTCCCCAAACAGCACTTGATGCAAAGAAAAAAAGAGGCACAATGAGGTAGTTAAGTGACTAAGCTAAGCGACCCAAGTAGCCGACACAAACACCTGGCCCATCTAGGAGTGGCACTGCAGTGTCAGACAGGATGGCACTTCAAAAAAATAGTCCCAAAACAGCACATGAAGCAAAGAAAAAAAGAGGCGCAATGAGGTAGCTGTGTGACTAAGCTAAGCGACCCAAGTGGCCGACACAAACACCTGGCCCATCTATGAGTGGCACTGCAGTGTCAGACAGGATGGCACTTCAAAAAAATAGTCCCCAAACAGCACATGATGCAAAGAAAAAAAGAGGCGCAATGAGTTAGCTGTGTGACTAAGCTAAGCGACCCAAGTGGCCGACACAAACACCTGGCCCATCTAGGAGTGGCACTGCAGTGTCAGACAGGATGGCACTTCAAAAAAATATTCCCCAAACAGCACATGAAGCAAAGAAAAAAAGAGGCGCAATGAGGTAGCTGTGTGACTAAGCTAAGCGACCCAAGTGGCCGACACAAACACCTGGCCCATCTAGGAGTGGCACTGCAGTGTCAGACAGGATGGTACTTCAAAAAAATAGTCCCCAAACAGCACATGATGCAAAGAAAAAAAGAGGTGATATGAGGTAGCTGTGTGACTAAGCTAAGCGACCCAAGTTGCCGACACAAACACCTGGCCCATCTAGGAGTGGCACTGCAGTGTCAGACAGGATGGCACTTCAAAAAAAAAGTCCCCAAACAGCACATGATGCAAAGAAAAAAAGAGGCGCAATGAGGTAGCTGTGTGACTAAGCTAAGCGACCCAAGTGGCCGACACAAACACCTGGCCCATCTAGGAGTGGCACTGCAGTGTCAGACAGGATGGCACTTCAAAAAAATAGTCCCCAAACAGCACATGATGCAAAGAAAAAAAGAGGTGATATAAGGTAGCTGTGTGACTAAGCTAAGCGACCCAAGTGGCCGACACAAACACCTGGCCCATCTAGGAGTGGCACTGCAGTGTCAGACAGGATGGCACTTCAAAACAATAGTCCCCAAACAGCACATGATGCAAAGAAAAAAATAGGTGATATGAGGTAGCTGTGTGACTAAGCTGAGCGACCCAAGTGGCCGACACAAACACCTGGCCCATCCAGGAGTGGCACTGCAGTGTCAGACAGGATGGCATTATAAAAAAATAGTCCCCAAACAGCACATGATGCAAAGAAAAAAAGAGGCGCAATGAGGTAGCTGTGTGACTAAGCTAAGCGACCCAAGTGGCCGACACAAACACCTGGCCCATCTAGGAGTGGCACTGCAGTGTCAGACAGGATGGCACTTCAAAAAAATAGTCCCCAAACAGCACATGAAGCAAAGAAAAAAAGAGGTGCAATGAGGTAGCTGTGTGACTAAGCTAAGCGACCCAAGTGGCCGACACAAACACCTGGCCCATCTAGGAGTGGCACTGCAGTGTCAGACAGGATGGCACTTCAAAAAAATAGTCCCCAAACAGCACATGATGCAAAGAAAAAAAGAGGTGCAACGAGGTAGCTGTGTGACTAAGCTAAGCGACACAAGTGGCCGACACAAACACCTGGCCCATCCAGGAGTGGCACTGCAGTGTTCAGACAGGATGGCACTTCAAAAAAATAGTCCCCAAACAGCACATAAAGCAAAGAAAAAAGAGGCGCAATGAGGTAGCTTTGTGACTAAGCTAAGCGATCCAAGTGGCCGACACAAACACCTGGCCCATCTAGGAGTGGCACTGCAGTGTCAGACAGGATGGCACTTCAAAAAAAAAGTCCCCAAACAGCACATGATGCAAAGAAAAAAAGAGGCGCAATGAGGTAGCTGTGTGACTAAGTTAAGCGACCCAAGTGGCCGACACAAACACCTGGCCCATCTAGGAGTGGCACTGCAGTGTCAGACAGGATGGCACTTCAAAAAAATAGTCCCCAAAAAGCACATGAAGCAAAGAAAAAAGAGGTGCAATGAGGTAGCTGTGTGACTAAGCTGAGCGACCCAAGTGGCCGACACAAACACCTGGCCCATCTAGGAGTGGCACTGCAGTGTCAGACAGGATGACACTTCAAAAAAATAGTCCCCAAACAGCACATGAAGCAAAGACAAAAAGAGGCGTAATGAGGTAGCTGTGTGACTAAGCTAAGCGACCCAAGTGGCCGACACAAACACCTGGCCCATCTCGGAGTGGCACTGCAGTGTCAGACAGGATGGCACTTCAAAAAAATATTCCCCAAACAGCACATGAAGCAAAGAAAAAAAGAGGCGCAATGAGGTAGCTGTGTGACTAAGCTTAGCGACCCAAGTGGCCGACACAAACACATAGCCCATCTAGGAGTGGCACTGCAGTGTCAGACAGGATGGCACTTCAAAAAAATAGTCCCCAAAAAGCACATGAAGCAAAGAAAAAAAGAGGTGCAATGAGGTAGCTGTGTGACTAAGCTAAGCGACCCAAGTGGCCGACACAAACACCTGGCCCATCTAGGAGTGGCACTGCAGTGTCAGACAGGATGGCACTTCAAAAAAAATAGTCCCCAAACAGCACATGATGCAAAGAAAAAAAGAGGTGATATAATGTAGCTGTGTGACTAAGCTAAGCGACCCAAGTGGCCGACACAAACACCTGGCCCATCTAGGAGTGGCACTGCAGTGTCAGACAGAATGGCACTTCAAAACAATAGTCCCCAAACAGCACATGATGCAAAGAACAAAACAGGTGATATGAGGTAGCTGTGTGACTAAGCTGAGCGACCCAAGTGGCCGACACAAACACCTGGCCCATCTAGGAGTGGCACTGCGGTGTCAGACAGGATGGCACTATAAAAAAATAGTCCCCAAACAGCACATGATGCAAAGAAAAAAAGAGGCGCAATGAGGTAGCTGTGTGACTAAGCTAAGCGACCCAAGTGGCCGACACAAACACCTGGCCCATCTAGGAGTGGCACTGCAGTGTCAGACAGGATGGCACTTCAAAAAAATATTCCCCAAACAGCACATGAAGCAAAGAAAAAAAGAGGCGCAATGAGGTAGCTGTGTGACTAAGCTTAGCGACCCAAGTGGCCGACACAAACACCTAGCCCATCTAGGAGTGGCACTGCAGTGTCAGACAGGATGGCACTTCAAAAAAATAGTCCCCAAACAGCACATGAAGCATAGAAAAAAAGAGGTGCAATGAGGTAGCTGTGTGACTAAGCTAAGCGACCCAAGTGGCCGACACAAACACCTGGCCCGTCTAGGAGTGGCACTGCAGTGTCAGACAGGATGGCACTTCAAAAAAATAGTCCCCAAACAGCACATGATGCAAAGAAAAAAAGAGGTGCAACGAGGTAGCTGTGTGACTAAGCTAAGCGACCCAAGTGGCCGACACAAACACCTGGCCCATCCAGGAGTGGCACTGCAGTGTTCAGACAGGATGGCACTTCAAAAAAATAGTCCCCAAACAGCACATAAAGCAAAGAAAAAAGAGGCGCAATGAGGTAGCTTTGTGACTAAGCTAAGCGATCCAAGTGGCTGACACAAACACCTGGCCCATCTAGGAGTGGCACTGCAGTGTCAGACAGGATGGCACTTCAAAAAAAAAGTCCCCAAATAGCACATGATGCAAAGAAAAAAAGAGGCGCAATGAGGTAGCTGTGTGACTAAGTTAAGCGACCCAAGTGGCCGACACAAACACCTGGACCATCTAGGAGTGGCACTGCAGTGTCAGACAGGATGGCACTTCAAAAAAATAGTCCCCAAAAAGCACATGAAGCAAAGAAAAAAGAGGTGCAATGAGGTAGCTGTGTGACTAAGCTGAGCGACCCAAGTGGCCGACACAAACACGTGGCCCATCTAGGAGTGGCACTGCAGTGTCAGACAGGATGACACTTCAAAAAAATAGTCCCCAAACAGCACATGAAGCAAAGAAAAAAAGAGGCGCAATGAGGTAGCTGTGTGACTAAGCTTAGCGACCCAAGTGGCCGACACAAACACCTAGCCCATCTAGGAGTGGCACTGCAGTGTCAGACAGGATGGCACTTCAAAAAAATAGTCCCCAAACAGCACATGAAGCATAGAAAAAAAGAGGTGCAATGAGGTAGCTGTGTGACTAAGCTAAGCGACCCAAGTGGCCGACACAAACACCTGGCCCGTCTAGGAGTGGCACTGCAGTGTCAGACAGGATGGCACTTCAAAAAAATAGTCCCCAAACAGCACATGATGCAAAGAAAAAAAGAGGTGCAACGAGGTAGCTGTGTGACTAAGCTAAGCGACCCAAGTGGCCGACACAAACACCTGGCCCATCCAGGAGTGGCACTGCAGTGTTCAGACAGGATGGCACTTCAAAAAAATAGTCCCCAAACAGCACATAAAGCAAAGAAAAAAGAGGCGCAATGAGGTAGCTTTGTGACTAAGCTAAGCGATCCAAGTGGCTGACACAAACACCTGGCCCATCTAGGAGTGGCACTGCAGTGTCAGACAGGATGGCACTTCAAAAAAAAAGTCCCCAAATAGCACATGATGCAAAGAAAAAAAGAGGCGCAATGAGGTAGCTGTGTGACTAAGTTAAGCGACCCAAGTGGCCGACACAAACACCTGGACCATCTAGGAGTGGCACTGCAGTGTCAGACAGGATGGCACTTCAAAAAAATAGTCCCCAAAAAGCACATGAAGCAAAGAAAAAAGAGGTGCAATGAGGTAGCTGTGTGACTAAGCTGAGCGACCCAAGTGGCCGACACAAACACCTGGCCCATCTAGGAGTGGCACTGCAGTGTCAGACAGGATGACACTTCAAAAAAATAGTCCCCAAACAGCACATGAAGCAAAGACAAAAAGAGGCGTAATGAGGTAGCTGTGTGACTAAGCTAAGCGACCCAAGTGGCCGACACAAACACCTGGCCCATCTAGGAGTGGCACTGCAGTGTCAGACAGGATGGCACTTCAAAAAAATATTCCCCAAACAGCACATGAAGCAAAGAAAAAAAGAGGCGCAATGAGGTAGCTGTGTGACTAAGCTTAGCGACCCAAGTGGCCGACACAAACACCTAGCCCATCTAGGAGTGGCACTGCAGTGTCAGACAGGATGGCACTTCAAAAAAATAGTCCCCAAAAAGCACATGAAGCAAAGAAAAAAAGAGGTGCAATGAGGTAGCTGTGTGACTAAGCTAAGCGACCCAAGTGGCCGACACAAACACCTGGCCCATCTAGGAGTGGCACTGCAGTGTCAGACAGGATGGCACTTGAAAAAAAATAGTCCCCAAACAGCACATGATGCAAAGAAAAAAAGAGGTGATATAATGTAGCTGTGTGACTAAGCTAAGCGACCCAAGTGGCCGACACAAACACCTGGCCCATCTAGGAGTGGCACTGCAGTGTCAGACAGAATGGCACTTCAAAACAATAGTCCCCAAACAGCACATGATGCAAAGAACAAAACAGGTGATATGAGGTAGCTGTGTGACTAAGCTGAGCGACCCAAGTGGCCGACACAAACACCTGGCCCATCTAGGAGTGGCACTGCGGTGTCAGACAGGATGGCACTATAAAAAAATAGTCCCCAAACAGCACATGATGCAAAGAAAAAAAGAGGCGCAATGAGTTAGCTGTGTGACTAAGCTAAGCGACCCAAGTGGCCGACACAAACACCTGGCCCATCTAGGAGTGGCACTGCAGTGTCAGACAGGATGGCACTTCAAAAAAATATTCCCCAAACAGCACATGAAGCAAAGAAAAAAAGAGGCGCAATGAGGTAGCTGTGTGACTAAGCTAAGCGACCCAAGTGGCCGACACAAACACCTGGCCCATCTAGGAGTGGCACTGCAGTGTCAGACAGGATGGTACTTCAAAAAAATAGTCCCCAAACAGCACATGATGCAAAGAAAAAAAGAGGTGATATGAGGTAGCTGTGTGACTAAGCTAAGCGACCCAAGTTGCCGACACAAACACCTGGCCCATCTAGGAGTGGCACTGCAGTGTCAGACAGGATGGCACTTCAAAAAAAAAGTCCCCAAACAGCACATGATGCAAAGAAAAAAAGAGGCGCAATGAGGTAGCTGTGTGACTAAGCTAAGCGACCCAAGTGGCCGACACAAACACCTGGCCCATCTAGGAGTGGCACTGCAGTGTCAGACAGGATGGCACTTCAAAAAAATAGTCCCCAAACAGCACATGATGCAAAGAAAAAAAGAGGTGATATAAGGTAGCTGTGTGACTAAGCTAAGCGACCCAAGTGGCCGACACAAACACCTGGCCCATCTAGGAGTGGCACTGCAGTGTCAGACAGGATGGCACTTCAAAACAATAGTCCCCAAACAGCACATGATGCAAAGAAAAAAATAGGTGATATGAGGTAGCTGTGTGACTAAGCTGAGCGACCCAAGTGGCCGACACAAACACCTGGCCCATCCAGGAGTGGCACTGCAGTGTCAGACAGGATGGCATTATAAAAAAATAGTCCCCAAACAGCACATGATGCAAAGAAAAAAAGAGGCGCAATGAGGTAGCTGTGTGACTAAGCTAAGCGACCCAAGTGGCCGACACAAACACCTGGCCCATCTAGGAGTGGCACTGCAGTGTCAGACAGGATGGCACTTCAAAAAAATAGTCCCCAAACAGCACATGAAGCAAAGAAAAAAAGAGGTGCAATGAGGTAGCTGTGTGACTAAGCTAAGCGACCCAAGTGGCCGACACAAACACCTGGCCCATCTAGGAGTGGCACTGCAGTGTCAGACAGGATGGCACTTCAAAAAAATAGTCCCCAAACAGCACATGATGCAAAGAAAAAAAGAGGTGCAACGAGGTAGCTGTGTGACTAAGCTAAGCGACACAAGTGGCCGACACAAACACCTGGCCCATCCAGGAGTGGCACTGCAGTGTTCAGACAGGATGGCACTTCAAAAAAATAGTCCCCAAACAGCACATAAAGCAAAGAAAAAAGAGGCGCAATGAGGTAGCTTTGTGACTAAGCTAAGCGATCCAAGTGGCCGACACAAACACCTGGCCCATCTAGGAGTGGCACTGCAGTGTCAGACAGGATGGCACTTCAAAAAAAAAGTCCCCAAACAGCACATGATGCAAAGAAAAAAAGAGGCGCAATGAGGTAGCTGTGTGACTAAGTTAAGCGACCCAAGTGGCCGACACAAACACCTGGCCCATCTAGGAGTGGCACTGCAGTGTCAGACAGGATGGCACTTCAAAAAAATAGTCCCCAAAAAGCACATGAAGCAAAGAAAAAAGAGGTGCAATGAGGTAGCTGTGTGACTAAGCTGAGCGACCCAAGTGGCCGACACAAACACCTGGCCCATCTAGGAGTGGCACTGCAGTGTCAGACAGGATGACACTTCAAAAAAATAGTCCCCAAACAGCACATGAAGCAAAGACAAAAAGAGGCGTAATGAGGTAGCTGTGTGACTAAGCTAAGCGACCCAAGTGGCCGACACAAACACCTGGCCCATCTCGGAGTGGCACTGCAGTGTCAGACAGGATGGCACTTCAAAAAAATATTCCCCAAACAGCACATGAAGCAAAGAAAAAAAGAGGCGCAATGAGGTAGCTGTGTGACTAAGCTTAGCGACCCAAGTGGCCGACACAAACACATAGCCCATCTAGGAGTGGCACTGCAGTGTCAGACAGGATGGCACTTCAAAAAAATAGTCCCCAAAAAGCACATGAAGCAAAGAAAAAAAGAGGTGCAATGAGGTAGCTGTGTGACTAAGCTAAGCGACCCAAGTGGCCGACACAAACACCTGGCCCATCTAGGAGTGGCACTGCAGTGTCAGACAGGATGGCACTTCAAAAAAAATAGTCCCCAAACAGCACATGATGCAAAGAAAAAAAGAGGTGATATAATGTAGCTGTGTGACTAAGCTAAGCGACCCAAGTGGCCGACACAAACACCTGGCCCATCTAGGAGTGGCACTGCAGTGTCAGACAGAATGGCACTTCAAAACAATAGTCCCCAAACAGCACATGATGCAAAGAACAAAACAGGTGATATGAGGTAGCTGTGTGACTAAGCTGAGCGACCCAAGTGGCCGACACAAACACCTGGCCCATCTAGGAGTGGCACTGCGGTGTCAGACAGGATGGCACTATAAAAAAATAGTCCCCAAACAGCACATGATGCAAAGAAAAAAAGAGGCGCAATGAGGTAGCTGTGTGACTAAGCTAAGCGACCCAAGTGGCCGACACAAACACCTGGCCCATCTAGGAGTGGCACTGCAGTGTCAGACAGGATGGCACTTCAAAAAAATATTCCCCAAACAGCACATGAAGCAAAGAAAAAAAGAGGCGCAATGAGGTAGCTGTGTGACTAAGCTTAGCGACCCAAGTGGCCGACACAAACACCTAGCCCATCTAGGAGTGGCACTGCAGTGTCAGACAGGATGGCACTTCAAAAAAATAGTCCCCAAACAGCACATGAAGCATAGAAAAAAAGAGGTGCAATGAGGTAGCTGTGTGACTAAGCTAAGCGACCCAAGTGGCCGACACAAACACCTGGCCCGTCTAGGAGTGGCACTGCAGTGTCAGACAGGATGGCACTTCAAAAAAATAGTCCCCAAACAGCACATGATGCAAAGAAAAAAAGAGGTGCAACGAGGTAGCTGTGTGACTAAGCTAAGCGACCCAAGTGGCCGACACAAACACCTGGCCCATCCAGGAGTGGCACTGCAGTGTTCAGACAGGATGGCACTTCAAAAAAATAGTCCCCAAACAGCACATAAAGCAAAGAAAAAAGAGGCGCAATGAGGTAGCTTTGTGACTAAGCTAAGCGATCCAAGTGGCTGACACAAACACCTGGCCCATCTAGGAGTGGCACTGCAGTGTCAGACAGGATGGCACTTCAAAAAAAAAGTCCCCAAATAGCACATGATGCAAAGAAAAAAAGAGGCGCAATGAGGTAGCTGTGTGACTAAGTTAAGCGACCCAAGTGGCCGACACAAACACCTGGACCATCTAGGAGTGGCACTGCAGTGTCAGACAGGATGGCACTTCAAAAAAATAGTCCCCAAAAAGCACATGAAGCAAAGAAAAAAGAGGTGCAATGAGGTAGCTGTGTGACTAAGCTGAGCGACCCAAGTGGCCGACACAAACACGTGGCCCATCTAGGAGTGGCACTGCAGTGTCAGACAGGATGACACTTCAAAAAAATAGTCCCCAAACAGCACATGAAGCAAAGAAAAAAAGAGGCGCAATGAGGTAGCTGTGTGACTAAGCTTAGCGACCCAAGTGGCCGACACAAACACCTAGCCCATCTAGGAGTGGCACTGCAGTGTCAGACAGGATGGCACTTCAAAAAAATAGTCCCCAAACAGCACATGAAGCATAGAAAAAAAGAGGTGCAATGAGGTAGCTGTGTGACTAAGCTAAGCGACCCAAGTGGCCGACACAAACACCTGGCCCGTCTAGGAGTGGCACTGCAGTGTCAGACAGGATGGCACTTCAAAAAAATAGTCCCCAAACAGCACATGATGCAAAGAAAAAAAGAGGTGCAACGAGGTAGCTGTGTGACTAAGCTAAGCGACCCAAGTGGCCGACACAAACACCTGGCCCATCCAGGAGTGGCACTGCAGTGTTCAGACAGGATGGCACTTCAAAAAAATAGTCCCCAAACAGCACATAAAGCAAAGAAAAAAGAGGCGCAATGAGGTAGCTTTGTGACTAAGCTAAGCGATCCAAGTGGCTGACACAAACACCTGGCCCATCTAGGAGTGGCACTGCAGTGTCAGACAGGATGGCACTTCAAAAAAAAAGTCCCCAAATAGCACATGATGCAAAGAAAAAAAGAGGCGCAATGAGGTAGCTGTGTGACTAAGTTAAGCGACCCAAGTGGCCGACACAAACACCTGGACCATCTAGGAGTGGCACTGCAGTGTCAGACAGGATGGCACTTCAAAAAAATAGTCCCCAAAAAGCACATGAAGCAAAGAAAAAAGAGGTGCAATGAGGTAGCTGTGTGACTAAGCTGAGCGACCCAAGTGGCCGACACAAACACCTGGCCCATCTAGGAGTGGCACTGCAGTGTCAGACAGGATGACACTTCAAAAAAATAGTCCCCAAACAGCACATGAAGCAAAGACAAAAAGAGGCGTAATGAGGTAGCTGTGTGACTAAGCTAAGCGACCCAAGTGGCCGACACAAACACCTGGCCCATCTAGGAGTGGCACTGCAGTGTCAGACAGGATGGCACTTCAAAAAAATATTCCCCAAACAGCACATGAAGCAAAGAAAAAAAGAGGCGCAATGAGGTAGCTGTGTGACTAAGCTTAGCGACCCAAGTGGCCGACACAAACACCTAGCCCATCTAGGAGTGGCACTGCAGTGTCAGACAGGATGGCACTTCAAAAAAATAGTCCCCAAAAAGCACATGAAGCAAAGAAAAAAAGAGGTGCAATGAGGTAGCTGTGTGACTAAGCTAAGCGACCCAAGTGGCCGACACAAACACCTGGCCCATCTAGGAGTGGCACTGCAGTGTCAGACAGGATGGCACTTGAAAAAAAATAGTCCCCAAACAGCACATGATGCAAAGAAAAAAAGAGGTGATATAATGTAGCTGTGTGACTAAGCTAAGCGACCCAAGTGGCCGACACAAACACCTGGCCCATCTAGGAGTGGCACTGCAGTGTCAGACAGAATGGCACTTCAAAACAATAGTCCCCAAACAGCACATGATGCAAAGAACAAAACAGGTGATATGAGGTAGCTGTGTGACTAAGCTGAGCGACCCAAGTGGCCGACACAAACACCTGGCCCATCTAGGAGTGGCACTGCGGTGTCAGACAGGATGGCACTATAAAAAAATAGTCCCCAAACAGCACATGATGCAAAGAAAAAAAGAGGCGCAATGAGGTAGCTGTGTGACTAAGCTAAGCGACCCAAGTGGCTGACACAAACACCTGGCCCATCTAGGAGTGGCACTGCAGTGTCAGACAGGATGGCACTTCAAAAAAATATTCCCCAAACAGCACATGAAGCAAAGAAAAAAAGAGGCGCAATGAGGTAGCTGTGTGACTAAGCTAAGCGACCCAAGTGGCCGACACAAACACCTAGCCCATCTAGGAGTTTCACTGCAGTGTCAGACAGGATGGCACTTCAAAAAAATAGTCCCCAAACAGCACATGAAGCAAAGAAAAAAAGAGGCGCAATGAGGTAGCTGTGTGACTAAGCTAAGCGACCCAAGTGGCCGACACAAACACCTGGCCCATCAAGGAGTGGCATTGCAGTGTCAGACAGGATAGCACTTCAAAAAAATAGTCCCCAAACAGCACTTGATGCAAAGAAAAAAAGAGGCACAATGAGGTAGTTAAGTGACTAAGCTAAGCGACCCAAGTAGCCGACACAAACACCTGGCCCATCTAGGAGTGGCACTGCAGTGTCAGACAGGATGGCACTTCAAAAAAATAGTCCCAAAACAGCACATGAAGCAAAGAAAAAAAGAGGCGCAATGAGGTAGCTGTGTGACTAAGCTAAGCGACCCAAGTGGCCGACACAAACACCTGGCCCATCTATGAGTGGCACTGCAGTGTCAGACAGGATGGCACTTCAAAAAAATAGTCCCCAAACAGCACATGATGCATAGAAAAAAAGAGACGCAATGAGGTAGCTGTGTGACTAAGCTAAGCGACCCAAGTGGCCGACACAAACACCTGGCCCATCTAGGAGTGGCACTGCAGTGTCAGACAGGATGGCACTTCAAAAAAATATTCCCCAAACAGCACATGAAGCAAAGAAAAAAAGAGGCGCAATGAGGTAGCTGTGTGACTAAGCTAAGCGACCCAAGTGGCCGACACAAACACCTGGCCCATCTAGGAGTGGCACTGCAGTGTCAGACAGGATGGTACTTCAAAAAAATAGTCCCCAAACAGCACATGATGCAAAGAAAAAAAGAGGTGATATGAGGTAGCTGTGTGACTAAGCTAAGCGACCCAAGTTGCCGACACAAACACCTGGCCCATCTAGGAGTGGCACTGCAGTGTCAGACAGGATGGCACTTCAAAAAAAAAGTCCCCAAACAGCACATGATGCAAAGAAAAAAAGAGGCGCAATGAGGTAGCTGTGTGACTAAGCTAAGCGACCCAAGTGGCCGACACAAACACCTGGCCCATCTATGAGTGGCACTGCAGTGTCAGACAGGATGGCACTTCAAAAAAATAGTCCCCAAACAGCACATGATGCAAAGAAAAAAAGAGGCGCAATGAGGTAGCTGTGTGACTAAGCTAAGCGACCCAAGTGGCCGACACAAACACCTGGCCCATCTAGGAGTGGCACTGCAGTGTCAGACAGGATGGCACTTCAAAAAAATAGTCCCCAAACAGCACATGATGCAAAGAAAAAAAGAGGTGATATAAGGTAGCTGTGTGACTAAGCTAAGCGACCCAAGTGGCCGACACAAACACCTGGCCCATCTAGGAGTGGCACTGCTGTGTCAGACAGGATGGCACTATAAAAAAATAGTCCCCAAACAGCACATGATGCAAAGAAAAAAAGAGGCGCAATGAGGTAGCTGTGTGACTAAGCTAAGCGACCCAAGTGGCCGACACAAACACCTGGCCCATCTAGGAGTGGCACTGCAGTGTCAGACAGGATGGCACTTCAAAAAAATAGTCCCCAAACAGCACATGAAGCAAAGAAAAAAAGAGGTGCAATGAGGTAGCTGTGTGACTAAGCTAAGCGACCCAAGTGGCCGACACAAACACCTGGCCCATCTAGAAGTGGCACTGCAGTGTCAGACAGGATGGCACTTCAAAAAAATAGTCCCCAAACAGCACATGATGCAAAGAAAAAAATAGGCGCAATGAGGTAGCTGTGTGACTAAGCTAAGCGACCCAAGTGGCCGACACAAACACCTGGCCCATCCAGGAGTGGCACTGCAGTGTTCAGACAGGATGGCACTTCAAAAAAATAGTCCCCAAACAGCACATGAAGCAAAGAAAAAAGAGGCGCAATGAGGTAACTTTGTGACTAAGCTAAGCGATCCAAGTGGCCGACACAAACACCTGGCCCATCTAGGAGTGGCACTGCAGTGTCAGACAGGATGGCACTTCAAAAAAATAGTCCCCAAACAGCACATGATGCAAAGAAAAAAAGAGGCGCAATGAGGTAGCTGTGTGACTAAGCTAAGTGACCCAAGTGGCCGACACAAACACCTGGCCCATCTAGGAGTGGCACTGCAGTGTCAGACAGGATGGCACTTCAAAAAAATATTCCCCAAACAGCACATGAAGCAAAGAAAAAAAGAGGCGCAATGAGGTAGCTGTGTGACTAAGCTAAGCGACCCAAGTGGCCGACACAAACACCTGGCCCATCTAGGAGTGGCACTGCAGTGTCAGACAGGATGGCACTTCAAAAAAATAGTCCCCAAACAGCACATGAAGCAAAGAAATAAAGATGCGCAATGAGGTAGCTGTGTGACTAAGCTAAGCGAACCAAGTGGCCGACACAAACACCTGGCCCATCTAGGAGTGGCACTGCAGTGTCAGACAGGATGGCACTTCAAAAAAATAGTCCCCAGACAGCACATGATGCATAGAAAAAAATAGGCGCAATGAGGTAGCTGTGTTACTAAGTTAAGCGACCCAAGTGGCCGACACAAACACCTGGCCCATCTAGAAGTGGCACTGCAGTGTCAGACAGGATGGCACTTCAAAAAAATAGTCCCCAAACAGCACATGAAGAAAAGGAAAAAAGAGGCGCAATGAGGTAGCTGTGTGACTAAGCTAAGCGACCCAAGTGGGCGACACAAACACCTGGCCCATCTAGGAGTGGCATTGCAGTGTCAGACAGGATGGCACTACAAAAAAATAGTCCCCGAACAGCACATGATGCAAATAAAAAAAGAGGCGCAATGAGGTAGCTGTGTGACTAAGCTAAGCGACCCAAGTGGCCGACACAAACACCTGGCCCATCTAGGAGTGGCACTGCAGTGTCAGACAGGATGACACTTCAAAAAAATAGTCCCCAAACATCACATGAAGCAAAGATAAAAGAGGCGTAATGAGGTAGCTGTGTGACTAAGCTAAGCGACCCAAGTGGCCGACACAAACACCTGGACCATCTAGGAGTGGCACTGCAGTGTCAGACAGGATGGCACTTCAAAAAAATAGTCCCCAGACAGCACATGATGCATAGAAAAAAATAGGCGCAATGAGGTAGCTGTGTTACTAAGTTAAGCGACCCAAGTGGCCGACACAAACACCTGGCCCATCCAGGAGTGGCACTGCAGTGTTCAGACAGGATGGCACTTCAAAAAAATAGTCCCCAAACAGCACATAAAGCAAAGAAAAAAGAGGCGCAATGAGGTAGCTTTGTGACTAAGCTAAGCGATCCAAGTGGCTGACACAAACACCTGGCCCATCTAGGAGTGGCACTGCAGTGTCAGACAGGATGGCACTTCAAAAAAAAAGTCCCCAAATAGCACATGATGCAAAGAAAAAAAGAGGCGCAATGAGGTAGCTGTGTGACTAAGTTAAGCGACCCAAGTGGCCGACACAAACACCTGGACCATCTAGGAGTGGCACTGCAGTGTCAGACAGGATGGCACTTCAAAAAAATAGTCCCCAAAAAGCACATGAAGCAAAGAAAAAAGAGGTGCAATGAGGTAGCTGTGTGACTAAGCTGAGCGACCCAAGTGGCCGACACAAACACCTGGCCCATCTAGGAGTGGCACTGCAGTGTCAGACAGGATGACACTTCAAAAAAATAGTCCCCAAACAGCACATGAAGCAAAGACAAAAAGAGGCGTAATGAGGTAGCTGTGTGACTAAGCTAAGCGACCCAAGTGGCCGACACAAACACCTGGCCCATCTAGGAGTGGCACTGCAGTGTCAGACAGGATGGCACTTCAAAAAAATATTCCCCAAACAGCACATGAAGCAAAGAAAAAAAGAGGCGCAATGAGGTAGCTGTGTGACTAAGCTTAGCGACCCAAGTGGCCGACACAAACACCTAGCCCATCTAGGAGTGGCACTGCAGTGTCAGACAGGATGGCACTTCAAAAAAATAGTCCCCAAAAAGCACATGAAGCAAAGAAAAAAAGAGGTGCAATGAGGTAGCTGTGTGACTAAGCTAAGCGACCCAAGTGGCCGACACAAACACCTGGCCCATCTAGGAGTGGCACTGCAGTGTCAGACAGGATGGCACTTGAAAAAAAATAGTCCCCAAACAGCACATGATGCAAAGAAAAAAAGAGGTGATATAATGTAGCTGTGTGACTAAGCTAAGCGACCCAAGTGGCCGACACAAACACCTGGCCCATCTAGGAGTGGCACTGCAGTGTCAGACAGAATGGCACTTCAAAACAATAGTCCCCAAACAGCACATGATGCAAAGAACAAAACAGGTGATATGAGGTAGCTGTGTGACTAAGCTGAGCGACCCAAGTGGCCGACACAAACACCTGGCCCATCTAGGAGTGGCACTGCGGTGTCAGACAGGATGGCACTATAAAAAAATAGTCCCCAAACAGCACATGATGCAAAGAAAAAAAGAGGCGCAATGAGGTAGCTGTGTGACTAAGCTAAGCGACCCAAGTGGCTGACACAAACACCTGGCCCATCTAGGAGTGGCACTGCAGTGTCAGACAGGATGGCACTTCAAAAAAATATTCCCCAAACAGCACATGAAGCAAAGAAAAAAAGAGGCGCAATGAGGTAGCTGTGTGACTAAGCTAAGCGACCCAAGTGGCCGACACAAACACCTAGCCCATCTAGGAGTTTCACTGCAGTGTCAGACAGGATGGCACTTCAAAAAAATAGTCCCCAAACAGCACATGAAGCAAAGAAAAAAAGAGGCGCAATGAGGTAGCTGTGTGACTAAGCTAAGCGACCCAAGTGGCCGACACAAACACCTGGCCCATCAAGGAGTGGCATTGCAGTGTCAGACAGGATAGCACTTCAAAAAAATAGTCCCCAAACAGCACTTGATGCAAAGAAAAAAAGAGGCACAATGAGGTAGTTAAGTGACTAAGCTAAGCGACCCAAGTAGCCGACACAAACACCTGGCCCATCTAGGAGTGGCACTGCAGTGTCAGACAGGATGGCACTTCAAAAAAATAGTCCCAAAACAGCACATGAAGCAAAGAAAAAAAGAGGCGCAATGAGGTAGCTGTGTGACTAAGCTAAGCGACCCAAGTGGCCGACACAAACACCTGGCCCATCTATGAGTGGCACTGCAGTGTCAGACAGGATGGCACTTCAAAAAAATAGTCCCCAAACAGCACATGATGCATAGAAAAAAAGAGACGCAATGAGGTAGCTGTGTGACTAAGCTAAGCGACCCAAGTGGCCGACACAAACACCTGGCCCATCTAGGAGTGGCACTGCAGTGTCAGACAGGATGGCACTTCAAAAAAATATTCCCCAAACAGCACATGAAGCAAAGAAAAAAAGAGGCGCAATGAGGTAGCTGTGTGACTAAGCTAAGCGACCCAAGTGGCCGACACAAACACCTGGCCCATCTAGGAGTGGCACTGCAGTGTCAGACAGGATGGTACTTCAAAAAAATAGTCCCCAAACAGCACATGATGCAAAGAAAAAAAGAGGTGATATGAGGTAGCTGTGTGACTAAGCTAAGCGACCCAAGTTGCCGACACAAACACCTGGCCCATCTAGGAGTGGCACTGCAGTGTCAGACAGGATGGCACTTCAAAAAAAAAGTCCCCAAACAGCACATGATGCAAAGAAAAAAAGAGGCGCAATGAGGTAGCTGTGTGACTAAGCTAAGCGACCCAAGTGGCCGACACAAACACCTGGCCCATCTATGAGTGGCACTGCAGTGTCAGACAGGATGGCACTTCAAAAAAATAGTCCCCAAACAGCACATGATGCAAAGAAAAAAAGAGGCGCAATGAGGTAGCTGTGTGACTAAGCTAAGCGACCCAAGTGGCCGACACAAACACCTGGCCCATCTAGGAGTGGCACTGCAGTGTCAGACAGGATGGCACTTCAAAAAAATAGTCCCCAAACAGCACATGATGCAAAGAAAAAAAGAGGTGATATAAGGTAGCTGTGTGACTAAGCTAAGCGACCCAAGTGGCCGACACAAACACCTGGCCCATCTAGGAGTGGCACTGCTGTGTCAGACAGGATGGCACTATAAAAAAATAGTCCCCAAACAGCACATGATGCAAAGAAAAAAAGAGGCGCAATGAGGTAGCTGTGTGACTAAGCTAAGCGACCCAAGTGGCCGACACAAACACCTGGCCCATCTAGGAGTGGCACTGCAGTGTCAGACAGGATGGCACTTCAAAAAAATAGTCCCCAAACAGCACATGAAGCAAAGAAAAAAAGAGGTGCAATGAGGTAGCTGTGTGACTAAGCTAAGCGACCCAAGTGGCCGACACAAACACCTGGCCCATCTAGAAGTGGCACTGCAGTGTCAGACAGGATGGCACTTCAAAAAAATAGTCCCCAAACAGCACATGATGCAAAGAAAAAAATAGGCGCAATGAGGTAGCTGTGTGACTAAGCTAAGCGACCCAAGTGGCCGACACAAACACCTGGCCCATCCAGGAGTGGCACTGCAGTGTTCAGACAGGATGGCACTTCAAAAAAATAGTCCCCAAACAGCACATGAAGCAAAGAAAAAAGAGGCGCAATGAGGTAACTTTGTGACTAAGCTAAGCGATCCAAGTGGCCGACACAAACACCTGGCCCATCTAGGAGTGGCACTGCAGTGTCAGACAGGATGGCACTTCAAAAAAATAGTCCCCAAACAGCACATGATGCAAAGAAAAAAAGAGGCGCAATGAGGTAGCTGTGTGACTAAGCTAAGTGACCCAAGTGGCCGACACAAACACCTGGCCCATCTAGGAGTGGCACTGCAGTGTCAGACAGGATGGCACTTCAAAAAAATATTCCCCAAACAGCACATGAAGCAAAGAAAAAAAGAGGCGCAATGAGGTAGCTGTGTGACTAAGCTAAGCGACCCAAGTGGCCGACACAAACACCTGGCCCATCTAGGAGTGGCACTGCAGTGTCAGACAGGATGGCACTTCAAAAAAATAGTCCCCAAACAGCACATGAAGCAAAGAAATAAAGATGCGCAATGAGGTAGCTGTGTGACTAAGCTAAGCGAACCAAGTGGCCGACACAAACACCTGGCCCATCTAGGAGTGGCACTGCAGTGTCAGACAGGATGGCACTTCAAAAAAATAGTCCCCAGACAGCACATGATGCATAGAAAAAAATAGGCGCAATGTGGTAGCTGTGTTACTAAGTTAAGCGACCCAAGTGGCCGACACAAACACCTGGCCCATCTAGAAGTGGCACTGCAGTGTCAGACAGGATGGCACTTCAAAAAAATAGTCCCCAAACAGCACATGAAGAAAAGGAAAAAAGAGGCGCAATGAGGTAGCTGTGTGACTAAGCTAAGCGACCCAAGTGGGCGACACAAACACCTGGCCCATCTAGGAGTGGCATTGCAGTGTCAGACAGGATGGCACTACAAAAAAATAGTCCCCGAACAGCACATGATGCAAATAAAAAAAGAGGCGCAATGAGGTAGCTGTGTGACTAAGCTAAGCGACCCAAGTGGCCGACACAAACACCTGGCCCATCTAGGAGTGGCACTGCAGTGTCAGACAGGATGACACTTCAAAAAAATAGTCCCCAAACATCACATGAAGCAAAGATAAAAGAGGCGTAATGAGGTAGCTGTGTGACTAAGCTAAGCGACCCAAGTGGCCGACACAAACACCTGGCCCATCTAGGAGTGGCACAGCAGTGTCAGACAGGATGGCACTTCAAAAAAATAGTCCCCAAACAGCACATGATGCAAAGAAAAAAAGAGGCGCAATGAGGTAGCTGTGTGACTAAGCTAAGCGACCCAAGTGGCCGACACAAACACCTGGCCCATCTAGGAGTGGCACTGCAGTGTCAGACAGGATGACACTTCAAAAAAATAGTCCCCAGACAGCACATGATGCATAGAAAAAAATAGGCGCAATGAGGTAGCTGTGTTACTAAGTTAAGCGACCCAAGTGGCCGACACAAACACCTGGCCCATCTAGAAGTGGCACTGCAGTGTCAGACAGGATGGCACTTCAAAAAAATAGTCCCCAAACAGCACATGAAGAAAAGGAAAAAAGAGGCGCAATGAGGTAGCTGTGTGACTAAGCTAAGCGACCCAAGTGGGCGACACAAACACCTGGCCCATCTAGGAGTGGCATTGCAGTGTCAGACAGGATGGCACTACAAAAAAATAGTCCCCGAACAGCACATGATGCAAATAAAAAAAGAGGCGCAATGAGGTAGCTGTGTGACTAAGCTAAGCGACCCAAGTGGCCGACACAAACACCTGGCCCATCTAGGAGTGGCACTGCAGTGTCAGACAGGATGGCACTTCAAAAAAATAGTCCCCAAACAGCACATGATGCAAAGAAAAAAAGAGGTGATATGAGGTAGCTGTGTGACTAAGCTAAGCGACCCAAGTGGCCGACACAAACACCTGGCCCATCTAGGAGTGGCACTGCAGTGTCAGACAGGATGACACTTCAAAAAAATAGTCCCCAAACATCACATGAAGCAAAGATAAAAGAGGCGTAATGAGGTAGCTGTGTGACTAAGCTAAGCGACCCAAGTGGCCGACACAAACACCTGGCCCATCTAGGAGTGGCACAGCAGTGTCAGACAGGATGGCACTTCAAAAAAATAGTCCCCAAACAGCACATGATGCAAAGAAAAAAATAGGCGCAACGAGGTAGCTGTGTGACTAAGCTAAGCGACCCAAGAGGCCGACACAAACACCTGGCCCATCTAGGAGTGGCACTGCAGTGTCAGACAGGATGGCACTTCCAAAAAAATATTCCCCAAACAGCACATGCAGCAAAGAAAAAAAGAGGCGCAATGAGGTAGCTATGTGACTAAGCTAAGCGACCCAAGTGGCCGACACAAACACCTGGCCCATCTAGGAGTGGCACTGCAGTGTCAGACAGGATGGCACTTCAAAAAAATAGTCCCCAAACAGCACATGAAGCAAAGAAAAAAAGAGGCGCAATGAGGTAGCTGTGTGACTAAGCTAAGCGACCCAAGTGGCCGACACAAACACCTGGCCCATCTAGGAGTGGCACTGCAGTGTCAGACAGGATGGCACTTCAAAAAAATAGTCCCCAAACAGCACATGAAGAAAAGGAAAAAAGAGGCGCAGTGAGGTAGCTGTGTGACTAAGCTAAGCGACCCAAGTGGCCGACACAAACACCTGGCCCATCTAGGAGTGGCACTGCAGTGTCAGACAGGATGGCACTTCAAAAAAATAGTCCCCAAACAGCACATGAAGCAAAGAAAAAAAGAGGCGCAATGAGGTAGCTGTGTGACTAAGCTAAGCGACCCAAGTGGCCGACACAAACACCTGGCCCATCTAGGAGTGGCACTGCAGTGTCAGACAGGATGGCACTTCCAAAAAAATATTCCCCAAACAGCACATGCAGCAAAGAAAAAAAGAGGCGCAATGAGGTAGCTATGTGACTAAGCTAAGCGACCCAAGTGGCCGACACAAACACCTGGCCCATCTAGGAGTGGCACTGCAGTGTCAGACAGGATGACACTTCAAAAAAATAGTCCCCAAACAACACATGAAGCAAAGATAAAAGAGGCGTAATGAGGTAGCTGTGTGACTAAGCTAAGCGACCCAAGTGGCCGACACAAACACCTGGCCCATCTAGGAGTGGCACAGCAGTGTCAGACAGGATGGCACTTCAAAAAAATAGTCCCCAAACAGCACATGATGCAAAGAAAAAAATAGGCGCAACGAGGTAGCTGTGTGACTAAGCTAAGCGATCCAAGTGGCCGACACAAACACCTGGCCCATCTAGGAGTGGCACTGCAGTGTCAGACAGGATGGCACTTCCAAAAAAATATTCCCCAAACAGCACATGCAGCAAAGAAAAAAAGAGGCGCAATGAGGTAGCTATGTGACTAAGCTAAGCGACCCAAGTGGCCGACACAAACACCTGGCCCATCTAGGAGTGGCACTGCAGTGTCAGACAGGATGGCACTTCAAAAAAATAGTCCCCAAACAGCACATGAAGCAAAGAAAAAAAGAGGCGCAATGAGGTAGCTGTGTGACTAAGCTAAGCGACCCAAGTGGCCGACACAAACACCTGGCCCATCTAGGAGTGGCACTGCAGTGTCAGACAGGATGGCACTTCAAAAAAATAGTCCCCAGACAGCACATGATGCATAGAAAAAAAGAGGCGCAATGAGGTAGCTGTGTTACTAAGCTAAGCGACCCAAGTGGCCGACACAAACACCTGGCCCATCTAGGAGTGGCACTGCAGTGTCAGACAGGATGGCACTTCAAAAAAATAGTCCCCAAACAGCACATGAAGAAAAGGAAAAAAGAGGCGCAGTGAGGTAGCTGTGTGACTAAGCTAAGCGACCCAAGTGGCCGACACAAACACCTGGCCCATCTAGGAGTGGCACTGCAGTGTCAGACAGGATGGCACTTCAAAAAAATAGTCCCCAAACAGCACATGAAGCAAAGAAAAAAAGAGGCGCAATGAGGTAGCTGTGTGACTAAGCTAAGCGACCCAAGTGGCCGACACAAACACCTGGCCCATCTAGGAGTGGCACTGCAGTGTCAGACAGGATGGCACTTCAAAAAAATAGTCCCCAGACAGCACATGATGCATAGAAAAAAAGAGGCGCAATGAGGTAGCTGTGTTACTAAGCTAAGTGACCCAAGTGGCCGACACAAACACCTGGCCCATCTAGGAGTGGCACTGTAGTGTCAGACAGGATGGCACTTCAAAAAAATAGTCCCCAATCAGCACATGAAGAAAAGGAAAAAAGAGGCGCAGTGAGGTAGCTGTGTGACTAAGCTAAGCGACCCAAGTGGCCGACACAAACACCTGGCCCATCTAGGAGTGGCACTGCAGTGTCAGACAGGATGTCACTTCAAAAAAATAGTCCCCAAACATCACATGATGCAAAGAAAAAAATAGGCGCAACGAGGTAGCTGTGTGACTAAGCTAAGCGACCCAAGTGGCCGACACAAACACCTGGCCCATCCAGGAATGGCACTGCAGTGTTCAGACAGGATGGCACTTCAAAAAAATAGTCCCCAAACAGCACATGATGCAAAGAAAAAAAGAGGCGCAATGAGGTAGCTGTGTGACTAAGCTAAGTGACCCAAGTGGCCGACACAAACACCTGGCCCATCTAGGAGTGGCACTGCAGTGTCAGACAGGATGGCACTTCCAAAAAAATATTCCCCAAACAGCACATGAAGCAAAGAAAAAAAGAGGCGCAATGAGGTAGCTATGTGACTAAGCTAAGCGACCCAAGTGGCCGACACAAACACCTGGCCCATCTAGGAGTGGCACTGCAGTGTCAGACAGGATGGCACTTCAAAAAAATAGTCCCCAAACAGCACATGAAGCAAAGAAAAAAGAGGCGCAATGAGGTAGCTGTGTGACTAAGCTAAGCGACCCAAGTGGCCGACACAAACACCTGGCCCATCTAGGAGTGGCACTGCAGTGTCAGACAGGATGGCACTTCAAAAAAATAGTCCCCAGACAGCACATGATGCATAGAAAAAAAGAGGCGCAATGAGGTAGCTGTGTTACTAAGCTAAGCGACCCAAGTGGCCGACACAAACACCTGGCCCATCTAGGAGTGGCACTTCAGTGTCAGACAGGATGGCACTTCAAAAAAATAGTTCCCAAACAGCACATGAAGAAAAGGAAAAAAGAGGCGCAGTGAGGTAGCTGTGTGACTAAGCTAAGCGACCCAAGTGGCCGACACAAACACCTGGCCCATCTAGGAGTGGCACTGCAGTGTCAGACAGGATGGCACTTCAAAAAAATAGTCCCCAAACAGCACATGAAGCAAAGAAAAAAAGAGGCGCAATGAGGTAGCTGTGTGACTAAGCTAAGCGACCCAAGTGGCCGACACAAACACCTGGCCCATCTAGGAGTGGCACTGCAGTGTCAGACAGGATGGCACTTCAAAAAAATAGTCCCCAGACAGCACATGATGCATAGAAAAAAAGAGGCGCAATGAGGTAGCTGTGTTACTAAGCTAAGCGACCCAAGTGGCCGACACAAACACCTGGCCCATCTAGGAGTGGCACTGTAGTGTCAGACAGGATGGCACTTCAAAAAAATAGTCCCCAAACAGCACATGAAGAAAAGGAAAAAAGAGGCGCAGTGAGGTAGCTGTGTGACTAAGCTAAGCGACCCAAGTGGCCGACACAAACACCTGGCCCATCTAGGAGTGGCACTGCAGTGTCAGACAGGATGTCACTTCAAAAAAATAGTCCCCATACAGCACATGATGCAAAGAAAAAAAGAGGCGCAATGAGGTAGCTGTGTGACTAAGCTAAGCGACCCAAGTGGCCGACACAAACACCTGGCCCATCTAGGAGTGGCACTGCAGTGTCAGACAGGATGGCACTTCAAAAAAATATTCCCCAAACAGCACATGAAGCAAAGAAAAAAAGAGGCGCAATGAGGTAGCTGTGTGACTAAGCTTAGCGACCCAAGTGGCCGACACAAACACCTAGCCCATCTAGGAGTGGCACTGCAGTGTCAGACAGGATGGCACTTCAAAAAAATAGTCCCCAAAAAGCACATGAAGCAAAGAAAAAAAGAGGTGCAATGAGGTAGCTGTGTGACTAAGCTAAGTGACCCAAGTGGCCGACACAAACACCTGGCCCATCCAGGAGTGGCACTGCAGTGTTCAGACAGGATGGCACTTTAAAAAAATAGTCCCCAAACAGCACATGAAGCAAAGAAAAAAGAGGCGCAATGAGGTAACTTTGTGACTAAGCTAAGTGATCCAAGTGGCCGACACAAACACCTGGCCCATCTAGGAGTGGCACTGCAGTGTCAGACAGGATGGCACTTCAAAAAAATAGTCCCCAAACAGCACATGATGCAAAGAAAAAAAGAGGCGCAATGAGGTAGCTGTGTGACTAAGCTAAGTGACCCAAGTGGCCGACACAAACACCTGGCCCATCTAGGAGTGGCACTGCAGTGTCAGACAGGATGGCACTTCAAAAAAATATTCCCCAAACAGCACATGAAGCAAAGAAAAAAAGAGGCGCAATGAGGTAGCTGTGTGACTAAGCTAAGCGACCCAAGTGGCCGACACAAACACCTGGCCCATCTAGGAGTGGCACTGCAGTGTCAGACAGGATGGCACTTCAAAAAAATAGTCCCCAAACAGCACATGAAGGAAAGAAATAAAGATGCGCAATGAGGTAGCTGTGTGACTAAGCTAAGCGACCCAAGTGGCCGACACAAACACCTGGCCCATCTAGGAGTGGCACTGCAGTGTCAGACAGGATGGCACTTCAAAAAAATAGTCCCCAGACAGCACATGATGCATAGAAAAAAATAGGCGCAATGAGGTAGCTGTGTTACTAAGTTAAGCGACCCAAGTGGCCGACACAAACACCTGGCCCATCTAGAAGTGGCACTGCAGTGTCAGACAGGATGGCACTTCAAAAAAATAGTCCCCAAACAGCACATGAAGAAAAGGAAAAAAGAGGCGCAATGAGGTAGCTGTGTGACTAAGCTAAGCGACCCAAGTGGGCGACACAAACACCTGGCCCATCTAGGAGTGGCATTGCAGTGTCAGACAGGATGGCACTACAAAAAAATAGTCCCCGAACAGCACATGATGCAAATAAAAAAAGAGGCGCAATGAGGTAGCTGTGTGACTCAGCTAAGCGACCCAAGTGGCCGACACAAACTCCTGGCCCATCTAGGAGTGGCACTGCAGTGTCAGACAGGATGGCACTCCAAAAAAATAGTCCCCAAACAGCACATGATGCAAAGAAAAAAAGAGGCGCAATGAGGTAGCTGTGTGACTAAGCTAAGCGACCCAAGTGGCCGACACAAACACCTGGCCCATCTAGGAGTGGCACTGCAGTGTCAGACAGGATGACACTTCAAAAAAATAGTCCCCAAACATCACATGAAGCAAAGATAAAAGAGGCGTAATGAGGTAGCTGTGTGACTAAGCTAAGCGACCCAAGTGGCCGACACAAACACCTGGCCCATCTAGGAGTGGCACAGCAGTGTCAGACAGGATGGCACTTCAAAAAAATAGTCCCCAAACAGCACATGATGCAAAGAAAAAAATAGGCGCAACGAGGTAGCTGTGTGACTAAGCTAAGCGACCCAAGTGGCCGACACAAACACCTGGCCCATCTAGGAGTGGCACTGCAGTGTCAGACAGGATGGCACTTCCAAAAAAATATTCCCCAAACAGCACATGAAGCAAAGAAAAAAAGAGGCGCAATGAGGTAGCTATGTGACTAAGCTAAGCGACCCAAGTGGCCGACACAAACACCTGGCCCATCTAGGAGTGGCACTGCAGTGTCAGACAGGATGGCACTTCAAAAAAATAGTCCCCAGACAGCACATGATGCATAGAAAAAAAGAGGCGCAATGAGGTAGCTGTGTTACTAAGCTAAGCGACCCAAGTGGCCGACACAAACACCTGGCCCATCTAGGAGTGGCACTGCAGTGTCAGACAGGATGGCACTTCAAAAAAATAGTCCCCAAACAGCACATGAAGCAAAGAAAAAAAGAGGCGCAATGAGGTAGCTGTGTGACTAAGCTAAGCGACCCAAGTGGCCGACACAAACACCTGGCCCATCTAGGAGTGGCACTGCAGTGTCAGACAGGATGGCACTTCAAAAAAATAGTCCCCAAACAGCACATGAAGCAAAGAAAAAAAGAGGCGCAATGAGGTAGCTGTGTGACTAAGCTAAGCGACCCAAGTGGCCGACACAAACACCTGGCCCATCTAGGAGTGGCACTGCAGTGTCAGACAGGATGGCACTTCAAAAAAATAGTCCCCAGACAGCACATGATGCATAGAAAAAAAGAGGCGCAACGAGGTAGCTGTGTGACTAAGCTAAGCGACCCAAGTGGCCGACACAAACACCTGGCCCATCCAGGAATGGCACTGCAGTGTTCAGACAGGATGGCACTTCAAAAAAATAGTCCCCAAACAGCACATGATGCAAAGAAAAAAAGAGGCGCAATGAGGTAGCTGTGTGACTAAGCTAAGCGACCCAAGTGGCCGACACAAACACCTGGCCCATCTAGGAGTGGCACTGCAGTGTCAGACAGGATGGCAATTCAAAAAAATAGTCCCCAGACAGCACATGATGCATAGAAAAAAAGAGGCGCAAAGAGGTAGCTGTGTTACTAAGCTAAGCGACCCAAGTGGCCGACACAAACACCTGGCCCATCTAGGAGTGGCACTGCAGTGTCAGACAGGATGGCACTTCAAAAAAATAGTCCCCAAACAGCACATGAAGAAAAGGAAAAAAGAGGCGCAGTGAGGTAGCTGTGTGACTAAGCTAAGCGACCCAAGTGGCCGACACAAACACCTGGCCCATCTAGGAGTGGCACTGCAGTGTCAGACAGGATGGCACTTCAAAAAAATAGTCCCCAAACAGCACATGAAGCAAAGAAAAAAAGAGGCGCAATGAGGTAGCTGTGTGACTAAGCTAAGCAACCCAAGTGGCCGACACAAACACCTGGCCCATCTAGGAGTGGCACTGCAGTGTCAGACAGGATGGCACTTCAAAAAAATAGTCCCCAGACAGCACATGATGCATAGAAAAAAAGAGGCGCAATGAGGTAGCTGTGTTACTAAGCTAAGTGACCCAAGTGGCCGACACAAACACCTGGCCCATCTAGGAGTGGCACTGTAGTGTCAGACAGGATGGCACTTCAAAAAAATAGTCCCCAATCAGCACATGAAGAAAAGGAAAAAAGAGGCGCAGTGAGGTAGCTGTGTGACTAAGCTAAGCGACCCAAGTGGCCGACACAAACACCTGGCCCATCTAGGAGTGGCACTGCAGTGTCAGACAGGATGTCACTTCAAAAAAATAGTCCCCAAACATCACATGATGCAAAGAAAAAAATAGGCGCAACGAGGTAGCTGTGTGACTAAGCTAAGCGACCCAAGTGGCCGACACAAACACCTGGCCCATCCAGGAATGGCACTGCAGTGTTCAGACAGGATGGCACTTCAAAAAAATAGTCCCCAAACAGCACATGATGCAAAGAAAAAAAGAGGCGCAATGAGGTAGCTGTGTGACTAAGCTAAGTGACCCAAGTGGCCGACACAAACACCTGGCCCATCTAGGAGTGGCACTGCAGTGTCAGACAGGATGGCACTTCCAAAAAAATATTCCCTAAACAGCACATGAAGCAAAGAAAAAAAGAGGCGCAATGAGGTAGCTATGTGACTAAGCTAAGCGACCCAAGTGGCCGACACAAACACCTGGCCCATCTAGGAGTGGCACTGCAGTGTCAGACAGGATGGCACTTCAAAAAAATAGTCCCCAAACAGCACATGAAGCAAAGAAAAAAGAGGCGCAATGAGGTAGCTGTGTGACTAAGCTAAGCGACCCAAGTGGCCGACACAAACACCTGGCCCATCTAGGAGTGGCACTGCAGTGTCAGACAGGATGGCACTTCAAAAAAATAGTCCCCAGACAGCACATGATGCATAGAAAAAAAGAGGCGCAATGAGGTAGCTGTGTTACTAAGCTAAGCGACCCAAGTGGCCGACACAAACACCTGGCCCATCTAGGAGTGGCACTTCAGTGTCAGACAGGATGGCACTTCAAAAAAATAGTCCCCAAACAGCACATGAAGAAAAGGAAAAAAGAGGCGCAGTGAGGTAGCTGTGTGACTAAGCTAAGCGACCCAAGTGGCCGACACAAACACCTGGCCCATCTAGGAGTGGCACTGCAGTGTCAGACAGGATGGCACTTCAAAAAAATAGTCCCCAAACAGCACATGAAGCAAAGAAAAAAAGAGGCGCAATGAGGTAGCTGTGTGACTAAGCTAAGCGACCCAAGTGGCCGACACAAACACCTGGCCCATCTAGGAGTGGCACTGCAGTGTCAGACAGGATGGCACTTCAAAAAAATAGTCCCCAGACAGCACATGATGCATAGAAAAAAAGAGGCGCAATGAGGTAGCTGTGTTACTAAGCTAAGCGACCCAAGTGGCCGACACAAACACCTGGCCCATCTAGGAGTGGCACTGTAGTGTCAGACAGGATGGCACTTCAAAAAAATAGTCCCCAAACAGCACATGAAGAAAAGGAAAAAAGAGGCGCAGTGAGGTAGCTGTGTGACTAAGCTAAGCGACCCAAGTGGCCGACACAAACACCTGGCCCATCTAGGAGTGGCACTGCAGTGTCAGACAGGATGTCACTTCAAAAAAATAGTCCCCATACAGCACATGATGCAAAGAAAAAAAGAGGCGCAATGAGGTAGCTGTGTGACTAAGCTAAGCGACCCAAGTGGCCGACACAAACACCTGGCCCATCTAGGAGTGGCACTGCAGTGTCAGACAGGATGGCACTTCAAAAAAATATTCCCCAAACAGCACATGAAGCAAAGAAAAAAAGAGGCGCAATGAGGTAGCTGTGTGACTAAGCTTAGCGACCCAAGTGGCCGACACAAACACCTAGCCCATCTAGGAGTGGCACTGCAGTGTCAGACAGGATGGCACTTCAAAAAAATAGTCCCCAAAAAGCACATGAAGCAAAGAAAAAAAGAGGTGCAATGAGGTAGCTGTGTGACTAAGCTAAGTGACCCAAGTGGCCGACACAAACACCTGGCCCATCCAGGAGTGGCACTGCAGTGTTCAGACAGGATGGCACTTTAAAAAAATAGTCCCCAAACAGCACATGAAGCAAAGAAAAAAGAGGCGCAATGAGGTAACTTTGTGACTAAGCTAAGTGATCCAAGTGGCCGACACAAACACCTGGACCATCTAGGAGTGGCACTGCAGTGTCAGACAGGATGGCACTTCAAAAAAATAGTCCCCAAACAGCACATGATGCAAAGAAAAAAAGAGGCGCAATGAGGTAGCTGTGTGACTAAGCTAAGTGACCCAAGTGGCCGACACAAACACCTGGCCCATCTAGGAGTGGCACTGCAGTGTCAGACAGGATGGCACTTCAAAAAAATATTCCCCAAACAGCACATGAAGCAAAGAAAAAAAGAGGCGCAATGAGGTAGCTGTGTGACTAAGCTAAGCGACCCAAGTGGCCGACACAAACACCTGGCCCATCTAGGAGTGGCACTGCAGTGTCAGACAGGATGGCACTTCAAAAAAATAGTCCCCAAACAGCACATGAAGGAAAGAAATAAAGATGCGCAATGAGGTAGCTGTGTGACTAAGCTAAGCGACCCAAGTGGCCGACACAAACACCTGGCCCATCTAAGAGTGGCACTGCAGTGTCAGACAGGATGGCACTTCAAAAAAATAGTCCCCAGACAGCACATGATGCATAGAAAAAAATAGGCGCAATGAGGTAGCTGTGTTACTAAGTTAAGCGACCCAAGTGGCCGACACAAACACCTGGCCCATCTAGAAGTGGCACTGCAGTGTCAGACAGGATGGCACTTCAAAAAAATAGTCCCCAAACAGCACATGAAGAAAAGGAAAAAAGAGGCGCAATGAGGTAGCTGTGTGACTAAGCTAAGCGACCCAAGTGGGCGACACAAACACCTGGCCCATCTAGGAGTGGCATTGCAGTGTCAGACAGGATGGCACTACAAAAAAATAGTCCCCGAACAGCACATGATGCAAATAAAAAAAGAGGCGCAATGAGGTAGCTGTGTGACTAAGCTAAGCGACCCAAGTGGCCGACACAAACACCTGGCCCATCTAGGAGTGGCACTGCAGTGTCAGACAGGATGGCACTCCAAAAAAATAGTCCCCAAACAGCACATGATGCAAAGAAAAAAAGAGGCGCAATGAGGTAGCTGTGTGACTAAGCTAAGCGACCCAAGTGGCCGACACAAACACCTGGCCCATCTAGGAGTGGCACTGCAGTGTCAGACAGGATGACACTTCAAAAAAATAGTCCCCAAACATCACATGAAGCAAAGATAAAAGAGGCGTAATGAGGTAGCTGTGTGACTAAGCTAAGCGACCCAAGTGGCCGACACAAACACCTGGCCCATCTAGGATTGGCACAGCAGTGTCAGACAGGATGGCACTTCAAAAAAATAGTCCCCAAACAGCACATGATGCAAAGAAAAAAATAGGCGCAACGAGGTAGCTGTGTGACTAAGCTAAGCGACCCAAGTGGCCGACACAAACACCTGGCCCATCTAGGAGTGGCACTGCAGTGTCAGACAGGATGGCACTTCCAAAAAAATATTCCCCAAACAGCACATGAAGCAAAGAAAAAAAGAGGCGCAATGAGGTAGCTATGTGACTAAGCTAAGCGACCCAAGTGGCCGACACAAACACCTGGCCCATCTAGGAGTGGCACTGCAGTGTCAGACAGGATGGCACTTCAAAAAAATAGTCCCCAGACAGCACATGATGCATAGAAAAAAAGAGGCGCAATGAGGTAGCTGTGTTACTAAGCTAAGCGACCCAAGTGGCCGACACAAACACCTGGCCCATCTAGGAGTGGCACTGCAGTGTCAGACAGGATGGCACTTCAAAAAAATAGTCCCCAAACAGCACATGAAGCAAAGAAAAAAAGAGGCGCAATGAGGTAGCTGTGTGACTAAGCTAAGCGACCCAAGTGGCCGACACAAACACCTGGCCCATCTAGGAGTGGCACTGCAGTGTCAGACAGGATGGCACTTCAAAAAAATAGTCCCCAAACAGCACATGAAGCAAAGAAAAAAAGAGGCGCAATGAGGTAGCTGTGTGACTAAGCTAAGCGACCCAAGTGGCCGACACAAACACCTGGCCCATCTAGGAGTGGCACTGCAGTGTCAGACAGGATGGCACTTCAAAAAAATAGTCCCCAGACAGCACATGATGCATAGAAAAAAAGAGGCGCAACGAGGTAGCTGTGTGACTAAGCTAAGCGACCCAAGTGGCCGACACAAACACCTGGCCCATCCAGGAATGGCACTGCAGTGTTCAGACAGGATGGCACTTCAAAAAAATAGTCCCCAAACAGCACATGATGCAAAGAAAAAAAGAGGCGCAATGAGGTAGCTGTGTGACTAAGCTAAGCGACCCAAGTGGCCGACACAAACACCTGGCCCATCTAGGAGTGGCACTGCAGTGTCAGACAGGATGGCACTTCCAAAAAAATATTCCCCAAACAGCACATGAAGCAAAGAAAAAAAGAGGCGCAATGAGGTAGCTATGTGACTAAGCTAAGCGACCCAAGTGGCCGACACAAACACCTGGCCCATCTAGGAGTGGCACTGCAGTGTCAGACAGGATGGCACTTCAAAAAAATAGTCCCCAAACAGCACATGAAGCAAAGAAAAAAAGAGGCGCAAAGAGGTAGCTGTGTGACTAAGCTAAGCGACCCAAGTGGCCGACACAAACACCTGGCCCATCTAGGAGTGGCACTGCAGTGTCAGACAGGATGGCACTTCAAAAAAATAGTCCCCAGACAGCACATGATGCATAGAAAAAAAGAGGCGCAATGAGGTAGCTGTGTTACTAAGCTAAGCGACCCAAGTGGCCGACACAAACACCTGGCCCATCTAGGAGTGGCACTTCAGTGTCAGACAGGATGGCACTTCAAAAAAATAGTCCCCAAACAGCACATGAAGAAAAGGAAAAAAGAGGCGCAGTGAGGTAGCTGTGTGACTAAGCTAAGCGACCCAAGTGGCCGACACAAACACCTGGCCCATCTAGGAGTGGCACTGCAGTGTCAGACAGGATGGCACTTCAAAAAAATAGTCCCCAAACAGCACATGAAGCAAAGAAAAAAAGAGGCGCACTGAGGTAGCTGTGTGACTAAGCTAAGCGACCCAAGTGGCCGACACAAACACCTGGCCCATCTAGGAGTGGCACTGCAGTGTCAGACAGGATGGCACTTCAAAAAAATAGTACCCAGACAGCACATGATGCATAGAAAAAAAGAGGCGCAATGAGGTAGCTGTGTTACTAAGCTAAGCGACCCAAGTGGCCGACACAAACACCTGGCCCATCTAGGAGTGGCACTGTAGTGTCAGACAGGATGGCACTTCAAAAAAATAGTCCCCAAACAGCACATGAAGAAAAGGAAAAAAGAGGCGCAGTGAGGTAGCTGTGTGACTAAGCTAAGCGACCCAAGTGGCCGACACAAACACCTGGCCCATCTAGGAGTGGCACTGCAGTGTCAGACAGGATGTCACTTCAAAAAAATAGTCCCCAAACAGCACATGATGCAAAGAAAAAAAGAGGCGCAATGAGGTAGCTGTGTGACTAAGCTAAGCGACCCAAGTGGCCGACACAAACACCTGGCCCATCTAGGAGTGGCACTGCAGTGTCAGACAGGATGGCACTTCAAAAAAATATTCCCCAAACAGCACATGAAGCAAAGAAAAAAAGAGGCGCAATGAGGTAGCTGTGTGACTAAGCTTAGCGACCCAAGTGGCCGACACAAACACCTAGCCCATCTAGGAGTGGCACTGCAGTGTCAGACAGGATGGCACTTCAAAAAAATAGTCCCCAAAAAGCACATGAAGCAAAGAAAAAAAGAGGTGCAATGAGGTAGCTGTGTGACTAAGCTAAGTGACCCAAGTGGCCGACACAAACACCTGGCCCATCTAGGAGTGGCACTGCAGTGTCAGACAGGATGGCACTTCCAAAAAAATATTCCCCAAACAGCACATGAAGCAAAGAAAAAAAGAGGCGCAATGAGGTAGCTATGTGACTAAGCTAAGCGACCCAAGTGGCCGACACAAACACCTGGCCCATCTAGGAGTGGCACTGCAGTGTCAGACAGGATGGCACTTCAAAAAAATAGTCCCCAGACAGCACATGAAGCAAAGAAAAAAAGAGGCGCAATGAGGTAGCTGTGTGACTAAGCTAAGCGACCCAAGTGGACGACACAAACACCTGGCCCATCTAGGAGTGGCACTGCAGTGTCAGACAGGATGGCACTTCAAAAAAATAGTCCCCAAACAGCACATGAAGCAAAGAAAAAAAGAGGCGCAATGAGGTAGCTGTGTGACTAAGCTAAGCGACCCAAGTGGCCGACACAAACACCTGGCCCATCTAGGAGTGGCACTGCAGTGTCAGACAGGATGGCACTTCAAAAAAATAGTCCCCAGACAGCACATGATGCATAGAAAAAAAGAGGCGCAATGAGGTAGCTGTGTTACTAAGCTAAGTGACCCAAGTGGCCGACACAAACACCTGGCCCATCTAGGAGTGGCACTGTAGTGTCAGACAGGATGGCACTTCAAAAAAATAGTCCCCAATCAGCACATGAAGAAAAGGAAAAAAGAGGCGCAGTGAGGTAGCTGTGTGACTAAGCTAAGCGACCCAAGTGGCCGACACAAACACCTGGCCCATCTAGGAGTGGCACTGCAGTGTCAGACAGGATGTCACTTCAAAAAAATAGTCCCCAAACATAACATGATGCAAAGAAAAAAATAGGCGCAACGAGGTAGCTGTGTGACTAAGCTAAGCGACCCAAGTGGCCGACACAAACACCTGGCCCATCCAGGAATGGCACTGCAGTGTTCAGACAGGATGGCACTTCAAAAAAATAGTCCCCAAACAGCACATGATGCAAAGAAAAAAAGAGGCGCAATGAGGTAGCTGTGTGACTAAGCTAAGCGACCCAAGTGGCCGACACAAACACCTGGCCCATCTAGGAGTGGCACTGCAGTGTCAGACAGGATGGCACTTCAAAAAAATAGTCCCCAAACAGCACATGAAGCAAAGAAAAAAGAGGCGCAATGAGGTAGCTGTGTGACTAAGCTAAGCGACCCAAGTGGCCGACACAAACACCTGGCCCATCTAGGAGTGGCACTGCAGTGTCAGACAGGATGGCACTTCAAAAAAATAGTCCCCAGACAGCACATGATGCATAGAAAAAAAGAGGCGCAATGAGGTAGCTGTGTTACTAAGCTAAGCGACCCAAGTGGCCGACACAAACACCTGGCCCATCTAGGAGTGGCACTTCAGTGTCAGACAGGATGGCACTTCAAAAAAATAGTCCCCAAACAGCACATGAAGAAAAGGAAAAAAGAGGCGCAGTGAGGTAGCTGTGTGACTAAGCTAAGCGACCCAAGTGGCCGACACAAACACCTGGCCCATCTAGGAGTGGCACTGCAGTGTCAGACAGGATGGCACTTCAAAAAAATAGTCCCCAAACAGCACATGAAGCAAAGAAAAAAAGAGGCGCAATGAGGTAGCTGTGTGACTAAGCTAAGCGACCCAAGTGGCCGACACAAACACCTGGCCCATCTAGGAGTGGCACTGCAGTGTCAGACAGGATGGCACTTCAAAAAAATAGTCCCCAGACAGCACATGATGCATAGAAAAAAAGAGGCGCAATGAGGTAGCTGTGTTACTAAGCTAAGCGACCCAAGTGGCCGACACAAACACCTGGCCCATCTAGGAGTGGCACTGTAGTGTCAGACAGGATGGCACTTCAAAAAAATAGTCCCCAAACAGCACATGAAGAAAAGGAAAAAAGAGGCGCAGTGAGGTAGCTGTGTGACTAAGCTAAGCGACCCAAGTGGCCGACACAAACACCTGGCCCATCTAGGAGTGGCACTGCAGTGTCAGACAGGATGTCACTTCAAAAAAATAGTCCCCATACAGCACATGATGCAAAGAAAAAAAGAGGCGCAATGAGGTAGCTGTGTGACTAAGCTAAGCGACCCAAGTGGCCGACACAAACACCTGGCCCATCTAGGAGTGGCACTGCAGTGTCAGACAGGATGGCACTTCAAAAAAATATTCCCCAAACAGCACATGAAGCAAAGAAAAAAAGAGGCGCAATGAGGTAGCTGTGTGACTAAGCTTAGCGACCCAAGTGGCCGACACAAACACCTAGCCCATCTAGGAGTGGCACTGCAGTGTCAGACAGGATGGCACTTCAAAAAAATAGTCCCCAAAAAGCACATGAAGCAAAGAAAAAAAGAGGTGCAATGAGGTAGCTGTGTGACTAAGCTAAGTGACCCAAGTGGCCGACACAAACACCTGGCCCATCCAGGAGTGGCACTGCAGTGTTCAGACAGGATGGCACTTTAAAAAAATAGTCCCCAAACAGCACATGAAGCAAAGAAAAAAGAGGCGCAATGAGGTAACTTTGTGACTAAGCTAAGTGATCCAAGTGGCCGACACAAACACCTGGCCCATCTAGGAGTGGCACTGCAGTGTCAGACAGGATGGCACTTCAAAAAAATAGTCCCCAAACAGCACATGATGCAAAGAAAAAAAGAGGCGCAATGAGGTAGCTGTGTGACTAAGCTAAGCGACCCAAGTGGCCGACACAAACACCTGGCCCATCTAGGAGTGGCATTGCAGTGTCAGACAGGATGGCACTACAAAAAAATAGTCCCCGAACAGCACATGATGCAAATAAAAAAAGAGGCGCAATGAGGTAGCTGTGTGACTAAGCTAAGCGACCCAAGTGGCCGACACAAACACCTGGCCCATCTAGGAGTGGCACTGCAGTGTCAGACAGGATGGCACTCCAAAAAAATAGTCCCCAAACAGCACATGATGCAAAGAAAAAAAGAGGCGCAATGAGGTAGCTGTGTGACTAAGCTAAGCGACCCAAGTGGCCGACACAAACACCTGGCCCATCTAGGAGTGGCACTGCAGTGTCAGACAGGATGACACTTCAAAAAAATAGTCCCCAAACATCACATGAAGCAAAGATAAAAGAGGCGTAATGAGGTAGCTGTGTGACTAAGCTAAGCGACCCAAGTGGCCGACACAAACACCTGGCCCATCTAGGAGTGGCACAGCAGTGTCAGACAGGATGGCACTTCAAAAAAATAGTCCCCAAACAGCACATGATGCAAAGAAAAAAATAGGCGCAACGAGGTAGCTGTGTGACTAAGCTAAGCGACCCAAGTGGCCGACACAAACACCTGGCCCATCTAGGAGTGGCACTGCAGTGTCAGACAGGATGGCACTTCCAAAAAAATATTCCCCAAACAGCACATGAAGCAAAGAAAAAAAGAGGCGCAATGAGGTAGCTATGTGACTAAGCTAAGCGACCCAAGTGGCCGACACAAACACCTGGCCCATCTAGGAGTGGCACTGCAGTGTCAGACAGGATGGCACTTCAAAAAAATAGTCCCCAAACAGCACATGAAGCAAAGAAAAAAAGAGGCGCAATGAGGTAGCTGTGTTACTAAGCTAAGCGACCCAAGTGGCCGACACAAACACCTGGCCCATCTAGGAGTGGCACTGCAGTGTCAGACAGGATGGCACTTCAAAAAAATAGTCCCCAAACAGCACATGAAGCAAAGAAAAAAAGAGGCGCAATGAGGTAGCTGTGTGACTAAGCTAAGCGACCCAAGTGGCCGACACAAACACCTGGCCCATCTAGGAGTGGCACTGCAGTGTCAGACAGGATGGCACTTCAAAAAAATAGTCCCCAAACAGCACATGAAGCAAAGAAAAAAAGAGGCGCAATGAGGTAGCTGTGTGACTAAGCTAAGCGACCCAAGTGGCCGACACAAACACCTGGCCCATCTAGGAGTGGCACTGCAGTGTCAGACAGGATGGCACTTCAAAAAAATAGTCCCCAGACAGCACATGATGCATAGAAAAAAAGAGGCGCAACGAGGTAGCTGTGTGACTAAGCTAAGCGACCCAAGTGGCCGACACAAACACCTGGCCCATCCAGGAATGGCACTGCAGTGTTCAGACAGGATGGCACTTCAAAAAAATAGTCCCCATACAGCACATGATGCAAAGAAAAAAAGAGGCGCAATGAGGTAGCTGTGTGACTAAGCTAAGCGACCCAAGTGGCCGACACAAACACCTGGCCCATCTAGGAGTGGCACTGCAGTGTCAGACAGGATGGCACTTCCAAAAAAATATTCCCCAAACAGCACATGAAGCAAAGAAAAAAAGAGGCGCAATGAGGTAGCTATGTGACTAAGCTAAGCGACCCAAGTGGCCGACACAAACACCTGGCCCATCTAGGAGTGGCACTGCAGTGTCAGACAGGATGGCACTTCAAAAAAATAGTCCCCAAACAGCACATGAAGCAAAGAAAAAAAGAGGCGCAAAGAGGTAGCTGTGTGACTAAGCTAAGCGACCCAAGTGGCCGACACAAACACCTGGCCCATCTAGGAGTGGCACTGCAGTGTCAGACAGGATGGCACTTCAAAAAAATAGTCCCCAGACAGCACATGATGCATAGAAAAAAAGAGGCGCAATGAGGTAGCTGTGTTACTAAGCTAAGCGACCCAAGTGGCCGACACAAACACCTGGCCCATCTAGGAGTGGCACTGCAGTGTCAGACAGGATGGCACTTCAAAAAAATAGTCCCCAAACAGCACATGAAGCAAAGAAAAAAAGAGGCGCAATGAGGTAGCTGTGTGACTAAGCTAAGCGACCCAAGAGGCCGACACAAACACCTGGCCCATCTAGGAGTGGCACTGCAGTGTCAGACAGGATGGCACTTCAAAAAAATAGTCCCCAGAGAGCACATGATGCATAGAAAAAAAGAGGCGCAATGAGGTAGCTGTGTTACTAAGCTAAGCGACCCAAGTGGCCGACACAAACACCTGGCCCATCTAGGAGTGGCACTGCAGTGTCAGACAGGATGGCACTTCAAAAAAATATTCCCCAAACAGCACATGAAGCAAAGAAAAAAAGAGGCGCAATGAGGTAGCTGTGTGACTAAGCTTAGCGACCCAAGTGGCCGACACAAACACCTAGCCCATCTAGGAGTGGCACTGCAGTGTCAGACAGGATGGCACTTCAAAAAAATAGTCCCCAGACAGCACATGAAGCAAAGAAAAAAAGAGGCGCAATGAGGTAGCTGTGTGACTAAGCTAAGCGACCCAAGTGGACGACACAAACACCTGGCCCATCTAGGAGTGGCACTGCAGTGTCAGACAGGATGGCACTTCAAAAAAATAGTCCCCAGACAGCACATGATGCATAGAAAAAAAGAGGCGCAATGAGGTAGCTGTGTGACTAAGCTAAGTGACCCAAGTGGCCGACACAAACACCTGGCCCATCTAGGAGTGGCACTGCAGTGTCAGACAGGATGGCACTTCCAAAAAAATATTCCCCAAACAGCACATGAAGCAAAGAAAAAAAGAGGCGCAATGAGGTAGCTATGTGACTAAGCTAAGCGACCCAAGTGGCCGACACAAACACCTGGCCCATCTAGGAGTGGCACTGCAGTGTCAGACAGGATGGCACTTCAAAAAAATAGTCCCCAAACAGCACATGAAGCAAAGAAAAAAAGAGGCGCAATGAGGTAGCTGTGTGACTAAGCTAAGTGACCCAAGTGGCCGACACAAACACCTGGCCCATCTAGGAGTGGCACTGCAGTGTCAGACAGGATGGCACTTCAAAAAAATAGTCCCCAGACAGCACATGATGCATAGAAAAAAAGAGGCGCAATGAGGTAGCTGTGTTACTAAGCTAAGCGACCCAAGTGGCCGACACAAACACCTGGCCCATCTAGGAGTGGCACTTCAGTGTCAGACAGGATGGCACTTCAAAAAAATAGTCCCCAAACAGCACATGAAGAAAAGGAAAAAAGAGGCGCAGTGAGGTAGCTGTGTGACTAAGCTAAGCGACCCAAGTGGCCGACACAAACACCTGGCCCATCTAGGAGTGGCACTGCAGTGTCAGACAGGATGGCACTTCAAAAAAATAGTCCCCAAACAGCACATGAAGCAAAGAAAAAAAGAGGCGCAATGAGGTAGCTGTGTGACTAAGCTAAGCGACCCAAGTGGCCGACACAAACACCTGGCCCATCTAGGAGTGGCACTGCAGTGTCAGACAGGATGGCACTTCAAAAAAATAGTCCCCAGACAGCACATGATGCATAGAAAAAAAGAGGCGCAATGAGGTAGCTGTGTTACTAAGCTAAGCGACCCAAGTGGCCGACACAAACACCTGGCCCATCTAGGAGTGGCACTTCAGTGTCAGACAGGATGGCACTTCAAAAAAATAGTCCCCAAACAGCACATGAAGAAAAGGAAAAAAGAGGCGCAGTGAGGTAGCTGTGTGACTAAGCTAAGCGACCCAAGTGGCCGACACAAACACCTGGCCCATCTAGGAGTGGCACTGCAGTGTCAGACAGGATGGCACTTCAAAAAAATAGTCCCCAAACAGCACATGAAGCAAAGAAAAAAAGAGGCGCAATGAGGTAGCTGTGTGACTAAGCTAAGCGACCCAAGTGGCCGACACAAACACCTGGCCCATCTAGGAGTGGCACTGCAGTGTCAGACAGGATGGCACTTCAAAAAAATAGTCCCCAGACAGCACATGATGCATAGAAAAAAAGAGGCGCAATGAGGTAGCTGTGTTACTAAGCTAAGCGACCCAAGTTGCCGACACAAACACCTGGCCCATCTAGGAGTGGCACTGTAGTGTCAGACAGGATGGCACTTCAAAAAAATAGTCCCCAAACAGCACATGAAGAAAAGGAAAAAAGAGGCGCAGTGAGGTAGCTGTGTGACTAAGCTAAGCGACCCAAGTGGCCGACACAAACACCTGGCCCATCTAGGAGTGGCACTGCAGTGTCAAACAGGATGTCACTTCAAAAAAATAGTCCCCAAACAGCACATGATGCAAAGAAAAAAAGAGGCGCAATGAGGTAGCTATGTGACTAAGCTAAGCGACCCAAGTGGCCGACACAAACACCTGGCCCATCTAGGAGTGGCACTGCAGTGTCAGACAGGATGGCACTTCAAAAAAATATTCCCCAAACAGCACATGAAGCAAAGAAAAAAAGAGGCGCAATGAGGTAGCTGTGTGACTAAGCTTAGCGACCCAAGTGGCCGACACAAACACCTAGCCCATCTAGGAGTGGCACTGCAGTGTCAGACAGGATGTCACTTCAAAAAAATAGTCCCCAAAAAGCACATGAAGCAAAGAAAAAAAGAGGTGCAATGAGGTAGCTGTGTGACTAAGCTAAGCGACCCAAGTGGACGACACAAACACCTGGCCCATCTAGGAGTGGCACTGCAGTGTCAGACAGGATGGCACTTCAAAAAAATAGTCCCCAAACAGCACTTGATGCAAAGAAAAAAAGAGGTGATATGAGGTAGCTGTGTGACTAAGCTAAGCGACCCAAGTGGCCGACACAAACACCTGGCCCATCTAGGAGTGGCACTGCAGTGTCAGACAGGATGGCACTTCAAAAAAAAAGTCCCCAAACAGCACATGATGCAAAGAAAAAAAGAGGCGCAATGAGGTAGCTGTGTGACTAAGCTAAGTGACCCAAGTGGCCGACACAAACACCTGGCCCATCTAGGAGTGGCACTGCAGTGTCAGACAGGATGGCACTTCCAAAAAAATATTCCCCAAACAGCACATGAAGCAAAGAAAAAAAGAGGCGCAATGAGGTAGCTATGTGACTAAGCTAAGCGACCCAAGTGGCCGACACAAACACCTGGCCCATCTAGGAGTGGCACTGCAGTGTCAGACAGGATGGCACTTCAAAAAAATAGTCCCCAAACAGCACATGAAGCAAAGAAAAAAAGAGGCGCAATGAGGTAGCTGTGTGACTAAGCTAAGTGACCCAAGTGGCCGACACAAACACCTGGCCCATCTAGGAGTGGCACTGCAGTGTCAGACAGGATGGCACTTCAAAAAAATAGTCCCCAGACAGCACATGATGCATAGAAAAAAAGAGGCGCAATGAGGTAGCTGTGTTACTAAGCTAAGCGACCCAAGTGGCCGACACAAACACCTGGCCCATCTAGGAGTGGCACTTCAGTGTCAGACAGGATGGCACTTCAAAAAAATAGTCCCCAAACAGCACATGAAGAAAAGGAAAAAAGAGGCGCAGTGAGGTAGCTGTGTGACTAAGCTAAGCGACCCAAGTGGCCGACACAAACACCTGGCCCATCTAGGAGTGGCACTGCAGTGTCAGACAGGATGGCACTTCAAAAAAATAGTCCCCAAACAGCACATGAAGCAAAGAAAAAAAGAGGCGCAATGAGGTAGCTGTGTGACTAAGCTAAGCGACCCAAGTGGCCGACACAAACACCTGGCCCATCTAGGAGTGGCACTGCAGTGTCAGACAGGATGGCACTTCAAAAAAATAGTCCCCAGACAGCACATGATGCATAGAAAAAAAGAGGCGCAATGAGGTAGCTGTGTTACTAAGCTAAGCGACCCAAGTGGCCGACACAAACACCTGGCCCATCTAGGAGTGGCACTTCAGTGTCAGACAGGATGGCACTTCAAAAAAATAGTCCCCAAACAGCACATGAAGAAAAGGAAAAAAGAGGCGCAGTGAGGTAGCTGTGTGACTAAGCTAAGCGACCCAAGTGGCCGACACAAACACCTGGCCCATCTAGGAGTGGCACTGCAGTGTCAGACAGGATGGCACTTCAAAAAAATAGTCCCCAAACAGCACATGAAGCAAAGAAAAAAAGAGGCGCAATGAGGTAGCTGTGTGACTAAGCTAAGCGACCCAAGTGGCCGACACAAACACCTGGCCCATCTAGGAGTGGCACTGCAGTGTCAGACAGGATGGCACTTCAAAAAAATAGTCCCCAGACAGCACATGATGCATAGAAAAAAAGAGGCGCAATGAGGTAGCTGTGTTACTAAGCTAAGCGACCCAAGTTGCCGACACAAACACCTGGCCCATCTAGGAGTGGCACTGTAGTGTCAGACAGGATGGCACTTCAAAAAAATAGTCCCCAAACAGCACATGAAGAAAAGGAAAAAAGAGGCGCAGTGAGGTAGCTGTGTGACTAAGCTAAGCGACCCAAGTGGCCGACACAAACACCTGGCCCATCTAGGAGTGGCACTGCAGTGTCAAACAGGATGTCACTTCAAAAAAATAGTCCCCAAACAGCACATGATGCAAAGAAAAAAAGAGGCGCAATGAGGTAGCTGTGTGACTAAGCTAAGCGACCCAAGTGGCCGACACAAACACCTGGCCCATCTAGGAGTGGCACTGCAGTGTCAGACAGGATGGCACTTCAAAAAAATATTCCCCAAACAGCACATGAAGCAAAGAAAAAAAGAGGCGCAATGAGGTAGCTGTGTGACTAAGCTTAGCGACCCAAGTGGCCGACACAAACACCTAGCCCATCTAGGAGTGGCACTGCAGTGTCAGACAGGATGTCACTTCAAAAAAATAGTCCCCAAAAAGCACATGAAGCAAAGAAAAAAAGAGGTGCAATGAGGTAGCTGTGTGACTAAGCTAAGCGACCCAAGTGGACGACACAAACACCTGGCCCATCTAGGAGTGGCACTGCAGTGTCAGACAGGATGGCACTTCAAAAAAATAGTCCCCAAACAGCACTTGATGCAAAGAAAAAAAGAGGTGATATGAGGTAGCTGTGTGACTAAGCTAAGCGACCCAAGTGGCCGACACAAACACCTGGCCCATCTAGGAGTGGCACTGCAGTGTCAGACAGGATGGCACTTCAAAAAAAAAGTCCCCAAACAGCACATGATGCAAAGAAAAAAAGAGGCGCAATGAGGTAGCTGTGTGACTAAGCTAAGCGACCCAAGTGGCCGACACAAACACCTGGCCCATCTAGGAGTGGCACTGCAGTGTCAGACAGGATGGCACTTCAAAAAAATAGTCCCCAAACAGCACATGATGCAAAGAAAAAAAGAGGTGATATAAGGTAGCTGTGTGACTAAGCTAAGCGACCCAAGTGGCCGACACAAACACCTGGCCCATCTAGGAGTGGCACTGCAGTGTCAGACAGGATGGCACTATAAAAAAATAGTCCCCAAACAGCACATGATGCAAAGAAAAAAAACAGGCGCAATGAGGTAGCTGTGTGACTAAGCTAAGCGACCCAAGTGGCCGACACAAACACCTGGCCCATCTAGGAGTGGCACTGTAGTGTCAGACAGGATGGCACTTCAAAAAAATAGTCCCCAAACAGCACATGAAGAAAAGGAAAAAAGAGGCGCAGTGAGGTAGCTGTGTGACTAAGCTAAGCGACCCAAGTGGCCGACACAAACACCTGGCCCATCTAGGAGTGGCACTGCAGTGTCAGACAGGATGTCACTTCAAAAAAATAGTCCCCAAACAGCACATGATGCAAAGAAAAAAAGAGGCGCAATGAGGTAGCTGTGTGACTAAGCTAAGCGACCCAAGTGGCCGACACAAACACCTGGCCCATCTAGGAGTGGCACTGCAGTGTCAGACAGGATGGCACTTCAAAAAAATATTCCCCAAACAGCACATGAAGCAAAGAAAAAAAGAGGCGCAATGAGGTAGCTGTGTGACTAAGCTTAGCGACCCAAGTGGCCGACACAAACACCTAGCCCATCTAGGAGTGGCACTGCAGTGTCAGACAGGATGGCACTTCAAAAAAATATTCCCCAAAAAGCACATGAAGCAAAGAAAAAAAGAGGTGCAATGAGGTAGCTGTGTGACTAAGCTAAGTGACCCAAGTGGCCGACACAAACACCTGGCCCATCTAGGAGTGGCACTGCAGTGTCAGACAGGATGGCACTTCCAAAAAAATATTCCCCAAACAGCACATGAAGCAAAGAAAAAAAGAGGCGCAATGAGGTAGCTATGTGACTAAGCTAAGCGACCCAAGTGGCCGACACAAACACCTGGCCCATCTAGGAGTGGCACTGCAGTGTCAGACAGGATGGCACTTCAAAAAAATAGTCCCCAAACAGCACATGAAGCAAAGAAAAAAAGAGGCGCAATGAGGTAGCTGTGTGACTAAGCTAAGCGACCCAAGTGGCCGACACAAACACCTGGCCCATCTAGGAGTGGCACTGCAGTGTCAGACAGGATGGCACTTCAAAAAAATAGTCCCCAGACAGCACATGATGCATAGAAAAAAAGAGGCGCAATGAGGTAGCTGTGTGACTAAGCTAAGTGACCCAAGTGGCCGACACAAACACCTGGCCCATCTAGGAGTGGCACTGCAGTGTCAGACAGGATGGCACTTCCAAAAAAATATTCCCCAAACAGCACATGAAGCAAAGAAAAAAAGAGGCGCAATGAGGTAGCTATGTGACTAAGCTAAGCGACCCAAGTGGCCGACACAAACACCTGGCCCATCTAGGAGTGGCACTGCAGTGTCAGACAGGATGGCACTTCAAAAAAATAGTCCCCAAACAGCACATGAAGCAAAGAAAAAAAGAGGCGCAATGAGGTAGCTGTGTGACTAAGCTAAGCGACCCAAGTGGCCGACACAAACACCTGGCCCATCTAGGACTGGCACTGCAGTGTCAGACAGGATGGCACTTCAAAAAAATAGTCCCCAGACAGCACATGATGCATAGAAAAAAAGAGGCGCAATGAGGTAGCTGTGTTACTAAGCTAAGCGACCCAAGTGGCCGACACAAACACCTGGCCCATCTAGGAGTGGCACTTCAGTGTCAGACAGGATGGCACTTCAAAAAAATAGTCCCCAAACAGCACATGAAGAAAAGGAAAAACGAGGCGCAGTGAGGTAGCTGTGTGACTAAGCTAAGCGACCCAAGTGGCCGACACAAACACCTGGCCCATCTAGGAGTGGCACTGCAGTGTCAGACAGGATGGCACTTCAAAAAAATAGTCCCCAAACAGCACATGAAGCAAAGAAAAAAAGAGGCGCAATGAGGTAGCTGTGTGACTAAGCTAAGCGACCCAAGTGGCCGACACAAACACCTGGCCCATCTAGGAGTGGCACTGCAGTGTCAGACAGGATGGCACTTCAAAAAAATAGTCCCCAGACAGCACATGATGCATAGAAAAAAAGAGGCGCAATGAGGTAGCTGTGTTACTAAGCTAAGCGACCCAAGTAGCCGACACAAACACCTGGCCCATCTAGGAGTGGCACTGTAGTGTCAGACAGGATGGCACTTCAAAAAAATAGTCCCCAAACAGCACATGAAGAAAAGGAAAAAAGAGGCGCAGTGAGGTAGCTGTGTGACTAAGCTAAGCGACCCAAGTGGCCGACACAAACACCTGGCCCATCTAGGAGTGGCACTGCAGTGTCAGACAGGATGTCACTTCAAAAAAATAGTCCCCAAACAGCACATGATGCAAAGAAAAAAAGAGGCGCAATGAGGTAGCTGTGTGACTAAGCTAAGCGACCCAAGTGGCCGACACAAACACCTGGCCCATCTAGGAGTGGCACTGCAGTGTCAGACAGGATGGCACTTCAAAAAAATATTCCCCAAACAGCACATGAAGCAAAGAAAAAAAGAGGCGCAATGAGGTAGCTGTGTGACTAAGCTTAGCGACCCAAGTGGCCGACACAAACACCTAGCCCATCTAGGAGTGGCACTGCAGTGTCAGACAGGATGGCACTTAAAAAAAAATAGTCCCCAAAAAGCACATGAAGCAAAGAAAAAAAGAGGTGCAATGAGGTAGCTGTGTGACTAAGCTAAGCGACCCAAGTGGACGACACAAACACCTGGCCCATCTAGGAGTGGCACTGCAGTGTCAGACAGGATGGCACTTCAAAAAAATAGTCCCCAAACAGCACTTGATGCAAAGAAAAAAAGAGGTGATATGAGGTAGCTGTGTGACTAAGCTAAGCGACCCAAGTGGCCGACACAAACACCTGGCCCATCTAGGAGTGGCACTGCAGTGTCAGACAGGATGGCAATTCACAAAAAAAGTCCCCAAACAGCACATGATGCAAAGAAAAAAAGAGGCGCAATGAGGTAGCTGTGTGACTAAGCTAAGCGACCCAAGTGGCCGACACAAACACCTGGCCCATCTAGGAGTGGCACTGCAGTGTCAGACAGGATGGCACTTCAAAAAAATAGTCCCCAAACAGCACATGATGCAAAGAAAAAAAGAGGTGATATAAGGTAGCTGTGTGACTAAGCTAAGCGACCCAAGTGGCCGACACAAACACCTGGCCCATCTAGGAGTGGCACTGCAGTGTCAGACAGGATGGCACTATAAAAAAATAGTCCCCAAACAGCACATGATGCAAAGAAAAAAAGAGGCGCAATGAGGTAGCTGTGTGACTAAGCTAAGCGACCCAAGTGGCCGACACAAACACCTGGCCCATCTAGGAGTGGCACTGCAGTGTCAGACAGGATGGCACTTCAAAAAAATAGTCCCCAAACAGCACATGAAGCAAAGAAAAAAAGAGGTGCAATGAGGTAGCTGTGTGACTAAGCTAAGCGACCCAAGTGGCCGACACAAACACCTGGCCCATCTAGGAGTGGCACTGCAGTGTCAGACAGGATGGCACTTCAAAAAAATAGTCCCCAAACAGCACATGATGCAAAGAAAAAAATAGGCGCAATGAGGTAGCTGTGTGACTAAGCTAAGCGACCCAAGTGGCCGACACAAACACCTGGCCCATCCAGGAGTGGCACTGCAGTGTTCAGACAGGATGGCACTTCAAAAAAATAGTCCCCAAACAGCACATGAAGCAAAGAAAAAAGAGGCGCAATGAGGTAACTTTGTGACTAAGCTAAGCGATCCAAGTGGCCGACACAAACACCTGGCCCATCTAGGAGTGGCACTGCAGTGTCAGACAGGATGGCACTTCAAAAAAATAGTCCCCAAACAGCACATGATGCAAAGAAAAAAAGAGGCGCAATGAGGTAGCTGTGTGACTAAGCTAAGTGACCCAAGTGGCCGACACAAACACCTGGCCCATCTAGGAGTGGCACTGCAGTGTCAGACAGGATGGCACTTCAAAAAAATAGTCCCCAAACAGCACATGAAGCAAAGAAAAAAAGAGGCGCAATGAGGTAGCTGTGTGACTAAGCTAAGTGACCCAAGTGGCCGACACAAACACCTGGCCCATCTAGGAGTGGCACTGCAGTGTCAGACAGGATGGCACTTCAAAAAAATAGTCCCCAAACAGCACATAAAGCAAAGAAATAAAGATGCGCAATGAGGTAGCTGTGTGACTAAGCTAAGCGACCCAAGTGGCCGACACAAACACCTGGCCCATCTAGGAGTGGCACTGCAGTGTCAGACAGGATGGCACTTCAAAAAAATAGTCCCCAGACAGCACATGATGCATAGAAAAAAATAGGCGCAATGAGGTAGCTGTGTTACTAAGTTAAGCGACCCAAGTGGCCGACACAAACACCTGGCCCATCTAGAAGTGGCACTGCAGTGTCAGACAGGATGGCACTTCAAAAAATAGTCCCCAAACAGCACATGAAGAAAAGGAAAAAAGAGGCGCAATGAGGTAGCTGTGTGACTAAGCTAAGCGACCCAAGTGGGCGACACAAACACCTGGCCCATCTAGGAGTGGCATTGCAGTGTCAGACAGGATGGCACTACAAAAAAATAGTACCCGAACAGCACATGATGCAAATAAAAAAGAGGCGCAATGAGGTAGCTGTGTGACTAAGCTAAGCGACCCAAGTGGCCGACACAAACACCTGGCCCATCTAGGAGTGGCACTGCAGTGTCAGACAGGATGGCACTTCAAAAAAATAGTCCCCAAACAGCACATGATGCAAAGAAAAAAAGAGGCGCAATGAGGTAGCTGTGTGACTAAGCTAAGCGACCCAAGTGGCCGACACAAACACCTGGCACATCTAGGAGTGGCACTGCAGTGTCAGACAGGATGACACTTCAAAAAAATAGTTCCCAAACATCACATGAAGCAAAGATAAAAGAGGCGTAATGAGGTAGCTGTGTGACTAAGCTAAGCGACCCAAGTGGCCGACACAAACACCTGGCCCATCTAGGAGTGGCACAGCAGTGTCAGACAGGATGGCACTTCAAAAAAATAGTCCCCAAACAGCACATGATGCAAAGAAAAAAATAGGCGCAACGAGGTAGCTGTGTGACTAAGCTAAGCGACCCAAGTGGCCGACACAAACACCTGGCCCATCTAGGAGTGGCACTGCAGTGTCAGACAGGATGGCACTTCCAAAAAAATATTCCCCAAACAGCACATGAAGCAAAGAAAAAAAGAGGCGCAATGAGGTAGCTATGTGACTAAGCTAAGCGACCCAAGTGGCCGACACAAACACCTGGCCCATCTAGGAGTGGCACTGCAGTGTCAGACAGGATGGCACTTCAAAAAAATAGTCCCCAAACAGCACATGAAGCAAAGAAAAAAAGAGGCGCAATGAGGTAGCTGTGTGACTAAGCTAAGCGACCCAAGTGGCCGACACAAACACCTGGCCCATCTAGGAGTGGCACTGCAGTGTCAGACAGGATGGCACTTCAAAAAAATAGTCCCCAGACAGCACATGATGCATAGAAAAAAAGAGGCGCAATGAGGTAGCTGTGTTACTAAGCTAAGCGACCCAAGTGGCCGACACAAACACCTGGCCCATCTAGGAGTGGCACTGCAGTGTCAGACAGGATGGCACTTCAAAAAAATAGTCCCCAAACAGCACATGAAGAAAAGGAAAAAAGAGGCGCAGTGAGGTAGCTGTGTGACTAAGCTAAGCGACCCAAGTGGCCGACACAAACACCTGGCCCATCTAGGAGTGGCACTGCAGTGTCAGACAGGATGGCACTTCAAAAAAATAGTCCCCAAACAGCACATGAAGCAAAGAAAAAAAGAGGCGCAATGAGGTAGCTGTGTGACTAAGCTAAGCGACCCAAGTGGCCGACACAAACACCTGGCCCATCTAGGAGTGGCACTGCAGTGTCAGACAGGATGGCACTTCAAAAAAATAGTCCCCAAACAGCACATGAAGCAAAGAAAAAAAGAGGCGCAATGAGGTAGCTGTGTGACTAAGCTAAGCGACCCAAGTGGCCGACACAAACACCTGGCCCATCTAGGAGTGGCACTGCAGTGTCAGACAGAATGGCACTTCAAAAAAATAGTCCCCAGGCAGCACATGATGCATAGAAAAAAAGAGGCGCAATGAGGTAGCTGTGTTACTAAGCTAAGCGACCCAAGTGGCCGACACAAACACCTGGCCCATCTAGGAGTGGCACTGTAGTGTCAGACAGGATGGCACTTCAAAAAAATAGTCCCCAAACAGCACATGAAGAAAAGGAAAAAAGAGGCGCAGTGAGGTAGCTGTGTGACTAAGCTAAGCGACCCAAGTGGCCGACACAAACACCTGGCCCATCTAGGAGTGGCACTGCAGTGTCAGACAGGATGTCACTTCAAAAAAATAGTCCCCAAACATCACATGATGCAAAGAAAAAAATAGGCGCAACGAGGTAGCTGTGTGACTAAGCTAAGCGACCCAAGTGGCCGACACAAACACCTGGCCCATCCAGGAATGGCACTGCAGTGTTCAGACAGGATGGCACTTCAAAAAAATAGTCCCCAAACAGCACATGATGCAAAGAAAAAAAGAGGCGCAATGAGGTAGCTGTGTGACTAAGCTAAGTGACCCAAGTGGCCGACACAAACGCCTGGCCCATCTAGGAGTGGCACTGCAGTGTCAGACAGGATGGCACTTCCAAAAAAATATTCCCCAAACAGCACATGAAGCAAAGAAAAAAAGAGGCGCAATGAGGTAGCTATGTGACTAAGCTAAGCGACCCAAGTGGCCGACACAAACACCTGGCCCATCTAGGAGTGGCACTGCAGTGTTAGACAGGATGGCACTTCAAAAAAATAGTCCCCAAACAGCACATGAAGCAAAGAAAAAAAGAGGCGCAATGAGGTAGCTGTGTGACTAAGCTAAGCGACCCAAGTGGCCGACACAAACACCTGGCCCATCTAGGAGTGGCACTGCAGTGTCAGACAGGATGGCACTTCAAAAAAATAGTCCCCAGACAGCACATGATGCATAGAAAAAAAGAGGCGCAATGAGGTAGCTGTGTTACTAAGCTAAGCGACCCAAGTGGCCGACACAAACACCTGGCCCATCTAGGAGTGGCACTGCAGTGTCAGACAGGATGGCACTTCCAAAAAAATATTCCCCAAACAGCACATGAAGCAAAGAAAAAAAGAGGCGCAATGAGGTAGCTATGTGACTAAGCTAAGCGACCCAAGTGGCCGACACAAACACCTGGCCCATCTAGGAGTGGCACTGCAGTGTCAGACAGGATGGCACTTCAAAAAAATAGTCCCCAAACAGCACATGAAGCAAAGAAAAAAAGAGGCGCAATGAGGTAGCTGTGTGACTAAGCTAAGCGACCCAAGTGGCCGACACAAACACCTGGCCCATCTAGGAGTGGCACTGCAGTGTCAGACAGGATGGCACTTCAAAAAAATAGTCCCCAGACAGCACATGATGCATAGAAAAAAAGAGGCGCAATGAGGTAGCTGTGTTACTAAGCTAAGCGACCCAAGTGGTCGACACAAACACCTGGCCCATCTAGGAGTGGCACTGCAGTGTCAGACAGGATGGCACTTCAAAAAAATAGTCCCCAAACAGCACATGAAGAAAAGGAAAAAAGAGGCGCAGTGAGGTAGCTGTGTGACTAAGCTAAGCGACCCAAGTGGCCGACACAAACATCTGGCCCATCTAGGAGTGGCACTGCAGTGTCAGACAGGATGGCACTTCAAAAAAATAGTCCCCAAACAGCACATGAAGCAAAGAAAAAAAGAGGCGCAATGAGGTAGCTGTGTGACTAAGCTAAGCGACCCAAGTGGCCGACACAAACACCTGGCCCATCTAGGAGTGGCACTGCAGTGTCAGACAGGATGGCACTTCAAAAAAATAGTCCCCAAACAGCACATGAAGCAAAGAAAAAAAGAGGCGCAATGAGGTAGCTGTGTGACTAAGCTAAGCGACCCAAGTGGCCGACACAAACACCTGGCCCATCTAGGAGTGGCACTGCAGTGTCAGACAGAATGGCACTTCAAAAAAATAGTCCCCAGGCAGCACATGATGCATAGAAAAAAAGAGGCGCAATGAGGTAGCTGTGTTACTAAGCTAAGCGACCCAAGTGGCCGACACAAACACCTGGCCCATCTAGGAGTGGCACTGTAGTGTCAGACAGGATGGCACTTCAAAAAAATAGTCCGCAAACAGCACATGAAGAAAAGGAAAAAAGAGGCGCAGTGAGGTAGCTGTGTGACTAAGCTAAGCGACCCAAGTGGCCGACACAAACACCTGGCCCATCTAGGAGTGGCACTGCAGTGTCAGACAGGATATCACTTCAAAAAAATAGTCCCCAAACATCACATGATGCAAAGAAAAAAATAGGCGCAACGAGGTAGCTGTGTGACTAAGCTAAGCGACCCAAGTTGCCGACACAAACACCTGGCCCATCCAGGAATGGCACTGCAGTGTTCAGACAGGATGGCACTTCAAAAAAATAGTCCCCAAACAGCACATGATGCAAAGAAAAAAAGAGGCGCAATGAGTTAGCTGTGTCTAAGCTAAGTGACCCAAGTGGCCGACACAAACGCCTGGCCCATCTAGGAGTGGCACTGCAGTGTCAGACAGGATGGCACTTCCAAAAAAATATTCCCCAAACAGCACATGAAGCAAAGAAAAAAAGAGGCGCAATGAGGTAGCTATGTGACTAAGCTAAGCGACCCAAGTGGCCGACACAAACACCTGGCCCATCTAGGAGTGGCACTGCAGTGTCAGACAGGATGGCACTTCAAAAAAATAGTCCCCAAACAGCACATGAAGCAAAGAAAAAAAGAGGCGCAATGAGGTAGCTGTGTGACTAAGCTAAGCGACCCAAGTGGCCGACACAAACACCTGGCCCATCTAGGAGTGGCACTGCAGTGTCAGACAGGATGGCACTTCAAAAAAATAGTCCCCAGACAGCACATGATGCATAGAAAAAAAGAGGCGCAATGAGGTAGCTGTGTTACTAAGCTAAGCGACCCAAGTGGCCGACACAAACACCTGGCCCATCTAGGAGTGGCACTTCAGTGTCAGACAGGATGGCACTTCAAAAAAATAGTCCCCAAACAGCACATGAAGAAAAGGAAAAAAGAGGCGCAGTGAGGTAGCTGTGTGACTAAGCTAAGCGACCCAAGTGGCCGACACAAAGACCTGGCCCATCTAGGAGTGGCACTGCAGTGTCAGACAGGATGGCACTTCAAAAAAATAGTCCCCAAACAGCACATGAAGCAAAGAAAAAAAGAGGCGCAATGAGGTAGCTGTGTGACTAAGCTAAGCGACCCAAGTGGCCGACACAAACACCTGGCCCATCTAGGAGTGGCACTGCAGTGTCAGACAGGATGGCACTTCAAAAAAATAGTCCCCAAACAGCACATGAAGCAAAGAAAAAAAGAGGCGCAATGAGGTAGCTGTGTGACTAAGCTAAGCGACCCAAGTGGCCGACACAAACACCTGGCCCATCTAGGAGTGGCACTGCAGTGTCAGACAGGATGGCACTTCAAAAAAATAGTCCCCAGACAGCACATGATGCATAGAAAAAAAGAGGCGCAATGAGGTAGCTGTGCTACTAAGCTAAGCGACCCAAGTGGCCGACACAAACACCTGGCCCATCTAGGAGTTGCACTGTAGTGTCAGACAGGATGGCACTTCAAAAAAATAGTCCCCAAACAGCACATGAAGAAAAGGAAAAAAGAGGCGCAGTGAGGTAGCTGTGTGACTAAGCTAAGCGACCCAAGTGGCCGACACAAACACCTGGCCCATCTAGGAGTGGCACTGCAGTGTCAGACAGGATGTCACTTCAAAAAAATAGTCCCCAAACAGCACATGATGCAAAGAAAAAAAGAGGCGCAATGAGGTAGCTGTGTGACTAAGCTAAGCGACCCAAGTGGCCGACACAAACACCTGGCCCATCCAGGAGTGGCACTGCAGTGTTCAGACAGAATGGTACTTCTAAAAAATAGTCCCCAAACAGCACAGGAAGCAAAGAAAAAAGAGGCGCAATGAGGTAGCTTTGTGACTAAGCTAAGCGACCCAAGTGGCCGACACAAACACCTGGCCCATCTAGGAGTGGCACTGCAGTGTTCAGACAGGATGGCACATCAAAAAAATAGTCCCCAAACAGCACATGAAGCAAAGAAAAAAAGAGGTGATATGAGGTAGCTGTGTGACTAAGCTAAGCGACCCAAGTGGCCGACACAAACACCTGGCCCATCTAGGAGAGGCACTGCAGTGTCAGACAGGATGGCAGTTCAAAAAAATAGTCCCCAAACAGCACATGAAGCAAAGAAAAAAAGACGTGCAATGAGGTAGCTGTGTGACTAAGCTAAGCGACCCAAGTGGCTGACACAAACACCTGGCCCATCTAGGAGTGGCACTACAGTGTCAGACAGGATGGCACTTCAAAAAAATAGTCCCCAAACAGCACATGATGCAAAGAAAAAAAGAGGCGCAACGAGGTAGCTGTGTGACTAAGCTAAGCGACCCAAGTGGCCGACACAAACACCTGGCCCATCCAGGAGTGGCACTGCAGTGTTCAGACAGGATGGCAATTCAAAAAAATAGTCCCCAAACAGCACATGAAGCAAAGAAAAAAGAGGCGCAATGAGGTAGCTTTGTGACTAAGCTAAGTGACCCAAGTGGCCGACACAAACACCTGGCCCATCTAGGAGTGGCACTGCAGTGTCATACAGGATGGCACTTCAAAAAAATAGTCCCCAAACAGCACATGATGCAAAGAAAAAAAGAGGCGCAATGAGGTAGCTGTGTGACTAAGCTAAGTGACCCAAGTGGCCGACACAAACACCTGACCCATCTAGGAGTAGCACTGTAGTGTCAGACAGGATGTCACTTCAAAAAAATATTCCCCAAACAGCACATGAAGCAAAGAAAAAAATAGGCGCAATGAGGTAGCTGTGTGACTAAGCTAAGCGACCCAAGTGGCCGACACAAACACCTGGCCCATCTAGGAGTGGGACTGCAGTGTCAGACAGGATGGCACTTCAAAAAAATAGTCCCCAAACAGCACATGAAGCAAAGAAAAAAAGAGGCGCAATGAGGTAGCTGTGTGACTAAGCTAAGCGACCCAAGTGGCCGACACAAACACCTGGCCCATCTAGGAGTGGCACTGCAGTGTCAGACAGGATGGCACTTCAAAAAAATAGTCCCCAGACAGCACATGATGCATAGAATAAAATAGGCGAATGAGGTAGCTGTGTTACTAAGCTAAGCGACCCAAGTGGCCGACACAAACACCTGGCCCATCTAGGAGTGGCACTGCAGTGTCAGACAGGATAGCACTTCAAAAAAATAGTCCCCAAACAGCACATGATGCAAAGAAAAAAAGAGGCGCAATGAGGTAGCTGTGTGACTAAGCTAAGCGACCCAAGTGGCCGACACAAACAACTGGCCCATCTAGGAGTGGCACTGCAGTGTCAGACAGGATGGCACTTAAAAAAAATAGTCCCCAAACAGCACATGAAGCAAAGAAAAAAAGAGGCGCAATGAGGTAGCTGTGTGACTAAGCTAAGCGACCCAAGTGGCCGACACAAACACCTGGCCCATCTAGGAGTGGCACTGCAGTGTCAGACAGGATGGCACTTCAAAAAAATAGTCCCCAGACAGCACATGATGCATAGAAAAAAAGAGGCGCAATGAGGTAGCTGTGTTACTAAGCTAAGCGACCCAAGTGGCCGACACAAACACCTGGCCCATCTAGGAGTGGCACTTCAGTGTCAGACAGGATGGCACTTCAAAAAAATAGTCCCCAAACAGCACATGAAGAAAAGGAAAAAAGAGGCGCAGTGAGGTAGCTGTGTGACTAAGCTAAGCGACCCAAGTGGCCGACACAAAGACCTGGCCCATCTAGGAGTGGCACTGCAGTGTCAGACAGGATGGCACTTCAAAAAAATAGTCCCCAAACAGCACATGAAGCAAAGAAAAAAAGAGGCGCAATGAGGTAGCTGTGTGACTAAGCTAAGCGACCCAAGTGGCCGACACAAACACCTGGCCCATCTAGGAGTGGCACTGCAGTGTCAGACAGGATGGCACTTCCAAAAAAATATTCCCCAAACAGCACATGAAGCAAAGAAAAAAAGAGGCGCAATGAGGTAGCTATGTGACTAAGCTAAGCGACCCAAGTGGCCGACACAAACACCTGGCCCATCTAGGAGTGGCACTGCAGTGTCAGACAGGATGGCACTTCAAAAAAATAGTCCCCAAACAGCACATGAAGCAAAGAAAAAAAGAGGCGCAATGAGGTAGCTGTGTGACTAAGCTAAGCGACCCAAGTGGCCGACACAAACACCTGGCCCATCTAGGAGTGGCACTGCAGTGTCAGACAGGATGGCACTTCAAAAAAATAGTCCCCAGACAGCACATGATGCATAGAAAAAAAGAGGCGCAATGAGGTAGCTGTGTGACTAAGCTAAGCGACCCAAGTGGCCGACACAAACACCTGGCCCATCTAGGAGTGGCACTGCAGTGTCAGACAGGATGGCACTTCAAAAAAATAGTCCCCAGACAGCACATGATGCATAGAAAAAAAGAGGCGCAATGAGGTAGCTGTGTTACTAAGCTAAGCGACCCAAGTGGCCGACACAAACACCTGGCCCATCTAGGAGTGGCACTTCAGTGTCAGACAGGATGGCACTTCAAAAAAATAGTCCCCAAACAGCACATGAAGAAAAGGAAAAAAGAGGCGCAGTGAGGTAGCTGTGTGACTAAGCTAAGCGACCCAAGTGGCCGACACAAAGACCTGGCCCATCTAGGAGTGGCACTGCAGTGTCAGACAGGATGGCACTTCAAAAAAATAGTCCCCAAACAGCACATGAAGCAAAGAAAAAAAGAGGCGCAATGAGGTAGCTGTGTGACTAAGCTAAGCGACCCAAGTGGCCGACACAAACACCTGGCCCATCTAGGAGTGGCACTGCAGTGTCAGACAGGATGGCACTTCAAAAAAATAGTCCCCAAACAGCACATGAAGCAAAGAAAAAAAGAGGCGCAATGAGGTAGCTGTGTGACTAAGCTAAGCGACCCAAGTGGCCGACACAAACACCTGGCCCATCTAGGAGTGGCACTGCAGTGTCAGACAGGATGGCACTTCAAAAAAATAGTCCCCAGACAGCACATGATGCATAGAAAAAAAGAGGCGCAATGAGGTAGCTGTGCTACTAAGCTAAGCGACCCAAGTGGCCGACACAAACACCTGGCCCATCTAGGAGTTGCACTGTAGTGTCAGACAGGATGGCACTTCAAAAAAATAGTCCCCAAACAGCACATGAAGAAAAGGAAAAAAAGAGGCGCAGTGAGGTAGCTGTGTGACTAAGCTAAGCGACCCAAGTGGCCGACACAAACACCTGGCCCATCTAGGAGTGGCACTGCAGTGTCAGACAGGATGTCACTTCAAAAAAATAGTCCCCAAACAGCACATGATGCAAAGAAAAAAAGAGGCGCAATGAGGTAGCTGTGTGACTAAGCTAAGCGACCCAAGTGGCCGACACAAACACCTGGCCCATCCAGGAGTGGCACTGCAGTGTTCAGACAGAATGGTACTTCTAAAAAATAGTCCCCAAACAGCACAGGAAGCAAAGAAAAAAGAGGCGCAATGAGGTAGCTTTGTGACTAAGCTAAGCGACCCAAGTGGCCGACACAAACACCTGGCCCATCTAGGAGTGGCACTGCAGTGTTCAGACAGGATGGCACATCAAAAAAATAGTCCCCAAACAGCACATGAAGCAAAGAAAAAAAGAGGTGATATGAGGTAGCTGTGTGACTAAGCTAAGCGACCCAAGTGGCCGACACAAACACCTGGCCCATCTAGGAGAGGCACTGCAGTGTCAGACAGGATGGCAGTTCAAAAAAATAGTCCCCAAACAGCACATGAAGCAAAGAAAAAAAGACGTGCAATGAGGTAGCTGTGTGACTAAGCTAAGCGACCCAAGTGGCTGACACAAACACCTGGCCCATCTAGGAGTGGCACTACAGTGTCAGACAGGATGGCACTTCAAAAAAATAGTCCCCAAACAGCACATGATGCAAAGAAAAAAAGAGGCGCAACGAGGTAGCTGTGTGACTAAGCTAAGCGACCCAAGTGGCCGACACAAACACCTGGCCCATCCAGGAGTGGCACTGCAGTGTTCAGACAGGATGGCAATTCAAAAAAATAGTCCCCAAACAGCACATGAAGCAAAGAAAAAAGAGGCGCAATGAGGTAGCTTTGTGACTAAGCTAAGTGACCCAAGTGGCCGACACAAACACCTGGCCCATCTAGGAGTGGCACTGCAGTGTCATACAGGATGGCACTTCAAAAAAATAGTCCCCAAACAGCACATGATGCATAGAAAAAAAGAGGCGCAATGAGGTAGCTGTGTGACTAAGCTAAGTGACCCAAGTGGCCGACACAAACACCTGACCCATCTAGGAGTAGCACTGTAGTGTCAGACAGGATGGCACTTCAAAAAAATATTCCCCAAACAGCACATGAAGCAAAGAAAAAAATAGGCGCAATGAGGTAGCTGTGTGACTAAGCTAAGCGACCCAAGTGGCCGACACAAACACCTGGCCCATCTAGGAGTGGGACTGCAGTGTCAGACAGGATGGCACTTCAAAAAAATAGTCCCCAAACAGCACATGAAGCAAAGAAAAAAAGAGGCGCAATGAGGTAGCTGTGTGACTAAGCTAAGCGACCCAAGTGGCCGACACAAACACCTGGCCCATCTAGGAGTGGCACTGCAGTGTCAGACAGGATGGCACTTCAAAAAAATAGTCCCCAGACAGCACATGATGCATAGAATAAAATAGGCGAATGAGGTAGCTGTGTTACTAAGCTAAGCGACCCAAGTGGCCGACACAAACACCTGGCCCATCTAGGAGTGGCACTGCAGTGTCAGACAGGATAGCACTTCAAAAAAATAGTCCCCAAACAGCACATGATGCAAAGAAAAAAAGAGGCGCAATGAGGTAGCTGTGTGACTAAGCTAAGCGACCCAAGTGGCCGACACAAACAACTGGCCCATCTAGGAGTGGCACTGCAGTGTCAGACAGGATGGCACTTAAAAAAAATAGTCCCCAAACAGCACATGAAGCAAAGAAAAAAAGAGGCGCAATGAGGTAGCTGTGTGACTAAGCTAAGCGACCCAAGTGGCCGACACAAACACCTGGCCCATCTAGGAGTGGCACTGCAGTGTCAGACAGGATGGCACTTCAAAAAAATAGTCCCCAAACAGCACATGATGCAAAGAAAAAAAGAGGCGCAATGAGGTAGCTGTGTGACTAAGCTAAGCGACCCAAGTGGCCGACACAAACACCTGGCCCATCTAGGAGTGGCACTGCAGTGTCAGACAGGATGGCACTTCAAAAAAATAGTCCCCAAACAGCACATGAAGCAAAGAAAAAAAGAGGCACAATGAGGTAGCTGTGTGACTAAGCTAAGCGACCCAAGTGGCCGACACAAACACCTGGCCCATCTAGGAGTGGCATTGCAGTGTCAGACAGGATGGCACTTCAAAAAAATAGTCCCCAAACAGCACATGAAGCAAAGAAAAAAAGAGGCGCAATGAGGTAGCTGTGTGACTAAGCTAAGCGAGCCAAGTGGCTGACACAAACACCTGGCCCATCTAGGAGTGGCACAGCAGTGTCAGACAGGATGGCACTAAAAAAAAAATAGTCCCCAAACAGCACATGAAGCAAAGAAAAAAAGAGGCGCAATGAGGTAGCTGTGTGACTAAGCTAAGCGACCCAAGTGGCCGACACAAACACCTGGCCCATCTAGGAGTGGCACTGCAGTGTATAGACAGGATGGCACTTCAAAAAAATAGTCCCCAAACAGCACATGAAGCAAAGAAAAAAAGAGGCGCAATGATGTAGCTGTGTGACTAAGCTAAGCGACCCAAGTGGCCGACACAAACACCTGGCCCATCTAGGAGTGGCACTGCAGTGTCAGACAGGATGGCACTTCAAAAAAATAGTCCACAAAAAGCACATGAAGCAAAGAAAAAAAGAGGCACAATGAGGTAGCTGTGTGAGACTAAGCTAAGCGACCCAAGTGGCCGACACAAACACCTGGCCCATCTAGGAGTGGCACTGCAGTGTCAGACAGGATGGCACTTAAAAAAAATAGCCCCCAAACAGCACATGGTGCAAAGAAAAAAAGAGGCGCAATGAGGTAGCTGTGTGACTAAGCTAAGCGACCCAAGTGGCCGACACAAACACCTGGCCCATCTAGGAGTGGCACTGCAGTGTCAGACAGGATGGCACTTCAAAAAAATAGTCCCCAGACAGCACATGATGCAAAGAAAAAAAGAGGCGCAATGAGGTAGCTGGGTGACTAAGCTAAGCGACCCAAGTGGCCGACACAAACACCTGGCCCATCTAGGAGTGGCACTGCAGTGTCAGACAGGATGGCACTTCAAAAAATAGTCCCCAGACAGCACATGATGCATAGAAAAAATTAGGCGCAATGAGGTAGCTGTGCGACTAAGCTAAGCGACCCAAGTGGCAGACACAAACACCTGGCCCATCTAGGAGTGGCATTGCAGTGTCAGACAGGATGACACTACAAAAAAATAGTCCCCAAACTGCACATGATGCAAATAAAAAAAGAGGCGCAATGAGGTAGCTGTGTGACTAAGCTAAGCGACCCAAGTGGCCGACACAAACACCTGGCCCATCTAGGAGTGGCACTGCAGTGTCAGACAGGATGGCACTTCAAAAAAATAGTCCCCAAACAGCACATGATGCAAAGAAAAAAAGAGGCGCAATGAGGTAGCTGTGTGACTAAGCTAAGCGACCCAAGTGGCCGACACAAACACCTGGCCCATCTAGGAGTGGCACTGCAGTGTCAGACAGGATGACACTTCAAAAAAATAGTCCCCAAACATCACATGATGCAAAGAAAAAAAGAGGCGTAATGAGGTAGCTGTGTGACTAAGCTAAGCGACCCAAGTGGCCGACACAAACACCTGGCCCATCTAGGAGTGGCACTGCAGTGTCAGACAGGATGGCACTTCAAAAAAATAGTCCCCAAACAGCACATGATGCAAAGAAAAAAAGAGGCGCAACGAGGTAGCTGTGTGACTAAGCTAAGCGACCCAAGTGGCCGACACAAACACCTGGCCCATCCAGGAGTGGCACTGCAGTGTTCAGGCAGGATGGCACTTCAAAAAAATAGTCCCCAAACAGCACATGATGCAAAGAAAAAAAGAGGCGCAACGAGGTAGCTGTGTGACTAAGCTAAGCGACCCAAGTGGCCGACACAAACACCTGGCCCATCCAGGAGTGGCACTGCAGTGTTCAGACAGGATGGCAATTCAAAAAAATAGTCCCCAAACAGCACATGAAGCAAAGAAAAAAGAGGCGCAATGAGGTAGCTTTGTGACTAAGCTAAGTGACCCAAGTGGCCGACACAAACACCTGGCCCATCTAGGAGTGGCACTGCAGTGTCATACAGGATGGCACTTCAAAAAAATAGTCCCCAAACAGCACATGATGCAAAGAAAAAAAGAGGCGCAATGAGGTAGCTGTGTGACTAAGCTAAGTGACCCAAGTGGCCGACACAAACACCTGACCCATCTAGGAGTAGCACTGTAGTGTCAGACAGGATGGCACTTCAAAAAAATATTCCCCAAACAGCACATGAAGCAAAGAAAAAAATAGGCGCAATGAGGTAGCTGTGTGACTAAGCTAAGCGACCCAAGTGGCCGACACAAACACCTGGCCCATCTAGGAGTGGGACTGCCGTGTCAGACAGGATGGCACTTCAAAAAAATAGTCCCCAAACAGCACATGAAGCAAAGAAAAAAAGAGGCGCAATGAGGTAGCTGTGTGACTAAGCTAAGCGACCCAAGTGGCCGACACAAACACCTGGCCCATCTAGGAGTGGCACTGCAGTGTCAGACAGGATGGCACTTCAAAAAAATAGTCCCCAGACAGCACATGATGCATAGAATAAAATAGGCGAATGAGGTAGCTGTGTTACTAAGCTAAGCGACCCAAGTGGCCGACACAAACACCTGGCCCATCTAGGAGTGGCACTGCAGTGTCAGACAGGATAGCACTTCAAAAAAATAGTCCCCAAACAGCACATGATGCAAAGAAAAAAAGAGGCGCAATGAGGTAGCTGTGTGACTAAGCTAAGCGACCCAAGTGGCCGACACAAACAACTGGCCCATCTAGGAGTGGCACTGCAGTGTCAGACAGGATGGCACTTCAAAAAAATAGTCCCCAAACAGCACATGAAGCAAAGAAAAAAAGAGGCGCAATGAGGTAGCTGTGTGACTAAGCTAAGCGACCCAAGTGGCCGACACAAACACCTGGCCCATCTAGGAGTGGCACTGCAGTGTCAGACAGGATGGCACTTCAAAAAAATAGTCCCCAAACAGCACATGATGCAAAGAAAAAAAGAGGCGCAATGAGGTAGCTGTGTGACTAAGCTAAGCGACCCAAGTGGCCGACACAAACACCTGGCCCATCTAGGAGTGGCACTGCAGTGTCAGACAGGATGGCACTTCAAAAAAATAGTCCCCAAACAGCACATGAAGCAAAGAAAAAAAGAGGCACAATGAGGTAGCTGTGTGACTAAGCTAAGCGACCCAAGTGGCCGACACAAACACCTGGCCCATCTAGGAGTGGCATTGCAGTGTCAGACAGGATGGCACTTCAAAAAAATAGTCCCCAAACAGCACATGAAGCAAAGAAAAAAAGAGGCGCAATGAGGTAGCTGTGTGACTAAGCTAAGCGAGCCAAGTGGCTGACACAAACACCTGGCCCATCTAGGAGTGGCACAGCAGTGTCAGACAGGATGGCACTAAAAAAAAAATAGTCCCCAAACAGCACATGAAGCAAAGAAAAAAAGAGGCGCAATGAGGTAGCTGTGTGACTAAGCTAAGCGACCCAAGTGGCCGACACAAACACCTGGCCCATCTAGGAGTGGCACTGCAGTGTATAGACAGGATGGCACTTCAAAAAAATAGTCCCCAAACAGCACATGAAGCAAAGAAAAAAAGAGGCGCAATGAGGTAGCTGTGTGACTAAGCTAAGCGACCCAAGTGGCCGACACAAACACCTGGCCCATCCAGGAGTGGCACTGCAGTGTCAGACAGGATGGCACTTCAAAAAAATAGTCCACAAACAGCACATGAAGCAAAGAAAAAAATTGGCGCAATGAGGTAGCTGTGTGACTAAGCTAAGCGACCCAAGTGGCCGACACAAACACCTGGCCCATCTAGGAGTGGCACTGCAGTGTCAGACAGGATGGCACTTCAAAAAAATAGTCCCCAAACAGCACATGAAGCAAAGAAAAAAAGAGGTGCAATGAGGTAGCTGTGTGACTAAGCTAAGCGACCCAAGTGGCCGACACAAACACCTGGCCCATCTAGGAGTGGCACTGCAGTGTCAGACAGGATGGCACTTCAAAAAAATAGTCCCCAGACAGCACATGATGCAAAGAAAAAAAGAGGCGCAATGAGGTAGCTGGGTGACTAAGCTAAGCGACCCAAGTGGCCGACACAAACACCTGGCCCATCTAGGAGTGGCACTGCAGTGTCAGACAGGATGGCACTTCAAAAAATAGTCCCCAGACAGCACATGATGCATAGAAAAAATTAGGCGCAATGAGGTAGCTGTGCGACTAAGCTAAGCGACCCAAGTGGCAGACACAAACACCTGGCCCATCTAGGAGTGGCATTGCAGTGTCAGACAGGATGACACTACAAAAAAATAGTCCCCAAACTGCACATGATGCAAATAAAAAAAGAGGCGCAATGAGGTAGCTGTGTGACTAAGCTAAGCGACCCAAGTGGCCGACACAAACACCTGGCCCATCTAGGAGTGGCACTGCAGTGTCAGACAGGATGGCACTTCAAAAAAATAGTCCCCAAACAGCACATGATGCAAAGAAAAAAAGAGGCGCAATGAGGTAGCTGTGTGACTAAGCTAAGCGACCCAAGTGGCCGACACAAACACCTGGCCCATCTAGGAGTGGCACTGCAGTGTCAGACAGGATGACACTTCAAAAAAATAGTCCCCAAACATCACATGATGCAAAGAAAAAAAGAGGCGTAATGAGGTAGCTGTGTGACTAAGCTAAGCGACCCAAGTGGCCGACACAAACACCTGGCCCATCTAGGAGTGGCACTGCAGTGTCAGACAGGATGGCACTTCAAAAAAATAGTCCCCAAACAGCACATGATGCAAAGAAAAAAAGAGGCGCAACGAGGTAGCTGTGTGACTAAGCTAAGCGACCCAAGTGGCCGACACAAACACCTGGCCCATCCAGGAGTGGCACTGCAGTGTTCAGGCAGGATGGCACTTCAAAAAAATAGTCCCCAAACAGCACATGAAGCAAAGAAAAAAGAGGCGCAATGAGGTAGCTTTGTGACTAAGCTAAGCGACCCAAGTGGCCGACACAAACACCTGGCCCATCCAGGAGTGGCACTGCAGTGTTCAGACAGGATTGCAATTCAAAAAAATAGTCCCCAAACAGCACATGAAGCAAAGAAAAAAGAGGCACAATGAGGTAGCTTTGTGACTAAGCTAAGCGACCCAAGTGGCCGACACAAACACCTGGCCCATCTAGGAGTGGCACTGCAGTGTCATACAGGATGGCACTTCAAAAAAATATTCCCCAAACAGCACATGAAGCAAAGAAAAAAAGAGGCGCAATGAGGTAGCTGTGTGACTAAGCTAAGCGACCCAAGTGGCCGACACAAACACCTGGCCCATCTAGGAGTGGGACTGCAGTGTCAGACAGTATGGCACTTCAAAAAAATAGTCCCCAAACAGCACATGAAGCAAAGAAAAAAAGAGGCGCAATGAGGTAGCTGTGTGACTAAGCTAAGCGACCCAAGTGGCCGACACAAACACCTGGCCCATCTAGGAGTGGCACTGCAGTGTCAGACAGGATGGCACTTCAAAAAAATAGTCCCCAGACAGCACAAGAAGCATAGAAAAAAATAGGCGCAATGAGGTAGCTGTGTTACTTAGCTAAGCGACCCAAGTGGCCGACACAAACACCTGGCACATCTAGGAGTGGCACTGCAGTGTCAGACAGGATAGCACTTCAAAAAAATAGTCCCCAAACAGCACATGAAGCAAAGAAAAAAAGAGGCGCAATGAGGTAGCTGTGTGACTAAGCTAAGCGACCCAAGTGGCCGACACAAACATCTGGCCCATCTAGGAGTGGCACTGCAGTGTCAGACAGGATGGCACTTCAAAAAAATAGTCCCCAGACAGCACATGAAGCAAAGAAAAAAAAGGCGCAATGAGGTAGCTGTGTGACTAAGCTAAGCGACCCAAGTGGCCGACACAAACACCTGGCCCTTCTAGGAGTGGCACTGCAGTGTCAGACAGGATGGCACTTCAAAAAAATAGTCCACAAACAGCACATGAAGCAAAGAAAAAAAGAGGCGCAATGAGGTAGATGTGTGACTAAGCTAAGCGACCCAAGTGGCCGACACAAACACCTGGCCCAACTAGGAGTGGCACTGCAGTGTCAGACAGGATGGCACTTCAAAAAAATAGTCCCCAAACAGCACATGAAACAAAGAAAAAAAGAGGTGCAATGAGGTAGCTGTGTGACTAAGTTAAGTGACCCAAGTGGCCGACACAAACACCTGACCCATCTAGGAGTGGCACTGTAGTGTCAGACAGGATGGCACTTCAAAAAAATATTCCCCAAACAGCACATGAAGCAAAGAAAAAAAGAGGCGCAATGAGGTAGCTGTGTGACTAAGCTAAGCGACCCAAGTGGCCGACACAAACACCTGGCCCATCTAGGAGTGGGACTGCAGTGTCAGACAGTATGGCACTTCAAAAAAATAGTCCCCAAACAGCACATGAAGCAAAGAAAAAAAGAGGTGCAATGAGGTAGCTGTGTGACTAAGCTAAGCGACCCAAGTGGCCGACACAAACACCTGGCCCATCTAGGAGTGGCACTGCAGTGTCAGACAGGATGGCACTTCAAAAAAATAGTCCCCAGACAGCACAAGATGCATAGAAAAAAATAGGTGCAATGAGGTAGCTGTGTTACTTGACTATGCGACCCAAGTGGCCGACACAAACACCTGGCCCATCTAGGAGTGGCACTGCAGTGTCAGACAGGATAGCACTTCAAAAAAATAGTCCCCAAACAGCACATGAAGCAAAGAAAAAAAGAGGCGCAATGAGGTAGCTGTGTGACTAAGCTAAGCGACCCAAGTGCCGACACAAACACCTGGCCCATCTAGGAGTGGCACTGCAGTGTCAGACAGGATGGCACTTCAAAAAAATAGTCCCCAAACAGCACATGAAGCAAAGAAAAAAAGAGGCGCAATGAGGTAGCTGTGTGACTAAGTTAAGCGACCCAAGTGGCCGACACAAACACCTGGCCCATCTAGGAGTGGCACTGCAGTGTCAGACAGGATGGCACTCCAAAAAAATAGTCCCCAAACAGCACATGATGCAAAGAAAAAAAGAGGCGCAATGAGGTAGCTGTGTGACTAAGCTAAGCGACCCAAGTGGCCGACACAAACACCTGGCCCATCTAGGAGTGGCACTGCAGTGTCAGACAGGATGGCACTTCAAAAAAATAGTCCCCAAACAGCACATGAAGCAATGAAAAAAATAGGCGCAATGAGGTAGCTGTGTGACTAAGCTAAGCGACCCAAGTGGCCGACACAAACACCTGGCCCATCTAGGAGTGGGACTGCAGTGTCAGACAGGATGGCACTTCAAAAAAATAGTCCCCAAACAGCACATGAAGCAAAGAAAAAAAGAGGCGCAATGAGGTAGCTGTGTGACTAAGCTAAGCGACCCAAGTGGCCGACACAAACACCTGGCCCATCTAGGAGTGGCACTGCAGTGTCAGACAGGATGGCACTTCAAAAAAATAGTCCCCAGACAGCACATGATGCATAGAAAAAAATAGGCGAATGAGGTAGCTGTGTTACTAAGCTAAGCGACCCAATTGGCCGACACAAACACCTGGCCCATCTAGGAGTGGCACTGCAGTGTCAGACAGGATAGCACTTCAAAAAAATAGTCCCCAAACAGCACATGATGCAAAGAAAAAAAGAGGCGCAATGAGGTAGCTGTGTGACTAAGCTAAGCGACCCAAGTGGCCGACACAAACACCTGGCCCATCTAGGAGTGGGACTGCAGTGTCAGACAGGATGGCACTTCAAAAAAATAGTCCCCAAACAGCACATGAAGCAAAGAAAAAAAGAGGCGCAATGAGGTAGCTGTGTGACTAAGCTAAGCGACCCAAGTGGCCGACACAAACACCTGGCCCATCTAGGAGTGGCACTGCAGTGTCAGACAGGATGGCACTTCAAAAAAATAGTCCCCAGACAGCACATGATGCATAGAAAAAAATAGGCGAATGAGGTAGCTGTGTTACTAAGCTAAGCGACCCAATTGGCCGACACAAACACCTGGCCCATCTAGGAGTGGCACTGCAGTGTCAGACAGGATAGCACTTCAAAAAAATAGTCCCCAAACAGCACATGATGCAAAGAAAAAAAGAGGCGCAATGAGGTAGCTGTGTGACTAAGCTAAGCGACCCAAGTGGCCGACACAAACACCTGGCCCATCTAGGAGTGGCACTGCAGTGTCAGACAGGATGGCACTTAAAAAAAATAGTCCCCAAACAGCACATGAAGCAAAGAAAAAAAGAGGCGCAATGAGGTAGCTGTGTGACTAAGCTAAGCGACCCAAGTGGCCGACACAAACACCTGGCCCATCTAGGAGTGGCACTGCAGTGTCAGACAGGATGGCACTTCAAAAAAATAGTCCCCAAACAGCACATGATGCAAAGAAAAAAAGAGGCGCAATGAGGTAGCTGTGTGACTAAGCTAAGCGACCCAAGTGGCCGACACAAACACCTGGCCCATCTAGGAGTGGCACTTCAGTGTCAGACAGGATGGCACTTCAAAAAAATAGTCCCCAAACAGCACATGAAGCAAAGAAAAAAAGAGGCACAATGAGGTAGCTGTGTGACTAAGCTAAGCGACCCAAGTGGCCGACACAAACACCTGGCCCATCTAGGAGTGGCATTGCAGTGTAAGACAGGATGGCACTTCAAAAAAATAGTCCCCAAACAGCACATGAAGCAAAGAAAAAAAGAGGCGCAATGAGGTAGCTGTGTGACTAAGCTAAGCGACCCAAGTGGCTGACACAAACACCTGGCCCATCTAGGAGTGGCACTGCAGTGTCAGACAGGATGGCACTTCAAAAAAATAGTCCCCAAACAGCACATGAAGCAAAGAAAAAAAGAGGCGCAATGAGGTAGCTGTGTGACTAAGCTAAGCGACCCAAGTGGCCGACACAAACACCTGGCCCATCTAGGAGTGGCACTGCAGTGTATAGACAGGATGGCACTTCAAAAAAATAGTCCCCAAACAGCACATGAAGCAAAGAAAAAAAGAGGCGCAATGAGGTAGCTGTGTGACTAAGCTAAGCGACCCAAGTGGCCGACACAAACACCTGGCCCATCTAGGAGTGGCACTGCAGTGTCAGACAGGATGGCACTTCAAAAAAATAGTCCACAAAAAGCACATGAAGCAAAGAAAAAAAGAGGCACAATGAGGTAGCTGTGTGAGACTAAGCTAAGCGACCCAAGTGGCCGACACAAACACCTGGCCCATCTAGGAGTGGCACTGCAGTGTCAGACAGGATGGCACTTAAAAAAAATAGCCCCCAAACAGCACATGATGCAAAGAAAAAAAGAGGCGCAATGAGGTAGCTGTGTGACTAAGCTAAGCGACCCAAGTGGCCGACACAAACACCTGGCCCATCTAGGAGTGGCACTGCAGTGTCAGACAGGATGGCACTTCAAAAAAATAGTCCCCAAACAGCACATGAAGCAAAGAAAAAAAGAGGCGCAATGAGGTAGCTGTGTGACTAAGCTAAGCGACCCAAGTGGCCGACACAAACACCTGGCCCATCTAGGAGTGGCACTGCAGTGTCAGACAGGATGGCACTTCAAAAAAATAGTCCCCAAACAGCACATGAAGCAAAGAAAAAAAGAGGTGCAATGAGGTAGCTATGTGACTAAGCTAAGCGACCCAAGTGGCCGACACAAACACCTGGCCCATCTAGGAGTGGCACTGCAGTGTCAGACAGGATGGCACTTCAAAAAAATAGTCCCCAAACAGCACATGAAGCAAAGAAAAAAAGAGGCGCAATGAGGTAGCTGTGTGACTAAGCTAAGCGACCCAAGTGGCCGACACAAACACCTGGCCCATCTAGGAGTGGCACTGCAGTGTCAGACAGGATGGCACTTCAAAAAAATAGTCCCCAGACAGCACATGATGCATAGAAAAAAATAGGCGCAATGAGGTAGCTGTGTGACTAAGCTAAGCGACCCAAGTGGCCGACACAAACACCTGGCCCATCTAGGAGTGGGACTGCAGTGTCAGACAGTATGGCACTTCAAAAAAATAGTCCCCAAACAGCACATGAAGCAAAGAAAAAAAGAGGTGCAATGAGGTAGCTGTGTGACTAAGCTAAGCGACCCAAGTGGCCGACACAAACACCTGGCCCATCTAGGAGTGGCACTGCAGTGTCAGACAGGATGGCACTTCAAAAAAATAGTCCCCAAACAGCACATGATGCAAAGAAAAAAAGAGGCGCAATGAGGTAGCTGTGTGACTAAGCTAAGTGACCCAAGTGGCCGACACAAACAACTGGCCCATCTAGGAGTGGCACTGCAGTGTCAGACAGGATGGCACTTAAAAAAAATAGTCCCCAAACAGCACATGAAGCAAAGAAAAAAAGAGGCGCAATGAGGTAGCTGTGTGACTAAGCTAAGCGACCCAAGTGGCCGACACAAACACCTGGCCCATCTAGGAGTGGCACTGCAGTGTCAGACAGGATGGCACTTCAAAAAAATAGTCCCCAAACAGCACATGATGCAAAGAAAAAAAGAGGCGCAATGAGGTAGCTGTGTGACTAAGCTAAGCGACCCAAGTGGCCGACACAAACACCTGGCCCATCTAGGAGTGGCACTGCAGTGTCAGACAGGATGGCACTTCAAAAAAATAGTCCCCAAACAGCACATGAAGCAAAGAAAAAAAGAGGCACAATGAGGTAGCTGTGTGACTAAGCTAAGCGACCCAAGTGGCCGACACAAACACCTGGCCCATCTAGGAGTGGCATTGCAGTGTCAGACAGGATGGCACTTCAAAAAAATAGTCCCCAAACAGCACATGAAGCAAAGAAAAAAAGAGGCGCAATGAGGTAGCTGTGTGACTAAGCTAAGCGAGCCAAGTGGCTGACACAAACACCTGGCCCATCTAGGAGTGGCACAGCAGTGTCAGACAGGATGGCACTAAAAAAAAAATAGTCCCCAAACAGCACATGAAGCAAAGAAAAAAAGAGGCGCAATGAGGTAGCTGTGTGACTAAGCTAAGCGACCCAAGTGGCCGACACAAACACCTGGCCCATCTAGGAGTGGCACTGCAGTGTATAGACAGGATGGCACTTCAAAAAAATAGTCCCCAAACAGCACATGAAGCAAAGAAAAAAAGAGGCGCAATGATGTAGCTGTGTGACTAAGCTAAGCGACCCAAGTGGCCGACACAAACACCTGGCCCATCTAGGAGTGGCACTGCAGTGTCAGACAGGATGGCACTTCAAAAAAATAGTCCACAAAAAGCACATGAAGCAAAGAAAAAAAGAGGCACAATGAGGTAGCTGTGTGAGACTAAGCTAAGCGACCCAAGTGGCCGACACAAACACCTGGCCCATCTAGGAGTGGCACTGCAGTGTCAGACAGGATGGCACTTAAAAAAAATAGCCCCCAAACAGCACATGGTGCAAAGAAAAAAAGAGGCGCAATGAGGTAGCTGTGTGACTAAGCTAAGCGACCCAAGTGGCCGACACAAACACCTGGCCCATCTAGGAGTGGCACTGCAGTGTCAGACAGGATGGCACTTCAAAAAAATAGTCCCCAGACAGCACATGAAGCAAAGAAAAAAAGAGGCGCAATGAGGTAGCTGTGTGACTAAGCTAAGCGACCCAAGTGGCCGACACAAACACCTGGCCCATCCAGGAGTGGCACTGCAGTGTCAGACAGGATGGCACTTCAAAAAAATAGTCCACAAACAGCACATGAAGCAAAGAAAAAAATTGGCGCAATGAGGTAGCTGTGTGACTAAGCTAAGCGACCCAAGTGGCCGACACAAACACCTGGCCCATCTAGGAGTGGCACTGCAGTGTCAGACAGGATGGCACTTCAAAAAAATAGTCCCCAAACAGCACATGAAGCAAAGAAAAAAAGAGGTGCAATGAGGTAGCTGTGTGACTAAGCTAAGCGACCCAAGTGGCCGACACAAACACCTGGCCCATCTAGGAGTGGCACTGCAGTGTCAGACAGATGGCACTTCAAAAAAATAGTCCCCAGACAGCACATGATGCAAAGAAAAAAAGAGGCGCAATGAGGTAGCTGGGTGACTAAGCTAAGCGACCCAAGTGGCCGACACAAACACCTGGCCCATCTAGGAGTGGCACTGCAGTGTCAGACAGGATGGCACTTCAAAAAATAGTCCCCAGACAGCACATGATGCATAGAAAAAATTAGGCGCAATGAGGTAGCTGTGCGACTAAGCTAAGCGACCCAAGTGGCAGACACAAACACCTGGCCCATCTAGGAGTGGCATTGCAGTGTCAGACAGGATGACACTACAAAAAAATAGTCCCGAAACTGCACATGATGCAAATAAAAAAAGAGGCGCAATGAGGTAGCTGTGTGACTAAGCTAAGCGACCCAAGTGGCCGACACAAACACCTGGCCCATCTAGGAGTGGCACTGCAGTGTCAGACAGGATGGCACTTCAAAAAAATAGTCCCCAAACAGCACATGATGCAAAGAAAAAAAGAGGCGCAATGAGGTAGCTGTGTGACTAAGCTAAGCGACCCAAGTGGCCGACACAAACACCTGGCCCATCTAGGAGTGGCACTGCAGTGTCAGACAGGATGACACTTCAAAAAAATAGTCCCCAAACATCACATGATGCAAAGAAAAAAAGAGGCGTAATGAGGTAGCTGTGTGACTAAGCTAAGCGACCCAAGTGGCCGACACAAACACCTGGCCCATCTAGGAGTGGCACTGCAGTGTCAGACAGGATGGCACTTCAAAAAAATAGTCCCCAAACAGCACATGATGCAAAGAAAAAAAGAGGCGCAACGAGGTAGCTGTGTGACTAAGCTAAGCGACCCAAGTGGCCGACACAAACACCTGGCCCATCCAGGAGTGGCACTGCAGTGTTCAGGCAGGATGGCACTTCAAAAAAATAGTCCCCAAACAGCACATGATGCAAAGAAAAAAAGAGGCGCAACGAGGTAGCTGTGTGACTAAGCTAAGCGACCCAAGTGGCCGACACAAACACCTGGCCCATCCAGGAGTGGCACTGCAGTGTTCAGACAGGATGGCAATTCAAAAAAATAGTCCCCAAACAGCACATGAAGCAAAGAAAAAAGAGGCGCAATGAGGTAGCTTTGTGACTAAGCTAAGTGACCCAAGTGGCCGACACAAACACCTGGCCCATCTAGGAGTGGCACTGCAGTGTCATACAGGATGGCACTTCAAAAAAATAGTCCCCAAACAGCACATGATGCAAAGAAAAAAAGAGGCGCAATGAGGTAGCTGTGTGACTAAGCTAAGTGACCCAAGTGGCCGACACAAACACCTGACCCATCTAGGAGTAGCACTGTAGTGTCAGACAGGATGGCACTTCAAAAAAATATTCCCCAAACAGCACATGAAGCAAAGAAAAAAATAGGCGCAATGAGGTAGCTGTGTGACTAAGCTAAGCGACCCAAGTGGCCGACACAAACACCTGGCCCATCTAGGAGTGGGACTGCCGTGTCAGACAGGATGGCACTTCAAAAAAATAGTCCCCAAACAGCACATGAAGCAAAGAAAAAAAGAGGCGCAATGAGGTAGCTGTGTGACTAAGCTAAGCGACCCAAGTGGCCGACACAAACACCTGGCCCATCTAGGAGTGGCACTGCAGTGTCAGACAGGATGGCACTTCAAAAAAATAGTCCCCAGACAGCACATGATGCATAGAATAAAATAGGCGAATGAGGTAGCTGTGTTACTAAGCTAAGCGACCCAAGTGGCCGACACAAACACCTGGCCCATCTAGGAGTGGCACTGCAGTGTCAGACAGGATAGCACTTCAAAAAAATAGTCCCCAAACAGCACATGATGCAAAGAAAAAAAGAGGCGCAATGAGGTAGCTGTGTGACTAAGCTAAGCGACCCAAGTGGCCGACACAAACAACTGGCCCATCTAGGAGTGGCACTGCAGTGTCAGACAGGATGGCACTTAAAAAAAATAGTCCCCAAACAGCACATGAAGCAAAGAAAAAAAGAGGCGCAATGAGGTAGCTGTGTGACTAAGCTAAGCGACCCAAGTGGCCGACACAAACACCTGGCCCATCTAGGAGTGGCACTGCAGTGTCAGACAGGATGGCACTTCAAAAAAATAGTCCCCAAACAGCACATGATGCAAAGAAAAAAAGAGGCGCAATGAGGTAGCTGTGTGACTAAGCTAAGCGACCCAAGTGGCCGACACAAACACCTGGCCCATCTAGGAGTGGCACTGCAGTGTCAGACAGGATGGCACTTCAAAAAAATAGTCCCCAAACAGCACATGAAGCAAAGAAAAAAAGAGGCACAATGAGGTAGCTGTGTGACTAAGCTAAGCGACCCAAGTGGCCGACACAAACACCTGGCCCATCTAGGAGTGGCATTGCAGTGTCAGACAGGATGGCACTTCAAAAAAATAGTCCCCAAACAGCACATGAAGCAAAGAAAAAAAGAGGCGCAATGAGGTAGCTGTGTGACTAAGCTAAGCGAGCCAAGTGGCTGACACAAACACCTGGCCCATCTAGGAGTGGCACAGCAGTGTCAGACAGGATGGCACTAAAAAAAAAATAGTCCCCAAACAGCACATGAAGCAAAGAAAAAAAGAGGCGCAATGAGGTAGCTGTGTGACTAAGCTAAGCGACCCAAGTGGCCGACACAAACACCTGGCCCATCTAGGAGTGGCACTGCAGTGTATAGACAGGATGGCACTTCAAAAAAATAGTCCCCAAACAGCACATGAAGCAAAGAAAAAAAGAGGCGCAATGAGGTAGCTGTGTGACTAAGCTAAGCGACCCAAGTGGCCGACACAAACACCTGGCCCATCCAGGAGTGGCACTGCAGTGTCAGACAGGATGGCACTTCAAAAAAATAGTCCACAAACAGCACATGAAGCAAAGAAAAAAATTGGCGCAATGAGGTAGCTGTGTGACTAAGCTAAGCGACCCAAGTGGCCGACACAAACACCTGGCCCATCTAGGAGTGGCACTGCAGTGTCAGACAGGATGGCACTTCAAAAAAATAGTCCCCAAACAGCACATGAAGCAAAGAAAAAAAGAGGTGCAATGAGGTAGCTGTGTGACTAAGCTAAGCGACCCAAGTGGCCGACACAAACACCTGGCCCATCTAGGAGTGGCACTGCAGTGTCAGACAGGATGGCACTTCAAAAAAATAGTCCCCAGACAGCACATGATGCAAAGAAAAAAAGAGGCGCAATGAGGTAGCTGGGTGACTAAGCTAAGCGACCCAAGTGGCCGACACAAACACCTGGCCCATCTAGGAGTGGCACTGCAGTGTCAGACAGGATGGCACTTCAAAAAATAGTCCCCAGACAGCACATGATGCATAGAAAAAATTAGGCGCAATGAGGTAGCTGTGCGACTAAGCTAAGCGACCCAAGTGGCAGACACAAACACCTGGCCCATCTAGGAGTGGCATTGCAGTGTCAGACAGGATGACACTACAAAAAAATAGTCCCCAAACTGCACATGATGCAAATAAAAAAAGAGGCGCAATGAGGTAGCTGTGTGACTAAGCTAAGCGACCCAAGTGGCCGACACAAACACCTGGCCCATCTAGGAGTGGCACTGCAGTGTCAGACAGGATGGCACTTCAAAAAAATAGTCCCCAAACAGCACATGATGCAAAGAAAAAAAGAGGCGCAATGAGGTAGCTGTGTGACTAAGCTAAGCGACCCAAGTGGCCGACACAAACACCTGGCCCATCTAGGAGTGGCACTGCAGTGTCAGACAGGATGACACTTCAAAAAAATAGTCCCCAAACATCACATGATGCAAAGAAAAAAAGAGGCGTAATGAGGTAGCTGTGTGACTAAGCTAAGCGACCCAAGTGGCCGACACAAACACCTGGCCCATCTAGGAGTGGCACTGCAGTGTCAGACAGGATGGCACTTCAAAAAAATAGTCCCCAAACAGCACATGATGCAAAGAAAAAAAGAGGCGCAACGAGGTAGCTGTGTGACTAAGCTAAGCGACCCAAGTGGCCGACACAAACACCTGGCCCATCCAGGAGTGGCACTGCAGTGTTCAGGCAGGATGGCACTTCAAAAAAATAGTCCCCAAACAGCACATGAAGCAAAGAAAAAAGAGGCGCAATGAGGTAGCTTTGTGACTAAGCTAAGCGACCCAAGTGGCCGACACAAACACCTGGCCCATCCAGGAGTGGCACTGCAGTGTTCAGACAGGATTGCAATTCAAAAAAATAGTCCCCAAACAGCACATGAAGCAAAGAAAAAAGAGGCACAATGAGGTAGCTTTGTGACTAAGCTAAGCGACCCAAGTGGCCGACACAAACACCTGGCCCATCTAGGAGTGGCACTGCAGTGTCATACAGGATGGCACTTCAAAAAAATATTCCCCAAACAGCACATGAAGCAAAGAAAAAAAGAGGCGCAATGAGGTAGCTGTGTGACTAAGCTAAGCGACCCAAGTGGCCGACACAAACACCTGGCCCATCTAGGAGTGGGACTGCAGTGTCAGACAGTATGGCACTTCAAAAAAATAGTCCCCAAACAGCACATGAAGCAAAGAAAAAAAGAGGCGCAATGAGGTAGCTGTGTGACTAAGCTAAGCGACCCAAGTGGCCGACACAAACACCTGGCCCATCTAGGAGTGGCACTGCAGTGTCAGACAGGATGGCACTTCAAAAAAATAGTCCCCAGACAGCACAAGAAGCATAGAAAAAAATAGGCGCAATGAGGTAGCTGTGTTACTTAGCTAAGCGACCCAAGTGGCCGACACAAACACCTGGCACATCTAGGAGTGGCACTGCAGTGTCAGACAGGATAGCACTTCAAAAAAATAGTCCCCAAACAGCACATGAAGCAAAGAAAAAAAGAGGCGCAATGAGGTAGCTGTGTGACTAAGCTAAGCGACCCAAGTGGCCGACACAAACATCTGGCCCATCTAGGAGTGGCACTGCAGTGTCAGACAGGATGGCACTTCAAAAAAATAGTCCCCAGACAGCACATGAAGCAAAGAAAAAAAAGGCGCAATGAGGTAGCTGTGTGACTAAGCTAAGCGACCCAAGTGGCCGACACAAACACCTGGCCCTTCTAGGAGTGGCACTGCAGTGTCAGACAGGATGGCACTTCAAAAAAATAGTCCACAAACAGCACATGAAGCAAAGAAAAAAAGAGGCGCAATGAGGTAGATGTGTGACTAAGCTAAGCGACCCAAGTGGCCGACACAAACACCTGGCCCAACTAGGAGTGGCACTGCAGTGTCAGACAGGATGGCACTTCAAAAAAATAGTCCCCAAACAGCACATGAAACAAAGAAAAAAAGAGGTGCAATGAGGTAGCTGTGTGACTAAGTTAAGTGACCCAAGTGGCCGACACAAACACCTGACCCATCTAGGAGTGGCACTGTAGTGTCAGACAGGATGGCACTTCAAAAAAATATTCCCCAAACAGCACATGAAGCAAAGAAAAAAAGAGGCGCAATGAGGTAGCTGTGTGACTAAGCTAAGCGACCCAAGTGGCCGACACAAACACCTGGCCCATCTAGGAGTGGGACTGCAGTGTCAGACAGTATGGCACTTCAAAAAAATAGTCCCCAAACAGCACATGAAGCAAAGAAAAAAAGAGGTGCAATGAGGTAGCTGTGTGACTAAGCTAAGCGACCCAAGTGGCCGACACAAACACCTGGCCCATCTAGGAGTGGCACTGCAGTGTCAGACAGGATGGCACTTCAAAAAAATAGTCCCCAGACAGCACAAGATGCATAGAAAAAAATAGGTGCAATGAGGTAGCTGTGTTACTTGACTATGCGACCCAAGTGGCCGACACAAACACCTGGCCCATCTAGGAGTGGCACTGCAGTGTCAGACAGGATAGCACTTCAAAAAAATAGTCCCCAAACAGCACATGAAGCAAAGAAAAAAAGAGGCGCAATGAGGTAGCTGTGTGACTAAGCTAAGCGACCCAAGTGCCGACACAAACACCTGGCCCATCTAGGAGTGGCACTGCAGTGTCAGACAGGATGGCACTTCAAAAAAATAGTCCCCAAACAGCACATGAAGCAAAGAAAAAAAGAGGCGCAATGAGGTAGCTGTGTGACTAAGTTAAGCGACCCAAGTGGCCGACACAAACACCTGGCCCATCTAGGAGTGGCACTGCAGTGTCAGACAGGATGGCACTCCAAAAAAATAGTCCCCAAACAGCACATGATGCAAAGAAAAAAAGAGGCGCAATGAGGTAGCTGTGTGACTAAGCTAAGCGACCCAAGTGGCCGACACAAACACCTGGCCCATCTAGGAGTGGCACTGCAGTGTCAGACAGGATGGCACTTCAAAAAAATAGTCCCCAAACAGCACATGAAGCAATGAAAAAAATAGGCGCAATGAGGTAGCTGTGTGACTAAGCTAAGCGACCCAAGTGGCCGACACAAACACCTGGCCCATCTAGGAGTGGGACTGCAGTGTCAGACAGGATGGCACTTCAAAAAAATAGTCCCCAAACAGCACATGAAGCAAAGAAAAAAAGAGGCGCAATGAGGTAGCTGTGTGACTAAGCTAAGCGACCCAAGTGGCCGACACAAACACCTGGCCCATCTAGGAGTGGCACTGCAGTGTCAGACAGGATGGCACTTCAAAAAAATAGTCCCCAGACAGCACATGATGCATAGAAAAAAATAGGCGAATGAGGTAGCTGTGTTACTAAGCTAAGCGACCCAATTGGCCGACACAAACACCTGGCCCATCTAGGAGTGGCACTGCAGTGTCAGACAGGATAGCACTTCAAAAAAATAGTCCCCAAACAGCACATGATGCAAAGAAAAAAAGAGGCGCAATGAGGTAGCTGTGTGACTAAGCTAAGCGACCCAAGTGGCCGACACAAACACCTGGCCCATCTAGGAGTGGGACTGCAGTGTCAGACAGGATGGCACTTCAAAAAAATAGTCCCCAAACAGCACATGAAGCAAAGAAAAAAAGAGGCGCAATGAGGTAGCTGTGTGACTAAGCTAAGCGACCCAAGTGGCCGACACAAACACCTGGCCCATCTAGGAGTGGCACTGCAGTGTCAGACAGGATGGCACTTCAAAAAAATAGTCCCCAGACAGCACATGATGCATAGAAAAAAATAGGCGAATGAGGTAGCTGTGTTACTAAGCTAAGCGACCCAATTGGCCGACACAAACACCTGGCCCATCTAGGAGTGGCACTGCAGTGTCAGACAGGATAGCACTTCAAAAAAATAGTCCCCAAACAGCACATGATGCAAAGAAAAAAAGAGGCGCAATGAGGTAGCTGTGTGACTAAGCTAAGCGACCCAAGTGGCCGACACAAACACCTGGCCCATCTAGGAGTGGCACTGCAGTGTCAGACAGGATGGCACTTAAAAAAAATAGTCCCCAAACAGCACATGAAGCAAAGAAAAAAAGAGGCGCAATGAGGTAGCTGTGTGACTAAGCTAAGCGACCCAAGTGGCCGACACAAACACCTGGCCCATCTAGGAGTGGCACTGCAGTGTCAGACAGGATGGCACTTCAAAAAAATAGTCCCCAAACAGCACATGATGCAAAGAAAAAAAGAGGCGCAATGAGGTAGCTGTGTGACTAAGCTAAGCGACCCAAGTGGCCGACACAAACACCTGGCCCATCTAGGAGTGGCACTTCAGTGTCAGACAGGATGGCACTTCAAAAAAATAGTCCCCAAACAGCACATGAAGCAAAGAAAAAAAGAGGCACAATGAGGTAGCTGTGTGACTAAGCTAAGCGACCCAAGTGGCCGACACAAACACCTGGCCCATCTAGGAGTGGCATTGCAGTGTAAGACAGGATGGCACTTCAAAAAAATAGTCCCCAAACAGCACATGAAGCAAAGAAAAAAAGAGGCGCAATGAGGTAGCTGTGTGACTAAGCTAAGCGACCCAAGTGGCTGACACAAACACCTGGCCCATCTAGGAGTGGCACTGCAGTGTCAGACAGGATGGCACTTCAAAAAAATAGTCCCCAAACAGCACATGAAGCAAAGAAAAAAAGAGGCGCAATGAGGTAGCTGTGTGACTAAGCTAAGCGACCCAAGTGGCCGACACAAACACCTGGCCCATCTAGGAGTGGCACTGCAGTGTATAGACAGGATGGCACTTCAAAAAAATAGTCCCCAAACAGCACATGAAGCAAAGAAAAAAAGAGGCGCAATGAGGTAGCTGTGTGACTAAGCTAAGCGACCCAAGTGGCCGACACAAACACCTGGCCCATCTAGGAGTGGCACTGCAGTGTCAGACAGGATGGCACTTCAAAAAAATAGTCCACAAAAAGCACATGAAGCAAAGAAAAAAAGAGGCACAATGAGGTAGCTGTGTGAGACTAAGCTAAGCGACCCAAGTGGCCGACACAAACACCTGGCCCATCTAGGAGTGGCACTGCAGTGTCAGACAGGATGGCACTTAAAAAAAATAGCCCCCAAACAGCACATGATGCAAAGAAAAAAAGAGGCGCAATGAGGTAGCTGTGTGACTAAGCTAAGCGACCCAAGTGGCCGACACAAACACCTGGCCCATCTAGGAGTGGCACTGCAGTGTCAGACAGGATGGCACTTCAAAAAAATAGTCCCCAGACAGCACATGAAGCAAAGAAAAAAAGAGGCGCAATGAGGTAGCTGTGTGACTAAGCTAAGCGACCCAAGTGGCCGACACAAACACCTGGCCCATCTAGGAGTGGCACTGCAGTGTCAGACAGGATGGCACTTCAAAAAAATAGTCCCCAAACAGCACATGAAGCAAAGAAAAAAAGAGGTGCAATGAGGTAGCTATGTGACTAAGCTAAGCGACCCAAGTGGCCGACACAAACACCTGGCCCATCTAGGAGTGGCACTGCAGTGTCAGACAGGATGGCACTTCAAAAAAATAGTCCCCAAACAGCACATGAAGCAAAGAAAAAAAGAGGCGCAATGAGGTAGCTGTGTGACTAAGCTAAGCGACCCAAGTGGCCGACACAAACACCTGGCCCATCTAGGAGTGGCACTGCAGTGTCAGACAGGATGGCACTTCAAAAAAATAGTCCCCAGACAGCACATGATGCATAGAAAAAAATAGGCGCAATGAGGTAGCTGTGTGACTAAGCTAAGCGACCCAAGTGGCCGACACAAACACCTGGCCCATCTAGGAGTGGGACTGCAGTGTCAGACAGTATGGCACTTCAAAAAAATAGTCCCCAAACAGCACATGAAGCAAAGAAAAAAAGAGGTGCAATGAGGTAGCTGTGTGACTAAGCTAAGCGACCCAAGTGGCCGACACAAACACCTGGCCCATCTAGGAGTGGCACTGCAGTGTCAGACAGGATGGCACTTCAAAAAAATAGTCCCCAGACAGCACAAGATGCATAGAAAAAAATAGGCGCAATGAGGTAGCTGTGTTACTTGACTATGCGACCCAAGTGGCCGACACAAACACCTGGCCCATCTAGGAGTGGCACTGCAGTGTCAGACAGGATATCACTTCAAAAAAGTAGTCCCCAAACAGCACATGAAGCAAAGAAAAAAAGAGGCGCAATGAGGTAGCTGTGTGACTAAGCTAAGCGACCCAAGTGGCCGACAAAAACACCTGGCCCATCTAGGAGTGGCACTGCAGTGTCAGACAGGATGGCACTTCAAAAAAATAGTCCCCAAACAGCACATGAAGCAAAGAAAAAAAGAGGCGCAATGAGGTAGCTGTGTGACTAAGCTAAGCGACCCAAGTGGCCGACACAAACACCTGGCCCATCTAGGAGTGGCACTGCAGTGTCAGACAGGATGGCACTTCAAAAAAATAGTCCCCAAACAGCACATGAAGCAAAGAAAAAAATAGGCGCAATGAGGTAGCTGTGTGACTAAGCTAAGCGACCCAAGTGGCCGACACAAACACCTGGCCCATCTAGGAGTGGGACTGCAGTGTCCGACAGGATGGCACTTAAAAAAATAGTCCCCAAACAGCACATGAAGCAAAGAAAAAAAGAGGCGCAATGAGGTAGCTGTGTGACTAAGCTAAGCGACCCAAGTGGCCGACACAAACACCTGGCCCATCTAGGAGTGGCACTGCAGTGTCAGACAGGATGGCACTTCAATAAAAAAGTCCCCAGACAGCACATGATGCATAGAAAAAAATAGGCGAATGAGGTAGCTGTGTTACTAAGCTAAGCGACCCAAGTGGCCGACACAAACACCTGGCCCATCTAGGAGTGGCACTGCAGTGTCAGACAGGATAGCACTTCAAAAAAATAGTCCCCAAACAGCACATGATGCAAAGAAAAAAAGAGGCGCAATGAGGTAGCTGTGTGACTAAGCTAAGCGACCCAAGTGGCCGACACAAACACCTGGCCCATCTAGGAGTGGGACTGCAGTGTCAGACAGGATGGCACTTAAAAAAAATAGTCCCCAAACAGCACATGAAGCAAAGAAAAAAAGAGGCGCAATGAGGTAGCTGTGTGACTAAGCTAAGCGACCCAAGTGGCCGACACAAACACCTGGCCCATCTAGGAGTGGCACTGCAGTGTCAGACAGGATGGCACTTCAAAAAAATAGTCCCCAAACAGCACATGATGCAAAGAAAAAAAGAGGCGCAATGAGGTAGCTGTGTGACCAAGCTAAGCGACCCAAGTGGCCGACACAAACACCTGGCCCATCTAGGAGTGGCACTGCAGTGTCAGACAGGATGGCACTTCAATAAAATAGTCCCCAGACAGCACATGATGCATAGAAAAAAATAGGCGAATGAGGTAGCTGTGTTACTAAGCTAAGTGACCCAAGTGGCCGACACAAACACCTGGCCCATCTAGGAGTGGCACTGCAGTGTCAGACAGGATAGCACTTCAAAAAAAATAGTCCCCAAACAGCACATGATGCAAAGAAAAAAAGAGGCGCAATGAGGTAGCTGTGTGACTAAGCTAAGCGACCCAAGTGGCCGACACAAACACCTGGCCCATCTAGGAGTGGCACTGCAGTGTCAGACAGGATGGCACTTAAAAAAAATAGTCCCCAAACAGCACATGAAGCAAAGAAAAAAAGAGGCGCAATGAGGTAGCTGTGTGACTAAGCTAAGCGACCCAAGTGGCCGACACAAACACCTGGCCCATCTAGGAGTGGCACTGCAGTGTCAGACAGGATGGCACTTCAAAAAAATAGTCCCCAAACAGCACATGATGCAAAGAAAAAAAGAGGCGCAATGAGGTAGCTGTGTGACTAAGCTAAGCGACCCAAGTGGCCGACACAAACACCTGGCCCATCTAGGAGTGGCACTGCAGTGTCAGACAGGATGGCACTTCAAAAAAATAGTCCCCAAACAGCACATGAAGCAAAGAAAAAAAGAGGCACAATGAGGTAGCTGTGTGACTAAGCTAAGCGACCCAAGTGGCCGACACAAACACCTGGCCCATCTAGGAGTGGCATTGCAGTGTCAGACAGGATGGCACTTCACAAAAATAGTCCCCAAACAGCACATGAAGCAAAGAAAAAAAGAGGCGCAATGAGGTAGCTGTGTGACTAAGCTAAGCGACCCAAGTGGCTGACACAAACACCTGGCCCATCTAGGAGTGGCACTGCAGTGTCAGACAGGATGGCACTTCAAAAAAATAGTCCCCAAACAGCACATGTAGCAAAGAAAAAAAGAGGCGCAATGAGGTAGCTGTGTGACTAAGCTAAGCGACCCAAGTGGCCGACACAAACACCTGGCCCATCTAGGAGTGGCACTGCAGTGTATAGACAGGATGGCACTTCAAAAAAATAGTCCCTAAACAGCACATGAAGCAAAGAAAAAAAGAGGGCAATGAGGTAGCTGTGTGACTAAGCTAAGCGACCCAAGTGGCCGACACAAACACCTGGCCCATCTAGGAGTGGCATTACAGTGTCAGACAGGATGGCACTTCAAAAAAATAGTCCCCAAACAGCACATGAAGCAAAGAAAAAAAGAGGCGCAATGAGGTAGCTGTGTGACTAAGCTAAGCGACCCAAGTGGCTGACACAAACACCTGGCCCATCTAGGAGTGGCACTGCAGTGTCAGACAGGATGGCACTTCAAGAAAATAGTCCACAAAAAGCACATGAAGCAAAGAAAAAAAGAGGCACAATGAGGTAGCTGTGTGAGACTAAGCTAAGCGACCCAAGTGGCCGACACAAACACCTGGCCCATCTAGGAGTGGCACTGCAGTGTCAGACAGGATGGCACTTAAAAAAAATAGCCCCCAAACAGCACATGATGCAAAGAATAAAAGAGGCGCAATGAGGTAGCTGTGTGACTAAGCTAAGCGACCCAAGTGGCCGACACAAACACCTGGCCCATCTAGGAGTGGCACTGCAGTGTCAGACAGGATGGCACTTCAAAAAAATAGTCCCCAGACAGCACATGAAGCAAAGAAAAAAAGAGGCACAATGAGGTAGCTGTGTGACTAAGCTAAGCGACCCAAGTGGCCGACACAAACACCTGGCCCATCTAGGAGTGGCACTGCAGTGTCAGACAGGATGGCACTTCAAAAAAATAGTCCACAAACAGCACATGAAGCAAAGAAAAAAAATAGGCGCAATGAGGTAGCTGTGTGACTAAGCTAAGCGACCCAAGTGGCCGACACAAACACCTGGCCCATCTAGGAGTGGCACTGCAGTGTCAGACAGGATGGCACTTCAAAAAAACAGTCCCCAAACAGCACATGAAGCAAAGAAAAAAAGAGGTGCAATGAGGTAGCTGTGTGACTAAGCTAAGCGACCCAAGTGGCCGACACAAACACCTGGCCCATCTAGGAGTGGCACTGCAGTGTCAGACAGGATGGCACTTCAAAAAAATAGTCCCCAGACAGCACATGATGCAAAGAAAAAAAGAGGCGCAATGAGGTAGCTGTGTGACTAAGCTAAGTGACCCAAGTGGCCGACACAAACACCTGGCCCATCTAGGAGTGGCACTGCAGTGTCAGACAGGATGGCACTTCAAAAAAATAGTCCCCAAACAGCACATGAAGCAAAGAAAAAAAGAGGCGCAATGAGGTAGCTGTGTGACTAAGCTAAGCGACCCAAGTGGCCGACACAAACACCTGGCCCATCTAGGAGTGGCATTGCAGTGTCAGACAGGATGACACTACAAAAAAATAGTCCCCAAACTGCACATGATGCAAATAAAAAAAGAGGCGCAATGAGGTAGCTGTGTGACTAAGCTAAGCGACCCAAGTGGCCGACACAAACACCTGGCCCATCTAGGAGTGGCACTGCAGTGTCAGACAGGATGGCACTTCAAAAAAATAGTCCCCAAACAGCACATGATGCAAAGAAAAAAAGAGGCGCAATGAGGTAGCTGTGTGACTAAGCTAAGCGACCCAAGTGGCCGACACAAACACCTGGCCCATCTAGGAGTGGCACTGCAGTGTCAGACAGGATGACACTTCAAAAAAATAGTCCCCAAACATCACATGATGCAAAGAAAAAAAGAGGCGTAATGAGGTAGCTGTGTGACTAAGCTAAGCGACCCAAGTGGCTGACACAAACACCTGGCCCATCTAGGAGTGGCACTGCAGTGTTCAGACAGGATGGCAATTCAAAAAAATAGTCCCCAAACAGCACATGAAGCAAAGAAAAAAGAGGCGCAATGAGGTAGCTGTGTGACTAAGCTAAGCGACCCAAGTGGCCGACACAAACACCTGGCCCATCTAGGAGTGGGACTGCAGTGTCAGACAGTATGGCACTTCAAAAAAATAGTCCCCAAACAGCACATGAAGCAAAGAAAAAAAGAGGTGCATAGAGGTAGCTGTGTGACTAAGCTAAGCGACCCAAGTGGCCGACACAAACACCTGGCCCATCTAGGAGTGGCACTGCAGTGTCAGACAGGATGGCACTTCAAAAAAATAGTCCCCAGACAGCACAAGATGCATAGAAAAAAATAGGCGCAACGAGGTAGCTGTGTTACTTGACTATGCGACCCAAGTGGCCGACACAAACACCTGGCCCATCTAGGAGTGGCACTGCAGTGTCAGACAGGATAGCACTTCAAAAAAATAGTCCCCAAACAGCACATGAAGCAAAGAAAAAAAGAGGCGCAATGAGGTAGCTGTGTGACTAAGCTAAGCGACCCAAGTGGCCGACACAAACACCTGGCCCATCTAGGAGTGGCACTGCAGTGTCAGACAGGATGGCACTTCAACAAAATAGTCCCCAAACAGCACATGAAGCAAAGAAAAAAAGAGGCGCAATGAGGTAGCCGTGTGACTAAGTTAAGCGACCCAAGTGGCCGACACAAACACCTGGCCCATCTAGGAGTGGCACTGCAGTGTCAGACAGGATGGCACTCCAAAAAAATAGTCCCCAAACAGCACATGATGCAAAGAAAAAAAGAGGCGCAATGAGGTAGCTGTGTGACTAAGCTAAGCGACCCAAGTGGCCGACACAAACACCTGGCCCATCTAGGAGTGGCACTGCAGTGTCAGACAGGATGGCACTTCAATAAAATAGTCCCCAGACAGCACATGATGCATAGAAAAAAATAGGCGAATGAGGTGGCTGTGTTACTAAGCTAAGCGACCCAAGTGGCAGACACAAACACCTGGCCCATCTAGGAGTGGCACTGCAGTGTCAGACAGGATAGCACTTCAAAAAAATAGTCCCCAAACAGCACATGATGCAAAGAAAAAAAGAGGCGCAATGAGGTAGCTGTGTGACTAAGCTAAGCGACCCAAGTGGCCGACACAAACACCTGGCCCATCTAGGAGTGGCACTGCAGTGTCAGACAGGATGGCACTTAAAAAAAATAGTCCCCAAACTGCACATGAAGCAAAGAAAAAAAGAGGCGCAATGAGGTAGCTGTGTGACTAAGCTAAGCGACCCAAGTGGCCGACACAAACACCTGGCCCATCTAGGAGTGGCACTGCAGTGTCAGACAGGATGGCACTTCAAAAAAATAGTCCCCAAACAGCACATGATGCAAAGAAAAAAAGAGGCGCAATGAGGTAGCTGTGTGACTAAGCTAAGCGACCCAAGTGGCCGACACAAACACCTGGCCCATCTAGGAGTGGCACTGCAGTGTCAGACAGGATGAAACTTCAAAAAAATAGTCCCCAAACAGCACATGAAGCAAAGAAAAAAAGAGGCACAATGAGGTAGCTGTGTGACTAAGCTAAGCGACCCAAGTGGCCGACACAAACACCTGGCCCATCTAGGAGTGGCATTGCAGTGTCAGACAGGATGGCACTTCAAAAAAATAGTCCCCAAACAGCACATGAAGCAAAGAAAAAAAGAGGCGCAATGAGGTAGCTGTGTGACTAAGCTAAGCGACCCAAGTGGCTGACACAAACACCTGGCCCATCTAGGAGTGGCACTGCAGTGTCAGACAGGATGGCACTTCAAAAAAATAGTCCCCAAACAGCACATGAAGCAAAGAAAAAAAGAGGAGCAATGAGGTAGCTGTGTGACTAAGCTAAGCGACCCAAGTGGCCGACACAAACACCTGGCCCATCTAGGAGTGGCACTGCAGTGTATAGACAGGATGGCACTTCAAAAAAATAGTCCCTAAACAGCACATGAAGCAAAGAAAAAAAGAGGCGCAATGAGGTAGCTGTGTGACTAAGCTAAGCGACCCAAGTGGCCGACACAAACACCTGGCCCATCTAGGAGTGGCATTGCAGTGTCAGACAGGATGGCACTTCAAAAAAATAGTCCCCAAACAGCACATGAAGCAAAGAAAAAAAGAGGCGCAATGAGGTAGCTGTGTGACTAAGCTAAGCGACCCAAGTGGCTGACACAAACACCTGGCCCATCTAGGAGTGGCACTGCAGTGTCAGACAGGATGGCACTTCAAGAAAATAGTCCACAAAAAGCACATGAAGCAAAGAAAAAAAGAGGCACAATGAGGTAGCTGTGTGAGACTAAGCTAAGCGACCCAAGTGGCCGACACAAACACCTGGCCCATCTAGGAGTGGCACTGCAGTGTCAGACAGGATGGCACTTAAAAAAAATAGCCCCCAAACAGCACATGATGCAAAGAAAAAAAGAGGCGCAATGAGGTAGCTGTGTGACTAAGCTAAGCGACCCAAGTGGCCGACACAAACACCTGGCCCATCTAGGAGTGGCACTGCAGTGTCAGACAGGATGTCACTTCAAAAAAATAGTCCCCAGACAGCACATGAAGCAAAGAAAAAAAGAGGCGCAATGAGGTAGCTGTGTGACTAAGCTAAGCGACCCAAGTGGCAGACACAAACACCTGGCCCATCTAGGAGTGGCACTGCAGTGTCAGACAGGATGGCACTTCAAAAAAATAGTCCACAAACAGCACATGAAGCAAAGAAAAAAAATAGGCGCAATGAGGTAGCTGTGTGACTAAGCTAAGCGACCCAAGTGGCCGACACAAACACCTGGCCCATCTAGGAGTGGCACTGCAGTGTCAGACAGGATGGCACTTCAAAAAAATTAGTCCCCAAACAGCACATGAAGCAAAGAAAAAAAGAGGTGCAATGAGGTAGCTGTGTGACTAAGCTAAGCGACCCAAGTGGCCGACACAAACACCTGGCCCATCTAGGAGTGGCACTGCAGTGTCAGACAGGATGGCACTTCAAAAAAATAGTCCCCAGACAGCACATGATGCAAAGAAAAAAAGAGGCGCAATGAGGTAGCTGTGTGACTAAGCTAAGCGACCCAAGTGGCTGACACAAACACCTGGCCCATCTAGGAGTGGCACTGCAGTGTCAGACAGGATGGCACTTCAAAAAAATAGTCCCCAAACAGCACATGATGCAAAGAAAAAAAGAGGCGCAATGAGGTAGCTGTGTGACTAAGCTAAGCGACCCAAGTGGCCGACACAAACACCTGGCCCATCTAGGAGTGGCACTGCAGTGTCAGACAGGATGACACTTCAAAAAAATAGTCCCCAAACATCACATGATGCAAAGAAAAAAAGAGGCGTAATGAGGTAGCTGTGTGACTAAGCTAAGCGACCCAAGTGGCCGACACAAACACCTGGCCCATCTAGGAGTGGCACTGCAGTGTTCAGACAGGATGGCAATTCAAAAAAATAGTCCCCAAACAGCACATGAAGCAAAGAAAAAAGAGGCGCAATGAGGTAGCTGTGTGACTAAGCTAAGCGACCCAAGTGGCCGACACAAACACCTGGCCCATCTAGGAGTGGGACTGCAGTGTCAGACAGTATGGCACTTCAAAAAAATAGTCCCCAAACAGCACATGAAGCAAAGAAAAAAAGAGGTGCAATGAGGTAGCTGTGTGACTAAGCTAAGCGACCCAAGTGGCCGACACAAACACCTGGCCCATCTAGGAGTGGCACTGCAGTGTCAGACAGGATGGCACTTCAAAAAAATAGTCCCCAGACAGCACAAGATGCATAGAAAAAAATAGGCGCAACGAGGTAGCTGTGTTACTTGACTATGCGACCCAAGTGGCCGACACAAACACCTGGCCCATCTAGGAGTGGCACTGCAGTGTCAGACAGGATGGCACTTCAAAAAAATAGTCCCCAAACAGCACATGAAGCAAAGAAAAAAAGAGGCGCAATGAGGTAGCCGTGTGACTAAGTTAAGCGACCCAAGTGGCCGACACAAACACCTGGCCCATCTAGGAGTGGCACTGCAGTGTCAGACAGGATGGCACTCCAAAAAAATAGTCCCCAAACAGCACATGATGCAAAGAAAAAAAGAGGCGCAATGAGGTAGCTGTGTGACTAAGCTAAGCGACCCAAGTGGCCGACACAAACACCTGGCCCATCTAGGAGTGGCACTGCAGTGTCAGACAGGATGGCACTTCAATAAAATAGTCCCCAGACAGCACATGATACATAGAAAAAAATAGGCGAATGAGGTGGCTGTGTTACTAAGCTAAGCGACCCAAGTGGCCGACACAAACACCTGGCCCATCTAGGAGTGGCACTGCAGTGTCAGACAGGATAGCACTTCAAAAAAATAGTCCCCAAACAGCACATGATGCAAAGAAAAAAAGAGGCGCAATGAGGTAGCTGTGTGACTAAGCTAAGCGACCCAAGTGGCCGACACAAACACCTGGCCCATCTAGGAGTGGCACTGCAGTGTCAGACAGGATGGCACTTAAAAAAAATAGTCCCCAAACAGCACATGAAGCAAAGAAAAAAAGAGGCGCAATGAGGTAGCTGTGTGACTAAGCTAAGCGACCCAAGTGGCCGACACAAACACCTGGCCCATCTAGGAGTGGCACTGCAGTGTCAGACAGGATGGCACTTCAAAAAAATAGTCCCCAAACAGCACATGATGCAAAGAAAAAAAGAGGCGCAATGAGGTAGCTGTGTGACTAAGCTAAGCGACCCAAGTGGCCGACACAAACACCTGGCCCATCTAGGAGTGGCACTGCAGTGTCAGACAGGATGAAACTTCAAAAAAATAGTCCCCAAACAGCACATGAAGCAAAGAAAAAAAGAGGCACAATGAGGTAGCTGTGTGACTAAGCTAAGCGACCCAAGTGGCCGACACAAACACCTGGCCCATCTAGGAGTGGCATTGCAGTGTCAGACAGGATGGCACTTCAAAAAAATAGTCCCCAAACAGCACATGAAGCAAAGAAAAAAAGAGGAGCAATGAGGTAGCTGTGTGACTAAGCTAAGCGACCCAAGTGGCCGACACAAACACCTGGCCCATCTAGGAGTGGCACTGCAGTGTATAGACAGGATGGCACTTCAAAAAAATAGTCCCTAAACAGCACATGAAGCAAAGAAAAAAAGAGGCGCAATGAGGTAGCTGTGTGACTAAGCTAAGCGACCCAAGTGGCCGACACAAACACCTGGCCCATCTAGGAGTGGCATTGCAGTGTCAGACAGGATGGCACTTCAAAAAAATAGTCCCCAAACAGCACATGAAGCAAAGAAAAAAAGAGGCGCAATGAGGTAGCTGTGTGACTAAGCTAAGCGACCCAAGTGGCTGACACAAACACCTGGCCCATCTAGGAGTGGCACTGCAGTGTCAGACAGGATGGCACTTCAAGAAAATAGTCCACAAAAAGCACATGAAGCAAAGAAAAAAAGAGGCACAATGAGGTAGCTGTGTGAGACTAAGCTAAGCGACCCAAGTGGCCGACACAAACACCTGGCCCATCTAGGAGTGGCACTGCAGTGTCAGACAGGATGGCACTTAAAAAAAATAGCCCCAAAACAGCACATGATGCAAAGAAAAAAAGAGGCGCAATGAGGTAGCTGTGTGACTAAGCTAAGCGACCCAAGTGGCCGACACAAACACCAGGCCCATCTAGGAGTGGCACTGCAGTGTCAGACAGGATGTCACTTCAAAAAAATAGTCCCCAGACAGCACATGAAGCAAAGAAAAAAAGAGGCGCAATGAGGTAGCTGTGTGACTAAGCTAAGCGACCCAAGTGGCAGACACAAACACCTGGCCCATCTAGGAGTGGCACTGCAGTGTCAGACAGGATGGCACTTCAAAAAAATAGTCCACAAACAGCACATGAAGCAAAGAAAAAAAATAGGCGCAATGAGGTAGCTGTGTGACTAAGCTAAGCGACCCAAGTGGCCGACACAAACACCTGGCCCATCTAGGAGTGGCACTGCAGTGTCAGACAGGATGGCACTTCAAAAAAATTAGTCCCCAAACAGCACATGAAGCAAAGAAAAAAAGAGGTGCAATGAGGTAGCTGTGTGACTAAGCTAAGCGACCCAAGTGGCCGACACAAACACCTGGCCCATCTAGGAGTGGCACTGCAGTGTCAGACAGGATGGCACTTCAAAAAAATAGTCCCCAGACAGCACATGATGCAAAGAAAAAAAGAGGCGCAATGAGGTAGCTGTGTGACTAAGCTAAGCGACCCAAGTGGCCGACACAAACACCTGGCCCATCTAGGAGTGGCACTGCAGTGTCAGACAGGATGGCACTTCAAAAAAATAGTCCCCAAACAGCACATGAAGCAAAGAAAAAAAGAGGCGCAATGAGGTAGCTGTGTGACTAAGCTAAGCGACCCAAGTGGCCGACACAAACACCTGGCCCATCTAGGAGTGGCACTGCAGTGTCAGACAGGATGGCACTTCAAAAAAATAGTCCCCAGACAGCACATGATGCATAGAAAAAAATAGGCGCAATGAGGTAGCTGTGCGACTAAGCTAAGCGACCCAAGTGGCCGACACAAATACCTGGCCCATCTAGGAGTGGCATTGCAGTGTCAGACAGGATGACACTACAAAAAAATAGTCCCCAAACTGCACATGATGCAAATAAAAAAAGAGGCGCAATGAGGTAGCTGTGTGACTAAGCTAAGCGACCCAAGTGGCCGACACAAACACCTGGCCCATCTAGGAGTGGCACTGCAGTGTCAGACAGGATGGCACTTCAAAAAAATAGTCCCCAAACAGCACATGATGCAAAGAAAAAAAGAGGCGCAATGAGGTAGCTGTGTGACTAAGCTAAGCGACCCAAGTGGCCGACACAAACACCTGGCCCATCTAGGAGTGGCACTGCAGTGTCAGACAGGATGACACTTCAAAAAAATAGTCCCCAAACATCACATGATGCAAAGAAAAAAAGAGGCGTAATGAGGTAGCTGTGTGACTAAGCTAAGCGACACAAGTGGCCGACACAAACACCTGGCCCATCTAGGAGTGGCACTGCAGTGTCAGACAGGATGGCACTTCAAAAAAATAGTCCCCAAACAGCACATGATGCAAAGAAAAAAAGAGGCGCAACGAGGTAGCTGTGTGACTAAGCTAAGCGACCCAAGTGGCCGACACAAACACCTGGCCCATCCAGGAGTGGCACTGCAGTGTTCAGACAGGATGGCAATTCAAAAAAATAGTCCCCAAACAGCACATGAAGCAAAGAAAAAAGAGGCGCAATGAGGTAGCTGTGTGACTAAGCTAAGCGACCCAAGTGGCCGACACAAACACCTGGCCCATCTAGGAGTGGCATTGCAGTGTCAGACAGGATGACACTACAAAAAAATAGTCCCCAAACTGCACATGATGCAAATAAAAAAAGAGGCGCAATGAGGTAGCTGTGTGACTAAGCTAAGCGACCCAAGTGGCCGACACAAACACCTGGCCCATCTAGGAGTGGCACTGCAGTGTCAGACAGGATGGCACTTCAAAAAAATAGTCCCCAAACAGTACATGATGCAAAGAAAAAAAGAGGCGCAATGAGGTAGCTGTGTGACTAAGCTAAGCGACCCAAGTGGCCGACACAAACACCTGGCCCATCTAGGAGTGGCACTGCAGTGTCAGACAGGATGACACTTCAAAAAAATAGTCCCCAAACATCACATGATGCAAAGAAAAAAAGAGGCGTAATGAGGTAGCTGTGTGACTAAGCTAAGCGACCCAAGTGGCCGACACAAACACCTGGCCCATCTAGGAGTGGCACTGCAGTGTCAGACAGGATGGCACTTCAAAAAAATAGTCCCCAAACAGCACATGATGCAAAGAAAAAAAGAGGCGCAACGAGGTAGCTGTGTGACTAAGCTAAGCGACCCAAGTGGCCGACACAAACACCTGGCCCATCCAGGAGTGGCACTGCAGTGTTCAGACAGGATGGCAATTCAAAAAAATAGTCCCCAAACAGCACATGAAGCAAAGAAAAAAGAGGCGCAATGAGGTAGCTGTGTGACTAAGCTAAGCGACCCAAGTGGCCGACACAAACACCTGGCCCATCCAGGAGTGGCACTGCAGTGTCAGACAGGATGACACTTCAAAAAAATAGTCCCCAAACATCACATGATGCAAAGAAAAAAAGAGGCGTAATGAGGTAGCTGTGTGACTAAGCTAAGCGACCCAAGTGGCCGACACAAACACCTGGCCCATCTAGGAGTGGCACTGCAGTGTCAGACAGGATGGCACTTCAAAAAAATAGTCCCCAAACAGCACATGAAGCAAAGAAAAAAGAGGCGCAATGAGGTAGCTGTGTGACTAAGCTAAGCGACCCAAGTGGCCGACACAAACACCTGGCCCATCTAGGAGTGGCACTGCAGTGTCAGACAGGATGGCACTTCAAAAAAATAGTCCCCAGACAGCACAAGATGCATAGAAAAAAATAGGCGCAATGAGGTAGCTGTGTTACTTAGCTAAGCGACCCAAGTGGCCGACACAAACACCTGGCCCATCTAGGAGTGGCACTGCAGTGTCAGACAGGATAGCACTTCAAAAAAATAGTCCCCAAACAGCACATGAAGCAAAGAAAAAATGAGGCGCAATGAGGTAGCTGTGTGACTAAGCTAAGCGACCCAAGTGGCCGACACAAACACCTGGCCCATCTAGGAGTGGCACTGCAGTGTCAGAAAGGATGGCACTTCAAAAAAATAATCCCCAAACAGCACATGAAGCAAAGAAAAAAAGAGGCGCAATGAGGTAGCTGTGTGACTAAGCTAAGCGACCCAAGTGGCCGACACAAACACCTGGCCCATCTAGGAGTGGCATTGCAGTGTCAGACAGGATGACACTACAAAAAAATAGTCCCCAAACTGCACATGATGCAAATAAAAAAAGAGGCGCAATGAGGTAGCTGTGTGACTAAGCTAAGCGACCCAAGTGGCCGACACAAACACCTGGCCCATCTAGGAGTGGCACTGCAGTGTCAGACAGGATGGCACTTCAAAAAAATAGTCCCCAAACAGCACATGATGCAAAGAAAAAAAGAGGCGCAATGAGGTAGCTGTGTGACTAAGCTAAGCGACCCAAGTGGCCGACACAAACACCTTGCCCATCTAGGAGTGGCACTGCAGTGTCAGACAGGATGACACTTCAAAAAAATAGTCCCCAAACATCACATGATGCAAAGAAAAAAAGAGGCGTAATGAGGTAGCTGTGTGACTAAGCTAAGCGACCCAAGTGGCCGACACAAACACCTGGCCCATCCAGGAGTGGCACTGCAGTGTTCAGACAGGATGGCACTTCAAAAAAATAGTCCCCAAACAGCACATGAAGCAAAGAAAAAAGAGGCGCAATGAGGTAGCTTTGTGACTAAGCTAAGCGACCCAAGTGGCCGACACAAACACCTGGCCCATCCAGGAGTGGCACTGCAGTGTTCAGACAGGATGGCAATTCAAAAAAATAGTCCCCAAACAGCACATGAAGCAAAGAAAAAAGAGGCGCAATGAGGTAGCTTTGTGACTAAGCTAAGCGACCCAAGTGGCCGACACAAACACCTGGCCCATCTAGGAGTGGCACTGCAGTGTCATACAGGATGGCACTTCAAAAAAATAGTCCCCAAACAGCACATGATGCAAAGAAAAAAAGAGGCGCAATGAGGTAGCTGTGTGACTAAGTTAAGTGACCCAAGTGGCCGACACAAACACCTGACCCATCTAGGAGTGGCACTGTAGTGTCAGACAGGATGGCACTTCAAAAAAATATTCCCCAAACAGCACATGAAGCAAAGAAAAAAAGAGGCGCAATGAGGTAGCTGTGTGACTAAGCTAAGCGACCCAAGTGGCCGACACAAACACCTGGCCCATCTAGGAGTGGGACTGCAGTGTCAGACAGTATGGCACTTCAAAAAAATAGTCCCCAAACAGCACATGAAGCAAAGAAAAAATGAGGCGCAATGAGGTAGCTGTGTGACTAAGCTAAGCGACCCAAGTGGCCGACACAAACACCTGGCCCATCTAGGAGTGGCACTGCAGTGTCAGAAAGGATGGCACTTCAAAAAAATAATCCCCAAACAGCACATGAAGCAAAGAAAAAAAGAGGCGCAATGAGGTAGCTGTGTGACTAAGCTAAGCGACCCAAGTGGCCGACACAAACACCTGGCCCATCTAGGAGTGGCATTGCAGTGTCAGACAGGATGACACTACAAAAAAATAGTCCCCAAACTGCACATGATGCAAATAAAAAAAGAGGCGCAATGAGGTAGCTGTGTGACTAAGCTAAGCGACCCAAGTGGCCGACACAAACACCTGGCCCATCTAGGAGTGGCACTGCAGTGTCAGACAGGATGGCACTTCAAAAAAATAGTCCCCAAACAGCACATGATGCAAAGAAAAAAAGAGGCGCAATGAGGTAGCTGTGTGACTAAGCTAAGCGACCCAAGTGGCCGACACAAACACCTTGCCCATCTAGGAGTGGCACTGCAGTGTCAGACAGGATGACACTTCAAAAAAAAAGTCCCCAAACATCACATGATGCAAAGAAAAAAAGAGGCGTAATGAGGTAGCTGTGTGACTAAGCTAAGCGACCCAAGTGGCCGACACAAACACCTGGCCCATCCAGGAGTGGCACTGCAGTGTTCAGACAGGATGGCACTTCAAAAAAATAGTCCCCAAACAGCACATGAAGCAAAGAAAAAAGAGGCGCAATGAGGTAGCTTTGTGACTAAGCTAAGCGACCCAAGTGGCCGACACAAACACCTGGCCCATCCAGGAGTGGCACTGCAGTGTTCAGACAGGATGGCAATTCAAAAAAATAGTCCCCAAACAGCACATGAAGCAAAGAAAAAAGAGGCGCAATGAGGTAGCTTTGTGACTAAGCTAAGCGACCCAAGTGGCCGACACAAACACCTGGCCCATCTAGGAGTGGCACTGCAGTGTCATACAGGATGGCACTTCAAAAAAATAGTCCCCAAACAGCACATGATGCAAAGAAAAAAAGAGGCGCAATGAGGTAGCTGTGTGACTAAGTTAAGTGACCCAAGTGGCCGACACAAACACCTGACCCATCTAGGAGTGGCACTGTAGTGTCAGACAGGATGGCACTTCAAAAAAATATTCCCCAAACAGCACATGAAGCAAAGAAAAAAAGAGGCGCAATGAGGTAGCTGTGTGACTAAGCTAAGCGACCCAAGTGGCCGACACAAACACCTGGCCCATCTAGGAGTGGGACTGCAGTGTCAGACAGTATGGCACTTCAAAAAAATAGTCCCCAAACAGCACATGAAGCAAAGAAAAAAAGAGGCGCAATGAGGTAGCTGTGTGACTAAGCTAAGCGACCCAAGTGGCCGACACAAACACCTGGCCCATCTTGGAGTGGCACTGCAGTGTCAGACAGGATGGCACTTCAAAAAAATAGTCCCCAGACAGCACATGAAGCAAAGAAAAAAAGAGGCGCAATGAGGTAGCTGTGTGACTAAGCTAAGTGACCCAAGTGGCCGACACAAACACCTGGCCCATCTAGGAGTGGCACTGCAGTGTCAGACAGGATGGCACTTCAAAAAAATAGTCCCCAAACAGCACATGATGCAAAGAAAAAAAGATGCGCAATGAGGTAGCTGTGTGACTAAGCTAAGCGACCCAAGTGGCTGACACAAACACCTGGCCCATCTAGGAGTGGCACTGCAGTGTCAGACAGGATAGCACTTCAAAAAAATAGTCCCCAAACAGCACATTATGCAAAGAAAAAAAGAGGTGCAATGAGGCAGCTGTGTGACTAAGCTAAGCGACCCAAGTGGCCGACACAAACACCTGGCCCATCTAGGAGTGGCACTGCAGTGTCAGACAGGATGACACTTCAAAAAAATAGTCCCCAAACAGCACATGAAGCAAAGAAAAAAAGAGGCGCAATGAGGTAGCTATGTGACTAAGCTAAGCGACCCAAGTGGCCGACACAAACACCTGGCCCATCTAGGAGTGGCACTGCAGTGTCAGACAGGATGGCACTTCAAAATAGTCCCCAAACAGCACATGATGCAAAGAAAAAAAGAGGCGCAATGAGGTAGCTGTGTGACTAAGCTAAACGACCCAAGTGGCCGACACAAACACCTGGCCCATCTAGGAGTGGCACTGCAGTGTCAGACAGGATGGCACTTCAAAAAATAGTCCCCAAACAGCACATGAAGCAAAGAAAAAAAGAGGCGCAATGAGGTAGCTTTGTGACTAAGCTAAGAGACCCAAGTGGCCGATACAAACACCTGGCCCATCTAGGAGTGGCACTGCAGTGTCAGACAGGATGGCACTTCAAAAAATAGTCCCCAAACAGCACATGATGCAAAGAAAAAAAGAGGCGCAATGAGGTAGCTGTGTGACTAAGCTAAGCGACCCAAGTGGCCGACACAAACACCTGGCCCATCTAGGAGTGGCACTGCAGTGTCAGACAGGATGGCACTTCAAAAAAATAGTCCCCAAACAGCACATGATGCAAAGAAAAAAATAGGCGCAATGAGGTAGCTGTGTGACTAAGCTAAGCGACCCAAGTGGCCGACACAAACACCTGGCCCATCTAGGAGTGGCACTGCAGTGTCAGACAGGATGGCACTTCAAAAAATAGTCCCCAAACAGCACATGAAGCAAAGAAAAAAAGAGGCGCAATGAGGTAGCTTTGTGACTAAGCTAAGAGACCCAAGTGGCCGATACAAACACCTGGCCCATCTAGGAGTGGCACTGCAGTGTCAGACAGGATGGCACTTCAAAAAATAGTCCCCAAACAGCACATGATGCAAAGAAAAAAAGAGGCGCAATGAGGTAGCTGTGTGACTAAGCTAAGCGACCCAAGTGGCCGACACAAACACCTGGCCCATCTAGGAGTGGCACTGCAGTGTCAGACAGGATGGCACTTCAAAAAAATAGTCCCCAAACAGCACATGATGCAAAGAAAAAAAGAGGCGCAATGAGGTAGCTGTGTGACTAAGCTAAGCGACCCAAGTGGCTGACACAAACACCTGGCCCATCTAGGAGTGGCACTGCAGTGTCAGACAGGATAGCACTTCAAAAAAATAGTCCCCAAACAGCACATTATGCAAAGAAAAAAAGAGGTGCAATGAGGTAGCTGTGTGACTAAGCTAAGCGACCCAAGTGGCCGACACAAACACCTGGCCCATCTAGGAGTGGCACTGCAGTGTCAGACAGGATGGCACTTCAAAAAAATAGTCCCCAAACAGCACATGAAGCAAAGAAAAAAAGAGGCGCAATGAGGTAGCTGTGTGACTAAGCTAAGCGACCCAAGTGGCCGACACAAACACCTGGCCCATATAGGAGTGGCACTGCAGTGTCAGACAGGATGGCACTTTAAAAAAATAGTCCCCAAACAGCACATGAAGCAAAGAAAAAAAGAGGTGCAATGAGGTAGCTGTGTGACTAAGCTAAGCGACCCAAGTGGCCGACACAAACACCTGGCCCATCTAGGAGTGGCACTGCAGTGTCAGGCAGGATGGCATTTCAAAAAAATAGTCCCCAAACAGCACATGATGCAAAGAAAAAAAGAGGTGATATGAGGTAGCTGTGTGACTAAGCTAAGCGACCCAAGTGGCCGACACAAACACCTGGCCCATCTTGGAGTGGCACTGCAGTGTCAGACAGGATGGCACTTCAAAATAGTCCCCAAACAGCACATGATGCAAAGAAAAAAAGAGGCGCAATTAGGTAGCTGTGTGACTAAGCTAAGCGACCCAAGTGGCCGACACAAACACCTGGCCCATCTAGGAGTGGCACTGCAGTGTCAGACAGGATGGCACTTCAAAAAATAGTCCCCAAACAGCACATGAAGCAAAGAAAAAAAGAGGCGCAATGAGGTAGCTGTGTGACTAAGCTAAGCGACCCAAGTGGCCGACACAAACACCTGGCCCATCTAGGAGTGGCACTGCAGTGTCAGACAGGATGGCACTTCAAAATAGTCCCCAAACAGCACATGATGCAAAGAAAAAAAGAGGCGCAATGAGGTAGCTGTGTGACTAAGCTAAGCGACCCAAGTGGCCGACACAAACACCTGGCCCATCTAGGAGTGGCACTGCAGTGTCAGACAGGATGGCACTTCAAAAAATAGTCCCCAAACAGCACATGATGCAGAGAAAAAAAGAGGCGCAATGAGGTAGCTGTGTGACTAAGCTAAGCGACCCAAGTGGCCAACACAAACACCTGGCCCATCTAGGAGTGGCACTGCAGTGTCAGACAGGATGGCACTTCAAAAAAATAGTCCCCAAGCAGCACATGATGCAAAGAAAAAAAGAGGCGCAATGAGGTAGCTGTGTGACTAAGCTAAGCGACCCAAGTTGCCGACACAAACACCTGGCCCATCTAGGAGTGGCACTGCAGTGTCAGACAGGATGGCACTTCAAAAAATAGTCCCCAAACAGCACATGATGCAAAGAAAAAAAGAGGCGCAATGAGGTAGCTGTGTGACTAAGCTAAGCGACCCAAGTGGCCAACACAAACACCTGGCCCATCTAAGAGTGGCACTGCAGTGTCAGACAGGATGGCACTTAAAAAAAATAGTCCCCAAACAGCACATGATGCAAAGAAAAAAAGAGGCGCAATGAGGTAGCTGTGTGACTAAGCTAAGCGACCCAAGTGGCCGACACAAACACCTGGCCCATCTAGGAGTGGCACTGCAGTGTCAGACAGGATGGCACTTTAAAAAAATAGTCCCCAAACAGCACGTGAAGCAAAGAAAAAAAGAGGTGCAATGAGGTAGCTGTGTGACTAAGCTAAGCGACCCAAGTGGCCGACACAAACACCTGGCCCATCTTGGAGTGGCACTGCAGTGTCAGACAGGATGGCACTTCAAAAAAATAGTCCCCAGACAGCACATGAAGCAAAGAAAAAAAGAGGCGCAATGAGGTAGCTGTGTGACTAAGCTAAGCGACCCAAGTGGCCGACACAAACACCTGGCCCATCTAGGAGTGGCACTGCAGTGTCAGGCAGGATGGCATTTCAAAAAAATAGTCCCCAAACAGCACATGATGCAAAGAAAAAAAGAGGTGATATGAGGTAGCTGTGTGACTAAGCTAAGCGACCCAAGTGGCCGACACAAACACCTGGCCCATCTTGGAGTGGCACTGCAGTGTCAGACAGGATGGCACTTCAAAATAGTCCCCAAACAGCACATGATGCAAAGAAAAAAAGAGGCGCAATGAGGTAGCTGTGTGACTAAGTTAAGTGACCCAAGTGGCCGACACAAACACCTGACCCATCTAGGAGTGGCACTGTAGTGTCAGACAGGATGGCACTTCAAAAAAATATTCCCCAAACAGCACATGAAGCAAAGAAAAAAAGAGGCGCAATGAGGTAGCTGTGTGACTAAGCTAAGCGACCCAAGTGGCCGACACAAACACCTGGCCCATCTAGGAGTGGGACTGCAGTGTCAGACAGTATGGCACTTCAAAAAAATAGTCCCCAAACAGCACATGAAGCAAAGAAAAAAAGAGGCGCAATGAGGTAGCTGTGTGACTAAGCTAAGCGACCCAAGTGGCCGACACAAACACCTGGCCCATCTTGGAGTGGCACTGCAGTGTCAGACAGGATGGCACTTCAAAAAAATAGTCCCCAGACAGCACATGAAGCAAAGAAAAAAAGAGGCGCAATGAGGTAGCTGTGTGACTAAGCTAAGCGACCCAAGTGGACGACACAAACACCTGGCCCATCTAGGAGTGGCACTGCAGTGTCAGACAGGATGGCACTTCAAAAAAATAGTCCCCAAACAGCACATGATGCAAAGAAAAAAAGAGGCGCAATGAGGTAGCTGTGTGACTAAGCTAAGCGACCCAAGTGGCTGACACAAACACCTGGCCCATCTAGGAGTGGCACTGCAGTGTCAGACAGGATAGCACTTCAAAAAAATAGTCCCCAAACAGCACATTATGCAAAGAAAAAAAGAGGTGCAATGAGGTAGCTGTGTGACTAAGCTAAGCGACCCAAGTGGCCGACACAAACACCTGGCCCATCTAGGAGTGGCACTGCAGTGTCAGACAGGATGGCACTTCAAAAAAATAGTCCCCAAACAGCACATGAAGCAAAGAAAAAAAGAGGTGCAATGAGGTAGCTGTGTGACTAAGCTAAGCGACCCAAGTGGCCAACACAAACACCTGGCCCATATAGGAGTGGCACTGCAGTGTCAGACAGGATGGCACTTTAAAAAAATAGTCCCCAAACAGCACATGAAGCAAAGAAAAAAAGAGGTGCAATGAGGTAGCTGTGTGACTAAGCTAAGCGACCCAAGTGGCCGACACAAACACCTGGCCCATCTAGGAGTGGCACTGCAGTGTCAGGCAGGATGGCATTTCAAAAAAATAGTCCCCAAACAGCACATGATGCAAAGAAAAAAAGAGGTGATATGAGGTAGCTGTGTGACTAAGCTAAGCGACCCAAGTGGCCGACACAAACACCTGGCCCATCTTGGAGTGGCACTGCAGTGTCAGACAGGATGGCACTTCAAAATAGTCCCCAAACAGCACATGATGCAAAGAAAAAAAGAGGCGCAATGAGGTAGCTGTGTGACTAAGCTAAGCGACCCAAGTGGCCGACACAAACACCTGGCCCATCTAGGAGTGGCACTGCAGTGTCAGACAGGATGGCACTTCAAAAAATAGTCCCCAAACAGCACATGAAGCAAAGAAAAAAAGAGGCGCAATGAGGTAGCTGTGTGACTAAGCTAAGCGACCCAAGTGGCCGACACAAACACCTGGCCCATCTAGGAGTGGCACTGCAGTGTCAGACAGGATGGCACTTCAAAATAGTCCCCAAACAGCACATGATGCAAAGAAAAAAAGAGGCGCAATGAGGTAGCTGTGTGACTAAGCTAAACGACCCAAGTGGCCGACACAAACACCTGGCCCATCTAGGAGTGGCACTGCAGTGTCAGACAGGATGGCACTTCAAAAAATAGTCCCCAAACAGCACATGAAGCAAAGAAAAAAAGAGGCGCAATGAGGTAGCTTTGTGACTAAGCTAAGAGACCCAAGTGGCCGATACAAACACCTGGCCCATCTAGGAGTGGCACTGCAGTGTCAGACAGGATGGCACTTAAAAAAAATAGTCCCCAAACAGCACATGATGCAAAGAAAAAAAGAGGCGCAATGAGGTAGCTGTGTGACTAAGCTAAGCGACCCAAGTGGCCGACACAAACACCTGGCCCATCTAGGAGTGGCACTGCAGTGTCAGACAGGATGGCACTTTAAAAAAATAGTCCCCAAACAGCACGTGAAGCAAAGAAAAAAAGAGGTGCAATGAGGTAGCTGTGTGACTAAGCTAAGCGACCCAAGTGGCCGACACAAACACCTGGCCCATCTTGGAGTGGCACTGCAGTGTCAGACAGGATGGCACTTCAAAAAAATAGTCCCCAGACAGCACATGAAGCAAAGAAAAAAAGAGGCGCAATGAGGTAGCTGTGTGACTAAGCTAAGCGACCCAAGTGGCCGACACAAACACCTGGCCCATCTTGGAGTGGCACTGCAGTGTCAGACAGGATGGCACTTCAAAATAGTCCCCAAACAGCACATGATGCAAAGAAAAAAAGAGGCGCAATGAGGTAGCTGTGTGACTAAGTTAAGTGACCCAAGTGGCCGACACAAACACCTGACCCATCTAGGAGTGGCACTGTAGTGTCAGACAGGATGGCACTTCAAAAAAATATTCCCCAAACAGCACATGAAGCAAAGAAAAAAAGAGGCGCAATGAGGTAGCTGTGTGACTAAGCTAAGCGACCCAAGTGGCCGACACAAACACCTGGCCCATCTAGGAGTGGGACTGCAGTGTCAGACAGTATGGCACTTCAAAAAAATAGTCCCCAAACAGCACATGAAGCAAAGAAAAAAAGAGGCGCAATGAGGTAGCTGTGTGACTAAGCTAAGCGACCCAAGTGGCCGACACAAACACCTGGCCCATCTTGGAGTGGCACTGCAGTGTCAGACAGGATGGCACTTCAAAAAAATAGTCCCCAGACAGCACATGAAGCAAAGAAAAAAAGAGGCGCAATGAGGTAGCTGTGTGACTAAGCTAAGCGACCCAAGTGGACGACACAAACACCTGGCCCATCTAGGAGTGGCACTGCAGTGTCAGACAGGATGGCACTTCAAAAAAATAGTCCCCAAACAGCACATGATGCAAAGAAAAAAAGAGGCGCAATGAGGTAGCTGTGTGACTAAGCTAAGCGACCCAAGTGGCTGACACAAACACCTGGCCCATCTAGGAGTGGCACTGCAGTGTCAGACAGGATAGCACTTCAAAAAAATAGTCCCCAAACAGCACATTATGCAAAGAAAAAAAGAGGTGCAATGAGGTAGCTGTGTGACTAAGCTAAGCGACCCAAGTGGCCGACACAAACACCTGGCCCATCTAGGAGTGGCACTGCAGTGTCAGACAGGATGGCACTTCAAAAAAATAGTCCCCAAACAGCACATGAAGCAAAGAAAAAAAGAGGCGCAATGAGGTAGCTGTGTGACTAAGCTAAGCGACCCAAGTGGCCAACACAAACACCTGGCCCATATAGGAGTGGCACTGCAGTGTCAGACAGGATGGCACTTTAAAAAAATAGTCCCCAAACAGCACATGAAGCAAAGAAAAAAAGAGGTGCAATGAGGTAGCTGTGTGACTAAGCTAAGCGACCCAAGTGGCCGACACAAACACCTGGCCCATCTAGGAGTGGCACTGCAGTGTCAGGCAGGATGGCATTTCAAAAAAATAGTCCCCAAACAGCACATGATGCAAAGAAAAAAAGAGGTGATATGAGGTAGCTGTGTGACTAAGCTAAGCGACCCAAGTGGCCGACACAAACACCTGGCCCATCTTGGAGTGGCACTGCAGTGTCAGACAGGATGGCACTTCAAAATAGTCCCCAAACAGCACATGATGCAAAGAAAAAAAGAGGCGCAATGAGGTAGCTGTGTGACTAAGCTAAGCGACCCAAGTGGCCGACACAAACACCTGGCCCATCTAGGAGTGGCACTGCAGTGTCAGACAGGATGGCACTTCAAAAAATAGTCCCCAAACAGCACATGAAGCAAAGAAAAAAAGAGGCGCAATGAGGTAGCTGTGTGACTAAGCTAAGCGACCCAAGTGGCCGACACAAACACCTGGCCCATCTAGGAGTGGCACTGCAGTGTCAGACAGGATGGCACTTCAAAATAGTCCCCAAACAGCACATGATGCAAAGAAAAAAAGAGGCGCAATGAGGTAGCTGTGTGACTAAGCTAAACGACCCAAGTGGCCGACACAAACACCTGGCCCATCTAGGAGTGGCACTGCAGTTTCGGACACGATGGCACTTCAAAAAATAGTCCCCAAACAGCACATGAAGCAAAGAAAAAAAGAGGCGCAATGAGGTAGCTTTGTGACTAAGCTAAGAGACCCAAGTGGCCGATACAAACACCTGGCCCATCTAGGAGTGGCACTGCAGTGTCAGACAGGATGGCACTTCAAAAAATAGTCCCCAAACAGCACATGAAGCAAAGAAAAAAAGAGGCGCAATGAGGTAGCTGTGTGACTAAGCTAAGCGACCCAAGTGGCCGACACAAACACCTGGCCCATCTAGGAGTGGCACTGCAGTGTCAGACAGGATGGCACTTCAAAAAAATAGTCCCCAAACAGCACATGATGCAAAGAAAAAAAGAGGCGCAATGAGGTAGCTTTGTGACTAAGCTAAGAGACCCAAGTGGCCGATACAAACACCTGGCCCATCTAGGAGTGGCACTGCAGTGTCAGACAGGATGGCACTTAAAAAAAATAGTCCCCAAACAGCACATGAAGCAAAGAAAAAAAGAGGCGCAATGAGGTAGCTGTGTGACTAAGCTAAGCGACCCAAGTGGCCGACACAAACACCTGGCCCATCTAGGAGTGGCATTGCAGTGTCAGACAGGATGGCACTTAAAAAAAATAGTCCCCAAACAGCACATGAAGCAAAGAAAAAAAGAGGCGCAATGAGGTAGCTGTGTGACTAAGCTAAGCGACCCAAGTGGCCGACACAAACACCTAGCCCATCTAGGAGTGGCACTGCAGTGTCAGACAGGATGGCACTTCAAAAAAATAGTCCCCAGACAGCACATGAAGCAAAGAAAAAAAAGGCGCAATGAGGTAGCTGTGTGACTAAGCTAAGCGACCCAAGTGGCCGACACAAACACCTGGCCCATCTAGGAGTGGCACTGCAGTGTCAGACAGGATGGCACTTCAAAAAAATAGTCCACAAACAGCACATGAAGCAAAGAAAAAAAGAGGCGCAATGAGGTAGCTGTGTGACTAGGCTAAGCGACCCAAGTGGCCGACACAAACACCTGGCCCATCTAGGAGTGGCACTGCAGTGTCAGACAGGATGGCACTTCAAAAAAATAGTCCCCAAACAGCACATGAAGCAAAGAAAAAAAGAGGCGCAATGAGGTAGATGTGTGACTAAGCTAAGCGACCCAAGTGGCCGACACAAACACCTGGCCCATCTAGGAGTGGCACTGCAGTGTCAGACAGGATGGCACTTCAAAAAAATAGTCCCCAAACAGCACATGAAGCAAAGAAAAAAAGAGGTGCAATGAGGTAGCTGTGTGACTAAGTTAAGTGACCCAAGTGGCCGACACAAACACCTGGCCCATCTAGGAGTGGCACTGCAGTGTCAGACAGGATGGCACTTCAAAAAAATAGTCCCCAGACCGCACAAGATGCATAGAAAAAAATAGTCGCAATGAGGTAGCTGTGTTACTTGACTAAGCAACCCAAGTGGCCGACACAAACACCTGGCCCATCTAGGAGTGGCACTGCAGTGTCAGACAGGATAGCACTTCAAAAAAATAGTCCCCAAACAGCACATGAAGCAAAGAAAAAAAGAGGCGCAATGAGGTAGCTGTGTGACTAAGCTAAGCGACCCAAGTGGCCGACACAAACACCTGGCCCATCTAGGAGTGGCACTGCAGTGTCAGACAGGATGGCACTTCAAAAAAATAGTCCCCAAACAGCACATGAAGCAAAGAAAAAAAGAGGCGCAATGAGGTAGCTGTGTGACTAAGCTAAGCGACCCAAGTGGCCGACACAAACACCTGGCCCATCTAGGAGTGGCACTGCAGTGTCAGACAGGATGGCACTTCAAAAAAATAGTCCCCAAGCAGCACATGAAGCAAAGAAAAAAAGAGGAGCAATGAGGTAGCTGTGTGACTAAGCTAAGCGACCCAAGTGGCCGACACAAACACCTGGCCCATCTAGGAGTGGCACTGCAGTGTCAGACAGGATGGCACTTCAAAAAAATAGTCCCCAAACAGCACATGATGCAAAGAAAAAAAGAGGCGCAATGAGGTAGCTGTGTGACTAAGCTAAGCGACCCAAGTGGCCGACACAAACACCTGGCCCATCTAGGAGTGGCACTGCAGTGTCAGACAGGATGGCACTTCAAAAAAATAGTCCCCAAACAGCACATGAAGCAAAGAAAAAAAGAGGCGCAATGAGGTAGCTGTGTGACTAAGCTAAGCGACCCAAGTGGCTGACACAAACACCTGGCCCATCTAGGAGTGGCATTGCAGTGTCAGACAGGATGGCACTTAAAAAAAATAGTCCCCAAACAGCACATGAAGCAAAGAAAAAAAGAGGCGCAATGAGGTAGCTGTGTGACTAAGCTAAGCGACCCAAGTGGCCGACACAAACACCTAGCCCATCTAGGAGTGGCACTGCAGTGTCAGACAGGTTGGCACTTCAAAAAAATAGTCCCCAGACAGCACATGAAGCAAAGAAAAAAAAGGTGCAATGAGGTAGCTGTGTGACTAAGCTAAGCGACCCAAGTGGCCGACACAAACACCTGGCCCATCTAGGAGTGGCATTGCAGTGTCAGACAGGATGGCACTTCAAAAAAATAGTCCCCAAACAGCACATGAAGCAAAGAAAAAAAGAGGCGCAATGAGGTAGCTGTGTGACTAAGCTAAGCGACCCAAGTGGCCGACACAAACACCTAGCCCATCTAGGAGTGGCACTGCAATGTCAGACAGGATGGCACTTCAAAAAAATAGTCCCCAGACAGCACATGAAGCAAAGAAAAAAAAGGCGCAATGAGGTAGCTGTGTGACTAAGCTAAGCGACCCAAGTGGCCGACACAAACACCTGGCCCATCTAGGAGTGGCACTGCAGTGTCAGACAGGATGGCACTTCAAAAAAATAGTCCACAAACAGCACATGAAGCAAAGAAAAAAAGAGGCGCAATGAGGTAGCTGTGTGACTAGGCTAAGCGACCCAAGTGGCCGACACAAACACCTGGCCCATCTAGGAGTGGCACTGCAGTGTCAGACAGGATGGCACTTCAAAAAAATAGTCCCCAAACAGCACATGAAGCAAAGAAAAAAAGAGGCGCAATGAGGTAGATGTGTGACTAAGCTAAGCGACCCAAGTGGCCGACACAAACACCTGGCCCATCTAGGAGTGGCACTGCAGTGTCAGACAGGATGGCACTTCAAAAAAATAGTCCCCAAACAGCACATGAAGCAAAGAAAAAAAGAGGTGCAATGAGGTAGCTGTGTGACTAAGTTAAGTGACCCAAGTGGCCGACACAAACACCTGGCCCATCTAGGAGTGGCACTGCAGTGTCAGACAGGATGGCACTTCAAAAAAATAGTCCCCAGACCGCACAAGATGCATAGAAAAAAATAGTCGCAATGAGGTAGCTGTGTTACTTGACTAAGCGACCCAAGTGGCCGACACAAACACCTGGCCCATCTAGGAGTGGCACTGCAGTGTCAGACAGGATAGCACTTCAAAAAAATAGTCCCCAAACAGCACATGAAGCAAAGAAAAAAAGAGGCGCATTGAGGTAGCTGTGTGACTAAGCTAAGCGACCCAAGTGGCCGACACAAACACCTGGCCCATCTAGGAGTGGCACTGCAGTGTCAGACAGGATGGCACTTCAAAAAAATAGTCCCCAAACAGCACATGAAGCAAAGAAAAAAAGAGGCGCAATGAGGTAGCTGTGTGACTAAGCTAAGCGACCCAAGTGGCCGACACAAACACCTGGCCCATCTAGGAGTGGCACTGCAGTGTCAGACAGGATGGCACTTCAAAAAAATAGTCCCCAAACAGCACATGAAGCAAAGAAAAAAAGAGGAGCAATGAGGTAGCTGTGTGACTAAGCTAAGCGACCCAAGTGGCCGACACAAACACCTGGCCCATCTAGGAGTGGCACTGCAGTGTCAGACAGGATGGCACTTCAAAAAAATAGTCCCCAAACAGCACATGATGCAAAGAAAAAAAGAGGCGCAATGAGGTAGCTGTGTGACTAAGCTAAGCGACCCAAGTGGCCGACACAAACACCTGGCCCATCTAGGAGTGGCACTGCAGTGTCAGACAGGATGGCACTTCAAAAAAATAGTCCCCAAACAGCACATGAAGCAAAGAAAAAAAGAGGCGCAATGAGGTAGCTGTGTGACTAAGCTAAGCGACCCAAGTGGCTGACACAAACACCTGGCCCATCTAGGAGTGGCATTGCAGTGTCAGACAGGATGGCACTTAAAAAAAATAGTCCCCAAACAGCACATGAAGCAAAGAAAAAAAGAGGCGCAATGAGGTAGCTGTGTGACTAAGCTAAGCGACCCAAGTGGCCGACACAAACACCTACCCATCTAGGAGTGGCACTGCAGTGTCAGACAGGATGGCACTTCAAAAAAATAGTCCCCAGACAGCACATGAAGCAAAGAAAAAAAAGGTGCAATGAGGTAGCTGTGTGACTAAGCTAAGCGACCCAAGTGGCCGACACAAACACCTGGCCCATCTAGGAGTGGCACTGCAGTGTCAGACAGGATGGCACTTCAAAAAAATAGTCCACAAACAGCACATAAAGCAAAGAAAAAAAGAGGCGCAATGAGGTAGCTGTGTGACTAGGCTAAGCGACCCAAGTGGCCGACACAAACACCTGGCCCATCTAGGAGTGGCACTGCAGTGTCAGACAGGATGGCACTTCAAAAAAATAGTCCCCAAACAGCACATGAAGCAAAGAAAAAAAGAGGCGCAATGAGGTAGATGTGTGACTAAGCTAAGCGACCCAAGTGGCCGACACAAACACCTGGCCCATCTAGGAGTGGCACTGCAGTGTCAGACAGGATGGCACTTCAAAAAAATAGTCCCCAGACCGCACAAGATGCATAGAAAAAAATAGGCGCAATGAGGTAGCTGTGTTACTTGACTAAGCGACCCAAGTGGCCGACACAAACACCTGGCCCATCTAGGAGTGGCACTGCAGTGTCAGACAGGATAGCACTTCAAAAAAATAGTCCCCAAACAGCACATGAAGCAAAGAAAAAAAGAGGCGCAATGAGGTAGCTGTGTGACTAAGCTAAGCGACCCAAGTGGCCGACACAAACACCTGGCCCATCTAGGAGTGGCACTGCAGTGTCAGACAGGATGGCACTTCAAAAAAATAGTCCCCAAACAGCACATGAAGCAAAGAAAAAAAGAGGCGCAATGAGGTAGCTGTGTGACTAAGCTAAGCGACCCAAGTGGCCGACACAAACACCTGGCCCATCTAGGAGTGGCACTGCAGTGTCAGACAGGATGGCACTTCAAAAAAATAGTCCCCAAACAGCACATGATGCAAAGAAAAAAAGAGGCGCAATGAGGTAGCTGTGTGACTAAGCTAAGCGACCCAAGTGGCCGACACAAACACCTGGCCCATCTAGGAATGGCACTGCAGTGTCAGACAGGATGGCACTTCAAAAAAATAGTCCCCAAACAGCACATGAAGCAAAGAAAAAAAGAGGTGCAATGAGGTAGCTGTGTGACTAAGCTAAGCGACCCAAGTGGCTGACACAAACACCTGGCCCATCTAGGAGTGGCATTGCAGTGTCAGACAGGATGGCACTTAAAAAAAATAGTCCCCAAACAGCACATGAAGCAAAGAAAAAAAGAGGTGCAATGAGGTAGCTGTGTGACTAAGCTAAGCGACCCAAGTGGCCGACACAAACACCTGGCCCATCTAGGAGTGGCACTGCAGTGTCAGACAGGATGGCACTTCAAAAAAATAGTCCCCAGACAGCACATGAAGCAAAGAAAAAAAAAGGCGCAATGAGGTAGCTGTGTGACTAAGCTAAGCGACCCAAGTGGCCGACACAAACACCTGGCCCATCTAGGAGTGGCACTGCAGTGTCAGACAGGATGGCACTTCAAAAAAATAGTCCACAAACAGCACATGAAGCAAAGAAAAAAAGAGGCGCAATGAGGTAGCTGTGTGACTAAGCTAAGCGACCCAAGTGGCCGACACAAACACCTGGCCCATCTAGGAGTGGCACTGCAGTGTCAGACAGGATGGCACTTCAAAAAAATAGTCCCCAAACAGCACATGAAGCAAAGAAAAAAAGAGGTGCAATGAGGTAGCTGTGTGACTAAGTTAAGTGACCCAATTGGCCGACACAAACACCTGACCCATCTAGGAGTGGCACTGTAGTGTCAGACAGGATGGCACTTCAAAAAAATATTCCCCAAACAGCACATGAAGCAAAGAAAAAAAGAGGCGCAATGAGGTAGCTGTGTGACTAAGCTAAGCGACCCAAGTGGCCGACACAAACACCTGGCCCATCTAGGAGTGGGACTGCAGTGTCAGACAGTATGGCACTTCAAAAAAATAGTCCCCAAACAGCACATGAAGCAAAGAAAAAAAGAGGCGCAATGAGGTAGCTGTGTGACTAAGCTAAGCGACCCAAGTGGCCGACACAAACACCTGGCCCATCTAGGAGTGGCACTGCAGTTTTTTAGCGAGAGGATGAGTGCTTCCATCCTCATGTGAAGCTGAACCACTAGCCATGAACATAGGCCAGGGCCTCAGCCGTTCCTTGCCACTCCGTGTCGTAAATGGCATATTGGCAAGTTTACGCTTCTCCTCAGACGCTTTTAATTTTGATTTTTGGGTCATTTTACTGAACTTTTGTTTTTTGGATTTTACATGCTCTCTACTATGACATTGGTTGAAGTGGATCTTAATCTTTCCCTATTTTACCCTCCACATTTTTGTTCTCCATTTTTTAATGTATGGAATTATATGTCAGTATCAATAGCAATGGCCTACTACTATATATACTGCGCACAACTGAAATGCACCACAGGTATGGATGGATATTATACTTGATGACACAGAGGTAGGTAGAGCAGTGGCCTACTGTACCGTACTGCTTTATATTATATACTGGTGGTCGGCAAAATTATGCACTGTACTCCTACTATATACTACAATGCAGCACAGATATGGAGCGTTTTTCAGGCAGAGAACGTATAATACTGGTGGTCACTGGTCACTGGTCAGCAAAACTCTGCACTGTACTCCTCCTATATAATACTGGTGGTCCCCAGTCCCCACAATAAAGCAGTGTGAGCACAGATATATGCAGCACACTGAGCACAGATATGGAGCGTTTTTCAGGCAGAGAACGTATAATACTGGTGGTCACTGGTCAGCAAAACTCTGCACTGTACTCCTCCTATAATACTGGTGGTCCCCAGTCCCCACAATAAAGCAGTGTGAGCACAGATATATGCAGCACACTGAGCACAGATATGGAGCGTTTTTCAGGCAGAGAACGTATAATACTGGTGGTCACTGGTCAGCAAAACTCTGCACTGTACTCCTCCTATATAATACTGCTGGTCCCCAGTCCCCACAATAAAGCAGTGTGAGCACACATATATGCAGCACACTGAGCACAGATATGGAGCGTTTTTCAGGCAGAGAACGTATAATACTGGTGGTCACTGGTCAGCAAAACTCTGCACTGTACTCCTCCTGTATAATACTGCTGGTCCCCTGTCCCCACAATAAAGCAGTGTGAGCACAGATATATGCAGCACACTGAGCACAGATATGGAGCGTTTTTCAGGCAGAGAACGTATAATACTGGTGGTCACTGGTCAGCAAAACTCTGCACTGTGCTCCTCCTGTATAATACTGCTGGTCCCCAGTCCCCACAATAAAGCAGTGAGCACAGATATTTGCAGCCACCTGAATAAAACTGAGAGGATGCCAGCCACGTCCTGTCACTATTATTTCCAATGCACGAGTGAAAAATGGCGGCGACGCATGGCTCCTTATATAGAATCCGAATCTCGCGAGAATCCGACAGCGGGATGATGACGTTCGGGTTAACCGAGCAAGGCGGGAAGATTCGAATCTGCCTCGGTACCGTGTAAAATGGGTGAAGTTCGGGGGGGTTTGGATTCCGAGGAACCGAACCCGCTCATCACTAGTTATGATAAACATAAAGTTGCTCTGTTTAAGAAACATGTAAGATTAATCAGCTGCTTTTACTGAGTTTGTATCATACTTATGCAGTGTAATGTGATAATTATTAAGCTGCATTTGACATAGCTAATATACTGTATATCACTATAATTTTTAATAAATGCCTTTTAATGGAACACATTAGTAAGTGTTCCTTGCCAGGATTTATATTAAAAGTTCCAGTATCACTATTTTTATGTATACATACTTAATAATAATAACCTAATGGAGCAATAAGGTCTCCTCTTACTAAAGTGTAAAATGACAGATTATGCTAATAACACGACAGATACCACTGTCACACATTTTCTAAGGAGTAACACCGACATGCTGACATAATTAAACTGTGTCATTCACATTTCAGATTTTATGTAAACAACTAGACACTGTACAGTTGGAGGTGACAATGCAGTACTGCAATAAACTACATATTGTGATAATCCCACAAGCAGAAGTTAAAATAAAAAAATATCTATCTATCTGTCAAAATAGTGCACTAACAAACTGTGTGTAACATGTATAAGGAGCACTAAGGAGCGCTACTAGGTGTCGTAACCTGTATGAGGATTGCTACTGTGTGTCGTAGCGTGTATAAGGAGCGCTACTGTGTGTTGTAACGTGTATAATGAGCACTACTGTGTGTCGTAATGTGTTTAAGGAGCACTACTGTGTGGTATAACATGCATAAGAGGTACTACTGTGTGGTGTAACGTGTATAAGGAGCGCTACTGTGTGATGTAACATGTATAAGGAGTGCTACTGTGTGTCATAAAGTGTATAAGGAGCGCTACTGTGTGGCGTAATGTGTACAATGATCGCTACAGTGTGGTGTAATGTGTATAAGGAGCACTACCATGTGGCGTAACGTGTATAAAGGGCACTACTGTGTAATGTGTATATGGAGCGCTACTGTGTAGCGCAACGTGTGTAATGGGTAATACTGTGTGGCATAATGTGTATAAGGGGTTCTACTGTGTGGCGTAACATGTATAAGGAGCGCTACTGTGTGGTGTAATGTGTATAAGGAGTGCTATAGTGTGAGGTAACATGTATAAGGTTCACATGGGAATGCAGTCATACTATGGGGGATATTCAACTAGTGTCGAGTTTTTCGACAGTGGGAAAATCAGCACTAATTCAACCGTTTGGTATTCAATAGCAGGTATTTTCGACAGTCTCATGCTCCATTTTCACCATGCCTTTTCGACTTTTTCTTTGGGTTGAATCGGCATGGGTGAAAATGGACCCCAAAAAATGTAGAAAAATCCCGCAAATTCGACAAAACACATATATTGGCGGTAAATTTGCTGATCCACGTGGTTTTCACATAGGCTGATTTTTCGACAAGTCAAAAAATCAAAATGGGCTTTGAATAGGTTGAATGTGAATTCGACCTACAAACAGGCGGAAAGTGCCGTTATTTTGACTAGTCAAAAAAATGGCATTAATAAATGTGAACCTTATACTAAGGGTGATTTTATATTGAATCTAATGTGCACATTTATTACAGACAGAACTGTAACCGTTCTTTTTAGTATGCAGGACTTTAAACCTTATTCTTTTATACAAGCCTACTGCTGGCATCACATTTTCGAGTGCTGTGTCCAAAGGCACAGTATTGGCTAACCTTTGCGACCATCCGCCATCCTAGTAAGCCTAAGGATACTCAGATTGGCTGCTTCATCTGCGCTGCTGAAGCCAGCAAATCTGTCAGAAGATGCAGACACTGGCCTTGACACTCCCAGAATATTTTTTGGGGAACGCTGACCCCTCCCTGCCCCCAATCATATACAGTATGAGCTGTTACCTAGTGGTTAAAAAGCTAGGCTTTTTTTCTGCCTGATAAATTGACATAAGATGCCATAAAGGTACAGTACCTAAATAAACTAGAGATGTGCACCGGACATTTTTCGGGTTTTGTGTTTTGGTTTTGGATTCGGTTCCGCGGCCTTGTTTTGGATTCGGACGCGTTTTGGCAAAACCTCCCTGAAAAATTTTTGTCGGATTCGGGTGTGTTTTGGATTCGGGTGTTTTTTTTCAAAAACCCCTCAAAAATAGCATAAATCATAGAATTTGGGGGTAATTTTGATCCTATACTAGTATTAACCTCAATAACCACAATTTCCACTCATTTCCAGTCTATTCTGAACACCTCACACCTCACAATACTATGGATGACTAAGCAAAGCGACCCAAGAGGGCGGCACAAACACCTGGCCCATCTAGGAGTGGCACTGCAGTGTCACACAGGATGGCACTTAAAAAAATTGACCCCAAACAGCACATGATGCAAAGAAAAGAGAAAAAGAAGTGCACTGTGGTCGCTGGACGGCTAAGATAATATCACAGGAATTATTTGTTCTAATCAATGGTATTATTGGTCCAAATCACTGGAAGAAAATGACAAAATCACTGGGATTATTCGTTCTAATCAATGGTATTATTGGTCCAAATTACTGGAAGAAAATGACAAAATCACTGGAATTATTCGTTCTAATCAATGGTATTATTGGTCCAAATCACTGGAAGAAAATGACAAAATCACTGGAATTATTCGTTCTAATCAATGGTATTATTGGTCCAAATCACTGGAAGAAAATGACAAAATCACTGGAATTATTCGTTCTAATCAATGGTATTACTGGTACAAATCACTGGAAGAAAATGACAAAATCACTGGAATTATTCTTTCTAATCAATGGTATTATTGGTCCAAATCACTGGAATTATTCGTTCTAATCAATGGTATGATTGGTCCGAATCACTGGAAGAAAATGACAAAATCACTGGAATTATTTGTTTTAATCAATGGTATTATTTGGTCCAAATCACTGGAATTATTCGTTCTAAGCAATGGTATTATTGGTCCAAATCACTGGAAGAAAATGGAATGGATGGATACTTGCAGTGACACAGAGCTGCAAGATACAGCAATGGCCTACTGTACACAACTATATACTGTTGGGTCACCAAAATGCTGCACTGTAATACTATATATACTGCTCACAAAAATGCCGCACAGATATGGAATGGATACTTGCAGTGACACAGAGCTGCAAGATACAGCAATGACCTACTGTACAACTATATACTGTTAGTCACCAAAATGCTGCACTGTAATACTATATATATATATATATATATTCCTCCAATAAGAACGGCACTCAGAGACTCTCATAATGGATAAATTATATTGATATCACGTTAGATCAAACGAACGTTTTTGGGGACACAGACCCTTCCTCAGGACCACAGACAATGACAGTAAAGCAAACACAAACACACACTTAAATACCGTTACCGCTACTCACCTGCCCACGTCCATTCATCAAGGATCCCGGCGCCGGCTAGCTGCAGTGACGCGCTTCCTCTACAGACAGGAACCGTTACCATGGTACCCGCTTGCTTGCGTTCCACACGGCCAGACTTCCTACTTCCTAGTTCATCGCGTACTGCGCATGCCCTGCAGACCGGGACCCAAGAGGAATAGAACAGGGAGAGCATTATTACAAAAAAAACACTAAAAACATATAATAAAAACATACACAACATAAATACAAATACAAATGTAGTACAAAGTCATCTGATATGGGATCAACAGCACAAAAACAAGCGCCTCTAACCAAATCACATGGGTCATAAGGTATTCCAATTTATTTTTTCATTAAGACCCATGGGATAAATAGTTCCCAATCGGATGATCCATTGGGATTCTTTGATTAAAAGATTTTTAGGTCTATTCCCTCTCCGCAGGGAGGCTGGAATATGGTCTATCATGAAATATTTTAAGGACGATAAAGGGTGACCCATCGCCCTGAAATGCTTTGCCACAGGCTGATCTATATATCTTCCTTCCAAAGTGAGACGAATGGCAGAACGATGTGCCGCCATTCTTTCACTAAATTTACGAATAGTCTGCCCAATGTAGTATAACCCACATGGACAGACTATTACGTAAACAACAAATGGAGTGCTGCAAGTAAGGACATGTCGAATCTTGTATGATTTATCACTATGGGGATGTTTAAACGATTTGCATGCAATTAAATGACTGCATGTTACACAATTCACGCATCTATAACACCCTGGTGGTTTAGTATATACATTAGGTGGCCTAGGTACCCCCACACCTGTAATATCTGCATGTACGAGGCGATCCCTAAGGTTACTGCCTCTTCTAAATGCAGCTATGGGTCGTATTTCCCTAAATACCGGCAAATCTGGATCAGACTTCACCATTGGCCACAATGCTTGAGTGGCTCTTCTAATGATAGGACTGGCCACAGTGTAATCAGATACCATCGGTAACACATCCTGGTTACCCTTCCTTTGTGGGTGTAAAAGATCACTACGTGACATGCCCAATACTTTAGATTTCTGTTCTAATAGAACTTTAATATCATAGCCTCTCTCGGTGAATTTAACAATGAGGTCATCAATATTACCTGATATTTTATCAGGATCACTGGTTATCCTCGCAATTCTCATCATTTGGGATAATGGAAGGCCCTGTTTTAAAGATTCAGGGTGGTGGCTAGATGATTGCAAAAAAGTATTTCTGTCTGTGGCTTTACAGTGCACTTCTGTCTCAAATTTACAATCTCTTAGACAGACTTTAACGTCTAAAAAAACAGCTTCAGTAAAACTGTAAGTGTATGTCAACCTAATAGGAGATTGTGCACTGTAAATCCTCAACAGAAGTTTTTTTAAACTCTCTATGCCCCCCGTCCACAGCATGAAAATGTCGTCAATGTATCTGGTGTACCATAATACATTGTTACAAATATTTGGATCCTCGAAGAATATGGCATCTTCGAACTCAAACATAAAGACATTAGCATATGAGGGGGCCACAGGAGACCCCATGGCACACCCCCGTAGTTGCAAATAATAATTACCATCGAACAGGAAATAGTTTCGACGTAATGTCAATTCTAAGAGGGTCAAAAATAAATCATGATTAAACTCTCTATCATCAAGAAAAGTGTTGAGAAACTGACGCATGGCACGTAATCCCCCATCATGGGGTATAGAAGTATACAAACTTGAGACATCCATACATACCATTAATGTGTCTGGAGCATTGACATCGACTTTAGAAAGTTCTAACAGAAACGACGTGTATCTTTTATAAACGACTGTTTTTTAGACAATAAAGGTTGCAAAATGCAATCCAACAGTTGGGTGACTGGTTGGTACAAGGACTCACGTGCTGAAAGGATAGGACGACCAGGTGGTTTCGTCCTATCCTTGTGCACCTTGGGAAGAGTATACAAGGCAGGGATCTTTGGGTATTGGACCCACAGCCTATTTGATACTTTAGTAGAAATCAACTGGTCATCACATGCTTTCTTAAGGATACTTTTTAATTCTAACTGATACTGTTCTGTAGGATCTCTAGATAATTTTAAATAAACCTGTTCATCTGACAATTGTGACATTATTTCTGCTCTATAAGTCCCTTGGAAATTCAAGTGTTAAATAAAGGCCTGAGTTTTGTGCCCACAAACAAGCATAATGAATTCATCTGGAAAAGAGATGCTCACAAATTTTCAAGGAATTTACGACTCAAAGAACACTTTCAACATCAACAAGAAACATCGGTCAATACCATTCTTGATCCTTTCCTGAGATTGACATCTTGCTCTAAATATGATCCACCTTCCAATAATGCTTCCTTGAAGACCTTTGGACGATTATTGGATGGCGCTGTTTCAAGATTTACCACAGCACCGGGTGCTATTCGGCACAACTTGTCCAGAGATGAAACGAAGGCATTACAGGATCTTGTTAAATATGATGATATTGTGATCAGGCCCGCCGATAAAGGCGGGTCAATCGTCATACAAGATATTGGGACTTATAGAGCAGAAATAATGTCACAATTGTCAGATGAACAGGTTTATCTAAAATTATCTAGAGATCCTACAGAACAGTATCAGTTAGAATTAAAAAGTATCCTTAAGAAAGCATGTGATGACCAGTTGATTTCTACTAAAGTATCAAATAGGCTGTGGGTCCAATACCCAAAGATCCCTGCCTTGTATACTTTCCCAAGGTGCACAAGGATAGGACGAAACCACCTGGTCGTCCTATCCTTTCAGCATGTGAGTCCTTGTACCAACCAGTCGCCCAACTTTTGGATTGCATTTTGCAACCTTTATTGTCTAAAAAATGGTCATTTCTAAAAGATACGACGTCGTTTCTGTTAGAACTTTCTAAAGTCGATGTCATTGCTCCAGACACATTAATGGTATGTATGGATGTCTCAAGTTTGTATACTTCTATACCCCATGATGGGGGATTACGTGCCATGCGTCAGTTTCTCAACACTTTTCTTGATGATAGAGAGTTTAATCATGATTTATTTTTGACCCTCTTAGAATTGACATTACGTCGAAACTATTTCCTGTTCGATGGTAATTATTATTTGCAACTACGGGGGTGTGCCATGGGGTCTCCTGTGGTCTTTATGTTTGAGTTCGAAGATGCCATATTCTTCGAGGATCCAAATATTTGTCACAATGTATTATGGTACACCAGATACATTGACGACATTTTCATGCTGTGGACGGGGGGCATAGAGAGTTTATAAAAACTTCTGCTGAGGATTAACAGTGCACAATCTCCTATTAGGTTGACATACACTTACAGTTTTACTGAAGCTGTTTTTTTAGACGTTAGTCTGTCTAAGAGATTGTAAATTTGAGACAGAAGTGCACTGTAAAGCCACAGACAGAAAAACTTTTTTGCAATCATCTAGCCACCACCCTGAATCTTTAAAACAGGGCCTTCCATTATCCCAAATGATGAGAATTGCGGGGATAACCAGTGATCCTGATAAAATATCAGGTAATATTGATGACCTCATTGTTAAATTTACAGAGAGAGGCTATGATATTAAAGTTCTATTAGAACAGAAATCTAAAGTATTGGGCATGTCACGTATTGATCTTTTACACCCACAAAGGAAGGGTAACCAGGATGTGTTACCGATGGTATCTGATTACACTGTGGCCAGTCCTATCATTAGAAGAGCCACTCAAGCATTGTGGCCAATGGTGAAGTCTGATCCGGATTTGCCAGTATTTAGGGAAATACGACCCATAGCTGCATTTAGAAGAGGCAGTAACCTTAGGGATCGCCTCGTACATGCAGATATTACAGGTGTGGGGGTACCTAGGCCACCTAATGTATATACTAAACCACCAGGGTGTTATAGATGCGTGAATTGTGTAACATGCAGTCATTTAATTGCATGCAAATCTTTTAAACATCCCCATAGTGATAACTCATACAAGATTCGACATGTCCTTACTTGCAGCACTCCATTTGTTGTTTACGTAATAGTCTGTCCATGTGGGTTATACTACATTGGGCAGACTATTCGTAAATTTAGTGAAAGAATGGCGGCACATCGTTCTGCCATTCATCTCACTTTGGAAGGAAGATATATAGATCAGCCTGTGGCGAAGCATTTCAGGGCGATGGGTCACCCTTTATCGTCCTTAAAATATTTCATGATAGACCATATTCCAGCCTCCCTGCGGAGAGGGAATAGACCTAAAAATCTTTTAATCAAAGAATCCCAATGGATCATGCGATTGGGAACTATTTATCCCATGGGTCTTAATGAAAAAATAAATTGGAATACCTTATCACCTATGTGATTTGGTTAGAGGCGCTTGTTTTTGTGCTGTTGATCCCATATCAGATGACTTTGTACTACATTTGTATTTGTATTTATGTTTTGTATGTTTTTATTATATGTTTTTAGTGTGTTTTTTGTAATAATGCTCTCCCTGTTCTATTCCTCTTGGGTCCCGGTCTGCAGGGCATGCGCAGGACGCGCTGAACTAGGAAGTAGGAAGTCCGGCCGTGTGGAACGCAAGCAAGCGGGTACCATGGTAACGGTTCCTGTCTGTAGAGGAAGCGCGTCACTGCAGCTAGCCGGCGCCGGGATCCTTGATGAATGGACGTGGACAGGTGAGTAGCGGTAACGGTATTTAAGTGTGTGTTTGTGTTTGCTTTACTGTCATTGTCTGTGGTCCTGAGGAAGGGGCTGTGTCCCTGAAAACGTTTGTTTGATCTGACGTGATATCAATATAATTTATCCATTATGAGAGTCTCTGATTGTCGTTCTTATTGGAGGAATATGACATTGTATTGAACTGGACACCGGAGCATTTAACCTACATATGTGAGTGCCGGCTGAATTGGATTCTTATATATATATATATATATATATATATATATATTGCTCACAAAAATGCCACACAGATATGGAATGGATACTTGCAGTGACACAGAGCTGCAAGATACAGCAATGGCCTACTGTACTGTACTACTATAATTATTATATAGATGACAGATATAAAGTTACATTGTGGAGGAATCCAGTATACGTTCTGTCACCAGGTACCAGTGAATGACCACATCATGTATATAGTAGAGATGAGCGGGTTCGGTTCCTCGGAATCCGAACCCGCCCGAACTTCATGTTTTTTTTCACGGGTCCGAGCGACTCGGATCTTCCCGCCTTGCTCGGTTAACCCGAGCGCGCCCGAACGTCATCATGACGCTGTCGGATTCTCGCGAGGCTCGGATTCTATCGCGAGACTCGGATTCTATATAAGGAGCCGCGCGTCGCCGCCATTTTCACTCGTGCATTGAGATTGATAGGGAGAGGACGTGTCTGGCGTCCTCTCCATTAGAATAGAGATAGATTAGATAGAGAGAGATTGTGCAGAGTCGCAGACAGAGTTAGTTTACCACAGTCAGTGACCAGTGCAGTTGCTAGTTAACTTTTATTTAATATAATATATCCGTTCACTTCTCTCTGCTATATCCGTTCTCTGCCTGAAAAAAAAAACGATACACAGCACAGTCAGTCACACAGTGTGACTCAGTCTGTGTGCACTCAGCTCAGCCCAGTGTGCTGCACAGTCATCAATGTATAAATTAAAAGCTTATAATTAATTGTGGGGGAGACTGGGGAGCACTGCAGGTTGTTAGCAGGAGCCAGGAGTACAATTATATTAATTAACAGTGCACACTTTTGCTGCAGGAGTGGTGACCAGTGCCTGACCACCAGTATAGTATTGTTGTATACTACTAATATCTCTTTAAATATCAACCAGTCTATATTAGCAGCAGACACAGTACAGTGCGGTAGTTCACGGCTGTGGCTACCTCTGTGTCGGCACACGGCAGGCAGTCCGTCCGACCAGAATTGTATTATTTATTATTATATACCTACCACCTAACCGTGGTTTTTTTTTCATTCTTTATACCGTCATAGTGTCATCCTAATTGTTACGAGTATACTACTATCTCTTTATCAACCAGTGTACAGTGCGGTAGTTCACGGCTGTGGCTACCTCTGTGTCGGCACACGGCAGGCAGTCCGTCCGACCAGAATTGTATTATTTATTATTATATACCTACCACCTAACCGTGGTTTTTTTTTCATTCTTTATACCGTCATAGTGTCATCCTAATTGTTACGAGTATACTACTATCTCTTTATCAACCAGTGTACAGTGCGGTAGTTCACGGCTGTGGCTACCTCTGTGTCGGCACACGGCAGGCAGTCCGTCCGACCAGAATTGTATTATTTATTATTATATACCTACCACCTAACCGTGGTTTTTTTTTCATTCTTTATACCGTCATAGTGTCATCCTAATTGTTACGAGTATACTACTATCTCTTTATCAACCAGTGTACAGTGCGGTAGTTCACGGCTGTGGCTACCTCTGTGTCGGCACACGGCAGGCAGTCCGTCCGACCAGAATTGTATTATTTATTATTATATACCTACCACCTAACCGTGGTTTTTTTTTCATTCTTTATACCGTCATAGTGTCATCCTAATTGTTACGAGTATACTACTATCTCTTTATCAACCAGTGTACAGTGCGGTAGTTCACGGCTGTAGCTACCTCTGTGTCGGCACACGGCAGGCAGTCCGTCCGACCAGAATTGTATTATTTATTATTATATACCTACCACCTAACCGTGGTTTTTTTTTCATTCTTTATACCGTCATAGTGTCATCCTAATTGTTACGAGTATACTACTATCTCTTTATCAACCAGTGTACAGTGCGGTAGTTCACGGCTGTGGCTACCTCTGTGTCGGCACATGGCAGGCAGTCCGTCCGACCAGAATTGTATTATTTATTATTATATACCTACCACCTAACCGTGGTTTTTTTTTCATTCTTTATACCGTCATAGTGTCATCCTAATTGTTACGAGTATACTACTATCTCTTTATCAACCAGTGTACAGTGCGGTAGTTCACGGCTGTGGCTACCTCTGTGTCGGCACACGGCAGGCAGTCCGTCCGACCAGAATTGTATTATTTATTATTATATACCTACCACCTAACCGTGGTTTTTTTTTCATTCTTTATACCGTCATAGTGTCATCCTAATTGTTACGAGTATACTACTATCTCTTTATCAACCAGTGTACAGTGCGGTAGTTCACGGCTGTGGCTACCTCTGTGTCGGCAGTCGGCAGGCAGTCCGTCCATCCATAATTGTATTATTATTATAATATATACCACCTAACCGTGGTTTTTTTATACCACCTAACCGTGGCAGTCCGTCCATAATTGTATACTAGTATCCAATCCATCCATCTCCATTGTTTACCTGAGGTGCCTTTTAGTTCTGCCTATAAAATATGGAGAACAAAAAAGTTGAGGTTCCAAAATTAGGGAAAGATCAAGATGCACTTCCACCTCGTGCTGAAGCTGCTGCCACTAGTCATGGCCGAGACGATGAAATGCCAGCAACGTCGTCTGCCAAGGCCGATGCCCAATGTCATAGTACAGAGCATGTCAAATCCAAAACACCAAATATCAGAAAAAAAAGGACTCCAAAACCTAAAATAAAATTGTCGGAGGAGAAGCGTAAACTTGCCAATATGCCATTTACCACACGGAGTGGCAAGGAACGGCTGAGGCCCTGGCCTATGTTCATGGCTAGTGGTTCAGCTTCACATGAGGATGGAAGCACTCAGCCTCTCGCTAGAAAACTGAAAAGACTCAAGCTGGCAAAAGCACCGCAAAGAACTGTGCGTTCTTTGAAATCCCAAATCCACAAGGAGAGTCCAATTGTGTCGTTTGCGATGCCTGACCTTCCCAACACTGGACGTGAAGAGCATGCGCCTTCCACTATTTGCATGCCCCCGTTGACATGCCAGGTGAAAATACCAAAAAAATCAGCTCTTCGGTGTGGAGGTATTTCACCAGAAATGCGGACAACAGGTGTCAAGCCGTGTGTTCCCTTTGTCAAGCTGTAATAAGTAGGGGTAAGGACGTTAACCACCTCGGAACATCCTCCCTTATACGTCACCTGCAGCGCATTCATAATAAGTCAGTGACAAGTTCAAAAACTTTGGGTGACAGCGGAAGCAGTCCACTGACCAGTAAATCCCTTCCTCTTGTAACCAAGCTCACGCAAACCACCCCACCAACTCCCTCAGTGTCAATTTCCTCCTTCCCCAGGAATGCCAATAGTCCTGCAGGCCATGTCACTGGCAAGTCTGACGAGTCCTCTCCTGCCTGGGATTCCTCCGATGCATCCTTGCGTGTAACGCCTACTGCTGCTGGCGCTGCTGTTGTTGCCGCTGGGAGTCGATGGTCATCCCAGAGGGGAAGTCGTAAGCCCACTTGTACTACTTCCAGTAAGCAATTGACTGTTCAACAGTCCTTTGCGAGGAAGATGAAATATCACAGCAGTCATCCTACTGCAAAGCGGATAACTGAGGCCTTGGCATCCTGGGTGGTGAGAAACGTGGTTCCGGTATCCATCATTACTGCAGAGCCAACTAGAGACTTGTTGGAGGTACTGTGTCCCCGGTACCAAATACCATCTAGGTTCCATTTCTCTAGGCAGGCGATACCGAAAATGTACACAGACCTCAGAAAAAGAGTCACCAGTGTCCTAAAAAATGCAGCTGTACCCAATGTCCACTTAACCACGGACATGTGGACAAGTGGAGCAGGGCAGGGTCAGGACTATATGACTGTGACAGCCCACTGGGTAGATGTATGGACTCCCGCCGCAAGAACAGCAGCGGCGGCACCAGTAGCAGCATCTCGCAAACGCCAACTCTTTCCTAGGCAGGCTACGCTTTGTATCACCGCTTTCCAGAATACGCACACAGCTGAAAACCTCTTACGGCAACTGAGGAAGATCATCGCGGAATGGCTTACCCCAATTGGACTCTCCTGTGGATTTGTGGCATCGGACAACGCCAGCAATATTGTGTGTGCATTAAATCTGGGCCAATTCCAGCACGTCCCATGTTTTGCACATACCTTGAATTTGGTGGTGCAGAATTTTTTAAAAAACGACAGGGGCGTGCAAGAGATGCTGTCGGTGGCCAGAAGAATTGCGGGACACTTTCGGCGTACAGGCACCACGTACAGAAAACTGGAGCACCACCAAAAACTACTGAACCTGCCCTGCCATCATCTGAAGCAAGAAGTGGTAACGAGGTGGAATTCAACCCTCTATATGCTTCAGAGGTTGGAGGAGCAGCAAAAGGCCATTCAAGCCTATACAATTGAGCACGATATAGTAGGTGGAATGCACCTGTCTCAAGTGCAGTGGAGAATGATTTCAACGTTGTGCAAGGTTCTGATGCCCTTTGAACTTGCCACACGTGAAGTCAGTTCAGACACTGCCAGCCTGAGTCAGGTCATTCCCCTCATCAGGCTTTTGCAGAAGAAGCTGGAGGCATTGAAGGAGGAGCTAACACGGAGCGATTCCGCTAGGCATGTGGGACTTGTGGATGCAGCCCTTAATTCGCTTAACAAGGATTCACGGGTGGTCAATCTGTTGAAATCAGAGCACTACATTTTGGCCACCGTGCTCGATCCTAGATTTAAAGCCTACCTTGGATCTCTCTTTCCGGCAGACACAGGTCTGCTGGGGTTGAAAGACCTGCTGGTGACAAAATTGTCAAGTCAAGCGGAACGCGACCTGTCAACATCTCCTCCTTCACATTCTCCCGCAACTGGGGGTGCGAGGAAAAGGCTCAGAATTCCGAGCCCACCCGCTGGCGGTGATGCAGGGCAGTCTGGAGCGACTGCTGATGCTGACATCTGGTCCGGACTGAAGGACCTGACAACGATTACGGACATGTCGTCTACTGTCACTGCATATGATTCTCTCAACATTGATAGAATGGTGGAGGATTATATGAGTGACCGCATCCAAGTAGGCACGTCACACAGTCCGTACTTATACTGGCAGGAAAAAGAGGCAATTTGGAGGCCCTTGCACAAACTGGCTTTATTCTACCTAAGTTGCCCTCCCACAAGTGTGTACTCCGAAAGAGTGTTTAGTGCCGCCGCTCACCTTGTCAGCAATCGGCGTACGAGGTTACATCCAGAAAATGTGGAGAAGATGATGTTCATTAAAATGAATTATAATCAATTCCTCCGCGGAGACATTGACCAGCAGCAATTGCCTCCACAAAGTACACAGGGAGCTGAGATGGTGGATTCCAGTGGGGACGAATTGATAATCTGTGAGGAGGGGGATGTACACGGTGATATATCGGAGGGTGAAGATGAGGTGGACATCTTGCCTCTGTAGAGCCAGTTTGTGCAAGGAGAGATTAATTGCTTCTTTTTTGGGGGGGGTCCAAACCAACCCGTCATATCAGTCACAGTCGTGTGGCAGACCCTGTCACTGAAATGATGGGTTGGTTAAAGTGTGCATGTCCTGTTTTGTTTATACAACATAAGGGTGGGTGGGAGGGCCCAAGGATAATTCCATCTTGCACCTCTTTTTTCTTTTCTTTTTCTTTGCATCATGTGCTGATTGGGGAGGGTTTTTTGGAAGGGACATCCTGCGTGACACTGCAGTGCCACTCCTAGATGTGCCCGGTGTTTGTGTCGGCCACTAGGGTCGCTAATCTTACTCACACAGTCAGCTACCTCATTGCGCCTCTTTTTTTCTTTGCGTCATGTGCTGTTTGGGGAGGGTTTTTTGGAAGGGCCATCCTGCGTGACACTGCAGTGCCACTCCTAGATGGGCCCGGTGTTTGTGTCGGCCACTAGGGTCGCTTATCTTACTCACACAGCGACCTCGGTGCAAATTTTAGGACTAAAAATAATATTGTGAGGTGTGATGTGTTCAGAATAGGCTGAAAATGAGTGTAAATTATGTTTTTTGAGGTTAATAATACTTTGGGATCAAAATTACCCCCAAATTCTATGATTTAAGCTGTTTTTTAGGGTTTTTTGAAAAAAACACCCGAATCCAAAACACACCCGAATCCGACAAAAAAAATTCGGTGAGGTTTTGTCAAAACGCGGTCGAACCCAAAACACGGCCGCGGAACCGAACCCAAAACCAAAACACAAAACCCGAAAAATTTCCGGCGCTCATCTCTAGTATATAGTTGACAGATATAATGTTACATTGTGGGGGAATCCAGTATACATTCTGTCACCAGGTACCAGTGAATGACCACATCATGTATATAGGTGACAGATATAACGTTACATTGTGGAGGAATCCAGTATACGTTCTGTCACCAGGTACCAGTGAATGACCACATCATGTATATAGGTGACAGATATAAAGTTACATTGTGAGGGAATCCAGTATACGTTCTGTCACCAGGTACCAGTGAATGGCCACATCATGTATATACTTATACTGGTGGTCCCCAGTCCCCACAATGCAGCAGACTGATCAGATATTTGCAGCACACTGAGCACAGATATGGAGCATTTTCAGGCAGAGAACGTAGATATTTTCAGCACACTGAGCACAGATTATTTGCAGCACACTGAGCACAGATATTTGCAGCACACTGAGCACAGATTACGGATCTTTTCAGGGAGAGAACGCTGCCACGTCCTCTCCGTTCAATCTCCAATGCACGAGTGAAAATGGCGGTGACGTGCGGCTCCTTATATAGAATACGAATCTCGCGAGAATCCGACAGCGGGATGATGACGTTCGGGCGCGTTCTGGTTTACCGAGCAAGGCGGGAAGATCCGAGGCTGCCTCGGAACCGTGTAAAATGGGTTAAGTTCGTGGGGGTTCAAATCCCAAGGAACCGAACCCGCTCATCTCTAAAATAAACTAGAGAAAAAGTAACCGTCTATTTTAGCATTTATCCGAGCTTCACAAAGAGTAAAAAATGGAGTTAATTTGACATGTAGTATACAACAACAGACAAACTGTAAACATTTGCTGGAACCAGACTTTGCAATAAACGTCCAATAATAAAATCAGCAGGTACTGTACGTTTAATGCAACCAGAGTTAGACAACTATAGATTAAAAAAAAAGAAAACCTTAATCTGTTTGACATTTACACATTTTTTATAAAACAAATGAACAAGTGACAAAACAACATTTTAAATAAACTTATATAACCTTTTTTTCTTAAGTAGGTTGTCATCACAATCTCTGTCAGGCCAGCATAACCTGATTCCTAAGACTAAGAGCACAGGCTGTCTGCGAGCTGATCCTTTTTCTGACATTCCAAAGAGTAAAAAACTGGGAGGAAGATGAACAATAGTCTGCTAATGGTGACTATTAATAAAATGCATATACTGTAGTTAAAAAAATACAAATTTACAGAAAGGACTAAAAAATAATAACCCCCCCCCCCCAAAAAAAAAAAAAGAGATAGTCATCCATACTATATCGATATTTATATAAAAGGCAAATACCACTGACTCTTCACAAAATCTACTGAACCATAAGGAATAGGAACTTGACATTTTGACAGTAGCTTGATGTTGTGAAGTAGGCACCCACTAAGAAGGGATTTTTTAAAATTCCACCCACAAAGAGGTTAAAGGGGGTGAGATAATTCCCCCCTCACAGAGTAGAGTTAAGACAGCCCACCCATCTGGGGGTTTAAAAATGCATGGTGCCGGTGATACCAAGTCATGGGGGGGTGGGGGGAGGACACAATGCTCTGTTCCTGGACTTCCTTGCAGTGGCAGTTGCAGAGCACTTCATTATTCAAATAGGAGAGCCACATCAACTGCCACCCCTAAATACTGTCAAACATCGCTGAGTGTGGCTCCCCTATTTGAATAATGGACTGCTCTAAAACTGCCACTGGCAAGGAAGTGCAGCCTTATGGTTCAGGAGATTTTGTGATGAGTCGAGATACAAGTACTTCACCAACCTATTTCCAGTCAGGAGAGGATAGCGTCTCAATTATCAGAGGTTAACCTGTTACTTGAACTAAACATAGCTGAACCTCTCAGAGAGCAATAGGACGAAAGAAGAGATAGATATTTGGACTCTTAAATGCATTAAAGAAAGCTTGATAGTCAGCAAATGTTTATCCCTGTGTAAAGGGTACCGGCAGCTCCCCCAGTGACCTTAAGTGTTGTGCAAAAATCTTTGAAGCCCTAAGGAGAGTGAGAAGCTTAGCAAGAAGACCTAGGGCCCCTGAAATAGAGTCAGTCTATCCCTGCAAGCCTTACATATTTAACATACAGCAGGTGGAGCTTGGCCTGTCATCACAGCATTTACAGCAATGAGCAGGGCAGCATCATAGGTGGGACGTGACAGAGATGGAGGTGGCTTATTCTCCTCAGCACCAGCCTTTTGATAGCATCAATCCAGGGAAAGCTTGCCCGGAGGTGCGGCCTGACAAAAATTGGCAGTGGTAGGTGGAGCATGTCTAATTATTTTACCAGGAAGTCCTTCAAAATTAAAGTTATATGCATTGAATACTTGAAATTCCGTAGTGAAGCACGGGTATTCAGCCAGTATTACATAGAGAAATTCAAATCATAAAACATGCTTTCAATATGTACCCCAAAGCCTGAGTTCGAAACGAAAAGCGATGAGAAGGGGGAGATGTATCAAGAGCTCTTAAGAGCTCTTAAGAGTGGAGTAGTTGCCAATATCAACCAATAAACTTCCACGTACCGTTTTATAGCATGTACTTAATAATGCTAGCTAGAAATGGTCTACTTCTCCATTGTTTGGAAGGATTCATACATTCCTCCCTTAAGTCTAGTAAGCAAGTGAAGATAAACAGGTAGCGGTCAGAAGTTAAATCATGTACAGCATGTACAGTATAGTAGTTCACAACAAACTATTACCAACACAGGTGTACAAGAAAGGAAGTTGAATAAAGTCTGGAAAACCATTAGCATGAGGTCTGAAGAACCTGCCTTCCAATTAATGAACATGCCTCCTAAACTAATAAGTAGCAGCCCTTGTAAAAAAAAAAACAGGAGAGAGGCAACGCTGGGTACTGTTGCATAGCAACCAGTACAGACAGCCTGAAGAGCGGCATTACATGACCTAGAGATGCCTGCAACTGTTACCAAGGCACAGATCACATCAAATATATGTTTTCAATTGCTGACACTCTAAAAGTATTTAGGTTACTCTTCTTTCTTTTTATGTATCAAATGTTTATCTATCGTCATAGAAGGTCAACTATACGAGATGTGGAGAAAAATGCTTCTGATGACCAGCCTCTTTTACACAAGTTCATATATGTCTGTAACTTGGGCTGGCATATACTGCAGTACAATCTACAGTATACAATAATTTATAGGTATACTCTTTCAATGTCGGACTGGGGCAAGAAGGGCCCACCGGGGAAATACAGTGGTAGGGGCCCATGCTTAAGGATGTGGCCAAGCAATAGTAGAGCTGTGGCCAACCACCACAGAGGCCCACTTAACCATAAGAGAGTGCATGGGCTGGGCCCATAGTCCTGTGCAGTATAAGGTAACATATGTATAATGTATAATTAAAGTGCACTAGGATACAGCCTGGAACCTAATCCGTAAAGGAGGAGGTGGGCCCACAGGCAGTGGGGCCCACCGGTGGTTTCCCCTGTTCCCCTGTGGGTCAGTCTGACCCTGTACTCTTTGACCTAATGTAGATGGAACTATGGGGGGAATGTACTAAGCAGTGATAAGCGCGGAGAAATGAGCCAGTGGAGAAGTTGCCCATGGCAACCAATCAGCTGCTCTGTATAATTTTAAAGTATGCAAAATGTTACTTCAATGCTGATTGGTTGCCATAGGTAACTTCTCCACTGGCTCACTTCTCCACTCTATTCACTGCTTAGTACATATCCCCCTACATGAGGTGTTCTCTCTAATCTCTTTCTAGTACTCATTTCAAAGGTCTCTCCAAGCAAAGCCTCCCTGGCTAACTCATGTTGTCAGAGGGAGAATAAGGCAGTATCTTAGGTACAAATTGTTGCTATTATAACTATGTTTGAATGATTTTTATGTCTATTTGCAGTCCATTTTGAATGGAACTAACAAAAACTGACATTAGACTTTTAGAATCGGCCGACATTGACACTGGTTTACTTTTACTTTTTAGTAATCATGTACTGTAAATAAATTTTGTCCCTGAAACACCATGTTGATGTTGATTGGTTTTAGATCAATTTTAAATCAAACTAAAATTTATATTTTAGTAAATTTACCCCCTACACGTTTGCCCATTGTGCATCAGTACATTTTTAAACTCCTCACAAACCTTGGCACACCGAAACTTTGCACAGACCTCTCTAAAGTAGGCGGCCATCTTGACTTGTGCTGTTAGGCGCCCGGGGTCCGCTCGTCGGTGCGGCCCGGCGCCTAGCAACCAGGGACGCCGTGCGCGTACAGCCGCCGGCTCCCTGGCAACGCTAGACGCCGGGCGCACGGAGCCGCACGGACCCTAGCAACGGGGACGCCACTGGCGGACCGCGTTCCCCGTTGCTGGGTCCATTTAAATTAGTAAGGGCACCTGTTTCCTGGCCGTGCAGCAAGGCAGCTGCACGGCATTCATGCAATCAGCACTGGCAGCAGTTGATTGGAGGGCTTCGGTTTATATGCTCTTGCAGTGCCTCATACAGACGCCGGTAATAGCTTCCTGCATGCTGTATCTGTTTGCTGAGAGTGTTTCCAGTCCTGCTGTATCCGGTCGTTCCTGTCCTCAGTTGTCCTGCACTCGGAAGTCGTCATCTGTTCCTAGAGTCCTGACTGAGCACCGTTAAACATCCAGTGGTGTTCGTGAGTCGCGACGTAGCCGTGTGTTGAGGCTTGGCCGCTTTATTACTTATTATTTATTATTTGTGTTTCGGAGCTTTTGCGGAGGATTCCGCTCCCACAGATCCACTCTGGTATCCAGCGGTGCTGGGTAGGAGTAATGGACTAGTGGATTTTGGTTGTCCTTTTATCTGGCGGTTTTTCCGCGCATACTTCAAGTTTGGTTAGTTAGCTTGTTGCCCTTGGCCTGTTGTAGTCAGAGGTCCTCTTGTCATCATCCTGCCTCGGATTTCCCTTTGTCTCTCACTAAGACCGGGGGGCACCGGAGTTGGGCAGACATAATCCGCCTTTCAAACGTGGCTGCCAGGGGCTCAAGAAACCATAGTCTCGCAAGGGATTTCCGATAGCACGAGTGAGACAATAGAGTTAGGGCGCCAGGGGCAACTAGTCTTTCCTGCTCCCGTAACCAGCATTCCCTTCCAGTACTCTGGCCATTGTCATAAGATCTCCTCCGGTCAGGAGTACTGGAATCATAACAGTGCTACAGTATGAGGATTATCTAAGTGTACTACAAAACCAAAGAGATTTGCCGAGTGCATGCAGTTTGCTTCATAAAGTAGGTCTACTGTTTAGCACATGGAAGAATAAATCTCTCTGCATTTCCCCTAAGCTGTAAACAGTGTAAAATTACTGCATTACAAGTGCAAAATAGCTTACAGTTAATGGAAGACCATCATGTTTCTTCTTCAGCTAAATGTCATGAAATAGAGCACCAGGACTAACCATACAGGACACTGGTGGTCATTCTGAGTTGATCGCACGTAGCAACTTTTTGCTGCTCGTGCGTTCAACTTGACGCCGCCTATGGGGGAGTGTATTTTAGCATAGCAGGGCTGCAATCACTTGTGCAGCCGTGCTATGCTAAAAAATGTTTCCTGCAAAACAAGACCATGGTCAGACCTACTTACCCTGTGCGATGGATCCAGTGACGAAGGTCCAGGGATTGATGTCAGACATCCGCCCTCCAAACGCCTGGACATGCCTGCGTTCGGATCTCCACGCCCGGAAAATGGTGAGTAGACGCCACAGAACGCCTCCTCTCTGTCAATCTTCTTGTGATCGCGCTAGCGATCACTTTCTTCTTTGTTCTGGCCGGGCAACGACGCGTGTGCGCAATGCGGCCGCCGCGCATGCACTGTTCTGACCCATTTGCACCGCAGCAAAGAACCGCTGCGTGCAAACAGGTCGGAATGACCCCCTCTATTCCAAATTATGAGTAAGAGCATTTTTTTTCATTGCAAGGAGTAAAGATGTAGGGGTTGAAGATGTGTTTTGTTTTTACACTGAAATTTATTATTAAGGGCCTGATTTAGATTAAGATTTATATGCAAACCTGATGCTTTATGTTCAAATTCAATGGTTGGGGATCTGTGCATGCATAGAACCCATTCTGCATATGTCCATTATACAGCGCCTTTGCCACCATTCTTTTGAGTTCTCCTAGATTTTGCAGCCACAAACATTTTGAAGCCAGCTCAGCGTTATCAGCAATAAGTACTTTCCAATTACTTTCAAAACTCATACATTTCTGCAGGTAAACAAATTAAAAAACAAATGTTAATCTTGAAATAATGGAAATTCATCTGTTCCTTTACTATCGTGATATGTAGAATATATAAATGATGGTCAAGCATACAGCATTTTTACATGCGTTTTATTGAAGAACTGAAGGAAGTATGTGTGGCGTGGGTTTAACCACATGGCTATAGGCCAGATTGTTTTGGGTCACATTGTATATTTTTAGACAATCAGTTTTAGTGGGTGGAGTTACAGTTTAATGTGTTTAAAGTTTGTAGTCACATGGTATAAGCATTTTTGTGAATAATTCTCCCTCCCTCTCACACTTTGGCGGACATTTACTAAGCAGTCATAAGAGCAGAGAAGTGAGCCAGTGGAGAAGTTGCCCATGGCAACCAATCAGCACTGAAGTAAAATCTATAATTTGCATACTAATAAATTATATAGAGCTGCTGATTGCTTGATTGGGCAATTTATCCACTTGCTCACTTCTCCGCTCTTCACTGCTTAATAAATGCCCCCCTTTATTTTTAGTTTTTTCGGCTATTTTCTGGATGCAGGAAAGAATGGCAGATCAGTCAGCTCTGGTGCAGTTTATCTGTTTGTTTGGGGTGTACTCATCTTCATTGTCTGAACCACTCCACCAGTGTCCTCGCGACACCTTACTAAGTGACTTGTTATGTTGCAAAGTTGAGTTAGACACCCTTTTTGGTTTTGTGTTGTAAGCACGAGATGCAGTTAAAATACTGGCTGTCAGGATTCTGACGATCAGGAGACTGATGCTGGAATCCTGATAGCAGGTGAAATACCACCAGATGGAATCCCAACCACCGCAGGTTATTCCCACTCGGTTGGTGGGTCCACGTCACCAACCGAGTGTGAATATAAACCGTGGCAAGAGCAGTAAGCCAGCAAGGAGACTCGCTGCCGGGATTCCGACAGACGGGATGGCGCTGTCGGTATACTGACAGCCGATATCCCATCTGCCAGTAAAACATATGTATTCCGTGAGCACCTGTAGGATGAACTCCAATGTATGTTGTGTGTTTGTGTTGGTGCATTGCTGGTCTGCGCTGGTTATTGGCCATCTTTTCTGGACACCATACAGTCTTTAACATGTTAATATAAATAAAGAGCTAACCTTTTTAGTGCCATTTTTATGTCTGTGCTATTATTGAAACTTACACACAATATACACATTAGCCATTAAAGGGTTTATAATGTAACAGGAAATCTATTTGTAGTAGAAGCTGTAGACTCTACTTACCGGTATGTGTTTGCATTTGTTTGCCATGTGTATTTCAGCAACAACTTAAATTCCTCTAAATACTGCAGAAATTGTCTGCTTCTATTGAACATAAAACTGCACTCACCTCTTTTTGCACAATGAAGACAAACATTTGTACATAAAGATGTGCTGCACTTGCACTAGTAAAAGCATTGAATATGACCCTACATTCTGTCAGTAGTGGCTTCTAATTAGAGCTGTGCGGCGGACACTTTTCAGGTTTTGTGTTTTGGTTTTGGATTTGGATCTTTGTTTGTGTTTTGGATCTGGATTGGTTTTGCCAAAACCACCCTTTCAGGATTTGGTTTTGAATTTGGATTTTTTTGAAAAAAATCATAAAAACAGCTAAAATCACAGAATTTGGGGGTATTTTTGATCCTACGGTATTATTAACCTCAATGACATTCATTTCCACTCATTTCCAGTCTATTCTGTTCACCTCACACCTCACAATATTGTTTTTAGGCCAAAAGGTTGCACCAAGGTAGCTGAATGACTAAGCTAAGCGACGCAAGTGGGCGGCACAAACACCTGGCCTATCTAGGAGTAGCACTGCAGTGGCAGACAGGATGGCAGTTTAAAAAAAAATAGGCCCCAAACAGCACATAATGCAAAGAAAAAAAAGAGGTGCAAGATGGAATTATCTCCCACCCACCTTTTTTTTGTTGTTTAAACAGGACATGCACAGTTTAATAAAACCATCATTTCAGTGATAGGTGGTCCCCCTGGAAAAAGCTTGCCAAGTTCTCAGAATCATAGCAAGCTACAAACATACCAACTCCTTCTTTGATGACTTTTCACATTCTGAGAAGAGGCAAGAGGAAGAGGACAGTGTCAAGAAGGTTATTAAAAATCAGAGAGGCACACGCAATCAGGAACAACACACAGGCTTTCACCTCCACTCCAATATTGGTGTGGAACAGAAAGGATTTAAACCAAGCAAATACATAATTACCACATTACTGGACAAACTGAAAAACTAGGGGCCAAAGCCTCCAAATGTGTACCCCCTTCTCCATTTTCAGGGATTAAGATAATCTCGTATTTAATGCTGGGATGCAAATAAACTGTTATATACCACAGGATCAAGATTGAATATTTTTAGTGATGAGCGGATTCGGTTTTACTCGGTTTTACTCGGTTCTCAAAACGGCATCTTATTGGCTCACGGATGTCACGTGCTTTTGGATAGCCAATAAGATGCCGTATTGAGAACCGAGTAAAACCGAATCCGCTCATCACTAGATATTTTCCCCTCAATGGAGTCTGGAGACTTTTCGTGGGTTTCTTTTTTTCCATTTTTTTTATTGCATTTTTATTTACATATTTTGTGGCAGATGCCTTATTTTCATTTCTCACAGCTCCCAGTTACACGCATGTGAGCATACCTGTGTTTCCCAGTTACATGCATGTAAGCATACCTGTGTGTCTTGTTTATTTTTTTCATATTTTATTTTTAAATAAAGCAGCCCCTTACATATTTTAGCAGCCCCTCCTGAGCCCTCACAGTAGCCCTTGATGGGGCAATTTGAGTTCAGGTGGGTTCGATAAAGTACTAAGCAGGACTGTGTAGTGATTTTTTTTGTTATTGAGCGCCTGCCCTAGTGGAGCATACCAATCTACAGTCATAACTAATTTCATACTATAAGTAGGACTGTGGGAGGAAGCAATGATAACCTCTGTGCCAACAGCATGCCTCAGCCTGGCAAGCCAGACATCTTCCTGACTGTAAGTCACCATGAAACTCCATACTGGGCCTTATTCAGTAACTGTTGTGCCTCACAGGAGCTCCTGGCCCATCTAGTGCTGCAGTGCAATAGAAAGCTGATGCAATGCAAGATCACTGAAACTCTGTTCTTCTGACACCGCAAGGTCTTGCGATAACCCTATGCAGCCCTTGCATTGTACAATTATTAAGGAGAAAAGATATACAAAAAATAGGAAAAGAACCCTGTACAACAAATGCACATCTTGTAAATAATCCCAAAATGTGGAACATTCATAATAAATCAAAATTAAGATTGACTAATTGGAGCCATTCATTTGAGTGAGTCCATAACATGAAATAATTGAGAAGAACCTCTCTCTAATGCTGGGTACACAGTGCACACTAGAATATATAGATGAGCAGGTTCAGACAAGGCACCCCTGGAATTATATTGCAGACATATAGACAAAGGTGTGTTTGGAAAATATAGTTTTCTTCTGCAATTGTGCTGGATTATGATTCTGTCTCTTTTGAGACTGACTGACTTTGGCCACAAATATGGTCTCATTGGAAAATATGTCGTCAAAATTGCAATTTCCATTTCCACCTTTGCTGCTATATGTTTTCACAAATCTGGTTGTGATGTTGAAGCTTGTTTTATATTCTGCTCTGTGCTTTAATTAAAACCTAGGATCAAGTACAACAGCCACCCTGGAATTATACGGCAGTGCCTCTGGTTTTATCCAGCAGATAGGCAGCACCCCTGGACTTATACAGCATAGGCAAAACCCCTGGAGAATTACACAGCACAGCAGACAGGCAACAGCACCCCTGGACTTAAACAGCAGTGGGGCAGCACCCCTGGACTGATAGAGCAGAGGGGCAGCACCCTATATAGGGTAGCACCCCTGGGATGATGTGGCAGACAAAGAAAAGACGTGCAAGATTGAATTGTCCTTGAACCCTCCTACCCACCCTTATGTTGTACAAACAGGACATGCACACTTTAACAAACCAATCATTTCAGAGACAGGGTCTGCCACACGACTGTGGCTGAAAATGATTGCTTTGTTTGGGCCCCCACCAAAAAAGCTGCAATTAAACTCTCCTTGCACAAACTAGATCTACAGAGGCAAGATGTCGTCCTCATCCTCATTCTCCGATTCCTCCCCCCATTCACTGTTTACATCCTCATCCTCAAAGAGAAATAATTCCACATGGAAGAGGTGGATTTTTTGATATTTTGCCCAGGCATGACAATGGGCTTTTTCATCCCATGGCCAACAACTGTCTCCACTGGTGCATTATTCAAACAAACCACATCACCATCAGAATCCTCAGCGCCAACTTCCTCCTCAGCGCCAGGTACACCAATATCCTTCTCATCCTGATGTACTTCTACAGTGACATTCGCAATCTCAATATCAGCAACTGGACTGGCGGAGCTTCTCCCAGCACTTGCAGGGGGTGTGCAAATGGTGTTAGGAGCCTCCTCTTCCCATACAGTCTTGGGAAGTTCAAGCCTAGACATCGCAACTGCGGACACACTTGGACTCTCCTTGGGGATTTGTGATAACCCTGAATGCACAGTTGGAGGGAGGACTTCCATCTTCATGAAAAGCTGAACAACAAGTCATGAACATAGGCCAAGGCCTTAGTCTTTCCTAGCCACTTTGTGTCGTGTATGGCATAATGTAAATTTTTACGTTTCTTATAAGATAATTTCTTTTTTTTTGTTATTCGTTTTTGCTTCTTGGATTTTACATGCCCCCTATGACATTGGGGATTAGCCTTAGCAGACGATGTTGATGGAATTGCATTGTCAGTGTCATGACTGGTGGCAGCAGCAGCTTCAGCACTAGTACTAGGAAATGAAAGTGGTTCCTAATCTTTCATTGTTTTTTCCTACAATTTTTTTCTCCATTTCATAGGACAGCACACTTCTATTATTATAGCACACAGAACAGTGCCCCTTTATTTTCACAGCACCCCTATATTTTTACAGCATACAGGACAGGGCCAGTGTATATTTATTTTCATAGCACCCCTTTATTTTTACAGTATACAGGTCAGGGCCATTCTACTTTTATTTTTACATCACCGCTGTATATTTACAGCATACAGGACAGGGCCAAAGTACATTTATTTTCACAGCAACCCCTGTATTTTTACAGCATACAGGACAGGGCCAGTGTACATTTCTTTTCACAGCACCCATGTATTTTTACAGCATACAGGACAGGGCAAGTGTACAGTACTTTTCACAGCACCACTCTATTTTTACAGCACAAAGGACTTGGCCAGCACCATAGGTGTACACACGGGGGGTGCCTGGTGCACACAGGCACCCTCTAATGTCCGTCACCCACTGCACACCACACCTGCAGCACTGTGATGATCACAGGGACAACTCTACAGCACCCACGCAGCTGGGCACTGCAGCCTGACATACCCTGCAGCAGTTTTACATGGCGTCCCCCACCTGCCTTAGACACTGGCACACAGACCCTTGTGACGTGTCCCCCATGTGTCTGCTACTGTCCCTGTGGCTGGCCGGCTCATGTCAGATGTGCATGACAGCCAGGCAGCCGTTCGGGTGTGCCTTGGGGCCGGGCCGCAAAGAGACAGGCGGTCAATGATGAGGTACACAGGGCCAGGCAGCTATTCATTGCATAAGCCAGCCACCAGAGCTCAAATAGGGGGCCATCCTGACTGACAAGGCTCATGGTGGGCGGAGCTGAGGAGACAGCACAGTGTTCTCAGTCAGCCGGATGTGCTGCAGTGCTGAGAGGCTGGGCTGACTGAGGAGGTGGGCAGCAGGTGGACACGATCCTGAGAGAGGCAGGAGGATTATCCTGTAGTGCAGACTCGGAGACAAGGTGGGAAGTAAGTAGCACTGACAGAGTGTTCCGCTGATGATGATGATTCTGGCTGCAGCCTGCTTCTCACTCACAGGCAAATGTCTGCCTGTGCAAGTGTGAGCAAGAGCTCGTGATCATCAGTACCAGCGTGTCAGGAATCGACTTACCAGACTGGCATCCGTCCGCCGCTGCGGACTCCGTCCTGGCTCCCTGCGGTCACCTGTCGCCTATGCCCCTGCCATGGGACATCATCAAGGTCCTGGGAACACTCCTGAGCCAGCGGGCGTGTGCGCGCCGCGTCCCCGCTGGGCCGCGGCGTGGGCGCCGCCATGACAGTTTCCAAACAGCTAGTATGCTGCGGCCAATCCGGTGCGTGGCCGCACCCACTGTTCTTTCCTCCATCCAATCCCTGCACACCATGGGGTATATAGGAGGCTACAGTTTCACCTCACAGGCATCCTGGACTTTGTGTCATTCTGACAACTCGCATGAAAGGATCGGCTCCTGTTTCTCCTGAGTTCCTGGTTCTCTGCTAAGAACTTATACTCCTGGTGATTCTACATTTCTCCCGTGGAACTTCAAGGCTCAGCAATACCAGCAACCTGCATTGGGCTTCACACTCATCACTACCTTGTGTGCTTCAGCCTGCAGTTGAAGACTAAACTCCAGGTGTGTTTATTTCCTCCACCTGTGACACAGCTTGCTGCTGCCAGTGCCTCATCACCTGCACTGTGAGTTGGTCTCCTGCTTATGCTCAGGTTTGCAATATCCATCTACTGCCTTAGTTCTCTGTTTTAAAACCCTGCACTGGTTTCTAAACCAGAATCATTTCATTGACATTCATTCCGTTGTTTTATATTTCCGGATATGATTTCTCAACTCACCTATCACCCATTGCCATAGACTGTTGTTATCATTCCAAGTGTTTTCCATCTGCTATTATTATTATTATTTCTGCTGCATTTCTGTTAATACTTATCTGCTGAATAAATACCATTGCGCTCATGCGCAAGAACGTGATTCAACCTCCTCGTCTCTTTCCTCCTACCTCCACTGACCCACTAGCGCCCCCTCCGGGGACACAGACCAAACACAATCTGACAGTAAGTCCAGGATCGATGGACTCGGATGGTGGACGGAGTGTGGGGTCAGAGGCCTTGCAAAATCTGGTCTCCCGTCTGGATGGTCAAGAGGTTGCGCAGCAGCAGATGCTTCACTTTCTACAAGGGATGTCCTCCCGATTGGATACACTGCAGCAGTCCCTGCCAAGTGTACTCTCACCTACTGTTACCCCAGCACCTGCCAGTGCTGTAAGTTCTTCTATGTCGGCTGCATCAGCTCCAGTGTCTCGTCTGCACCTGCCCGTGCCGAGCAAATATGATGGCAGTCCTAAATTATGTCGCGGGTTTCTTAATCAGTGCGAAATACAGTTTGAGTTATTGCCACATAACTTTCCTACACCAAGGTCCAAGGTTGCCTACATTATTTCCTTACTCTCTGGATCTGCTCTGAATTGGGTGTCTCCTCTGTGGGAACGTGCTGACCCTCTGATTAATAACTACTCTGACTTCGTGTCAACCTTTAGACGGATCTTTGACGAGCCTGGTCGTGCAACATCAGCTTCGGCAGACCTGATCCAAATTCGTCAAGGTAACCGAAGCATGGGACAATATGTCATCCAGTTCCAGACGTTGGCTGCAGAAGTCCAATGGAACAACCAAGCTCTGGTAGCAACCTTCTGGCACGGACTTTCGGATCGGATCAAGGACGAACTGGCAACCCGTGACATTCCTGTTCAACTGTCTGACTTGATCTCCCTGTGTATAAAGCTGGACTCTCGCATCCGCGAACGCAATAATGAACGCGCTCGGAGTGAACCTCGCAGAGTAAGGTTCATACCTTCTGTACAGTTTCAGCCTCCTTCTTCTGACGAGCCTATGCAGGTAAATAGGTCCCGCTTAACCCCTGAGGAGCGGGCAAGAAGATTACGAGAGAGGCTTTGCCTATACTGTGCTGCTGCGGGTCATCAAATTAACTCCTGCACGATGCGTTCGGGAAACGCCAGATCCTGACTTGTAAGGGAGGAGTCAAGTTAGGATCATTCAGTCAAGCTCCTTCTCAACAAGATCTCATTCTTCCAGTGACGCTAGAAACTTCCGTTGGGCTCCAGTCTGCGTCAGCATTAGTGGACTGCGGTGCTGCAGGAAATTTTATCACCCAAGCTGCGGTAAACAAATTTTGCTTGTCTACCTGTGAACTCTCTTATCCTGTATACATTACTGCTGTGGATGGTAGTAGAATCTCTAAAGGGAACATTTCACATCAAACTACCCCAGTGGTTCTGGGAGTTGGATTTCTCCATTCAGAAGTGATCAAGTTCCTGGTCATCCCTCAAGCCACCCAGGAGATTGTCTTGGGCATGCCTTGGCTTCAACTACATAACCCACAGTTCGACTGGACAACGTTGCAGCTTACCTCATGGAGTTCACACTGTCATCATTCCTGCTTAGCCCAAGTGTGTCCCATCAAGTCTACCGAAGTAAAGTCACAGCTAACACTCCCAGCAGCTTATCAAGACTTCGCAGACGTCTTCTGTGAAAAGGCTGCTGATATCCTGCCGCCCCATAGGGAATGGGATTGTCCCATCGATCTCCTTCCTGGCAAGAAGCCACCCAGGGGGCGCACCTACCCTTTGTCTGTTCCTGAAACAGAGGCGATGAGTAATTACATCAGAGAGAATCTTCAGAAAGGATTCATCCGTCCGTCATCATCACCCGCTGGTGCAGGTTTCTTCTTCGTCAAAAAGAAGGATGGTGGACTACGTCCATGCATTGACTATCGGGGTCTCAATGACATTACCATCAAGAATAGTTATCCTCTACCACTTATTACCGAACTTTTTGATAGAGTTAAGGGGGCTCGCATCTTCACCAAGTTAGATCTCCGCGGTGCCTATAATCTCATCAGAATCCGGAGTGGTGACGAGTGGAAGACAGCCTTCAACACTCGAGATGGCCATTATGAATACCTGGTAATGCCATTTGGGTTGAGTAATGCTCCAGCGGTATTCCAACACTTCGTGAACGAAATTTTTCGTGATGTCCTGTATAAGTACCTCGTTGTTTATTTAGATGATATTCTTATCTTTTCTCAAGACCTTCCATCTCATCGCCTACAAGTCTGTGAAGTTCTCCGACGTCTTCGTGAGAACCGTCTCTACGGGAAATTATCCAAATGCACTTTCGAAGTTCCCTCTATACCCTTCCTGGGGTATATAATTTCCGGATCGGATCTTCAGATGGACCCGGCAAAATTGGAAGCCATTGCCAATTGGTCCATTCCAAATTCCCTCAAGTCTATCCAGCGGTTCCTGGGTTTTGCCAACTATTATAGAAAATTTATTCGAGGATTCTCCACTCTCATCGCTCCTATTACCAACCTGACTCGGAAAGGGGCAGATCATTCCAACTGGTCAGAAGAAGCCTTGGCAGCCTTCCGGAAGATCAAGCTAGCCTTTATGTCTGCTCCAGTGCTGTCACAGCCAGATGTCAACAGGCCGTTCGAGTTGGAAGTAGATGCCTCTACAGTTGGGGTTGGAGCTGTTCTCTCCCAGAAGGGATCTGATGGGAAAGTCCACCCTTGTGGATTCTTTTCTCGCAAGTTTCTTCCCGCAGAAGCTAACTACTCCGTGGGAGATCAAGAGTTACTGGCAATCAAACTGGCTCTCGAGGAATGGAGATATCTCCTAGAAGGGGCTAAACATCCGTTTAACATCTTCACGGATCATAAAAACCTGCTATACCTAAAAGCAGCTCAGTGCCTTAACCCTCGCCAGTCCAGGTGGGCTATGTTTTTCTCACGTTTTAATTTCAGGCTTCATTTCCGCCCAGGTTCACAGAATGTGAAAGCCGACGCATTATCCCGGTCCATGGAATCAGAAGAGGGAACATCTGACTTTGTGCCACATTCCATCCTGAGTCCCGTGGTTTTCGCTACCTCTCAAGTCTCTCCAGCTCCACCTCCGGGTAAGACTTTTGTTTCCCCAGAACTCCGTCCCAAGTTGCTAGCTTGGGCCCACCAATCCAAGTTCACTGGTCATCCTGGTGTCCTGAAGACATTCAAGTTCCTTTCTGCGTCATATTGGTGGCCAAAGATGAAAGTGGACATCCAGGATTTCGTGGCATCCTGTCCTAAATGTGTGCAGCACAAGACTCCTCGTCAGTCTCCAGCAGGTCAGTTACAACCCTTATCAGTCCCTAGTCGTCCTTGGTCTCACCTATCAATGGATTTTATCACTGATCTTCCACCTTCTCAGGGACATAACACTATTTGGGTTGTAGTGGACAGATTTTCCAAGATGGCTCATTTCGTTCCTCTCCAGGGTCTCCCTTCTGCCCCGAAACTTGCCCAGATCTTCCTACAGGAGATCTTCCGTTTACACGGTTTACCCTCCGAAATAATATCTGATCGGGGGGTACAGTTTGTAGCGAGGTTTTGGAGGGCCCTCTGTTCTGCCATGCAGATAAAATTGAAATTCTCGTCATCATACCATCCTCAGACGAACGGGCAGACAGAGAGAGTCAATCAAGAACTTGAGACTTTCCTAAGGCTATATGTAACATCCTCCCAGGATGATTGGTTCAATCTGCTCCCATGGGCCGAGTTTGCCCATAACTTTCGTTACCACACTGCTACAGACACAACACCTTTCTTTGCAGTCTATGGGCAACATCCCCGGGTACCTGAATTCCAAGAACTCCCTCACATGGATGTTCCTGCTGCCACTACTGCTCTGACTCAGTTTTCCTCCATTTGGAAAAGAATTCATGTTTCCCTCAAAAAAGCCTCCAGTCGATACAAGATCTACGCCGACCGCAAGAGACGTGCGGTTCCCCATTTGAAACCGGGGGACAGGGTTTGGTTATCAACCCGCAACCTTCGTCTCAGGGTCCCATCCATGAAGTTTGCACCACGCTTCATTGGTCCATACCCTATTGAGAGTGTCATCAACCCAGTGGCTTACAAGTTGAAATTACCACCTTCACTTCGTATTCCTAATGCCTTTCACATTTCTCTCCTCAGACCTCTAGTCCTAAACCGCTTTCAGAATACTCTTCCAGCAGGTCCCAAGGTTCGAACTCAGCGGGGCGTGGAATTTGAGATCAACAAGATTCTGGACTCTCGTTGCCGGTATGGACGTCTCCAGTACCTGGTCGATTGGTTCGGTTATGGCCCAGAGGAGAGAAGCTGGGTGAATTCATCTGATGTCCATGCTCCTAGGTTGGTCCGTGTCTTCCACAGCACTCATCCCTCCAAACCACGTGGGTGTTCGGTGTCCACCCCTAAAGGAGGGGGTACTGTCAGGAATCGACTTACCAGACTGGCATCCGTCCGCCGCTGCGGACTCCGTCCTGGCTCCCTGCGGTCACCTGTCGCCTATGCCCCTGCCATGGGACATCATCAAGGTCCTGGGAACACTCCTGAGCCAGCGGGCGTGTGCGCGCCGCGTCCCCGCTGGGCCGCGGCGTGGGCGCCGCCATGACAGTTTCCAAACAGCTAGTATGCTGCGGCCAATCCGGTGCGTGGCCGCACCCACTGTTCTTTCCTCCATCCAATCCCTGCACACCATGGGGTATATAGGAGGCTACAGTTTCACCTCACAGGCATCCTGGACTTTGTGTCATTCTGACAACTCGCATGAAAGGATCGGCTCCTGTTTCTCCTGAGTTCCTGGTTCTCTGCTAAGAACTTATACTCCTGGTGATTCTACATTTCTCCCGTGGAACTTCAAGGCTCAGCAATACCAGCAACCTGCATTGGGCTTCACACTCATCACTACCTTGTGTGCTTCAGCCTGCAGTTGAAGACTAAACTCCAGGTGTGTTTATTTCCTCCACCTGTGACACAGCTTGCTGCTGCCAGTGCCTCATCACCTGCACTGTGAGTTGGTCTCCTGCTTATGCTCAGGTTTGCAATATCCATCTACTGCCTTAGTTCTCTGTTTTAAAACCCTGCACTGGTTTCTAAACCAGAATCATTTCATTGACATTCATTCCGTTGTTTTATATTTCCGGATATGATTTCTCAACTCACCTATCACCCATTGCCATAGACTGTTGTTATCATTCCAAGTGTTTTCCATCTGCTATTATTATTATTATTTCTGCTGCATTTCTGTTAATACTTATCTGCTGAATAAATACCATTGCGCTCATGCGCAAGAACGTGATTCAACCTCCTCGTCTCTTTCCTCCTACCTCCACTGACCCACTAGCGCCCCCTCCGGGGACACAGACCAAACACAATCTGACACAGCGTCTTCCCCTGTCAGTTTATTATTAGATCCAGCTGTAAGAAGGTGAAATGGGGATTGTGTGTTCCCCCCTTCCAGGAAACTTCAGTCCAAACTTTTCGCTCATATAGTGTGATGTAATGTGAATTTCCACTCATACTGTGGCATAATCTGAATTTCAGCTCAAACCGTGTGGCGTAATGTGTATTTGGCTCAATGTAAAGTAATGTGTATTTGACCCATACAGTGTGATGTAATGTGAATTTCCACTCATACTGTGTGGTGTATGTGTATTTTTGCTCATACTGTGTGATGTAATTTGTATTTGGCTCATACCGTGCAGCGTAATGTGTATTTGGCTCATACAGTGTGATGTGAATTTCCACTCATACTGTGTGGCATAATGTGAATTTCAGCTCATACCATGTGGCGTAAGGTGCATTTGACTCATACTGCGTAGCGTAATATGTATTTGGCTCATACTGTGGTGCGTAATGTGTATTTGGCTCATACCATGTGGTGTAATGTATATTTGGCTCATACCGTGTAGCGTAATGTGTATTTTGCTCATACCACATGGCGTAATGTGTATTTGGCTCATACCACATGGCATAATGCGTATTTGGCTCATACTGTGTGGCGTAATGTGTATTTGGCTCATACCATGTGGCATAATGTGTATTTGGCTCATACCGTGTGGCGTAATGTGTATTTGGATCATACTGTGTGGCGTAATGTGAATTTCCACTCATACTGTGTGGCATAATGTGAATTTCAACTCATACAGTATGGCATAATGTGAATAAGGGGTAACTGGTGAGCATGCAGGTGTCCTGCAGAGGAGGGGTCTGATGGCATAGAAAGAGGGAGATGTGGCTCTGATGAAATGTGTAAATATGAAACTTTACTTGTGTTATATTAAAACTCAAATGTTCGGCCCCCTGAATCTCCTGTACTTTTCAGAGTGGCCTGCTCAGAATCAGGGTGTAGGTGCTGGGGAGTGCAAGGGGTGGGATGTATGGGGGGGAAGGGAATACATATGCACCTAGGCCCACCACTTTCTAGTTTTGCCACTTGGTCAGAGATAGGTTGGGGAAGTGTAAGCAGTGATAGAGTGCAGCAGCAGCTAGAACTCAGGGTTAAGCCATAGCAGACAGTCATTACTGGGGTGTATTATATTTACTTTATTAGGAACTAGGGAGAAATTAGATTAAGCCATGTGATTTTACTGAGGGAATGTGAAATAGTGCTAGACACGCACAAAAGGCGGTGCTAGATATGACCAAAAGGCGGTGCTAGACATGCCCCTCCGGCGGTGCACCCCCTAATAAATTTAGCTGCACATGCCTATGGCCAGCACCCCTGTATTTTAACAGCACCCCTGTAGTTTTACAGCATACAAGACAGGGCCAGTGTACATTTATTTTCACAGCACCCCTGAATTTTTACAGCATACAGGACTTGGCTATCACCCCTGTATTTTGACAACACCCCTGTAATTTTACAGAATACAAGACAGGTCAAGTGTACATTTATTTTACAGCACCCCTGAATTTTACAGCATAAAAGACAGGGCCAGTGTACATTTATTTTTAAAGCACCCCTGAATTTTTACAGCTTAGAGGACCGGGCCAGCACCCTTGCATTTTAACAACACCCCTATAATTTTACAGCATACAAGACAGGGCCAGTGTACATTTATTTTCACAGCACCCCTGTATTTTTACAGCATACAGGACAGGGCCAGTGTACATTTATTTTCACAGCACCCCTGAATCTTTACAGCATATAGGACAGGGACAGCACCTCTGTATTTTCACAGCACCCCTGTATTTTCACAGCATACAGGACAGTGCCCCTGTACTGCACAGTGACAGCCAGGACAGCAACACCAATGTACAGCTGCAGCACCCCTAACTTCACATGACACCAGTGACAGGACAGCACCCCTAACAGCACAGGAGATCACAGTGACAGGACAGCACCCCTAGAGAGCACACACCAAACGCCACCACCCACAGAGAGAGAGAGGTCTATCTCCCTTACTCTCAAAGTCCGGAGTGAAAATGGCAGTGACATGCGGCTCTTTATATGGAATCCAAAACCCGCGAGAATGGGATGATGAAGTGTTGCATCGTTACGGGATCTGAGTCTGGCGGGAAGTCCCGAGCCGGGCTCGGATCCTGGCTCAGATCATGTAGTTCATGTCTACTTCTAAAATGCCAAAGTCTAAACTAATAACTGTAGTGATTCATATTTAAAATCCCCCACTAACGTTAAAACTGAGATGAGGCAATTATTTTTAATGTATAATTCAGGAGGTAAATTCTGAAGGATTTCACACTCAATCTACAAGGATTTCACACTCCAGAGCATCATTAGAATTTAAAAAAAAAAGTTACAGGTTTTATTTTGTATTGAGAATAGAGAAGGGAAAACTTCATTTTAATTAGTTTACAACTGAAGGAGCAAGACTTATAAGGACTTTTGTCCAGGACATAATGGACGGGATGTAATGAAGTCCAAGTTTGGCAGCCGTGCGGGACATTTTTTAAAGGGGCAATCACTTACAGGGCATGGTTTAGCCTTGTAAACGATTGCTCCTTTAAAAAAAACATCTGAGTTCGGCCGGCATACCGCACGGCCACCGAACAAGGAATTCATTACATACTGCCCAATAGTTTAAGAGAAAAATGTGTATAAGGCAAGCACAAAGCTTACTGTTTTGAAACAATGTTGAAAACTTGTGATTGTAAATCTGCAATGTATTCTTTTTTGAATAATATGAGGTTTTGTAATTGTCAAACTGCACTAAAATTTCTCAGAAATTTATAACCACAAAAACATATTGGAATATATTTACTAAGCTCCCGATTTTGACCAATTCGGTGTTTTTTCATCAAAGTGTCATCGCGGGAATTTACTAAACTCAAATCTCGGCAGTGTTGAGGGCATTCATACTTTTTTGGAAGTCAAAGAAACAAAATACGAATGAATACACCATCGGTCAAATACGCCTGTTATTTTATACAGCTCAGTAATTTACTAAAAATTTGAATTCAGAATCACTGCCGGCAATAGCCAAACACTGGTGTGAAAAAATACAAATCGGGAAAAAAAAAGCCGTTTTCAAATAGACCTGCTTTTTTTTACCGTGTTCTGATAGGCATGCACGGATCCATGAGATCCGTACATGCTTATCAGTGGGAAGGGGTGTGAAAGAGTTAAAAATCTTGAAAAAAATTTGCGTGGTGTCTCCCCTCCTAAGCATAACCATCCTCGGGCTCTTTGAGCCGGTCCTGGTTGTAAAAATACAGGGAACAAATTGACAGGGGTTCCCCCATATTTTAACAACCAGCACCAGGCTTTGTACCTGGTCCGGCACCGGGCTCCACTAGTCAGAGAGATAATGCCACAGCCAGGGGACACTTTTATATTGGTCCCTGCAGCCCTGGCATTAAATCACCAACTAGTCACCCCTGGCTGGGGTACCCTGGGGGAGTGGGAACCCCTTAAATCAAGGGGTTCCCCTCTCCAGCCACTTAAGGGCCAGGGGTGAAGCCCGAGGCTGTTCCCCCCATCCAAGGGCGGCGGATGGGAGGCTGATAGCCTTTTGTGTAAAAAAAAGAATATTGTTTTTGTAGCAGAACTACAAGTCCCAGCAAGCCTCCCCCGTAAGCTGGTACTTGGAGAACCACAAGTACCAGCATACGGGGGGGGAACGGGATCGCTGGTACCTGTAGTTCTACTACAAAAAAAATACCCAAATAAAAACAAAACACACACACCATGATAGTAACATTTTATTAAACACACTAACACTTACATACATACATACTTACCTATGTTGACACGAAAGTAGTCGGTCCCCTTGTCCAGTAGAATTCCGGGGTACCTGTAAATAAAATGATACTTACAAAAAATCCGGGGTAGATCGTCCCTCTTCTTATAAGTTATAATCCAGGTACTTGGTAAAATAAAAAAATGGAATACCCGAACCACGCACTGAAAGGGGATCACATGGATCCTCTTTCCCCGACTGGCGGGACCCTCTGTGACTGCTGTCAAAGAGGGTCCCTTCAGCCAATCAGGGAGCGCCACGTCATGGCACTCTCCTGATTGGCTGTGCGCTCCTGAACTGTCAGTCAGGCGGCACACTGTAGATACAATGTAGCGCAGAGGCGCTACATTATATCCAATGGTGGGAACTTTGCAGTCTGCGGTAGACTGCAAGGTTGAGTGGGGTCACTCTTGCCAGTCGGTGAATAGGTGCTGGTTGTTAAAATATGGGGAACCCCTGTCAATTTTTTCCCCGTATTTTTACAACCAGGACCGGCTCAAAGAGCCCGAGGCTGGTTATGCTTAGGAGGGGGGACCCCACGCAATTTTTTCAGGATTTTTAACACTTTAAACACTTTTTTTAAGGTTCACAATGAAGCCCTGCACAGATCTTACAGATCCACCCGGGATTCATTGTGTTAAGTTCGGCAGTGTTTTACTAATCACTCCCATAAAACACTGGCCGAAATTATGAATGACATCGACATCGGAACACATGAAAATGCAGAATACGACAGCATAGTAAATGAGGCGTAAAAAATTCAAAAAGTTGCAAATTCACACATTCAATGTCAATCTTGTTTAATCTCCCTCCAAATCCCGACAATTACGAATTTTAGTAAGTATACCCCATTGTGACTAGAGATGTGCGGTGGGCATTTTTCGTGTTTTGGTTTTGGTTTTGCATCTGGATGATTTTGGGGAAAAAACAACATAAAAACAGCTAAAATCACAGACTTTGGGGGTAATTTTGCTCCTACCATATTATTAACCTCAATAACAATCATTTCCACTCATTTCCAGTCTATTCTGAACACCTCACACCTCACTATATTGTTTTTAGGCCAAAAGGTTGCACCAAGGTTGCTGGATGACTGAGCTAAGTGACACAAGTGGACAACACAAACACCTGGCCCATCTAGGAGTGGCACTGCAGTGTCAGACAGGAGGGCAGATATAAATAAAAAGGCCCCAAACAGCACATCATGCAAAGAAGAAAAAGAATTGCAATGAGGTAGTTGTATGACTAAGCCAAGCGACACAAACAATTGGCCCATCTAGGCGTGGCACTTCAGTGGCAGACAGGGGGGCAGATATAAAAAAAATGCCCCAAACAGCACACCATGCAAAGAAGAAAAAGAATTGCAATGAGGTAGTTGTATGATTAAGCCAAGCGACACAAGCAATTGGCCCATCTAGGCGTGGCACTGCAGTGGTAGACAGGAGGGTAGATATATAGAAAAGGCCCCAAACAGCACATCATGCAAAGAAGAAAATTTTTGCAATGAGGTAGTTGTATGACTAAGCCAAGCGACACAAACAATTGGCCCATCTAGGCGTGGCACTTCCGTGGCAGACAGGAGGGCAGATATCAAAAAAGGCCCCTAACAGCACATGATGCAAAGAAGAAAAAAAGGTTCACCGAGGTTGCTGTAGGCCTAAGCTAAGCGACACAACCACCTGGCCCATCTAGTAGTGTCATGCAGTGGCTGAATGTTGATAGTGGGTCGCAATTGTTCGGCCCACTGACAGCATCTCCAGCACGCTCCAGTCACTTTAAAAAAAATCTGCAATTGGTGGACTTATACGGCAGTACCCCAGGACTAATACAGTAGTACCCCTGTACTCATACGTCAGTGTCACACAGGATGGCACTTTTCAAAAACTAGGCCCCAAACAGCACCTCATGCAAAGATGTCGAAGAGGTGCAGTGAGGTAGCTGTATGACTAAGCCAAGCGACAAAAACAATTCCAACTGGAATTATACATCCAAATCACTGGAATTAATTGGCAAGATCACTGTAATTAATAATTATAAATCACTGGAATTAATTGGCAAGATTACTGTAATTAATAATATCTATAAATCACTGAAATTAATTGGCAAAATCACTGTAATTATACGTCCAAATCACTGCGATTAAATGGCAAAATCTCAAATTACTGATGAGACAGGACACTACCACTCGTCTGCACAACACAGCACCACTTTATACAGCTACACTGGATATATGGCAGCAGAGAACACCAAAACTGTGACTGGCTGGACTGATGCAGCACAATACACTGACTACACTGGACTGGTCTGCACAACACAGCACCACTTTATACAGCTACACTGGATATATGGCAGCAGAGAACACCAACACTGTGACTGGCTGGAATGATGCAGCACAATACAATGACTACACTGGACTGGTCTGCACAACACAGCACCACTTTATACAGCTACACTGGATATATGGTAGCAGAGAACACCAACACTGTGACTGGCTGGACTGATGCAGCACAATACACTGAGTGACTACACTGGACTGGACTGAGCAGCACAACACTTGCCACCCCACTTATCCGCCCCCACACAGACACTGAACACTGAGGACACGTCCTCTCTATACACTCTCCGAGACTGGAGTGAAAATGGCCGCGACGCGCATCTCTTTATATGGAATCCAAATCCCCCGAGAATACGACAGCAGGATGATGACGTTTTGCCATGTTCGGGTTTCCGAGTCAGCTGGGAAAACCCGAGCCGGACTCGGATCCGTGCTCGGAAGGCAAAGTCCGGAAGGGTTCGGGTCTCTGAGAACCGAACCCGCTCATCTCTAATTGTGACTAGTCAAACTACTATCTTGTTACTATACTTTGGAACTTGTGAAGCTATTAAATATTGAGTCACCCATATCTGAAATGCTTGGGACTAGAAGTAGTTTGGATATTGGATTTTTCTGTAGTTTGGAATATTTGCATACCATAATGAGATATCTTGGGGATGGGACCCTATTCTGAAAAGCATTTATATTTCATATGCCGCTTATACATATAGCCTGAAGGTCACTTTATTCATTATTTTTAATAACACTGTGCAAAGTTTGTGTACATTGACCCATCAGAAAGCAAAGGTGTCACTATCTCAGCCACATAAAATAAAACTGTATTTCAGAATATTTCATATATAGGAAACTCATCCTGTTCCAGTCAGGGTGTTTTAAGAGAGTAGGGGGCCCATGTGCAAACTCCGGGCGGGCATCCTCCTCTACATGGTGCCAAAGGCTCCGGCACTGTGCATGTGCAGGTCTCCGTAAATATGGCCATGGTCTGGAGACATATTTTGTACTGCGCATGCACGGTGTACATTTTTGGTGGGATTTTTGACAATACTGCAGCGGCTGCAGCACCCACTTCGGAAAGGTATGTATTAAAACAACATGGGTTCAGTGTGTACAGTGTGGGCCCCCACTGGACCCATGGGCCAGTATACACTAGAGATGAGCGGGTTCGGTTCCTCGGAATCCGAACCCGCCCGAACTTCAGGTTTTTTTACACGGGGCCGAGCGACTCGGATCTTCCCGCCTTGCTCGGTTAACCCGAGCGCGCCCGAACGTCATCATCCCGCTGTCGGATTCTCGCGAGGCTAGTATTCTATCGCGAGACTCGGATTCTATATAAGGAGCCGCGCGTCGCCGCCATTTTCACACGTGCATTGAGATTGATAGGGAGAGGACGTGGCTGGCGTCCTCTCCGTTTAGACTAGAGTACTAGAGAGAGACACAAATTTTGGGGAGCATATTATTAGGAGGAGTACTACTTGCTGCTGATAGTGTGACCAGTGACCACCAGTTTAATTAATCCGTTCTCTGCCTGAAAAAAAAACGATACACAGTGTGACACAGTCACATACCATATCTGTGCTCAGCCCAGTGTGCTGCATCATATGTAATACTGTATATCATTATCTGACTGTGCTGAGTGCTTACTGCTCACACAGCTTAATTGTGGGGGAGACTGGGGAGCAGTTATAGCAGGAGTACATATTTTAAGTACAGTGCACACTTTTGCTGCCAGAGTGCCACTGCCAGTGTGACTGACCAGTGACCACTGACCACCAGTATTGTGATTGTCTGCTGACCACCAGTATATTGTGATTGTCTGCCTGAAAAAGTTAAACACTCGTCGTGTGGTGTTTTTATAAACGCATTCTGTAGACAGTGTCCAGCAGGTCCGTCATTACATAATATATACCTGTCCGGCTGCAGTACTAGTGTGATATATATATATATATTTTAATTTTATCTCATTATCATCCAGTCTATATTAGCAGCAGACACAGTACGGTAGTCCACGGCTGTAGCTACCTCTGTGTCGGCAGTCGCTCGTCCATCCAAAATTGTATACCACCTACCCGTGGTTTTTTTTTTTTCTATCTTCTTGATACTAGTAGCTTACTTTAGGAGTCTGCAGTGCTGAGTCTGACAGACAGTGTCCAGCAGGTCCGTCATTACATAATATATACCTGTCCGGCTGCAGTACTAGTGTGATATATATATATATATATATATATTTTAATTTTATCTCATTATCATCCAGTCTATATTAGCAGCAGACACAGTACGGTAGTCCACGGCTGTAGCTACCTCTGTGTCGGCAGTCGCTCGTCCATCCATAATTGTATACCACCTACCCGTGGTTTTTTTTTTTTCTATCTTCTTGATACTAGTAGCTTACTTTAGGAGTCTGCAGTGCTGAGTCTGACAGACAGTGTCCAGCAGGTCCGTCATTACATAATATATACCTGTCCGGCTGAAGTACTAGTGTGATATATATATATATATATTTTAATTTTATCTCATTATCATCCAGTCTATATTAGCAGCAGACACAGTACGGTAGTCCACGGCTGTAGCTACCTCTGTGTCGGCAGTCGCTCGTCCATCCATAATTGTATACCACCTACCCGTGGTTTTTTTTTTCTCTATCTTCTTGATACTAGTAGCTTACTTTAGGAGTCTGCAGTGCTGAGTCTGACAGACAGTGTCCAGCAGGTCCGTCATTACATAATATATACCTGTCCGGCTGCAGTACTAGTGTGATATATATATATATATTTTAATTTTATCTCATTATCATCCAGTCTATATTAGCAGCAGACACAGTACGGTAGTCCACGGCTGTAGCTACCTCTGTGTCGGCAGTCGCTCGTCATCCATAAGTATACTAGTATCCATCCATCTCCATTGTTTACCTGAGGTGCCTTTTAGTTGTGCCTATTAAAATATGGAGAACAAAAATGTTGAGGTTCCAAAAATAGGGAAAGATCAAGATCGACTTCCACCTCGTGCTGAAGCTGCTGCCACTAGTCATGGCCGAGACGATGAAATGCCAGCAACGTCGTCTGCCAAGGCCGATGCCCAATGTCATAGTACAGAGCATGTAAAATCCAAAACACCAAATATCAGTAAAAAAAGGACACAAAAATCTAAAATAAAATTGTCGGAGGAGAAGCGTAAACTTGCCAATATGCCATTTACCACACGGAGTGGCAAGGAACGGCTGAGGCCCTGGCCTATGTTCATGGCTAGTGGTTCAGCTTCACATGAGGATGGAAGCACTCAGCCTCTCGCTAGAAAAATGAAAAGACTCAAGCTGGCAAAAGCACAGCAAAGAACTGTGCGTTCTTCGAAATCCCAAATCCACAAGGAGAGTCCAATTGTGTCGGTTGCGATGCCTGACCTTCCCAACACTGGACGTGAAGAGCATGCGCCTTCCACCATTTGCACGCCCCCTGCAAGTGCTGGAAGGAGCACCCGCAGTCCAGTTCCTGATAGTCAGATTGAAGATGTCAGTGTTGAAGTACACCAGGATGAGGAGGATATGGGTGTTGCTGGCGCTGGGGAGGAAATTGACAAGGAGGATTCTGATGGTGAGGTGGTTTGTTTAAGTCAGGCACCCGGGGAGACACCTGTTGTCCGTGGGAGGAATATGGCCATTGACATGCCTGGTGAAAATACCAAAAAAATCAGCTCTTCGGTGTGGAAGTATTTCAACAGAAATGCGGACAACATTTGTCAAGCCGTGTGTTGCCTTTGTCAAGCTGTTATAAGTAGGGGTAAGGACGTTAACCACCTCGGAACATCCTCCCTTATACGTCACCTGCAGCGCATTCATAATAAGTCAGTGACAAGTTCAAAAACTTTGGGCGACAGCGGAAGCAGTCCACTGACCAGTAAATCCCTTCCTCTTGTAACCAAGCTCACGCAAACCACCCCACCAACTCCCTCAGTGTCAATTTCCTCCTTCCCCAGGAATGCCAATAGTCCTGCAGGCCATGTCACTGGCAATTCTGACGAGTCCTCTCCTGCCTGGGATTCCTCCGATGCATCCTTGCGTGTAACGCCTACTGCTGCTGGCGCTGCTGTTGTTGCTGCTGGGAGTCGATGGTCATCCCAGAGGGGAAGTCGTAAGCCCACTTTTACTACTTCCACCAAGCAATTGACTGTCCAACAGTCCTTTGCGAGGAAGATGAAATATCACAGCAGTCATCCTGTTGCAAAGCGGATATCTGAGGCCTTGACAACTATGTTGGTGTTAGACGTGCGTCCGGTATCCGCCGTTAGTTCACAGGGAACTAGACAATTTCTTGAGGTAGTGTGCCCCCGTTACCAAATACCATCTAGGTTCCACTTCTCTAGGCAGGCGATACCGAGAATGTACACGGACGTCAGAAAAAGACTCACCAGTGTCCTAAAAAATGCAGTTGTACCCAATGTCCACTTAACCACGGACATGTGGACAAGTGGAGCAGGGCAGGGTCAGGACTATATGACTGTGACAGCCCACTGGGTAGATGTATGGACTCCCGCCGCAAGAACAGCAGCGGCGGCACCAGTAGCAGCATCTCGCAAACGCCAACTCTTTCCTAGGCAGGCTACGCTTTGTATCACCGGTTTCCAGAATACGCACACAGCTGAAAACCTCTTACGGCAACTGAGGAAGATCATCGCGGAATGGCTTACCCCAATTGGACTCTCCTGTGGAATTGTGGCATCGGACAACGCCAGCAATATTGTGTGTGCATTAAATATGGGCAAATTCCAGCACGTCCCATGTTTTGCACATACCTTGAATTTGGTGGTGCAGAATTATTTAAAAAACGAGAGGGGCGTGCAAGAGATGCTGTCGGTGGCCAGAAGAATTGCGGGACACTTTCGGCGTACAGGCACCACGTACAGAAGACTGGAGCACCACCAAAAACGCCTGAACCTGCCCTGCCATCATCTGAAGCAAGAAGTGGTAACGAGGTGGAATTCAACCCTATATATGCTTCAGAGGTTGGAGGAGCAGCAAAAGGCCATTCAAGCCTATACAATTGAGCACGATATAGGAGGTGGAATGCACCTGTCTCAAGCGCAGTGGAAAATGATTTCAACGTTGTGCAAGGTTCTGCTGCCCTTTGAACTTGCCACACGTGAAGTCAGTTCAGACACTGCCAGCCTGAGTCAGGTCATTCCCCTCATCAGGCTTTTGCAGAAGAAGCTGGAGACATTGAAGGAGGAGCTAACACAGAGCGATTCCGCTAGGCATGTGGGACTTGTGGATGGAGCCCTTAATTCGCTTAACAAGGATTCACGGGTGGTCAATCTGTTGAAATCAGAGCACTACATTTTGGCCACCGTGCTCGATCCTAGATTTAAAACCTACCTTGGATCTCTCTTTCCGGCACACACAAGTCTGCTGGGGTTCAAAGACCTGCTGGTGAGAAAATTGTCAAGTCAAGCGGAACGCGACCTGTCAACATCTCCTCCTTCACATTCTCCCGCAACTGGGGGTGCGAGGAAAAGGCTCAGAATTCCGAGCCCACCCGCTGGCGGTGATGCAGGGCAGTCTGGAGCGACTGCTGATGCTGACATCTGGTCCGGACTGAAGGACCTGCCAACGATTACGGACATGTCGTCTACTGGCACTGCATATGATTCTCTCCCCATTGAAAGAATGGTGGAGGATTATATGAGTGACCGCATCCAAGTAGGCACGTCAGACAGTCCGTACTTATACTGGCAGGAAAAAGAGGCAATTTGGAGGCCCTTGCACAAACTGGCTTTATTCTACCTAAGTTGCCCTCCCACAAGTGTGTACTCCGAAAGAGTGTTTAGTGCCGCCGCTCACCTTGTCAGCAATCGGCGTACGAGGTTACTTCCAGAAAATGTGGAGAAGATGATGTTCATTAAAATGAATTATAATCAATTCCTCCGTGGAGACATTGACCAGCAGCAATTGCCTCCACAAAGTACACAGGGAGCTGAGATGGTGGATTCCAGTGGGGACGAATTGATAATCTGTGAGGAGGGGGATGTACACGGTAATATATCGGAGGATGATGATGAGGTGGACATCTTGCCTCTGTAGAGCCAGTTTGTGCAAGGAGAGATTAATTGCTTCTTTTTTGGTGGGGGTCCAAACCAACCCGTCATTTCAGTCACAGTCGTGTGGCAGACCCTGTCACTGAAATGATGGGTTGGTTAAAGTGTGCATGTCCTGTTTATACAACATAAGGGTGGGTGGGAGGGCCCAAGGACAATTCCATCTTGCACCTCTTTTTTCTTTCATTTTTCTTTGCGTCATGTGCTGTTTGGGGAGTGTTTTTTTGAAGGGCCATCCTGCGTGACACTGCAGTGCCACTCCTAGATGGGCCAGGTGTTTGTGTCGGCCACTAGGGTCGCTTATCTTACTCACACAGCTACCTCATTGCGCCTCTTTTTTTCTTTGCGTCATGTGCTGTTTGGGGAGTGTTTTTTGGAAGGGCCATCCTGCGTGACACTGCAGTGCCACTCCTAGATGGGCCAGGTGTTTGTGTCGGCCACTAGGGTCGCTTATCTTACTCACACAGCTACCTCATTGCGCCTCTTTTTTTCTTTGCGTCATGTGCTGTTTGGGGAGTGTTTTTTGGAAGGGCCATCCTGCGTGACACTGCAGTGCCACTCCTAGATGGGCCAGGTGTTTGTGTCGGCCACTAGGGTCGCTTAGCTTACTCACACAGCTACCTCATTGCGCCTCTTTTTTTCTTTGCGTCATGTGCTGTTTGGGGAGTGTTTTTTGGAAGGGCCATCCTGCGTGACACTGCAGTGCCACTCCTAGATGGGCCAGGTGTTTGTGTCGGCCACTAGGGTCGCTTAGCTTAGTCATCCAGCGACCTCGGTGCAAATTTTAGGACTAAAAATAATATTGTGAGGTGTGAGGTGTTCAGAATAGACTAAAAATGAGTGGAAATTATGGTTTTTGAGGTTAATAATACTTTGGGATCAAAATGACCCCCAAATTCTATGATTTAAGCTGTTTTTTAGTTTTTTTTGAAAAAAACACCCGAATCCAAAACACACCCGAATCCGACAAAAAAAATTCGGTGAGGTTTTGCCAAAACGCGGTCGAACCCAAAACACGGCCGCGGAACCAAACCCAAAACCAAAACACAAAACCCGAAAAATTTCAAGTGCACATCTCTAGTATACACCACACACACTGCACCCATGATAGAAGACAATAGTACCAGTGTTTTTTTTTATAAAACAAAAAGTACAAGTGTTAAGAATAAAAGTACAGGTCTTCACCTAACAAGTTGATATTAGGGATGTGCAGGTTTAAATCTCAGAGATCTAAACCCACATAAACTTACTGATCCAAGGAAATGCAAGCAGCAGCCCGGGTCTTCCCACCTTGCTCGGATTCCAAATCAAGGCAAAATGTCATTATCCTGTTGTCGGATTCTCTTGGGTTTTGGATTCAAAATATGGCTGTGACTTGGCACCACTTAACAGCGGGCGCTGGAGAGGGAGTACATTCACTAGACTGCCAGGGCATTATTATTATTATTATTATTATTATTATTATTAATAAAAATATTAATAATAATAATACAGGTTGAGTATCCCATATCCAAATATTCCGAAATACGGAATATTCCGAAATACGGACTTTTTTGAGTGAGAGTGAGATAGTGAAACCTTTGTTTTTTGATGGCTCAATGTACACAAACTTTGTTTAATACACATAGTTATTAAAAATATTGTATTAAATTACCTTCAGGCTGTGTGTATAAGGTGTATATGAAACATAAATAATTTGTGTGAATGTAGACACACTTTGTTTAATGCACAAAGTTATAAAAAATATTGTCTAAAATGACCTTCAGGCTGTGTGTATAAGGTGTATATGAAACATAAATGTATTCTGTGCTTAGATTTAGGTCCCATCACCATGATATCTCATTATGGTATACAATTATTCCAAAATACGGAAAAATCCGATATCCAAAATACCTCTGGTCCCAAGCATTTTGGATAAGGGATACTCAACCTGTAATAATAATGTTAACTGCACACACTGACACTGTACACAGCCCAGGGCACTTCCACTAGAGTGCAAGGGTAATAATAATAATAATAATAATAATAAAAATATTAATTAACTGCACACAGCCCAGAGCTCCTCCAAAGGGTTGCATTATTTAGTTTAATACCATTCTTATATTGATTAACCCTTTACTGGTGCACACTGGTGTGTGCCACCATTACTATAATAAGCGCAGTGATTCACATCAGTTTCTAGAAAAAAATAATGTAAAATAGCAAGAGATGTGCATAAGCCCATTTTTTCTGGTTTTGGTTATAATTCACTGGAGGATTTTGGTTTTAGTTTTGCTTAAACTGCCGTACTGATTTATGTTTTGGATACAGATTTAAAAAAAAAAAAGCTAAACAGCTTAAATTATGTTATTTTTTCAATCCAACCCAAATAAAAAAAACAAAATTCAGAATTCTGAACTGCGGGAAGATCCAAACTGGGACTCAGGTTGGTTCGGATCTTCTCTGAAGATCTGGACTGTGGTTTGTTTTAGATCAGGGTTTGGATTTCTGGAGAACCAAACCGCACATCTTTAAAGGACAACAGCAAAAAAATAATAATAAAACAGCAAAAAATAAAAAATAAAAAAAAATGTGTGTGTGTTTCAGGACAGGTTGTGCACCACTGCATTCATACATATTGTATAAGCACTGTGACTCCACAGTGTGAGTTGTCATTTGTGAAAAAAATATATTTTAATTTTTTTTTGTATAACTTTTGTACTGTATAGGTACTGTACCCCACTGTCTTTACATAATAAAAGAACAGTGATTTTGCAGGCTGTACCCAACTGCCTTCACATAATAAAATCACTCTGACTTCGCAGGCTGTACACCACTGCATTCACATAATAAAAGGACTGTGACTTTACAGGCTGTAACCCACCATGTCACATAATATAAGCACTGTCAGTTTGCAGTGAGTTGTCATTTGCTAAAAAAAAGTTCAAAGAAGAAGAAATAATTACTTTAAATAGTTGTTTTCTTTTTAACACCTTTTTTATGGTGTAGGTGCTGTACCCCACTGCCTTCACATACTAAAAGCACTGTGACTCCACAGGCCGAACCCCACTGCCTTCACATAATAAAAGCACTAGGACTACACAGGTGGTACCCCACTGTGTTCACATAATATAAGCACTGTCAATCTCCAGTGAGTTGGCAAAACCAAAACACAAAGTTAATACAGATACAAAAACCAAAACATGGGGGTCAGCACACCCCTGCCAACACCCGTGTTATAATAGCTTAAATACTCTATCTTCAGACAAGTATCGTACTATTTTAAAAATAACTGAACTGATTTCTTCCTGTTTACTCTACTACTTATTTTTTGTAAATTCTGTTTATTGGATTTTGCAAAAAGAGAAAACAGTATACAAATGTCACATATGTGAGATTGATACTATACAATAAAGAGAAAAACAACCCGGAAAGGGTTCCACACAACGAAAAGTGGATTCACTAGAAAAACAATATAGCAAACAGTTATGGAACACATATGCAAATAAACCCGTAAATAGATAATATCGAAAACCAGTGGGCAGTACGGGTGGTGTAATGGTTAGCATTACTGCCTCACAGCACTGAGGTCATGGGTTCAATTCCCCCATGGCCTTAACTATGTGGAGTTTGTATATTCTCCCTGTACTTGTGTGGGTTTCCTCCGGGTACTCTGGTTTCCTCCCACAATCCAAAAATATACTGGTAGTTTAATTGGCTCCTGACAAAATTAACCATAATGTGAATGTGTGTGCGTGTAAAATGTGCTAGGGAATATAGATTGTAAGCTCCACTGGGGCAGGGACTGATGTGAATGGCCAAGTACTGTATTCTCTGTAAAAGCGCTGGGGAATATGTGTGCGCTATATAAATGACTGGTAATAAATAAATAAATAAATAAATAATAATAAAAACCAGAGAAGTAGACAAAAAAATAAAAAGAAAGAAAAGGGGGGGGGGGGGTTAATTCAAAGCACTGACAAGGGAAAACTGGGAGGGAGAGGGAAAGGCAAGAACATAAGAGAGAGAGAGTGTTGTGAGACTTCACTAGTTGTCATGTAAGCGCTAATGGGGGTCATTCCGACCTGTTCGCATGCAGTGGTTGTTCGCTGCGGTGCAAATGGGTCAGGACTGCGCATGCACGGCATGCGCTTTGCGCACGCGCGTCATTGCCCAGCAATGTCCATCACCGGGCAACGACGTGCACAGCGAAAAAGGAAGACGCACCGTCGATCGCATGAAGATTGACAGTGGAGAGGCGTTCCGGGGCGGTCGCTCACAGTTGGATGCCGTTTTCGGGGAGTGGTCGTCTGAACACAGATGTATCCAGGCAAACAGAGGGAGGATGTCTGACGTCAAAGCCGGGAGGAACGTCGCTGGATCCGTCGCACAGGGTAAGTAACTCCAGCCTTACTCCTAGGTTGATGAAAACTTTTTTTGCTTAGCAGGGCTGCACAAGCGATCACAGCCCTGCTAAGCTAAAATAAACTCCCCCATAGGCAGGGATTAGTTGAGCGCACTAGCAGCAATAAGTTGCTGGCTGCGATCAACTCGGAATCACCCCCAATATGCGGAGAAGATATCACGTGGGAGAGGAAGCATTTCTCCTATGAAGTGGTCGTTCAGTACGATCCAACAAAGCAAAAACAGAATCTTGAGTTGGTTGGTCAAGAGTGTAGAAATACAAAAGGGATTTTTCCCACGCACTCTGCTGGCTGTTAGTAAGAAGAACTGTATACACTATGTAATAATAGAAAATTTAGAGCTCTTCGTTACATATGTTTTGCAAAAGATATGATAAGCCTCCAGGCCACTTCACGGCTGCTCTATTGCTGGAGGTCCCTAACTAAGCATAAGTCCAGGGCCTGGACCCCACAAAGTCGGCTCAGGTCCGACCACCCCAGGGCAGCACACCATTTCAATGGTGTGCTGCCCTGGGGTGATCGGACCTGAGCCGACTTTGTGGGGTCCAGGCCCTGGACTTATGCTTAGTTAGGGACCTCCAGCAATAGAGCCGCCGTGAAGTGGCCTGGAGGCTTATCATATCTTTTGCAAAACATATGTAATGAAGAGCTCTAAATTTTCTATTATTACATAGTGTATACAGTTCTTCTTACTAACAGCCAGCAGAGTGCGTGGGAAAAATCCCTTTTGTATTTCTTGTCTAGAGTAACCCCCTCCCGCAGCACCTTGGGATTGTTACCAGCTTGATTAGAGCAGTTTTCCACTATTTATTGCAGTTCAGTGAGGCATAGATGGAGCCAGCATTAGGAGGGCATGCTGGGTCCTGTGGTGCCATTTGGAGGATACAGGGGTGCCTCCAGGTAAACTAGCTCTCAATCTGGATATGTTTTGTATGTGCCATTATCATGTGGCCATACATTAAGCAATTGTATGACCCATAGTGGATGTTATTATTATTATTATTATTATTATTATTATGCTGTGCACGGGTTTGGGGAGTGGTACCCCCCAGGTCTGGTGGAGCTGGGCCACCTTAGGGTAGCACGCCATATTATTTATTTAGCACTTATGTAACACTCCTATTTTTTCACTAATATTACTCTTTTGAGTATTTTATTAACACCCTTATTTTTGTAGCACTTTCTAACCCATAGCTTCTGCTACTTTCTTAACACATATTAACACTTTAGTATTTCAATGGTGTGCTGCCCTGGGGTGGTCGGACCTGAGCCGACTTTGTGGGGTCCAGGCCCTGGACTTATGCTTAGTTAGGGACCTCCAGCAATAGAGCAGCCGTGAAGTGGCCTGGAGGCTTATCATATCTTTTGCAAAACATATGTAACGAAGAGCTCTAAATTTTCTATTATTACATAGTGTATACAGTTCTTCTTACTAACAGCCAGCAGAGTGCGTGGGAAAAATCCCTTTTGTATTTCTTGTCTAGAGTAACCCCCTCCCGCAGCACCTGGGGATTGTTACCAGCTTGATTAGAGCAGTTTTCCACTATTTATTGCAGTTCAGTGAGGCATAGATGGAGCCAGCATTAGGAGGGCATGCTGGGTCCTGTGGTGCCATTTGGAGGATACAGGGGTGCCTCCAGGTAAACTAGCTCTCAATCTGGATATGTTTTGTATGTGCCATTATCATGTGGCCATACATTAAGCAATTGTATGACCCATAGTGGATGTTATTATTATTATTATTATTATTATTATGCTGTGCATGGGTTTGGGGAGTGGTACCCCCCAGGTCTGGTGGGGCTGGGCCACCTTAGGGTAGCACGCCATATTATTTATTTAGCACTTATGTAACACTCCTATTTTTTCACTAATATTACTCTTTTGAGTATTTTATTAACACCCTTATTTTTGTAGCACTTTCTAACCCATAGCTTCTGCTTCTTTCTTAACACATATTAACACTTTAGTATTTCAATGGTGTGCTGCCCTGGGGTGGTCGGACCTGAGCCGACTTTGTGGGGTCCAGGCCCTGGACTTATGCTTAGTTAGGGACCTCCAGCAATAGAGCAGCCGTGAAGTGGCCTGGAGGCTTATCATATCTTTTGCAAAACATATGTAACGAAGAGCTCTAAATTTTCTATTATTACATAGTGTATACAGTTCTTCTTACTAACAGCCAGCAGAGTGCGTGGGAAAAATCCCTCCCTTTTGTATTTCTTGTCTAGAGTAACCCCCTCCCACAGCACCTGGGGATTGTTACCAGCTTGATTAGAGCAGTTTTCCACTATTTATTGGTCAAGAGTGTATATATAAGGCCCATTTTTTATGAAATACCATAACACCGGTAGAAATTAGTTAAGGCAGTTTTCCTGTCAAAATACAAAAGTTGTAACATTTCTGGTGTACCTCAGAGAGCGAAGGTGAAGTACGAGACAACCAATGTGTTAGTATTATTTTCTTGGCAACCGTGACTATCACTGTAAGTAAAGGGGTGAAAGCATGTTTATTTGAACCAAGGATCCAGTTTGTAAATACAGCTAAGAAACAAGCTGTGGGATCTAGGGTGACAGGAAGTTTGAATATATGTTTGATATAATTGAGGAGCTTAAACCAGAAGCAACGTACATAAGGGCAGTCCAACATTCAATGAAAAAAGAAGCAGTGGTACACAATGACATTTAATACATTCTGCAGAAGTTGCCGTATTGAAATGAGCATATTGTGCTGGGGAGATATATGCACTGAGTAGCTTTCTAACATGAACCTCTTGGAGATAAGAGGATTGAAGGGCTTTCATAGTCGAAATAAATTGAACATTCATATGGTCAAGTTGGGGGATGCAAGTTAGGTCTGTGTTCCATTTAAGTCTAACTCCCGTCCAACGCTTCTCGGAGGTACACTCAGTGAGGAGAGAATATAGCAAACCAATATGAAACATTTTCTTCTTACTGAAGTTCACTAATGGTTGTATAGGGACAGAAAGTTGAGTCGGAGCATGCGAAGGAGGTATCCAGGTAAGAGAAGAAAGTTAATAACGTACTTGAAGATACATAAAGAAATTAGAATGCAAAATATTAAATTTGGTGGTGAGGTTAATGAACTGAACAAAATTGCCGACAGGGTCGAAAACCTTGGAAAAGTCTAATAGGCCTTTATCTCTCCAGAGTCGAAATGTGGTTCTAGAGATAGATGGTAAGAAGGTGGGATTACCCCAAAGCGGGATATTGGATGAATATAGTGGATTCCTATTCAGTTGACGATTAACTAAACGCCATGTCAGATATACATTTCTAAATAAGATGTGATTCTTTATTGGAGGAAGGATGAGATTGGGTGGTGTGTGTAGCAGAGCTGCCGGAGAAAATGGGGAGAATAAAGCCTCATCAACATGTATGTCTGTGAAAGTGGATCTATCTGTCGACCAATCCGTAATGTAGCGAAACATAATCGAAGAAGAGTATATGGAAAAATCTGGTAGTCCTATACCGCCCACTTTGCGAGGGGCCATAAGTTTGGTGAGAGCAATTTTAGGCTTCTTCTTTGTACATAAGAAAGTGGTCATTACTCTCCGCAGAGTCCCCAAGTCATAGGTAGACTAGATAGACAGATTTGGAGTTTTTGCATCACATAAAATATTTTGGGAAATATAATACTTTGTATAACAGAAATTCGGCCCAATAAAGATATAGGAAGGAGTTTCCAACCAATAAGTATGCCAGCAATTTTGGTGATAATGGGAGTAAATTTAACGGATATAGTTGTGTTAGAGTGGAGGGTATCTGAATTCCAAGGTATTTTATAGAAGTATGAGATGAATGAAAGGATAGAGAAGAAAGGAAGGGGGGCAAAGTATTACTAGACTTGCCTAGACATAATAGCTCAGATTTAGAAATATTAATGCGATATCCCACCACAGAGCCAAATGATAGAATCAAGTCTAAAATGACAGGGATAGATCATTGGGGATTAGAGATAAACAATAACATGTCGTCAGCAAAGAGTGACACTTTCAGGTCTATGCTGCCGACTGTTATTCCTGTAAATATTGGTGAAGATCGGAGTGCTATGGCAAAGGGTTCTAGGGCCAGGGCAAATAAAAGGGGTGATATGGGACATCCTTGTCTGGTACCCATTTTTATTGTGAAGGGGTACCCATTTGGTACCCATCTGGTACCCATTTTTATTGTGATAAAAGGCCATTACAAGAGATCTCAGTTTGGGCGCCATAGTGTAAACATTTGATTATAGATGTGAATTGGGTAGGGAAGCCAAATTTATCCAGAGTAGAAAATAAATGCTGCCAATCGGCATGGTCAAATGCCTTCTTGGCGTTGATTGAGAGTAATAAGTTGGTGGATAAATGGGAGGCATCAGAGACTGAGATAGCGGAGAAAACCCGACGAATATTAATTTCTGAGTGGCGTCCAGCTATAAAGCCTGACTGGTCTGGGTGAATCAATAAGGGCATGAGGGGTTTTAGCCTATCAGCTAAAATCTTTGTAAGTAGCTTGTAGTCCAGATTCAATAAGGATATAGGACGATATGATTTTGGAAGCGATAAATCTCTGCCTGGTTTGGGTAATACTTTGAGTGTAGTGGAATTAAAGCGAGAGGGGGCTGTGAATGAGGTTATTATAGAGTTAAGGGCTTTAACTAGAAACGGACCAACTTGAGGGAGTAAAATCTTGTAGAAATCTCCGCCAAAGCCGTCTGGTCCAGGAGCTTTATCAGATTTAGTGTGGCGCACAGCTTTTTCTACTTCTTCTAATGTAATGGGGGTAACGAGAGAACATGAATCAGTGGACGATAATCGGGGACAAGGTATATTATCCCAAAAACTAGCAGGGGTAGGAGAGCTAGCGGAGGGTGCTGGGTAGGAAGGTAGAGGGTTCGAATATAGTAGACGGTAGAAGTCACTGAAGATGTGAGCAACTTCAGGATCAGAGGTTTTGAGAGAGCCAGAGGGTTTGCGGAGAGGATGCACCACTGCAGGTGGGTGGATACCCTTAAGGAGATAAGTAATTCATTTTCCAGCTTTATTTCCAAACTTATGAAAATGGTAATTAACAGAAAATAGGTGACGGTCGCCCAAGGATCACATATACTCTTCAAAATGTGTTTTAGATTGTTGGTATAAAAGCTTATTAGTAGAGTTCGGATGCTGTTTGTATTGTTGGAAAGTAGAAGTGAGAGCTGATTGGAGTGCTAGATATTGGAAAGTGTATTTGCATTTGGAATTTGCAACAAAGGAGATAATCTCACCTCTAAGAACAGTGGGGGTCATTCCGAGTTGTTCGCTCGCAAGCTGCTTTTAGCAGCTTTGCACACGCTAAGCCGCCGCCTACTGGGAGTGAATCTTAGCATATCAAAATTGCGAACGAAAGATTAGCAGAATTGCGAATAGACACTTCTTAGCAGTTTCTGAGTAGCTCCAGACTTACTCGGCATCTGGGATCAGTTCAGTCAGTGTCGTTCCTGGTTTGACGTCACAAACACACCCAGCGTTCGCCCAGACACTCCTCCGTTTCTCCAGCCACTCCCGCGTTTTTCCCAGAAACGGTAGCGTTTTTTCACACACACCCATAAAACGGCCAGTTTCCGCCCAGAAACACCCACTTCCTGTCAATCACATAACGATCACCAGAACGAAGAAAAATCCTCGTAATGCCGTGAGTAAAATACCTAACTGCATAGCAAATTTACTTGGCGCAGTCGCACTGCGGACATTGCGCATGCGCATTAGCGACTAATCGCTCCGTTGCGGAAAAAAAATAACGACGAACAACTCGGAATGAACCCCCGTCTTCGCTGTCATCCAAAACAACATCGGATCCGAAGCCAGGTGATCCTTATTAAGCTGTGCATAATCATTCCAGGCGGATTCCAAATGCAAGTGGAAATCAGGGGATTTAGCTAGATATGAGGGGAATTTCCATAGCCTAGGTGTTGGGATAGAGCCATCTATAGTTAAAGAAGCCGTCACTAAGGCGTGATCTGAGATAACATTTGATTCAATCGAAGAGTCACAAATAGAAGGAAATAATGAGCGAGATATGAGTATATAATCGATTCGTGACAAAGTAGAGTGGGCAGCTGAAAGGCACGTATAGTCCCTGTCAGTAGGGTAGTGTGCCCACCAAATATCTATGAGTTGAAACTGATCTGAGAACATAAGTTTGGGGAGAGAGGGAGAAGAGGAGAGTGTGGCCGATTTGTCTAGTAATAGGGATGATACTAAATTAAAATCACCACCGATAATCATGTGAGTATATAAATATGGAGAAAAGAGGGCGATTCATTTTTGAAAAAAAGATCTGCAATAAGTCGTAGGGGAGTATACATTCCTTATAGTTAATGGTTATTTTTGATCATCAAGGAAGCAATAACATAGTGCCCGTCAGTATCGTTAACTACATTTGTCACCGCATGAGGTATAGAGCGCTTAATCAGAATTACCACACCTCGAGCTTTGGAGGTATAAGGACAGGAGTATAACACTGTCCAACGGAGCATGGCTAATTTAGTCACCTCCGAGAGGATTAAAAGTGTTTCCTGGAGGAGAGCTATATCAATATTCTGTTTATTGAGATAAAGAAGTACCTTTCTTCTCTTAGCTGGAGAGTTGAATCCTCCCATGTTCCTTGTTCCCACCTTCAAAGCAGACATGATGAGGTGGAAAGGACATAGAAATCTCTCATCTCTCTAAACATAACATCAATGGAAAAAATGGGGGGGCGGGGGAAGGACAGGAGACAAACAAACATGGAACATAGGAAAAGATATAATACACATCGTATTATTCAGAACTATCATTGACATTTGGAGAATTACATGTAGGGTAAGAGCAGTGAGAAGGGATAAATAGGCCTTGGTCTTCTGGGATAACATCAATAACTGTACAATAAGAAGATAAATAGTAGAAATCTCCAACAGGGCATGGGGAGGAGGATTCTGCCTAGCCCAGTGAACTTAAGAACAGGATAAATGCATAAATGACATCCGCCAGCTCTCCAGTGGGAAAGTACCAGAAAAATAACACTTGTTAAAGGGTTAACTAAACCAAGGCAAACTTCAAATGAGAACAAAAAGCACCATTGCCTATTAAAGGTATAGAGACATGTAGTGTCATATAATTACAGTGGGAACCACAGCTTATAGTAAGAGAATTAAACAGTATATACAACAGAAAACATTGTAAAATGAGTATGGAGGAATAAGAAAGGGCATGTTATGAAGGGTGGGTCATTGCCCGTAAGTGTAAAATGAGGGTTTTCACTCAGGGAAGTCAAGGGGGTCCCGATGTGGAATAGCTGATGTCAGCTGTAGCATCATGCTGAAGGTCACAGAGGTATCTTTCAGCATCTCTACAGGAAAGGAAGTCCTTGTGGGAGGAGCTGGATATAACAAGCTAAAACAAGCTAAATTTGTGACCCTCATTGACAAGCTTAGCGCAAGTTGGGGAAAAGGCTTTGCGGGCCCTAGTCAGTTCCATGGAGTAGTCCTGGAAAATATACAATCTGTTGCCCTCCCATTGCGGGTCTTTTATACAGCGGGATGCTGACCAGAACGCCATTTTGTGCAAGTAGTTTAGGCATCTAAACAGCGTGACACATGGTTTTGGTTTATTCGTAGTCGGAGTAGGTCCCACCCTATGTGCCCGTTCTATTACCAAGTCTTGCCAATCCTGAGTGATTCCTAGAAGATCAGGTAGCGTGTTTCTGACAAAGTGAGCGATCGCCGGTCCTTTAACTGATTCTGGTAAACCAACAAGGCAAATATTATTCCGCCTTAAATGATTTTCGATATCGTCTAGTTTGTTCCCTGTGGTGAATATCAGCAAACTCATGCATAGTGGCTCCCATTTGATTCTCAGTCTGTGTCACTCTGGGTAAGAGCTTTCAGTTGAGCTGAGATATCTGCTACTGCCTGTGTAAGGAGCGGTGCCATAGTGGACCGTATTGCTTCCACAACGTCTACATAGGTGACAGGTGAGTCTGGGGAGTGGCATATCCTATGCGGAGAATCATACAGCTCAGCAGCTGTTTTCTTAGAAGCAGGGGCCACTTTGTCTGCACTGCATTCCGGCGCCATATTCCCCTCTGAGTGGCGTATCTCTTGGCGCGGCATGGGCTGCCTGGGCTGGGAGGCGGAGGTGAAAAAGCGGTCCATCATGGCCTGTACTGCATGCGGTGGAGGCTGGAAACAGCTGTTTAAAGGTGCAGTTCGCGGTGGGGGTAGCAGAGCTCCGGTGACTGCCTGCTAGCCCATGCAACCCAGAACTGGAAGTCAACTCTACTACTTTTAAGAATAAAATATGTTAACAAAAAAAGGTCCCAGTTCTGAATAATGTTGACTGCTACAGGAAAAAAAAGTACTGCCTGCAACGATAGATAGATAGATAGATAGATAGATAGATAGATAGACTGCATGAAGTATCTTGGTTTAGATAACCTATGGATATCCAGTGAATATGCTATAACTTATAAGACCTTTCTAAATCCTTAACCAATAACAATAACAATAAAGGTAACTCTGGTCAATCACTACATATTTTGAAGTTCAGTCTTAACTTTCTGATTAGAATATCATGCTTTAGACTATTGCAGCCATTCCCCTATGGGGACTATATTGGCCCATAATTTCCACTGGTAACTTACGCGTATTAATATTTCTACTAAAAAAACACATCCCTGCACACCAGTATTAATAACTAAGATACTTGTTCTCTAGTGTATTGCAGAAATTATGGGAAAGATTTCCCTTTCATATACTGTATTGTCTCATTAGATGTTAGAAAATTGATACAAATCAGTTGACAAGAAAGGAAAATAAATTACTGTGTGACCATGTTGTGCATTCATGTGAATTATTAAAATAGTTATGTTTTAGATTTCTTTTAAAAATCATATATTGATTATCAATTTTCTGCAAGATCTTACATTTTATTTTTAATGAAATATTTAAAACTAGAAAGATGTATGAAAAAGTATAAAAAATAGCATTAGCCTCTAGTCTACTCTTTATCTATTTGTCAAGTATTATTCTCTTAAAATGTCCCCTAATTTACAGTATATTAGTTATTATTCCTTCTTTCTCTGACGTCCTAGTGGATGCTGGGAACTCCGTAAGGACCATGGGGAATAGCGGGCTCCGAAGGAGGCTGGGCACTCTAGAAAGATCTTAGACTACCTGGTGTGCACTGGCTCCTCCCACTATGACCCTCCTCCAAGCCTCAGTTAGATTTCGTGCCCGGCCGAGGTTGGATGCACACTAGGGGCTCTCCTGAGCTCTTAGAAAGTTATAGTCTTAGAATTTGTTATTTTCAGTGAGACCTGCTGGCAACAGGCTCACTGCAGCGAGGGACTAAGGGGAGAAGAAGCGAACTCGCCTGCTTGCAGCCGGATTGGGCTTCTTAGGCTACTGGACACCATTAGCTCCAGAGGGATCGACCGCAGGCCCAGCCTTGATGTTCGGTCCCGGAGCCGCGCCGCCGTCCCCCTTACAGAGCCAGAAGCAAGAAGATGCTCCTCATACACACTTCACACTCCGGTCACTGAGGGTGCAGGGCGCTGGGGGGGGGCACCCTGAGGCAGCAATAAAAACACCTTGGCTGGCTAAAATACCTCAATATATAGCCCCTGGGGCTATATATGAGGTAAATACCCCTGCCAGAATCCCATAAAAAGCGGGAGAATACGCCGCGAAAAAGGGGCGGAGCCTATCTCCTCAGCACACTGGCGCCATTTTTCCCTCACAGCTCGGCTGGAAGGAAGCTCCCTGGCTCTTCCCTGCAATTCTACAGTACAGTAAGAGGGAAAAGAGAGGGGGGGCATTAAAATTGGCACTATATACAGTATATTATATTGAAAAGCAGCTATTAGGGACATAACTCAGTTAGTCCCTGTATATATATATAGCGCTCTGGTGTTTGCTGGCATACTCTTACTCTGTCCCCCCAAAGGGCTTTTGTGGGTCCTGTCCTCTGTTGGAGCATTCCCTGTGTGTGTGGAGTGTGTCGGTACGGCTGTGTCGACATGTTTGAGGAGGATAATGATGTGGAGGGGGAGCAGATGCCTTTAGCAGGGATGTCACCCCCTGGGGGTCAGACACCTGAGTGGATGGTATTATGGCAGGAAATGAGTACACGTATAGACTCCTTACATAAAAAATTTGACGACATGCCGACTGTGGGACAGCCGAGTCTTCAGCTCGTGCCTGTCCAGGTGTCTCAAAAGTCATCAGGGGCTCTGAAACGCCCGCTATCTCAGGTGGCACAAGTAGATGTCGACACGGATACTGACACCAGTGTCGACGACGATGAGTCAAATTTAATGCCCGTTAAGGCCATTCACTGCATGATTGAGGCAATGAAAGAGGTGTTAAATATTTCTGATTTACATCCAGGTACCACAAAAAAGGGTATTATGTTTGGGGAGAAAAAACTACCTGTAGTTTTTCCCCCGTCAGATGAATTAAATGAAGTGTGTGAAGAAGCGTGGGCTTCCCCTGATAAGAAATTGGTAATTCCTAAGAAGCTACTAATGGCGTTCCCTTTCCCGCCAGAGGATAGGTTACGTTGGGAAACACCCCCGAAGGTAGATAAAGCGCTCACACGTTTGTCTAAAAAGGTGGCACTACCGTCCCAGGATACGGCCGCCCTTAAGGAACCTGTTGATAGAAAGCAGGAGGCGATCCTGAAGTCTGTATATACACACTCAGGCATTATACTCAGACCAGCTATTGCGTCAGCATGGATGTGCAGTGCTGCCGCTGCGTGGTCAGATAAACTGTCAGAAGATATTGACACGTTAGACAGAGACACGATCCTGCTAACAATTGACCATATCAAAGACTCAGTCTTATACATGAGAGATGCACAGAGGGAAATCTGCCGGCTGGCATCTAAAGTAAGTGCATTATCCATCTCTGCTAGGAGATGCTTATGGACTCGCCAGTGGACTGGAGATGCAGATTCCAAAAGGCACATGGAAGTTTTGCCTTATAAGGGGGAGAAATTATTTGGGGATGGTCTCTCCGACCTAGTTTCCACAGCAACGTCTGGGAAGTCAGCATTTTTACCCCATGTCCCCTCACAGCCTAAGAAGGCGCCATTTTATCAGGTTCAGTCCTTTCGGTCCCAGAAAAACAAGCGGGGAAAAGGAGGGTCTTTTCTGTCAAGAGGCAGGGGAAAAAGGCTGCAGCAAACAGCAGGTTCCCAGGAACAAAAGTCCTCCCCCGCTTCCTCTTCCAAGTCCGCCGCATGACGGTGGGGCTTCACAGGCGGAGCCAGGTACGGTGGGGGCCCGCCTCAGGAATTTCAGCGATCAGTGGGCTCGCTCACAGGTGGATCCCTGGATCCTTCAAATAGTATCTCAGGGATACAGGCTGGAATTCGAGGCGACTCCACCCCGCCGTTTCCTAAAATCCGCCTTGCCGATTGCTCCCTCAGACAGGGAGGCGGTGCTAGCAGCGATTCACAAGCTGTATTCCCAGCAGGTGATAATCAAGGTACCCCTACTTCAACAAGGCCGGGGTTACTATTCCACACTATTTGTGGTGCCGAAACCGGACGGTTCGGTGAGACCCATTTTAAATTTGAAATCCTTGAACACATACATAAAAAAATTCAAGTTCAAGATGGAATCGCTCAGGGCGGTTATTGCAAGCCTGGACGAGGGGGATTACATGGTATTCCTGGACATCACGGATGCTTACCTGCATGTCCCCATTTACAATTCTCACCAGGAGTACCTCAGATTTGTGGTACAGGATTGCCATTACCAATTCCAGACGCTGCCGTTTGGACTCTCCACGGCACCGAGGGTATTTACCAAGGTTATGGCGGAAATGATGATACTCCTTCGAAAAAAGGGAGTTTTAATTATCCCATACTTGGACGATCTCCTAATAAAGGCACGATCCAAGGAACAGTTGTTAGTGGGAGTAGCACTATCTCAGGAAGTGCTGAGCCAGCACGGTTGGATTCTGAATATCCCAAAGTCACAGCTGGTCCCCACGACACGTCTAATGTTCCTGGGAATGATTCTGGACACGGCCCAGAAAAAAGTGTTTCTCCCGGAGGAGAAAGCCAGGGAGTTGTCTTCTCTAGTCAGAGACCTCCTAAAACCAAAACAGGTATCGGTGCATCACTGCACGCGGGTCCTGGGAAAGATGGTAGCTTCTTACGAAGCAATTCCATTCGGCAGGTTCCATGCCAGAATTTTTCAGTGGGACCTGTTAGACAAGTGGTCCGGATCGCATCTTCAGATGCATCGTTTAATAACCCTGTCTCCACGAACCAGGGTGTCTCTTCTGTGGTGGCTGCACAGTGCTCATCTTCTGGAGGGCCGCAGATTCGGCATACAGGACTGGGTCCTGGTGACCACGGATGCCAGCCTACGAGGCTGGGGGGCAGTCACAAAGGGAAGAAATTTCCAAGGACTATGGTCAAGTCAGGAGACTGCCCTTCACATAAATATTCTGGAACTAAGGGCCATTTACAATGCCCTAAGTCAAGCAAAATCCCTGCTCCTACACCAGCCGGTGCTGATCCAGTCAGACAACATCACGGCAGTCGCCCATGTGAATCGACAGGGCGGCACAAGAAGCTGGACGGCGATGGCAGAAGCCACAAAAATTCTCCGATGGGCGGAGAATCATGTACTAGCACTGTCAGCAGTGTTCATCCCGGAAGTGGACAACTGGGAAGCAGACTTTCTCAGCAGGCACGACCTCCACCCGGGAGAGTGGGGACTTCATCCAGAAGTCTTCCAAATGATTGTAAATCAATGGGGTCGTCCACAGGTGGACATGATGGCGTCCTGCCTAAACAAAAAACTAGAGAAGTATTGCGCCAGGTCAAGAGACCCTCAGGCGATAGCTGTGGACGCTCTAGTGACACCGTGGGTGTACCGGTCAGTTTATGTGTTCCCTCCTCTACCTCTCATACCAAAGGTATTGAGAATAATAAGAAAGCGAGGAGTAAACACAATTCTCGTGGTTCCGGATTGGCCGAGAAGAGCGTGGTACCCGGAACTTCAAGAGATGATCTCAGAGGACCCGTGGTCTCTGCCGCTCAGACAGGACCTGCTGCAGCAGGGCCCCTGTCTGTTCCAAGACTTACCGCGGCTGCGTTTGACGGCATGGCGGTTGAACGCCGGATCCTGAAGGAAAAGGGCATTCCGGAGGAAGTCATTCCTACGCTTATTAAAGCCAGGAAAGAGGTCACAGCAACTCATTATCACCGCATATGGCGGAGGTATGTTGCATGGTGTGAGGCCGAAAAGGCCCCAACGGAGGAATTTCAACTAGGTCGATTTCTGCATTTCCTGCAAGCAGGAGTGAATATGGGCCTAAAACTGGGCTCCATTAAGGTACAGATCTCGGCTCTGTCAATTTTCTTTCAAAAAGAACTAGCTTCAGTACCTGAAGTTCAGACATTTGTGAAAGGAGTGCTGCATATTCAGCCCCCATTTGTGTCTCCTGTGGCACCTTGGGATCTCAACGTGATGTTGAGTTTCTTAAAATCACATTGGTTTGAGCCACTAAAAACCGTGGATCTGAAATATCTCATGTGGAAAGTGGTCATGTTATTGGCCTTGGCTTCAGCCAGGCGAGTGTCAGAGTTGGCGGCTTTATCATGTAAAAGCCCTTATCTGATTTTCCATATGGATAGGGCAGAATTGAGGACTCGTCCCCAGTTTCTCCCTAAGGTGGTGTCAGCGTTTCACCTGAACCAGCCTATTGTGGTGCCTGCGGCTACTAAGGATTTGGAGGACTCCAAGTTGCTAGACGTTGTCAGGGCCCTGAAAATATATGTTTCCAGGACGGCTGGAGTCAGAAAATCTGACTCGCTGTTTATCCTGTATGCACCCAACAAGCTGGGTGCTCCTGCTTCTAAGCAGACTATTGCTCGTTGGATTTGTAGTACAATTCAGCTTGCACATACTGTGGCAGGCCTGCCACAGCCAAAATCTGTCAATGCCCATTCCACAATGAAGGTGGGCTCATCTTGGGCGGCTGCCCGAGGGGTCTCGGCTTTACAACTTTGCCGAGCTGCTACTTGGTCAGGGGCAAACACGTTTGCAAAATTCTATAAATTTGATACCCTGGCTGAGGAGGACCTGGAGTTCTCTCATTCGGTGCTGCAGAGTCATCCGCACTCTCCCGCCCGTTTGGGAGCTTTGGTATAATCCCCATGGTCCTTACGGAGTTCCCAGCATCCACTAGGACGTCAGAGAAAATAAGAATTTACTCACCGGTAATTCTATTTCTCGTAGTCCGTAGTGGATGCTGGGCGCCCATCCCAAGTGCGGTTTATCTGCAATACTTGTACATAGTTATTGTTAACTAAATCGGGTTATTGTTGAGCCATCTGTTGAGAGGCTCTATTGTTTCATACTGTTAACTGGGTTTCATATCACGAGTTGTACGGTGTGATTGGTGTGGCTGGTATGAGTCTTACCCGGGATTCAAAATCCTTCCTTATTGTGTACGCTCGTCCGGGCACAGTACCTAACTGAGGCTTGGAGGAGGGTCATAGTGGGAGGAGCCAGTGCACACCAGGTAGTCTAAGATCTTTCTAGAGTGCCCAGCCTCCTTCGGAGCCCGCTATTCCCCATGGTCCTTACGGAGTTCCCAGCATCCACTACGGACTACGAGAAATAGAATTACCGGTGAGTAAATTCTTATTTATATTCAGTTTACAGTCTAAATAGCTCTGGTCCACGAGACTTGAGGCTGTCTGCCGTGTGGTGTGTTGGATTAGGAATAGGAACAAATAAGACCACAGGTGTCCAAAGGAAAAATATATAAATATCAAGCTAAACATTTTTTTATTTTTCACTTATCTCTTTAACAAATATTGGGACAGATGTATTAACCTGTGCAAGGTGATAAACGAACCAGCCAATCAGCTCCAATATGTAAATTAACAGTTAGGAGGTGATTGGCTGGTGCATTTATCACCTTGCACGTATCACTGTATTATCACTTCCTTATGCCGTCTCCATGCTTAATACATCTGTTCCAATCACTTTAGAGCACTCTAATCAACACTATACCATTAAATGCTTTCAATTACAATTCTAGCCTACAAAGCTATTATACTTACTCCAGTATACTTTACTACAGTGTGAACTGACAATTCTCTGGCACGATAAGGAAAATACCTATTTTAAGAGTTATGATTATTTCTAACTTACAGTATTAAGATGTATTATTGTAGAAGTAAAAAAAACATTATGGGAAGAGACAAAACAGTGCAATGTACAAGTATGTGAAGTACTGTAGTGCAGTATTCAAGAGATCACTAAGAGACTCAGAAAGCATAACAAGAGGTTTCTTCTTTCATACAAACCAGGAAGAAAAAGCTGCCTTCATGTGATAGTTGTTGCTATGTAATTGGCCCTATTGTTTGAATTAATCTTATTGGTATGATTGTGTTGTGGTAATCTGTAGTTAAGTAGTCAGTGCTAAATATCCTTCCTCCAGAGAGGAGGTCCTTGACTCCAATGCACAGTATTATTAGTCACCCAAGCAAGACAAGACCTAAATAATCATAAGAAGAAAAAGAAGGAAACATGTTCCTTTTTAAGAAGCAGAGATGGAAGGGAGAAGAATTATTTACGGTTTTGATGAATACCAATAATTACTATAAATTAACTGAAGTGAACTGGATATTCTTTACATTATCACTGGGCACACATACATACACACACACACACACACACACACACACACACACACGCACGCAATCATATTCACATACATAAAATATATAATATAATTTAAAATATCTTGCCTTTGCATGCCTTCCTACTACCTGAACCAGACATTTCAATGGATGTGGTCCAGAGACACCTCAGAACATGCCTCTCAGATCTCCGCACATTCTAATCAGACCTCTCCACCTACCCCTTACATTCCCATCACATCTCCTAACATGCCCTTGAAATGCCCATCAGACCTCCCCAAGTGCCATCAGATTTCCTTACATGCCCCACTCTGCTCTATTCAGAAAGAGTGAGGACAAGGGAGGGCACAGAGCCATTGCTGGACCTTAACCTAGGGGGAAGGAGATACCTAGGGTATTCCACACATGTATGCATCCAACTCTTAGTTTACATTCACTTGCACACTTTTATAAACATCTAAGGATATGTTTAGCAAGTAAGAACACATACACTTTTTTGAGTGAGTTGTGATGGACTCTCTAGGGATACTGCTAGTTGATTGTAAACCCTGGTGGTTTTGTGTGAGGTTTGGCAGCGGTTTTGGAAGCCTCAGATTTGCTGAGGCCAAAAAATGCAAAAAAAACACAGAGAAAGCACACTTTAGAATATTATAGATAATAAATAAATATCAAAGCACTGTCAATGTTTTAGACCATACAAAGAATAGATAAGAATTAACAACCAGATTTATGAAGAGGTGCCTTTGAAAACCCCAATTAAGATAAATGAAATGATTTTGACAGTCAAGAATTGATTGACAAGAATAGTATCCAATTGGGCTGAAGAGGATTATAATGTCTCTCACAAGACATGACTGGTCTTTAACATATATACATAAACAAACAAAAATACATATATACTGTATATATTAGTGATGTGCACCGGACATTTTTCGGGTTTTGGTTTTGGGTTCGGTTCCGCTGCCGTGTTTTGGGTTCGAACGCGATTTGCCAAAACCTCACCAAATTTTTTTTGTCGGATTCGGGTGTGTTTTGGATTCGGGTGTTTTTTTAAAAAAAACCTAAAAAACAGCTTAAATCATTGAATGTGGGGGTCATTTTGATCCCATAGTATTATTAACCTCAATAACCATAATTTACACTAATTTTCAGTCTATTCTGAACACCTCACACCTCACAATATTATTTTTAGTCCTAAAATTTGCACCGAGGTCGCTGGATGGCTAAGCTAAGCGACCCCAGTGGCCGACACAAACACCTGGCCCATCTAGGAGTGGCACTGCAGTGTCAGGCAGGATGGCCCTTCCAAAAAATACTCCCCAAACAGCACATAACGCAAAGAAGAAAAAAAAGAGGCACAATGAGGTAGCTGTGTGAGAAAGCTAAGCGACCCTAGTGGCCGACACAAACACCTGGCCCATCTAGGAGTAGCACTGCAGTGTCAGGCAGGATGGCCCTTCCAAAAAATACTCCCCAAACAGCACATGACGCAAAGAAGAAAAAAAAGAGGCACAATGAGGTAGCTGTGTGAGTAAGCTAAGCGACCCTAGTGGCCGACACAAACACCTGGCCCATCTAGGAGTAGCACTGCAGTGTCAGGCAGGATGGCCCTTCCAAAAAATACTCCCCATACAGCACATGACGCAAAGAAGAAAAAAAAGAGGCGCAATGAGGTAGCTGTGTGAGTAAGCTAAGCGACCCTAGTGGCCGACACAAACACCTGGCCCATCTAGGAGTGGCACTGCAGTGTCAGGCAGGATGGCCCTTCCAAAAAATACTCCCCAAACAGCACATGACGCAAAGAAGAAGAAAAAGAGGTGCAATGAGGTAGCTGTGTGAGTAAGCTAAGCAACCCTAGTGGCCGACACAAACACCTGGCCCATCTAGGAGTGGCACTGCAGTGTCACGCAGGATGGCCCTTCCAAAAAATACTCCCCAAACAGCACATGACGCAAAGAAAAATGAAAGAAAAAAGAGGTGCAAGATGAAATTGTCCTTGGGCCCTCCCACCCACCCTTATGTTGTATAAACAGGACATGCACACTTTAACCAACCCATCATTTCAGCGACAGGGTCTGCCACACGACTGTGACTGAAATGACTGGTTGGTTTGGGCCCCCACCAAAAAAGAAGCAATCAATCTCTCCTTGCACAAACTGGCTCTACAGAGGCAAGATGTCCACCTCATCATCATCGTCCGATTCATCACCCCTTTCACTGTGTACATCCCCCTCCTCACAGAGTATTAATTCGTCCCCACTGGAATCCACCATCTCAGGTCCCTGTGTACTTTCTGGAGGCAATTGCTGCTGGTGAATGTCTCCATGGAGGAATTGATTGTAATTCATTTTAATGAACATCATCTTCTCCACATTTTCTGGAAGTAACCTCGTACGCCGATTGCTGACAAGGTGAGCGGCGGCACTAAACACTCTTTCGGAGTACACACTGGAGGGAGGGCAACTTAGGTAGAATAAAGCCAGTTTGTGCAAGGGCCTCCAAATTGCCTCTTTTCCCTCCCAGTATACGTACGGACTGTCTGACGTGCCTACTTGGATGCGGTCACTCATATAATCCTCCACCATTCTTTCAATGGTGAGAGAATCATATGCAGTGACAGTAGACGACATGTCAGTAATCGTTGGCAGGTCCTTCAGTCCGGACCAGATGTCAGCATCAGCAGTCGCTCCAGACTGCCCTGCATCACCGCCAGTGGGTGGGCTCGGAATTCGTAGCCTTTTCCACGCACCCCCAGTTGCGGGAGAATGTGAAGGAGGAAATGTTGACTGGTCGCGTTCCGCTTGACTTGACAATTTTCTCACCAGCAGTTCTTTGAACCCCTGCAGACTTGTGTCTGCCGGAAAGAGAGATCCAACGTAGGTTTTAAATCTAGGATCGAGCACGGTGGCCAAAATGTAGTGCTCTGATTTCAACAGATTGACCACACGTGAATCCTGGTTAAGCGAATGAAGGGCTCCATCCACAAGTCCCACATGAATAGCGGAATCGCTCTGTTTTAGCTCCTCCTTCAATGCCTCCAGCTTCTTCTGCAAAAGCCTGATGAGGGGAATGACCTGACTCAGGCTGGCAGTGTCTGAACTGACTTCATGTGTGGCAAGTTCAAAGGGCAGCAGAACCTTGCACAACGTTGAAATCATTCTCCACTGCGCTTGAGACAGGTGCATTCCACCTCCTTTGCCTATATCGTGGCCAGGGCAGGTTCAGGTTTTTTTGGTGGTGCTCCAGTCTTCTGTACGCGGTGCCTGCACGCCGAAAGTGGCTCGCAATTCTTCTGGCCACCGACAGCATCTCTTGCACGCCCCTGTCGTTTTTTAAATAATTCTGCACCACCAAATTCAAGGTATGTGCAAAACATGGGACGTGCTGGAATTTGCCCAGATGTAATGCACGCACAATATTGCTGGCGTTGTCCGATGCCACAAATCCCCAGGAGAGTCCAATTGGGGTAAGACATTCTGCGATGATCTTCCTCAGTTGCCGTAAGAGGTTTTCAGCTGTGTGCGTATTCTGGAAAGCGGTGATACAAAGCGTAGCCTGCCTAGGAACGAGTTGGCATTTGCGAGATGCTACTACTGGTGCCGCCGCTGCTGTTCTTGCAGCGGGAGGCAATACATCTACCCAGTGGGCTGTCACAGTCATGTAGTCCTGAGTCTGCCCTGCTCCACTTGTCCACATGTCCGTGGTTAAGCGGACATTGGGTACAACTGCATTTTTTAGGACACTGGTGAGTCTTTTTCTGACGTCCGTGTACATTCTCGGTATCGCCTGCCTAGAGAAGTGGAACCTAGATGGTATTTGGTAACGGGGGCACACTACCTCAAGAAATTGTCTAGTTCCCTGTGAACTAACGGCGGATACCGGACGCATGTCTAACACCAACATAGTTGTCAAGGCCTCAGTTATCCGCTTTGCAACAGGATGACTGCTGTGATATTTCATCTTCCTCGCAAAGGACTGTTGGACAGTCAATTGCTTACTGGAAGTAGTACAAGTGGTCTTCCGACTTCCCCTCTGGGATGATGATCGACTCCCAGCAGCAACAACAGCAGCGCCAGCAGCAGTAGGCGTTACACTCAAGGATGCATCGGAGGAATCCCAGGCAGGAGAGGACTCGTCAGACTTGCCAGTGACATGGCCTGCAGGACTATTGGCTTTCCTGGGTAAGGAGGAAATTGACACTGAGGGAGTTGGTGGTGTGGTTTGTAGGAGCTTGGTTACAAGAGGAAGGGATTTAGTGGTCAGTGGACTGCTTCCGCTGTCACCCAAAGTTTTTGAACTTGTCACTGACTTATGATGAATGCGCTGCAGGTGACGTATAAGGGAGGATGTTCCGAGGTGGTTAACGTCCTTACCCCTACTTATAACAGCTTGACAAAAGCAATACACGGCTTGACACCTGTTGTCCGCTTTTCTGTTGAAATACTTCCACACTGAAGAGCTGATTTTTTTGGTATTTTCACCAGGCATGTCAATGGCCATATTCCTCCCACGGACAACAGGTGTCTCCCCGGGTGCCTGACTTAAACAAACCACCTCACCATCAGAATCCTCCTTGTCAATTTCCTCCCCAGCGCCAGCAACACCCATATCCTCATCCTGGTGTACTTCAACACTGACATCTTCAATTTCACTATCAGGAACTGGACTGCGGGTGCTCCTTTCAACACTTGCAGGGGGCGTGCAAATGGTGGAAGGCGCAAGCTCTTCCCGTCCAGTGTTGGGAAGGTCAGGCATCGCAACCGACACAATTGGACTCTCCTTTGGGATTTGTGATTTCGAAGAACGCACAGTTCTTTGCTGTGCTTTTGCCGCAAGTCTTTTCTTTTTTCTAGCGAGAGGATGAGTGCTTCCATCCTCATGTGAAGCTGAACCACTAGCCATGAACATAGCCACGTCCTCTCCCTATCAATCTCAATGCACGTGTGAAAATGGCGGCGACGCGCGGCTCCTTATATAGAATCCGAGTCTCGCGAGAATCCGACAGCGGGATGATGACGTTCGGGCGCGCTCGGGTTAACCGAGCAAGGCGGGAGGATCCGAGTCGCTCGGACCCGTGTAAAAAAAAGGTGAAGTTGGGGTGGGTTCGGATTCCGAGGAACCGAACCCGCTCATCACTAGTATATATACATTTGTTTACAAAAACACACACACACAATCACATTACAGTCACGCAAAAAAATCACACACATCACATAGAAAAACAGAAAAAGAAACAGACTGTGACAAAACCTGTTGAATATGTAATGTTTACCCTATGTTCCCTAGAATGCCTCCTCTAGTATACATTATTGCCTGGAATGGCAAATCTTCACCAATAAGGCAACAGAACCAGTAGAATGTGGAGAAGCTCCTCAAAGCTGATAGTTGAAGGTAGAAAAAGCTTCCAAGCAAAGTCGGTGCAAGGTTTATTGGCACCCTAGTTAAAACTTCAGCCTACTGCCCCCAATCACCACCAATACCCACTTCCCAGCCCTTCAGATGAAAGTGGGACTTATAAGTTCCAGAACCACTACTTCCAATAACTACAACATGGATGTTTCTGTTAGAGACATCCTTAATTTTGTGATAGGTAGACTCAGTGGCACCTTCCCCCCTGATCCCAGCTCTCTAGGCTGCTGCCTAATGGTAAAGCCGGCCCTGCTTCCAAGATGGCTATAGTCCCAGACTAAAGAGCAGCAGAGGGAGCCAAATCACAGCAAGTATTTTTAAAGGCTCCAGAGTACCCACACCATCTCCCATTCAGCCAACCATGAGGTAGGGAACAAATTTGCCAATATCTCAGAATTTCTATCATCATATAGTTTTCAAATATTGTCACAAGTATTAGTTGTTGTGCAGAGGGATACCAGGAGGTAAAATGCACCCCGCTTTCTGCTACAGTGTTCCAAGGCAAGGCTACAACTGGAGAAGAGATATTTTATTCCATTTTTAAACAAACTTAGCTCCAGCTCCAGAAAATATAAATATCCAATTTTCCCGATTTTTTTTTTTTTAGATAATTATGTTTAGTACATTTCTCCCTCTGTCCCTTCCAGCTACCTGTTATTCTGGTCTTTTCTGAGCTAAGAACTGTTCTCCTGGATTGCGCATTTCAACACTCCCAGACTTTCCTCCTCACCCCGATATGAACCTAACCTTTTGGGCTCCTGGACTGAACATGTGTCCACTCCTGAGACTGCCCCTTATGCATCATGGTATGTAGTCTTTGTTCTGTGTCCAAATAGCAGTGGCTGAATTGGGACACTGGAAAACTGAGATGCAGGTGGACTGCTGTGCTGCCCTCAACTAGTGGCACCCCTAGGCACATGCCTCATGTGCCAAGTTGGTAATCTAGCACTGTCTGTGAGTATGGCCATGATGATGTGATTCAGGCAAATCAGGTCATAATGTCCTACAAGCAGGAGTATTGTCTACTCTCCTAGTATCTCGGGAGAGAGCTCCTTTAAATTTGTTTAAATGTCTTCTGGACATTCCGGGACAATAGGAAAGTGTAATTAATGTCTCAGCCAGGAATTTTCCAAATGAAGAAGCAAACATTTTGCACCCTCATAGTCACTTTCATCATGGCCAGTAAAGTCCTTTTACTTAAAAAAAACATTGATGTATCCATGCAGGTGTGGTATACTTTCTTGATGTTATTGACATTTCTTGACATTATGGTCAAGTCAACATGTTCATACTATAATATTGACATTTATCATGGTGCAATTTTGACAATTTGTTAAATGTTGGAAATGTGCTGTCCTAACCCTGATGCTAAACCCAACCGTAATTCTACACTTAGCACTAACCCTAATGGATATGTCAACATCATGACAATGTTCAAATTTCCGAAGCTGATATTCTGCCATTGTCCACGTTGTACAGGTGTCGACATTAATGATATAGGAATTATATCCATGTCTACTTCATCTATGTGGACCTTTTACTGCCAACATTGTGAGTATCGACATTTTAAATGCAGACATTCTGACTGCATACTCTTCACGTATGACATCACAAAAGAACATTTGCGCTACAGACCCACATCTTTTGCAGTTCTGTAAATCATCCTCATAATCTTCCAGCTGTGGTGATGCCGTGACAAGCTATAGACAATGTGGCATCTTGTTAGACAAACTGTTGATGCTATCACACTAACTATTGGAACATCACTTTCATTACTGACACGGTGAACACTGTGAGACATGTAGTTTAGTAGCAGCTGGATACTGGAAGAGAAACAAAGTACTTAGATCCAGTATCTAGTGTTATATGTTGTACCAGAAATTTACCTTTCTGTTCACAGATATATTAACCACCATTTTTTGGCCGGGATATGAACATTTTATTTATGACAAGGGCAAATGCTTTTTAAATTTTGACAGAAGGACAATAATAAAAAGCACAATAAAACATAGCTTATTTGCTGCTAAGTTGTACCTCAGGCATTGAGCACATAAAAATGTTGTGTTTTAACGCTCTTTTTTGTAAGTGGCAGATGTTATGAATAATAAACAATACAGCCCCTCTGAGTTCCAAGTGATGTATTCCATAAAACTTCTACATAAATCTGTTCTAAAGCTACAGAACATTAAACTGTAATTATGTTCACTTGTAATATAAAATGGCATTACAAAATTGCATTTATAGAACAAAGATTTTTTTTTCTCCTTTTGCAACTTCTGCATTGTGTCTCCAACAATACATTAATATTAGTACTTTTAGATATATTATTTCTTGTAACTGAATTACTTTCGTATCATCTCGTACTTTTATCAACTTATAAAATAGTGTCCTAGATTCTGTGCTACTGTAGCTTGGAGTTAATTTTCTGCAGTAAGTACAATGATAAAGTTTGAGGTCCCAGTGTTCTAAGTACTTTACCTCTTGAGCGTCTAAGTGTTATGAGGAACGTAAAGACCATTCCTATGGAAAATGATTTGTTAAAGATTCATTTGAATAAGTGTATGTGAACGCTTATCAGGGAGTGTTACCCTTCCCCTAGAGGGGTCACTATTGTTTGTCATCCACAGACATAGTATTTCCAAGTTCATTGTCCTTTTCATCTAACTCTGCGTTTGGATATTGTGTGAGGTTGGTTTTTTGTCTTTTTATTAATAATGGCAAAGAGCATCCTAAATCACACACAGGGATTAGCTTCTGTAGAGATAACACACTAGAGTAAAGCATAAAATGCAATCAAATCTAGTTGAAGGCATCTGCCCTTTAGGGTCACACAAGGCTCCCAATGTATATCAAAGGAAACATCAATACTGCAGGAACAAAGACTGTATAAATTATGAAAGAGGCTCCTAAATCTGTCCTTCTTTTGTATTACATAGTGCCGGATTAAGACTGGTGGGGTCCCAGGGGCAATGAAGTTTAGCCCCCCTCCCCAGTAAAACTGCTTATAAACCCCCTCATGCGTAACATACACACACACACACCACACACCTGGACCATCACGGAGACCCCCCCCCCGCACCATGCGTAACACTCACCACTTACCCCGGACCATCAAGTAGGCTAACCCTACCCCCAACCCCATTAACCCGAACCTCCCTTTGCGCAGCCTGACTCTAACCCCCCCCCCCCCCCCCCACAGCCTAACCCTAACCGTTCACTGCAGTCTAAACCTAAAATCCCCCTCGCTGCCTGACCCTAAGGAGCCCTGGCATACTTACGTTCAGGATGCCAACAGTTGGTATTCCGGTGCTGGCATGTTGATTCATGTTGGGATCCTGGTGTCAGCATTCCAGCCAGTGTCGGGATTATGACTACTGGCAACCCGAATGCCAGCATCCTGACTGCACCCCATGGGTGGCATTACAAAGCCTTATGCCAGGGTGTGATTACCTAATAGTGGCTGTGGAATCTTGTACTACAAAGTTATCAACAGAGATTGCATGAGCCATGTTACTGCAATTTTAAGGGTACTTTTCTGAGACTAATTCTTAGAATTTGATTCTACTATCAAATTGCGTAAACCCCCCCCCCCCCAAAAAAAAAAATATATAAAGATGCTTCAGGTTTACAAAAATAGGACATACAATTTCAAAGTGCAGAACATGTGAACTAAGTGATACTTCATCATGGAAGCATAATAGAAGAAATGAATCAGCAATGTAGCAGGCAGCCACCACAAAGCCTCTTGGTACATGGATTCAGGAGCCATAACAAAAATGTATTCAAATCACTAAAGCCATGTGAGCCTGTGAATGTCAGGGGAATAAGAGACACAGGGGTCTATGTACTTAGCCTTAAAGAAAGATAAAGTGGATGGAAATAAAGTACCAGCTGTCAGCGTCCGGAGTCTTACCGGTACGCTGGGGCCGCGGGGCTGGCTTCCTTGGCGTTGTGCGGGCAGCGGCGGAGGTGGGCTGCTGCGCCGGATCCGTGGGCAGTAGTAGCGGCGGTGAGGGGGTCCGCTCGTGGTTGCAGGACGCTGCTACAGCGGGTCGCTCTTGCTGAACCGTTGCTTGGAGACCAGGGGCAGTGAGCAATGTGGCTTTGCAAAAAGGTCTGGATTACTGGGCGCCGCCATGTTGGAGACCAAGTTTTAAGCATAGTTCCTGTTTCCTGTTTCTTCCAGCCAATCCAGGGGAAGCTCTTCCTATAAAAGGGGGCTGGTTTAGGACAGGGACGCCAGTGCTTCAAGTTACAACCCTGTTGTAGGTGCTTTAGCCTGTGCTCCCAGGATTCCTGCTGTATTCTGGTTCTCCCTGATCCTGCTTGGTCGGTTCTATGTTGCTGCTGCAGCCCTGCCGTTTCTTGCCTACTACTGCCTGTGGAAGCGCTCCTGGAAAACCCAGTCCAGTAAGACTCTTTGGGCACAGTCGGCCCCGGGTCTTCTGCCTCGTCTTTCAAGCCACACTCCACAGATCTCCTTCACCAGCCACGCCTTTGTACCACTGACCACAGCCTGCAGATTATTATCTTCAAGCCTCGTTTTCCAAACCACAGTCCACAGTCCTTGTCTCCAGCCACTTTTTCAACTACCATCCACAGTTCCACAGTTCATCATCTACAGTCTCGTCTTTCAAATCACAGTCCACAGTTCTTCACCTCCAGCCACGTCTTTAACCATTGTGCTTCAGCCTCGGTTCTCTACCTCAGCCCTGTACATAATAAATACTTTCCATTGACTCTCAAACCCCGCCTATGTTCTTCATTGCTCCGTGTCCCATGCGAAGGAACTATATTCAGCCCCCTCATCTGGTTCATTCACAGCCTGCTACCTCCTCTGGCAAATCTCAGCTGCCGGATCCTCAAACCCTGCCAGACGTGACAGTAAGCACTGGCCCAATGGATTCGACGGGTGATCAGGCCTCAGGAGGGGATTTAACTGCAGATATCTGGTCTCGCTTAAGTAAGCAGGAGGCCACACAATCTCAAATCGTGCAATTCATGCAGAGTATGTCCGAACGTCTCGATTCTCTCTATGTTGCCATGACGGCCCCTCAAGTATCTACAGCTGCTCCCACATTGGCACCTCCGGTCCTGCTTCCTCCTGTACCAGTACCACTTCCACGGTTGCAATTGCCACCTCCCAGTAAATTTGATGGGAATCCTAAACAATGCAGCGGGTGTCTTAACCAGTGCGAAATCCAGCTTGAACTACAGTCGGCCAACTTCCCATCAGCATGAACCAAAGTAGCCTATATAATTTCTTTACTTACCGGGCAAGCGTTGGAATGGGCTTCACCTTTGTGGGAGAGGATGGATCCCATCTTATCTAACTATCCAGAATTCATGGCCACCTTTCGAAGAATCTTCGACGAACCGGGCAGGACTTCTGCCACCTCATTGGAGATCCTGCGCCTGCGTCAGGGCATGCGTACGGTCAGTCAGTACGTGATACAGTTTCGCACCCTATCCTCAGAACTGAACTGGAACGAGGAGGATCTCATTGCAGCTTTCTGGAGCGGTCTCTCCGAAAAGATCAAAGATGACCTCGCAACTCAGGACGTACCTGATAAGTTGGATAAACTAATTTATTTATGCAATAAGTTAGATCTGAGGTACAGAGAACGCTGTATGGAGAGGTTGCGGTCAGTTCGCCCTAAGCCTAGAGTTGGTCTTCCACCAACACCATCATCACCAACTGTGGAAGAACCCATGCAGATTAATCGCTCCCACCTCTCCAATGAAGAACGTCAGAGACGGCGACAAGGGAACTTCTGCCGGTATTGTGGTGCATCTGATCACTTTGTTAAAACTTGCAGTCTACGTCTGGGAAACGCCCGCTCCTAGTTTGTGCTGGAGAGGTCAAGCTAGGAGAATTCTCAGAATTACGTACCAAGAAAGAGTCTGTCCTGTTAACCCAATTGGAGCTCCCTTCTTCTCTTCTCATCCCTGCACTACTCGACTCCGGAGCTGCCGAAAGCTTAATTACGTCAGCTCTGGTCAAACGATCTGGAATACAAACGGTTCCTTTGGATCATACCATTTCTGTTACCGCAGTGGATGGAAGTTATATCCCAGAGGGTATTATATCCTTTCATACTATTCCTCTCAAGATGAAGGTCGGAGTTCTCCATTCAGAAGAAATCTCTTTCCTTGTAATTCCTAAAGCCTCTCATGAACTAATCCTAGGGTTTCCATGGTTAATCAGACACAATCCCCACATAGATTGGCAAACTATGGATGTTCTCTCTTGGGGACAAGACTGCTTTCAGAACTGTTTACCTTCAGTTAGACCTCTCTGTTCTTCCAGCCCTTCCAGCCTTCCTGTGGAGTACCAATCTTTTCAAGATGTTTTCAGTAAGCATGGGGCGGACACCTTGCCTCCGCATCATACTTGGGATTGTCCCATTGAGCTAGTACCCGGTAAGACTCCTCCCCGAGGTCGTATTTACCCTCTCTCACTTCCCGAGACACAGGCCATGTCGGAGTAATTCAGGGAGAGCTTGGAGAAAGGGTTCATCAGATCTTCTACATCTCCGGCCGGAGCGGGGTTTTTCTTCGTCAAAAAGAAGGATGGGGGGTTGCGGCCCTGTATTGACTATAGAGGTCTCAATGACATAACAGTTAAGAACAGATATCCGTTACCTCTGATTCCAGAACTGTCCGACTGTGTTAAAGGAGCTACTGTATTTACTAAGTTGGACTTACGGGGGACCTACAATCTTATACGTATTCACCCAGGGGACGAATGGAAGACGGCATTTAATACCCGCGACGGCCATTACGAATACCTGGTAATGCCTTTTGGCCTATGTAACACCCCAGCCGTCTTTCAAGAGTTCGTTAACGAAATCTTCATAGATCTCCTCTATGACTGCTTGGTAGTGTATCTGGATGACATCCTCATTTTTTCTAGGGATCTGAAGACCCATCGGGAACAAGTCAAAGAAGTGTTAACTCGTTTACAAAGGAATCAGTTATTCTGTAAGTTAGAGAAGTGCACCTTTGAAGTACCCACGATTCCATTTTTCGGTTGCATTCTTTCAGGGCAAAGGTTACAGATGGACCCCGCTAAAGTCCAGGCGGTTCAGGATTGGGCACTTCCAGCTACCCTTTAAAGGAATTCAAAGTTTCCTGGGGTTTGCTAACTTCTACCGAAGATTCATTCAAAACTATTCTTCTGTCATAGCTCCTATAACCGCATTAACTAGGAAGGGAGCTGATCCTGCGAAGTGGTCTCCGGAGGCTTTGGAAGCTTTTTCATCTTTAAAGGAGGCCTTCACGACTGCTCCAGTTCTTCGACAACCCGATCTCAGCCATCCGTTCTTGGTGGAGGTTGATGCCTCTACTGTAGGAGTAGGAGCAGTATTATCCCAGCTTTTCGAGGACAAGAAGGTCCATCCTTGTGCATTCTTCTCGCAAAGATTCTCCCCCACTGAACAGAATTATGCTATTGGGGAACAGGAATTACTGGCAATTAAGTTGGCGTTTGAGGAGTGGAGGTATTTGTTGGAGGGAGCTCAGCATCCAATTTCGGTGACCACGGATCACAAGAACCTCCTGTATCTACAGTCAGCCCAATGTCTGAACCCACGCCAAGCAAGATGGGCACTCTTCTTTACCCGTTTTAATTTTAAACTCAGTTACCAACCAGGTTCCCTCAACAAAAAGGCAGATGCATTATCTCGCTCCCTAAGTTCAGAAGAACCCTCTGACCTTTCAAAAGAGCAATTTATCCTGGAATCCACCTCTTTTTCTGCAACTAATACCTCTCCACTTCCTCCTCCAGGGAAGATCTTCGTTGCACCAAATCTTCGCAAAAGACTTCTTACATGGGCTCACTCCTCCTCCTTCATGGGCCATGCGGGTGGTCATTAGACACTTAAATTCATTCAGCGCTCCTACTGGTGGCCTCATCTCAGGACTGACGTTCAGGAATTCATAGCTGCCTGTCCAAAATGTGCCCAGCTTAAAAGTCCCAAAGGTCCACCAGCCGGGTTACTCCATCCTTTGCCGGTACCACTAAGATGATGGACGCAAATTTCTATGGACTTTATTACAGATTTACCTATGTCTGTTGGGCGGAACACCATATGGGTCATAGTTGATTGATTCACTAAAATGGCAAACTTTGTTCCTCTGGCTAATCTTCCATCGGCATCCCAGTTGGCAAGATTGTTTTTAGCAGAGATCTTTCGACTCCATGGTCTATCCCAGGAAATCGTGTCTGATAGAGGTCCTCAATTTGTGGCCAGGTTTTGGAGATCCCTATGTTCTGTTCTTGGCGTGAAATTAAACTTCTCCTTAGGATATCATCCTCAAACGGATGGTCAAACAGAGAGAGTGAAGCAGGATCTGGAGACTTTTCTGTGTTTATTCATGTCCTCCTCAAAGGACAACTGGCTGGACTTCCTCCCGTTCGCAGAATTTGCCCATAACAATCTTTATCACTCTGCCACAAAATCTTCTCCATTCTTCATTAATTATGGTTACCATCCAAGAGTTCCTGACTTCCAACTTCTGCCTACGCTCGTAGTTCCGGCCGCAGAGTCAACACTTCGACAATTTACTGAAGCCTGGAAACAAGTTCACAAGACTTTGCTCAAGACGTCCAAGAGATATAAGACCTATGCAGATCTGAAACGAAAAGCTGTACCAAGCCTTAAGATAGGAGATCGGGTTTGGGTTTCCACACGTAACCTAAGATTAAAGGTTCCTACAAAAAAGTTTGCTCCCAGATTTATTGGGCCTTACCCAATCGAAAGAGTGTTGAATCCTGTGGCTTACAAAGAGAAATTACCTCCGCAGTTAAGAATTCCTAATGCATTTCATATTTCTCTCTTAAAACCACTGGTACTTAATAAGTTCAGAGCCGCTCTTCCTAAATCACCCAAGATCCAATCAGCACATGGAGATGAATTTGAAATTCACAAGATCCTCGATTCTCGCAGACGTTATGGTCGCATCCAGTACCTTGTTGATTGGAAGGGGTATGGGCCAGAGGAGAGATCTTGGGTAGATGCAGAGGATGTCCATGCTCCAAGACTTCTTCGGACATTTCATGCCAAGTTTCCAACTAAACCACATAGGTGTCCGGAGTCCACTCGCAAGGGGGGGTTACTGTCAGCGTCCGGAGTCTTACTGGTACGCTGGGGCCGCTGGCCTGGCTTCCTTGGCGTTGTGCGGGAAGCGGCGGAGGTGGGCTGCTGCGCCGGATCCGTGGGCAGCAGTAGCAGCGGTGAGGGGGTCCGCTCGTGGCGGCGGGACACCGCTACAGCGGGTCGCTCTTGCTGAACCGTTGCTTGGAGACCAGGGGCAGTGAGCAATGTGGCTTTGCAAAAAGGTCTGGATTACTGGGCGCCGCCATGTTGGAGACAAAGTTTTAAGCATAGTTCCTGTTTCCTGTTTCTTCCAGCCAATCCAGGGGAAGCTCTCCCTATAAAACGGGGCTGGTTTAGGACAGGGACGCCAGTGCTTCAAGTTACAACCCTGTTGTAGGTGCTTTAGCATGTGCTCCCAGGATTCCTGCTGTATTCTGGTTCTCCCTGATCCTGCTTGGTCGGTTCTCTGTTGCTGCTGCAGCCCTGCCGTTTCTTGCCTGCTACTGCCTGTGGAAGCGCTCCTGGAAAACCCAGTCCAATAAGACTCTTTGGGCACAGTCGGCCCCGGGTCTTCTGCCTCGTCTTTCAAGCCACACTCCACAGATCTCCTTCACCAGCCACGCCTTTGTACCACTGACCACAGCCTGCAGATTATTATCTTCAAGCCTCGTTTTCCAAACCACAGTCCACAGTCCTTGTCTCCAGCCACGTTTTCAACTACCATCCACAGTTCCACAGTTCATCATCTACAGTCTCATCTTTCAAATCACAGTCCACAGTTCTTCACCTCCAGCCACGACTTTAACCATTGTGCTTCAGCCTCGGTTCTCTACATCAGCCCTGTACATAATAAATACTTTCCATTGACTCTCAAACCCCGCCTACGTTCTTCATTGCTCCATGTCCCATGCGAAGGAACTATATCCAGCCCCCTCATCTGGTTCATTCACAGCCTGCTACCTCCTCGGGCAAATCTCAGCTGCCGGATCCTCAATCCCTGCCAGACGTGACACCAGCCAATAACTATTAACTGCCACGTTACAGCCTGTGTTTGAAAAATTACTGGTTGGTACTTTATCTCCATCCACTTTATCTCTCTACAAAGCTTAATACATAGACCCTTTTACCTCCATCCACTTTATCACTCTCCAAGGCTTAGTACATAGACCCCAAAGTCTTTTATGCCATGAAAGCTGGGGCAATTACTGTGTGCCTCAAAATTAAGTGTAACTGTAGCCATAGACATAGATGTACTGTATTATGTGTACCAGATCTGATTGCCATCAATGTACTGGAGAAGAAAGGATACAAAGTAGAGATGTGCGGGTTCGGTTTTACTCGGATTTACTCAGGGCTCGAAATGGCATCTTATTGGATCACGGATGTCACGCGTTTTGGTTAGCCAATAAGCAAAACCCGAAATACCCAAGTAAATCAGAGTAAAACCGAACCCGCTCATCTCTAATACAAAGTCCGAGTTCACAGAGGGTCATTGTGTTGTGTAAATAAAAGAGGGACTGTAATTGTGATAGAAACTTGATGCAAATGACTGTATACCCTAGAAACAAGAGTGTGATGAGATGACAGCTTCTGACTTTAACCAGTCAAACTATGATACAGGAGACCCTGTCTAGGAAATGATAATGTACAAATTAATCTTGATGTCATGGCAACAAGGATGGTGAACTGTCTCAGAGAGTGTGAAAGTTTTGTGAAGGATAAGAAAACACGTTGCATACCTCCTTAGACAGCATCCAGAGCTAAAGCATTATTAGAATTAGTACATACAGATGTATGTGGACCAAAGAGGTGTGTTAGAATCTATCTGTGGGTTATCTGGGCTTGCAGCAGAACACCAGGGTTTTGTTTGGTTTGAGGCCTAGTGTAGAAAATGTGGAGGCTCGGTGGGATTTTGATACTGGTACAGAAAAAGGTAGAGATGTGAAAGAAGTCAAGAGTCAAGGAAACAATATTATAGTCACTGATTACCGGTAGAGACTAGAGAGTATAATTAGGACAGGGGACAGCAAAGAGTGACTAATGCAATGCCTCTACAAGGAGAGTCTTTGTAGAGATGTTTGTAGATGCAAAAGCTGATAGCTGTAACACAAGAGGCTGACACTCTTAAGCAGCACATAGTATGCTGGAAACAGCAACGAGCTCCCAGCTATAGTGTATGGCACTGAGATTGACTCAGGAATACACTAAAAACTGTGGATAGAACTAGAGATGAGCGGGTTCGGTTTCTCTGAAACCGAACCCGCACGAACTTCATGTTTTTTTCACGGGTCCGAGCAGACTCGGATCCTCCCGCCTTGCTCGGTTAACCCGAGCGCGCCCGAACGTCATCATGACGCTGTCGGATTCTCGCGAGACTCGGATTCTATATAAGGAGCCGCGCGTCGCCGCCATTTTCACACGTGCATTGAGATTGATAGGGAGAGGACGTGGCTGGCGTCCTCTCCATTAGAAATTAGATTAGAAGAGAGAGAGAGATTGTGCAGAGTCAGACAGAGTTTACCACAGTGACCAGTGCAGTTGTTGTTAGTTAACTTTTATTTATTTTAATATAATATATCCGTTCTCTGCTATATCCGTTCTCTGCCTGAAAAAAAACGATACACAGCAGCAGCCAGTCACACAGTGTGACTCAGTCTGTGTGCACTCAGCTCAGCCCAGTGTGCTGCACATCAATGTATAAAAGGCAAAGCTTATAATAATTGTGGGGGAGACTGGGGAGCACTGCAGGTTGTTATAGCAGGAGCCCCCAGGAGTACATAATATTATATTAATTTAAAATTAAACAGTGCACACTTTTGCTGCAGGAGTGCCACTGCCAGTGTGACTAGTGGTGACCAGTGCCTGACCACCAGTATAGTAGTATATTGTTGTATGTATTGTATACTATCTCTTTATCAACCAGTCTATATTAGCAGCAGACACAGTACAGTGCGGTAGTTCACGGCTGTGGCTACCTCTGTGTCGGCAGTCGGAACTCGGCAGGCAGTCCGTCCATCCATAATTGTATTACAATATATACCACCTAACCGTGGTATTTTTTTTTCTTTCTTTATACCGTCGTCATAGTGTCATACTAGTTGTTACGAGTATACTACTATCTCTTTATCAACCAGTGTACAGTGCGGTAGTTCACGGCTGTGGCTACCTCTGTGTCGGCAGTCGGCAGGCAGTCCGTCCATCCATAATTGTATTATTATTATAATATATACCACCTAACCGTGGTTTTTTTTTCATTCTTTATACCGTCATAGTGTCATACTAGTTGTTACGAGTATACTACTATCTCTTTATCAACCAGTGTACAGTGCGGTAGTTCACGGCTGTGGCTACCTCTGTGTCGGCAGTCGGCAGGCAGTCCGTCCATCCATAATTGTATTATTATTATAATATATACCACCTAACCGTGGTTTTTTTTCATTCTTTATACCGTCGTCATAGTGTCATACTAGTTGTTACGAGTATACTACTATCTCTTTATCAACCAGTGTACAGTTCGGTAGTTCACGGCTGTGGCTACCTCTGTGTCGGCAGTCGGCAGGCAGTCCGTCCATCCATAATTGTATTATTATTATAATATATACCACCTAACCGTGGTTTTTTTTTCATTCTTTATACCGTCGTCATAGTGTCATACTAGTTGTTACGAGTATACTACTATCTCTTTATCAACCAGTGTACAGTGCGGTAGTTCACGGCTGTGGCTACCTCTGTGTCGGCAGTCGGCAGGCAGTCCGTCCATCCATAATTGTATTATTATTATAATATATACCACCTAACCGTGGTTTTTTTTTTCATTCTTTATACCGTCGTCATAGTGTCATACTAGTTGTTACGAGTATACTACTATCTCTTTATCAACCAGTGTACAGTGCGGTAGTTCACGGCTGTGGCTACCTCTGTGTCGGCAGTCGGCAGGCAGTCCGTCCATCCATAATTGTATTATTATTATAATATATACCACCTAACTGTGGTATTTTTTTTTCTTTCTTTATACCGTCGTCATAGTGTCATACTAGTTGTTACGAGTATACTACTATCTCTTTATCAACCAGTGTACAGTGCGGTAGTTCACGGCTGTGGCTACCTCTGTGTCGGCAGTCGGCAGGCAGTCCGTCCATCCATAATTGTATTATTATTATAATATATACAACCTAACCGTGGTTTTTTTTTCATTCTTTATACCGTCGTCATAGTGTCATACTAGTTGTTACGAGTATACTACTATCTCTTTATCAACCAGTGTACAGTGCGGTAGTTCACGGCTGTGGCTACCTCTGTGTCGGCAGTCGGCAGGCAGTCCGTCCATCCATAATTGTATTATTATTATAATATATACCACCTAACCGTGGTTTTTTTATACCACCTAACCGTGGCAGTCCGTCCATAATTGTATACTAGTATCCAATCCATCCATCTCCATTGTTTACCTGAGGTGCCTTTTAGTTCTGCCTATAAAATATGGAGAACAAAAAAGTTGAGGTTCCAAAATTAGGGAAAGATCAAGATCCACTTCCACCTCGTGCTGAAGCTGCTGCCACTAGTCATGGCCGAGACGATGAAATGCCAGCAACGTCGTCTGCCAAGGCCGATGCCCAATGTCATAGTACAGAGCATGTCAAATCCAAAACACCAAATATCAGAAAAAAAAGGACTCCAAAACCTAAAATAAAATTGTCGGAGGAGAAGCGTAAACTTGCCAATATGCCATTTACCACACGGAGTGGCAAGGAACGGCTGAGGCCCTGGCCTATGTTCATGGCTAGTGGTTCAGCTTCACATGAGGATGGAAGCACTCAGCCTCTCGCTAGAAAACTGAAAAGACTCAAGCTGGCAAAAGCACCGCAAAGAACTGTGCGTTCTTTGAAATCCCAAATCCACAAGGAGAGTCCAATTGTGTCGTTTGCGATGCCTGACCTTCCCAACACTGGACGTGAAGAGCATGCGCCTTCCACTATTTGCATGCCCCCTGCAAGTGCTGGAAGGAGCACCCGCAGTCCAGTTCCTGATAGTCAGATTGAAGATGTCAGTGTTGAAGTACACCAGGATGAGGAGGATATGGGTGTTGCTGGCGCTGGGGAGGAAATTGACCAGGAGGATTCTGATGGTGAGGTGGTTTGTTTAAGTCAGGCACCCGGGGAGACACCTGTTGTCCGTGGGAGGAATATGGCCGTTGACATGCCAGGTGAAAATACCAAAAAAATCAGCTCTTCGGTGTGGAGGTATTTCACCAGAAATGCGGACAACAGGTGTCAAGCCGTGTGTTCCCTTTGTCAAGCTGTAATAAGTAGGGGTAAGGACGTTAACCACCTCGGAACATCCTCCCTTATACGTCACCTGCAGCGCATTCATAATAAGTCAGTGACAAGTTCAAAAACTTTGGGTGACAGCGGAAGCAGTCCACTGACCAGTAAATCCCTTCCTCTTGTAACCAAGCTCACGCAAACCACCCCACCAACTCCCTCAGTGTCAATTTCCTCCTTCCCCAGGAATGCCAATAGTCCTGCAGGCCATGTCACTGGCAAGTCTGACGAGTCCTCTCCTGCCTGGGATTCCTCCGATGCATCCTTGCGTGTAACGCCTACTGCTGCTGGCGCTGCTGTTGTTGCCGCTGGGAGTCGATGGTCATCCCAGAGGGGAAGTCGTAAGCCCACTTGTACTACTTCCAGTAAGCAATTGACTGTTCAACAGTCCTTTGCGAGGAAGATGAAATATCACAGCAGTCATCCTACTGCAAAGCGGATAACTGAGTCCTTGACAACTATGTTGGTGTTAGACGTGCGTCCGGTATCCGCCGTTAGTTCACAGGGAACTAGACAATTTATTGAGGCAGTGTGCCCCCGTTACCAAATACCATCTAGGTTCCACTTCTCTAGGCAGGCGATACCGAGAATGTACACGGACGTCAGAAAAAGACTCACCAGTGTCCTAAAAAATGCAGTTGTACCCAATGTCCACTTAACCACGGACATGTGGACAAGTGGAGCAGGGCAGGGTCAGGACTATATGACTGTGACAGCCCACTGGGTAGATGTATGGACTCCCGCCGCAAGAACAGCAGCGGCGGCACCAGTAGCAGCATCTCGCAAACGCCAACTCTTTCCTAGGCAGGCTACGCTTTGTATCACCGCTTTCCAGAATACGCACACAGCTGAAAACCTCTTACGGCAACTGAGGAAGATCATCGCGGAATGGCTTACCCCAATTGGACTCTCCTGTGGATTTGTGGCATCGGACAACGCCAGCAATATTGTGTGTGCATTAAATATGGGCAAATTCCAGCACGTCCCATGTTTTGCACATACCTTGAATTTGGTGGTGCACAATTTTTTTAAAAACGACAGGGGCGTGCAAGAGATGCTGTCGGTGGCCAGAAAAATTGCGGGACACTTTCGGCGTACAGGCACCACGTACAGAAGACTGGAGCACCACCAAAAACTACTGAACCTGCCCTGCCATCATCTGAAGCAAGAAGTGGTAACGAGGTGGAATTCAACCCTCTATATGCTTCAGAGGTTGGAGGAGCAGCAAAAGGCCATTCAAGCCTATACAATTGAGCACGATATAGGAGATGGAATGCACCTGTCTCAAGTGCAGTGGAGAATGATTTCAACGTTGTGCAAGGTTCTGATGCCCTTTGAACTTGCCACACGTGAAGTCAGTTCAGACACTGCCAGCCTGAGTCAGGTCATTCCCCTCATCAGGCTTTTGCAGAAGAAGCTGGAGGCATTGAAGAAGGAGCTAAAAGGGAGCGATTCCGCTAGGCATGTGGGACTTGTGGATGCAGCCCTTAATTCGCTTAACAAGGATTCACGGGTGGTCAATCTGTTGAAATCAGAGCACTACATTTTGGCCACCGTGCTCGATCCTAGATTTAAAACCTACCTTGGATCTCTCTTTCCGGCACACACAAGTCTGCTGGGGTTGAAAGACCTGCTGGTGACAAAATTGTCAAGTCAAGCGGAACGCGACCTGTCAACATCTCCTCCTTCACATTCTCCCGCAACTGGGGGTGCGAGGAAAAGGCTCAGAATTCCGAGCCCACCCGCTGGCGGTGATGCAGGGCAGTCTGGAGCGACTGCTGATGCTGACATCTGGTCCGGACTGAAGGACCTGACAACGATTACGGACATGTCGTCTACTGTCACTGCATATGATTCTCTCAACATTGATAGAATGGTGGAGGATTATATGAGTGACCGCATCCAAGTAGGCACGTCACACAGTCCGTACTTATACTGGCAGGAAAAAGAGGCAATTTGGAGACCCTTGCACAAACTGGCTTTATTCTACCTAAGTTGCCCTCCCACAAGTGTGTACTCCGAAAGAGTGTTTAGTGCCGCCGCTCACCTTGTCAGCAATCGGCGTACGAGGTTACATCCAGAAAATGTGGAGAAGATGATGTTCATTAAAATGAATTATAATCAATTCCTCCGCGGAGACATTGACCAGCAGCAATTGCCTCCACAAAGTACACAGGGAGCTGAGATGGTGGATTCCAGTGGGGACGAATTGATAATCTGTGAGGAGGGGGATGTACACGGTGATATATCGGAGGGTGAAGATGAGGTGGACATCTTGCCTCTGTAGAGCCAGTTTGTGCAAGGAGAGATTAATTGCTTCTTTTTTGGGGGGGGTCCAAACCAACCCGTCATATCAGTCACAGTCGTGTGGCAGACCCTGTCACTGAAATGATGGGTTGGTTAAAGTGTGCATGTCCTGTTTTGTTTATACAACATAAGGGTGGGTGGGAGGGCCCAAGGATAATTCCATCTTGCACCTCTTTTTTCTTTTCTTTTTCTTTGCATCATGTGCTGATTGGGGAGGGTTTTTTGGAAGGGACATCCTGCGTGACACTGCAGTGCCACTCCTAGATGGGCCCGGTGTTTGTGTCGGCCACTAGGGTCGCTAATCTTACTCACACAGCTACCTCATTGCGCCTCTTTTTTTCTTTGCGTCATGTGCTGTTTGGGGAGGGTTTTTTGGAAGGGACATCCTGCGTGACACTGCAGTGCCACTCCTAGATGTGCCCGGTGTTTGTGTCGGCCACTAGGGTCGCTAATCTTACTCACACAGCTACCTCATTGCGCCTCTTTTTTTCTTTGCGTCATGTGCTGTTTGGGGAGGGTTTTTTGGAAGGGACATCCTGCGTGACACTGCAGTGCCACTCCTAGATGGGCCCGGTGTTTGTGTCGGCCACTAGGGTCGCTAATCTTACTCACACAGTCAGCTACCTCATTGCGCCTCTTTTTTTCTTTGCGTCATGTGCTGTTTGGGGAGGGTTTTTTGGAAGGGCCATCCTGCGTGACACTGCAGTGCCACTCCTAGATGGGCCCGGTGTTTGTGTCGGCCACTAGGGTCGCTAATCTTACTCACACAGCTACCTCATTGCGCCTCTTTTTTTCTTTGCGTCATGTGCTGTTTGGGGAGGGTTTTTTGGAAGGGCCATCCTGCGTGACACTGCAGTGCCACTCCTAGATGGGCCCGGTGTTTGTGTCGGCCACTAGGGTCGCTAATCTTACTCACACAGCTACCTCATTGCGCCTCTTTTTTTCTTTGCGTCATGTGCTGTTTGGGGAGGGTTTTTTGGAAGGGACATCCTGCGTGACACTGCAGTGCCACTCATAGATGGGCCCGGTGTTTGTGTCGGCCACTAGGGTCGCTTATCTTACTCACACAGCGACCTCGGTGCAAATTTTAGGACTAAAAATAATATTGTGAGGTGTGAGGTATTCAGAATAGACTGAAAATGAGTGTAAATTATGGTTTTTGAGGTTAATAATACTTTGGGATCAAAATGACCCCCAAATTCTATGATTTAAGCTGTTTTTTAGTGTTTTTGGAAAAAAACACCCGAATCCAAAACACACCCGAATCCGACAAAAATAATTCGGTGAGGTTTTGCCAAAACGCGTTCGAACCCAAAACACGGCCGCGGAACCGAACCCAAAACCAAAACACAAAACCCGAAAAATTTCAGGCGCTCATCTCTAGATAGAACCCAGCAAGGGTGACGGGCACTGGGAGTAACACAAAAAAAGGCTTGGTATCATGTTAGCGGTGGCCGGGATCCCAGCGGTCAGCATTCCAATGTCTGGATCCCGGCTGCAGAATGCCAGAAGGTAGAGCGAGCGCAACAAAGCCCCATGCGGGCTTACTGTGCTCTCCACGCTGTGGGCTCAGTGGTGAACTGCGCTCGCAGCAGGTTTTATTCCCACTCTACGGGTGTCATGGACACTCATGAGTGGGAATAGTCCCTGTTATGCCGACTGTCGGGATTTGGAGAGGGCAGGATGTAGGGGTCGGTATTGTGACCGGCTGTCTCCTGATCGCTGGTCACATAACTACACCCCCAAGAAAACACATGTAAACTGTGGTCAGTGCCCAGCAATAATAACTGGTGCAGGGTGTAACACAGGAATACACTTGGAACTGTGGCATGCACCCAGCAATGTTGTCTGGCACTGGAAATTGTAGAGAGCGCTCAGCAATGGTAACTGGTGCTGAAGGTACAGAATTACAGGAACACAATGGAAAATGTGGAGAGAACCACATGCTGGTGGCCACGCAGTGTGGTACTGCCCCGAAATGTGATCACAATTCAATTGTGATTACATCGCTAAAACCTCAAACCTATGCCTGCGCAAACCTGTGCCTACGCAGCCTGGCTATGTATGCAGGAGCACTGCCGCCATGTTTCCATTACAGGAAACGCAGGAGACATCATCCGCCTGCTCCCAAAACAGCAATGACATGCCTAAGTTTCCTGCTCTCCTTCCACCCAATGCCGCATCGCTGCCCTTGGATGTCCACTGCATGTCAATCACTATGTGTTCGCATCCTTCCGTGATGCAACTGCATAGTAAAGGGTCATGCACGCACATTGCAGCGCATTGCATGCTCAGTTGAGTGAAAATCACCCGCTTGCGAAATAATGGTTTATTTTTCATTGCACACAGAAATATGTAATACACAGGAACAATAGGTAAATGTAGGGCAAAAACAAAATGCAGGCAGCAGTCCAAAATAGCCAGTAAAATAGAGGGCGTAGTTCCACCACATTTCTGCACAGGATTGAAAGACAAATAGTTCCCCACAGCAAGATTATCACTGATTCCACACAGTAGTAATAGCAGATTAGTCTGGTGATGCATTCCACAAGGTACCTTTACCCAAAGTTAGTGACTAAGATAACACACCGCACTCCATGCCATGAGTTCTCTCCACAGACAGCATTATAATGCCTAGTCAGGGTCTGTCCTGCAGATCTCCATCTTCAAGCTCCCTCAAAAAAGTACTCCCTTTGCTCTTTTAGAGCCAAGTATTTTCTAGTGATGTGCACCGGAAATTTTTCGGGTTTTGTGTTTTGGTTTTGGGTTCGGTTCCGCGGCCGTGTTTTGGGTTCGAACGCGTTTTGGCAAAACCTCACCGAATTTTTTTTGTCGGATTCGGGTGTGTTTTGGATTCGGGTGTTTTTTTTTCAAAAAACCCAAAAAAACAGCTTAAATCATAGAATTTGGGGGTCATTTTGATCCCATAGTATTATTAACCTCAATAACCATAATTTCCACTCATTTTCAGTCTATTCTGAACACCTCACACCTCACAATATTATTTTTAGTCCTAAAATTTGCACCGAGGTCGCTGGATGGCTCAGCTAAGCGACACAAGTGGCCGACACAAACACCTGGCCCATCTAGGAGTGGCACTGCAGTGTCAGGCAGGATGGCCCTTCAAAAAAATACTCCCCAAACAGCACATGACGCAAAGAAAAAAAGAGGTGCAATGAGGTAGCTGTGTGACTAAGCTCAGCGACCCAAGTGGCCGACACAAACACCTGGCCCATCTAGGAGTGGCACTGCAGTGTCAGACAGGATGGCCCTTCAAAAAAATACTCCCCAAACAGCACATGACGCAAAGAAAAAAAGAGGCGCAATGAGGTAGCTGTGTGACTAAGCTAAGCGACCCTAGTGGCCGACACAAACACCTGGCCAATCTAGGAGTGGCACTGCAGTGTCACGCAGGATGGCCCTTCAAAAAAATACTCCCCAAACAGCACATGACGCAAAGAAAAAAAGAGGCGCAATGAGGTAGCTGTGTGACTAAGCTAAGCGACCCTAGTGGCCGACACAAACATCTGGCCCATCTAGGAGTGGCACTGCAGTGTCACGCAGGATGGCCCTTCAAAAAAATACTCCCCAAACAGCACATGACGCAAAGAAAAATGAAAGAAAAAAGAGGTGCAAGATGGAATTGTCCTTGGGCCCTCCCACCCACCCTTATGTTGTATAAACAGGACATGCACACTTTAACCAACCCATCATTTCAGTGACAGGGTCTGCCACACGACTGTGACTGAAATGACTGGTTGGTTTGGGCCCCCACCAAAAAAGAAGCAATGAATCTCTCCTTGCACAAACTGGCTCCGATTCATCACCCCTTTCACTGTGTACATCCCCCTCCTCACAGATTATTAATTCGTCCCCACTGGAATCCACCATCTCAGGTCCCCGTGTACTTTCTGGAGGCAATTGCTGCTGGTGAATGTCTCCATGGAGGAATTGATTATAATTCATTTTAATGAACATCATCTTCTCCACATTTTCTGGAAGTAACCTCGTACGCCGATTGCTGACAAGGTGAGCGGCGGCACTAAACACTCTTTCGGAGTACACACTGGAGGGAGGGCAAGTAGAATAAAGCCAGTTTCTGCAAGGGCCTCCAAATTGCCTCTTTTTCCTGCCAGTATACGTACGGACTGTCTGACGTGCCTACTTGGATGCGGTCACTCATATAATCCTCCACCATTCTTTCAATGGTGAGAGAATCATATGCAGTGACAGTAGACGACATGTTAGTAATCGTTGGCAGGTCCTTCAGTCTGGACCAGATGTCAGCATCAGCAGTCGCTCCAGACTGCCCTGCATCACCGCCAGCGGGTGGGCTCGGAATTCGTAGCCTTTTCCTCGCACCCCCAGTTGCGGGAGAATGTGAAGGAGGAGATGTTGACGGGTCGCGTTCCGCTTGACTTGACAATTTTCTCACCAGCAGGTCTTTGAACCTCTGCAGACTTGTGTCTGCCGGAAAGAGAGATCCAACGTAGGCTTTAAATCTAGGATCGAGCACGGTGGCCAAAATGTAGTGCTCTGATTTCAACAGATTGACCACCCGTGAATCCTGGTTAAGTGAATGAAGGGCTCCATCCACAAGTCCCACATGCCTAGCGGAATCGCTCTGTTTTAGCTCCTCCTTCAATGCCTCCAGCTTCTTCTGCAAAAGCCTGATGAGGGGAATGACCTGACTCAGGCTGGCAGTGTCTGAACTGACTTCACGTGTGGCAAGTTCAAAAGGTTGCAGAACCTTGCACAACGTTGAAATCATTCTCCACTGCGCTTGAGACAGGTGCATTCCACCTCCTTTGCCTATATCGTGGGCAGATGTATAGGCTTGAATGGCCTTTTGCTGCTCCTCCATCCTCTGAAGCATATAGAGGGTTGAATTCCACCTCGTTACCACCTCTTGCTTCAGATGATGGCAGGGCAGGTTCAGGTGTTTTTGGTGGTGCTCCAGTCTTCTGTACGCGGTGCCTGTACGCCGAAAGTGGCCCGCAATTCTTCTGGCCACCGACAGCATCTCTTGCACGCCCCTGTCGTTTTTTAAATAATTCTGCACCACCAAATTCAAGGTATGTGCAAAACATGGGACGTGCTGGAATTTGCCCAGATGTAATGCACGCACAATATTGCTGGCGTTGTCCGATGCCACAAATACCCAGGAGAGTCCAATTGGAGTAAGCCATTCTGCGATGATCTTCCTCAGTTGCCGTAAGAGGTTTTCAGCTGTGTGCGTATTCTGGAAAGCGGTGATACAAAGCGTAGCCTGCCTAGGAACGAGTTGGCGTTTGCGAGATGCTGCTACTGGTGCCGCCGCTGCTGTTCTTGCAGCGGGAGGCAATACATCTACCCAGTGGGCTGTCACAGTCATATAGTCCTGAGTCAGCCCTGCTCCACTTGTCCACATGTCCGTGGTTAAGTGGACATTGGGTACAACTGCATTTTTTAGGACACTGGTGACTCTTTTTCTGACGTCCGTGTACATTCTCGGTATTGCCTGCCTAGAGAAGTGGAACCTAGATGGTATTTGGTACCGGGGGCACACTACCTCAAGCAATTCTCTAGTTCCCCATGAACTAACGGCGGATACTGGACGCACGTCTAACACCAACATAGTTGTCAAGGCCTGAGTTATCCGCTTTGCAACAGGATGACTGCTGTGATATTTCATCTTCCTCGCAAAGGACTGTTGGACAGTCAATTGCTTACTGGAAGTAGTACAAGTGGTCTTCCGACTTCCCCTCTGGGATGACGATCGACTCCCAGCAGCAACAACAGCAGCGCCAGCAGCAGTAGGCGTTACACTCAAGGATGCATCGGAGGAATCCCAGGCAGGAGAGGACTCGTCAGACTTGCCAGTGACATGGCCTGCAGGACTATTGGCTTTCCTGGGTAAGGAGGAAATTGACACTAAGGGAGTTGGTGGTGTGGTTTGCGGGAGCTTGGTTACAAGAGGTAGGGATTTACTGGTCAGTGGACTGCTTCCGCTGTCGCCCAAAGTTTTTGAACTTGTCACTGACTTATTATGAATGCGCTGCAGGTGACGTATAAGGGAGGATGTTCCGAGGTGGTTAACGTCCTTACCCCTACTTATTACAGCTTGACAAAGGCAACACACGGCTTGACACCAGTTGTCCGCATTTCTGTTGAAATAATTCCACACTGAAGAGCTGATTTTTTTGGTATTTTGACCAGGCATGTCAATGGCCATATTCCTCCCACGGACAACAGGTGTCTCCCCGGGTGCCTGACTTAAACAAACCACATCACCATCAGAATCCTCCTTGTCAATTTCCTCCCCAGCGCCAGCAACACCCATATCCTCATCCTGGTGTACTTCAACACTGACATCTTCAATTTGACTATCAGGAACTGGACTGCGGGTGCTCCTTCCAGCACTTGCAGGGGGCGTGCAAATGGTGGAAGGCGCAAGCTCTTCCCATCCAGTGTTGGGAAGGTCAGGCATCGCAACCGACACAATTGGACTCTCCTTGGGGATTTGTGATTTCGAAGAACGCATAGTTCTTTGCTGTGCTTCTGCCAGCTTAAGTCTTTTCTTTTTTCTAGCGAGAGGATGAGTGCTTCCATCCTCATGTGAAGCTGAACCACTAGCCATGAACATAGGCCAGGGCCTCAGCCGTTCCTTGCCACTCCGTGTCATAAATGGCATATTGGCAAGTTTACGCTTCTCCTCAGACGCTTTTAATTTTGATTTTTGGGTCATTTTACTGATCTTTTGTGTTTTGGATTTTACATGCTCTGTACTATGACATTGGGCATCGGCCTTGGCAGACTACGTTGATGGCATTTCATCGTCTCGGCCATGACTAGTGGCAGCAGCTTCAGCACGAGGTGGAAGTGGATCTTGATCTTTCCCTATTTTCTTAACCTCCACATTTTTGTTCTCCATATTTTAATGCGCACAACTAAAAGCCACCACAGGTATACAATGTAGATGGATGGATACTATAGTATAGTATTATATTACTTATGGACGACGAGTGCACTGACGACACAGAGGTAGGTACAGCCGTGGCCTACCGTACTGCTATATATATATATATATATATATATATATATATATATAATATACTGTATAATAATAATAACGGACTTGGTGGACACTGTCAGCAGACTGTTAAACTAGTATGGAGAGAAAAAAAACCACCACAGGTATACAATGTAGATGGATGGATAGTATAGTATTATATTACTTATGGACGACGAGTGCACTGACGACACAGAGGTAGGTACAGCCGTGGCCTACCGTACTGCTATATATATATATATATATATATATATATAATATACTGTATAATAATAATAACGGACCTGGTGGACACTGTCAGCAGACTGCTAAACTAGTATGAAGAAAAAAAAAGCCACCACAGGTATACAATGTAGATGGATGGATACTATAGTATAGTATTATATTACTTATGGACGACGAGTGCACTGACGACACAGAGGTAGGTACAGCCGTGGCCTACCGTACTGCTATATATATATATATATATATATATATATATATATATAATATACTGTATAATAATAATAACGGACCTGGTGGACACTGTCAGCAGACTGCTAAACTAGTATGAAGAAAAAAAAAGCCACCACAGGTATACAATGTAGATGGATGGATATTATAGTATAGTATTATATTACTTATGGACGACGTGTGCACTGACGACACAGAGGTAGGTACAGCCGTGGCCTACCGTACTGCTATATATATATATATATATATATATATATAATATACTGTATAATAATAATAACGGACCTGGTGGACACTGTCAGCAGACTGCTAAACTAGTATGAAGAAATAAAAAACCACCACAAGTATACAATGTAGATGGATGGATAGTATAGTATTATATTACTTATGGACGATGAGTGCACTGACGACACAGAGGTAGGTACAGCCGTGGCCTACCGTACTGCTATATATATATATATATATATATATATATAGTATACTGTATAATAATAATAATAACGGACCTGGTGGACACTGTCAGCAGACTGCTAAACTAGTATGAAGAAAAAAAAAGCCACCACAGGTATACAATGTAGATGGATGGATACTATAGTATAGTATTATATTACTTATGGACGACGAGTGCACTGACGACACAGAGGTAGGTACAGCCGTGGCCTACCATACTGCTATATATATATATAATATACTGTATAATAATAACAACGGACCTGGTGGACACTGTCAGCAGACTGCTAAACTAGTATGAAGAAAAAAAAAACACCACAGGTATACAATGTAGATGGATGGATAGTATAGTATTATATTACTTATGGACGATGAGTGCACTGACGACACAGAGGTAGGTACAGCCGTGGCCTACCGTACTGCTATATATATATATATATATAATATACTGTATAATAATAATAACGGACCTGGTGGACACTGTCACCAGACTGCTAAACTAGTATGAAGAAAAAAAAAGCCACCACAGGTATACAATGTAGATGGATGGATACTGTAGTATAGTATTATATTACTTATGGACGACGAGTGCACTGACGACACAGAGGTAGGTATAGCCATGGCCTACCGTACTGCTATATATATATATAATATACTGTATAATAATAATAACGGACCTGGTGGACACTGTCAGCAGACTGCTAAACTAGTATGAAGAAAAAAAAAGCCACCACAGGTATACAATGTAGATGGATGGATACTATAGTATAGTATTATATTACTTATGGACGACGAGTGCACTGACGACACAGAGGTAGGTACAGCCGTGGCCTACCGTACTGCTATATATATATATAATAAATTGTATAATAATAACGGACCTGGTGGACACTATCAGCAGACTGCTAAACTAGTTTGAAGAAAAAAAAAGCCACCACAGGAGTCTTTTTCAGGCAGACAAACGTATACTGGACTGGTGGTCACTGTCAGCAAAACTGTGCACTGTACTCCTGCTATAACTGCTCCCCAGTCCCCACAATTAGGCAGTGTGAGCAGTGCACTAAGCACAGATATATGCAGCAGTGTAGCACACTGAGTGAGCACAGATATGGTGGAGCGTTTTTTTCAGGCAGAAAAACAACGGATTAAACTCACTGGTATTATAATCAAAACCCTGCACTGTACTCCCTAACAGCTGCTCCCCGTCCCCAATCCTCCCCACAATTATAACTAAGTCACTCAGTCTTTTCTACTATAACGGAGAGGACGCCAGCCTCGTCTTCTCCCTATCAATCTCAACGCACGTGTGAAAATGGCGGCGACGCGCGGCTCCTTATATAGAATCCGAATCTCGCGAGAATCCGACAGCGGGATGATGACGTTCGGGCGCGCTCGGGTTAACCGAGCAAGGCGGGAGGATCCGAGTCGCTCGGACCCGTGAAAAAAAAGGTGAAGTTCGGGCGGGTTCGGATCCCGAGGATCCGAACCCGCTCATCACTAGTATTTTCGTACAATGAAGTGACATTCCTGGGCGTGAGTTACCAAGCCCTAAGCCCTGTTATTTGGTACTTTAAAATGAAGGCCTGGCTACAGAACAGTTGCTGGTTCTTTTACAGGCAAGTATTTTCCCATATGACCCCTGCTGTCTTGGAGCAACTGTGCCTGGTAACATCTTCTATGGAATAAAGAACTCCATCATGTTGACAGTTAGCTAATTAACATAGTATTGTTATATAACATTTACATATCACAGGTACAAGAAGATTTATTTGATTTATACTTTGTCGTAGGCAATAGAATCAGAGATTGCTCACAACAGTCTAGTACTCATATCTGTGGTCTATTCACAGTCTATGAAACTGGACCTTAAATCATACAATTGTGACTTGAATCATCAACACACAGAGGTACTATCTTTGAAATGTTAATTTACTCTGGGAGATGTATGTCACCTTATTTATTGCTAAACTCATTTATTTATTTATTTTTTGGGGGGGGGATGCAATTGGGTGTGACAACGAGCAGACTTCCATGTAGTCCGCTATCCCACAAACTCACTTCCAGATATTTTCCCACTGTCATCATACAACTAGCCCAAAACTTTGCTAAGACTCAATAAAAAAACAGACCAGGTTCAGATAAGCAAATTTACTCTGACAGTAATTGTAATTTAACATCTAAGGCATGTTAACACTCAAAAACACCATAATCATCAATTAGAACCCTATATAAATAACACCTACGTCCATTTCACCTGTGTGGGTGTAGCAATGCCATTTTTGCAGGTTTCTTATGAGCTGTACTTGTGTAGTTTGATTACTATGGAGGTTGCGCAGGAGGACGGCACAGAAGCATCACAAGATCTAGGTCCCTCTTAATGTACATGTTAGACAGTCATATAGAGTGAGGATGGACCTGGACTCACTCTCAGATCAAAGAGGTGTTTCCATTTTTAGGATGCACCGCACAAACCTCCTGAACTTTTATGAGCATTTGGAACCTTTGACTATCAACAACTATCCAGTGCCTGGGCTGCATAAATTGATGTGTTCCCTACTACAGGATCCTGTCAGTCTGTGAGCTCTAGGGTGTTGATTACACAAGCCATTTTTTCAAGGCATCTAACTAAAGTGTTATATGCCATGAATAAATTGTGGTGTACATATACAGTATCTCATTACCCAGTTGTGAGCACGAGTGGCAGGACATGAAGCATAGGCATTTCTATCATGGGTGCAATGTGTGCAGTGCACACAGGCCCCTGTGTCCAAGGGGGCCCTTACACCACACACACTGCATCCATGTTCTTTTCTACTTACCTTTCCGGAGTCCCACAACGCGTGCTGCAGCCACAGCAGCCGCTGCAAAAATCACTTCCAAAATGACTGCCGTGCAGTTAGAAATTTGTCTATGGACCATGGCGGGCATCATATTTCCGGAGACTTGCACATGCGCAGTAGACTCCGACACAATGCCAGAGCCTACGGCACCATAGAGAGGAGGCTGCCCACCCAGAGTCTGCACACAGGCCCCCCTCCTATCTTAAAATGCCCTTGACATGAAGGTAGCCTTCTATAGATTCTCCCATAGATTGTACCCACATTGTGATCAGAGCACCGCACTTAAGTGGTCATTCCGAGTTGATCGCAGGCAGCAACTTTTTGCTGCTGCTGCGATCAACTAGTACACGCCTATGGGGGAGTGTATTTTAGATTAGCAGGGCTGCGATCGCTTGTGCATCCCTGCCAGGCTAAAATAAATTCACACAAAACAAGACTAGGCTTATACATACTTACCCTGTGCGACGATCCCTGTGATGCTGGAGCCGGCTTTGACGTCAGATATCCGCACTCTTCTGGACACACCTGCGTTTTACTCACCACTGCCCGAAAACGGCTCCAAACGGTCCTGATCCGCCCTGGAACGCCTTCTTCCTGTCAATCTTCTTTGCGGTCCGCTCTGCGACCGCTTCCTTTGTAAACCGCAACGTAACCCGGAGACCCCTGTCGCTGGCAACGTCGCGCACGTGCACTGCGGCCGCCGCGCATGCGCATTCCGCACCCGTTAGCACCGCAGCGATAAACCGCTGCGTGCAAACGGGTCGGAATGACCCCCTTAATATGCATAACTACCATTCCCTCAATGTGCAGGTGGTCTGCGATGCTATTGAAAACTGCAATACATCACAAGCGCTCAAAAATCATTAGTACAATATCACCAAAACGTTCCTTTTGGGTTGGATGAGATGTTTTCTTTATCAGATATTCTCCTTTGGTTCAGACCATTTAGGTATGAAGTCTCCAACAGAGATAATATGAAATAAAACAGACGTAATAAAAAACCAATGTGTAGTAAATCTGTGTTGACTCTTGTAATAATAAAGTATTAGTGCCTTTTTAGAGGCTTTTATTATAAAGGACTAAACAGAATCCAGAGCGTACCCCACTCACACTTTAAGCGGGGATATATAAGCACATCAAGGTTTCTTTTATAGGAATGGTGGCTTCTACCGTTTTATACACCCAGTGTGGATCTCAAAGGGTTCAACCGAGCAGAGCTGTGATTTATATAGATCTTAGATGAAGGAAGTTGATGCGTACCCCAACACTCACACTAGGAGGGCAGATGTAAAACCTATCAAGGTATCTTTTTCTCCTCAGGGTGGAAGTGGCGGTCCTGTTGTAGTATATTCCAACTCACAGATCGAACCACGAAAGCTGACAAGATGACATGAAAAAAACAATAACGAAAGACAACCAATGTGTAGTACGTTCTATTAACACTATTAGTAGTTAGTGAGGTATGACTTAAATACCTCTAACTAGCTAAAGTGATTCCAAAGCGTACCCCACTCACACTTTGAACGGGGACCATAAAACACATCAGGGTTTCTTTTTAAGATACTGGCTTCTACCACTTGTGTTGCACCCAGTGTGGGACTCAAGAAATTCAACCAGACAAAGATGTAATGAGCAATACTGATGCGTACCCCAACACTCACACTCAGAAGGAAGGTGCAAAACCCATCAAGGTATCTTTCTCTCCTTAAAGTGAACAAATAATTATCCAATATGGCGTACCCCAACTCACAGTTTGAGGTACTGGATGACTCCCATAAAGGTATCTTTCAAATTCCAAATAGGGAATGGTGTTTTCCTGCTTGAATCTAGTAATTTTCCATTGTCCCCCCCAAAAAAATTGTAACTCCCACAACGAAGTAAAGGAAGGGGTTTACAAAGATTTATTCACAGTACATGAAAAAATGATAAAAGGGAACATACGGTAGGAAAAAACATATGCAGCAGCACATGAAACAATGGAATAAAAATGGCAAAGAGGAATGTTTGGAAGACCACTTGCACAAAGATAAAATATAAAAATAAAAAGTTTAAAAAAATCCAGATAGTAACAAGCTACTCACACTCCTGCTGTACAGCAAGAGTGTGAGTAGCTTGTTACTATCTGGATTTTTTAAAACTTTTTATTTTTATATTTTTTCTTATCTTTGTGCAAGTGGTCTTCCAAACATTCCTCTTTGCCATTTTTATTCCATTGTTTCATGTGCTGCTGCATATGTTTTTTCCTACCGTATGTTCCCTTTTATCATTTTTTCATGTACTGTGAATAAATCTTTGCAAACCCCTTCCTTTACTTCGTTGTGGGAGTTACAAAATTTTTTTGGGGGACAATGGAAAATTACTAGATTCAAGCAGGAAAACACCATTCCCTATTTGGAATTTGAAAGATACCTTTATGGGAGTCATCCAGTACCTCAAACTGTGAGTTGGGGTACGCCATATTGGATAATTATTTGTTCACTTTAAGGAGAGAAAGATACCTTGATGGGTTTTGCACCTTCCTTCTGAGTGTGAGTGTTGGGGTACGCATCAGTATTGCTCATTACATCTTTGTCTGGTTGAATTTCTTGAGTACCACACTGGGTGCAACACAAGTGGTAGAAGCCAGTATCTTAAAAAGAAACCCTGATGTGTTTTATGGTCCCCGTTCAAAGTGTGAGTGGGGTACACTTTGGAATCACTTTAGCTAGTTAGAGGTATTTAAGTCATACCTCACTAACTACTAATAGTGTTAATAGAACGTACTACACATTGGTTGTCTATCGTTATTGTTTTTTCCATGTCGTCTTGTTTGGAGCTTTCGTGGTTCGATCTGTGAGTTGGAATATACTACACCAGGACCGCCACTTCCACCCTGAGGAGAAAAAGATACCTTGATAGGTTTTACATCTGCCCTCCTAGTGTGAGTGTTGGGGTACGCATCAACTTCCTTCATCTAAGATCTATATAAATCACAGCTCTGCTCGGTTGAACCCTTTGAGATCCACACTGGGTGTATAAAACGGTAGAAGCCACCATTCCTATAAAAGAAACCTTGATGTGCTTATATATCCCCGCTTAAAGTGTGAGTGGGGTCCGCTCTGGATTCTGCTTAGTCCTTTATAATAAAAGCCTCTAAAAAGGCACTAATACTTTATTATTACAAGAGTCAACACAGATTTACTACACATTGGTTTTTTATTACGTCTGTTTTATTTCATATTATCTCTGTTGGAGACTTCATACCCAAATGGTCTGAACCAAAGGAGAATATCTGACATAGGCGTGCGCACGGGGGGTGCCTGGTGCGCACAGGCACCCCCTAATATCCGGGCCCCCCCTGCACACATGCCTGCTGCTGCTGCCGCCGATTCCCGTCTCTCACGCTGAAGGGAGGAGAGCGCAGCGTGCATCTTTCCTGCCCCTCACTGTGTCCATGTTGTGTCCCCGTCTCCTGCAGCCATTTAAAATGTCTCTCGGCTGTCAGCCAATCAGAGCTCGCGGACCGGCTCTTGATTGGCTACCGGCCCATGAGCTTTGATTGGCTCACAAGCCGGCGCCATATTTCAAATGGCCGCCGTGCACAGGGACTCAGTGAGCGAGGCACAAGAGAGATGCGCACTGCGCTCTCCTCCCCTCAGCGTCAGAGACGGGAATCGGCGGCACTGGCAGCATATGGAGGGTGAGCACAAATGGGGGTATATATGTGTCTGGCACCACTGGGGGCATATGTATCTGGCACCGCTGGGGTATATATGTATCTGGCATCGCTGGGGGCAATTGTGTATCTGGCACGGCTGGGGGCATATGTGTATCTGGCACCTCTGGGGGCATATGTGTATCTGGCATCGCTGGGGGCATAAGTGTATCTGGCACTGGGGACATTAGTATATCTTGCACCACTGGGGGCATATATGTTTCTGTCACCGCTGGGGGCATATATGCATCTGGCACTGCTGGGGGCATATATGTATCTTACACCGCTGGGGGCATATAAATCTGGCACCACTGGGGGCATATTTGTATCTGGCACTGCCGAGGGGTATATGTGTATCTGCATTTGTGTATCTGGCATCACTGGGGGGCATATGTGTATATGGCACCACTGGGGGCATATGTGTATCTGGCACTAGGGGGGCATATGTTTATATTGCTTTGAGTGCCAATAGGCGGTGCTAGACACGCCCAATAGGCGGTGCTAGACTCAACCAGTAGGTAGTGCTAAACACACCCCTCCGACGGTGCACCCCCTAATAAAATGTTCTGCGCACGCCTATGATATCTGATAAAGAAAACATCTCATCCAACCCAAAAGGAACGTTTTGGTGATATTGTACTAATGATTTTTGAGCGCTTGTGATGTATTGCAGTTTTCAAAAGCCTGTTTTCTGTTTGTATATCTAAATGTGGTGACATTTATCTGAAATCTGTTACATCTAAGCTGCTTAGCGCCAGTAAGGATTGCTCCCCAAAATAAATTTTTTCGGTCTGCGATGCTAACCTCTGTATTCTCAGTATGGTTGCAGGTTACCCAGGGTCTTTCCATGATGCCTATGTCATACGCTAGTCAACCTTATGGGAGAGGTTTGAAGAAGAACACATCTCGGAGGGCTGGATACTTGGTATGTTGCACTTGTTGACCCCAAAAACTTTTCTACATACTGTAGCAGGTGTATGTCAGTTTCTGACAAGCATGTGCACAAATAAAAATGAAAAAAAACAAAACAATATTTAATGTATGTGTACCATGTTCAACCCCCAAACAACACTTTCAATACTGCAACTTTAAATTGCTTCCAAGTATACAGTACATGCTAGTTTTCTTTTCAGTTTCCCTTAAACATGTGTGCAGTAATAGGTGTTATTGTGTAAATTGTTGTTTGGCCTTGTGTGATTTTTTTTTTACCACCAAAAATACATGTGAATCAGGATATGGGTGTCGGACTTGGCTCATCACACCTCTGTCCAAACTACAAGGCACTCCACAGTACTGGTACAACAACACACACATTGTCACCTGCAGTGTAATAGGAGAAGACCTATGACATGTTGAAGAGCAGGTTTTGTTGTTTGGAGCAGTCGGCTGAGATCCTGGTTTGTAATACTCATAATATAGATGACATTTTGTCCAGACCTGCTTCAGGCTCCATAACATCACCCGGGCTCAAGGGCATGCTGACCTTGGGGACATTGCAGCAGGTGTGGAGGAGCCTGAGCCAGTATCGTCAGAGGATGTGGGGTAGAGGGGAAATGACATTCGACAGAGAATTATACTCTAGTATTTCTCATGTGTGTGGGTTAGGTAAATGTCAATATACATTAGGAACATATGTTACTCATTTGTTCTGTTTAAATAATGGGCCAAAAATATATTTCTATTATAGAGGGAAATTACACAGACCCTTGGGATATACTTGTATATATATTGTGGTCACTGAAAATATGGTAAGTGTTTTTAAATTGATCACAAACCAAACAAGGTATGTGTTTGTTTGTTTGTTTGTTTGTTTATTGATTAAAAAACAACCACAAGCTATTGGGAAATTTACATTTAATGTGCACATTTAGAAAAGTGTGACCATGTGTGCCAATGTTAATAATAAAAATGGTTACCAAAATGTTAGGCGCCGAGGGTCCGCTCGTCAGTGCGGCCGGCGCCTAGCAACGGGGACGCCACTGTCGGATCGTGTTCCCCGTTGCTGGGTCTAACTTTATATCATCACTGGTTTCCTGGCTGTGTAGCATGCAGCTGCACGGCATGTTGTAATTATCACTCATCTGTTTTCCTGGCCATGCAGCTTGTCAGCTGCATGGCATTTAATCCAATCAGCCTCCAAACAGCTGATTGGAAGACTCTCTGTTAAAAGCACTCCCAGGACTCCTCACAGACGCCGGTGATAGCTTCCTGTTTGCCTGATTCTGCTGCAGAGAGAGTTCCCAGTCCCGGTCTGTTCGTTTGTTCCTGTTCTCAGTGATCCAGTACTCGGAAGTTACCATCTGTTCCTGGAGTCTGACCGAGCACCTTTAACATCTGGTGGTGTTCGTGAGTCGCGGCGCAGCCGTGTGTTGCGGCTTGTCCGCTACTATTTATTATTGTGTTTATTTTGAGTTCTGGAGCTTTGCGGAGGATTCCGCTTCCTCAAGATCCACTCTGGTGTCCAGCGGTGCCGGATAGGAGTGTCGGATCTGTGGATCCTTGGTTGTCCTTTTCCCTGGCGGCTAGTCCGCACATACCTTTTGATTTAGTTAAGTTAGCTTGTAACCCCTGGCTTGGTTGCTTAGTCAGAGGGCCCCTTGTTATCTCCCTGTCTCGGACTTCCCCTTGTCTCCCATTAAGACCTGCGGGTGCATCGGGGTTGGGCAGACATAATCCGCCCTTCGAACGCGGCTGCCATGGGCTCAAGCAACCATAGTCTCGCAGGGGATTTCTGATAACACGGGCGAGACAACGGAGTTAGGGCGCCAGGGGTTACTAGGCTCTCCAGCTCCCACAACCTGTATTTCATTCCTGTACTCAGATCTCTGCCATAAGATCTTCTCCAGTCTGGAGTACAGGAATCGTAACATTATCACCGGCCAGACAAAAGAAAAAATTTCAACAGGAGTTAATTTTTTCACTTATCCAGTAGGGAGAATTTTGTCGGCCTCATGAATCCCACCGGTGTTGGGCCAAATCCTGGCCAGTTTTTGGTTAGTCAGATTCAGGAACTTACCCAGATGGTTCAGGATCTGTCCCTCCGGGTGAGCTCACAGGAAGATCTGTTACGGACTTCCCCGAGGGTCATCCCTGAACCAAAAATGCATCTGCCTGACCGTTTTTCTGGGGATAGAAAACAGTTTTTTAATTTTAAAGAGTCTTGTAAACTGTATTTTCGTTTAAGACCAGTTTCCTCAGGTACGGAGGCTCAGCGGGTTGGAATTATAATTTCTCTGCTTCAGGGGGATCCTCAGACCTGGGCTTTTGGTTTAAAGACAGACGATCCGGCCTTATCGTCTGTAGACGCTTTTTTGAAATCTTTAGGGCTATTGTATGACGACCCTGATAGAGAGGCATCCGCAGAAAGTCAGTTGCGTGTACTAAGACAGGGTAGGAATCCTGCAGAGAATTATTGTACGGAGTTTCGCCGTTGGTCGAACGACTGTGGCTGGAATGATCCTGCCCTGCGCAGTCAGTTTCGCCTCGGCTTATCTGAATCTATAAAAGACAGCCTCCTTCAGTATCCCGCTCCTGAGAACCTTGATAAACTCATGGAGCTCTCTATTAAAATAGATCGTCGGCTCAGAGAGCGGAGGACTGAGAAAGGGGCATCTGTAGTTTCTTTTCCCTGTGTTTCTTCCGTTCCGATAGACATGGAGGAGCCTATGCAGATTGGTCTCTCCAAATTGTCTCCGGAAGAAAGAACCAGGAGGCAAAATTCTGGTCTGTGTTTGTACTGCGGAGGTAAGGGACATTTTGCCCGTAGTTGCCCAAACAAGTCGGGAAACTTCCTGACCAAGTGAATAGTGAGGGGGTTCACTTTGGTCTACAGCTCATCTCCTCAAATAATTCACTATTGGTTCCTGCTAAAGTTTCTTATGACAGCCTCTGTTCCTCGGTCTCTGCTTTTGTGGACAGTGGAGCTGCAGGAAACTTTATGGACTTAACATGGGCCAAGGCCTTAGGTATTCCTCAGTTAACCTTAAGTAGGTGTATCACCATGCATGGTTTAGATGGGAGTCCCTTATCCAATGGGGTTATTTCTCTATGTACACCTCCTGTTTTGCTCTCGGTGGGAGCTCTACATTCTGAAAAGATTGAGTTTTTTCTTACCCATTGTCCAGCAGTTCCTGTGGTTCTGGGTCACCCTTGGCTGGCCTTTCATAATCCCATCATAGATTGGCAGTCTGGGGAGATTCTACAATGGAGTACCATCTGTGATAAAGAATGTATTACACTTCCTATCCGAGTAGCTGCTGCCAGGCCCGCACATATTCCTGGAGAGTACCAAGATTTTTTGGATGTGTTTTCCAAGGGCAATGCGGATATTTTGCCTCCCCATAGGCCTTATGATTGTACCATTGAGTTAATTCCTGGTGCCACGTTGCCTAAAGGAAGGTTATATGCATTGTCTGGTCCTGAAACTGTGGCCATGAATGAGTATGTGAAAGAAAGTCTTGAGAAAGGGTTTATCAGGCCATCTAAATCCCCTTTAAGTGCAGGTTTTTTCTTCGTAGAGAAGAAGGATGGTTCCCTCAGACCCTGCATTGACTTTCGAGCCCTGAATAAAATCTCAGTAAAGAATACTTACCCTCTGCCTCTGATCTCTGTCCTCTTTGATCAGCTACGTTCGGCTGTTATTTTTTCCAAGATTGACCTGAGAGGAGCATATAATCTCATTAGAATCAGATCGGGGGATGAGTGGAAAACGGCATTCAGTACTCAATCAGGTCACTATGAGTATCTGGTCATGCCTTTCGGCCTATCTAACGCTCCGGCAGTCTTTCAGGATCTCATTAATGATGTGCTCCGTGAGTTTCTGGGAAGATTCGTTGTGGTCTATTTAGACGACATTTTGATTTATTCTGACTCTATAGAACAACATGTTACCCAGGTGCGTCAGGTACTTAAGAAATTACGTGAAAATCACTTGTATGCCAAACCGGAGAAGTGTGAATTTCACGTCACGGAGGTATCCTTTTTAGGGTACATTATTTCCCCTCGGGGATTCTGAATGGAACCTAAGAAGCTCCAAGCCATCCTGAGTTGGGCGCAACCCACCAACTTAAAAGCAATTCAGCGCTTTTTAGGGTTTGCGAACTACTACAGAAGGTTTATTCACTCTTTCTCTGACATAGTTGCTCCCATTGTGGCACTCACTAAGAAGGGAGCAGATCCTACCAATTGGTCATGTGAAGCTAAAGTATCTTTTCAGGCCTTGAAACAAGCCTTTGTCTCAGCCCCTGTCCTTAGACATCCCAACCCAGAATTGCCTTTCATCGTTGAGGTAGATGCCTCGGAGGTTGGTGTAGGGGCTATCCTTTCTCAGAAGGATCCAGATTCCCTTGAGTTACATCCTTGTGCCTTTATGTCCAGGAAATTCTCATCTGCTGAATCCAACTACGATGTTGGTAATCGGGAGTTGCTGGCTATTAAATGGGCTTTTGAGGAGTGGAGACATTGGCTTGAAGGAGCGACCCATACCATTTCTGTTTTGACAGATCACAAAAATCTTCAATACATTGAATCAGCTAAGCGACTGAATGCCCGACAGGCTCGTTGGGCTTTATTTTTCACTCGTTTCAAATTCATTATCACCTTCAGACCTGGTTCCAAGAATACCAAGGCAGATGCCCTCTCACGCAGTTTTCTTCCCGCTCAAGACAACAGTCCTGTTACTCTCATACTTCCGCCTTCAGTCATTCAGGCAGGTCTCACACAGGATGTTTTTTCTCAATTGAAGCTGCTTCAACATCAAGCTCCGGGAAATACTCCTGCTGGTCGTCTTTTTGTTCCTGAGTTTTTGAGAGCAACTGTTTTGGAGGAATTTCATGATAGCAAAGTTGCAGGGCATCTGGGAGTCGCTAAAACTTTTGAATTGGTATCCCGCTCAGTGTGGTGGCCTGGTCTTTCTAAAGACATTAAAGAGTTTGTTTTTTCGTGTCAGGTCTGTGCACAGCATAAAGTTCCCCGTTCTTTGCCTATTGGTCAACTTATGCCATTGAATGTTCCTCTTAGACCATGGTCGCATATCTCCATGGATTTTGTGGTGGATCTCCCTCTGTCAGCTGGATGCACAGTCATATGGGTGGTAGTGGACCGTTTTAGTAAGATGGCTCATTTTATTGGTCTTCCCCGATTGCCATCTGCCCAGGGATTGGCAGTCTTGTTCCTCCGTCATGTTTTCAGACTCCATGGGTTACCCACTGATATTGTATCTGACAGGGGTCCACAATTCATTGCACAGTTTTGGAAGTCTTTTTGTGCTTCGTTAAAAATGAAATTATCATTAACCTCCGGTTATCATCCACAATCAAATGGACAGACTGAGCGAGTGAACCAATCCTTAAAACAATATTTGCGTTTGTACTCGGACAAACTCCAAAATGACTGGTCTGAGTTTCTTCCATTGGCAGAGTTTGCTTATAATAATGCCTGTCATTCCTCCACCAATGTGTCTCCATTTTTTGCAGTTTTTGGTTTCCACCCCAGAGCTAATTCATTTTTCCAACATTCCTCTGTCTCCTCTCTGGCCCTGACCTCTCATCTTAAACTTATTTGGAAAAAAGTGCACATAGCTCTCAGAAAAGCAGCTTTCAAGGAAAAAGATTTTTCGGACAGGTTCCGGCGGCCGTGCACTTTTAGAGTAGGAGACAGGGTGTGGCTGTCGACTCGCAATATCAAACTTCGACAAACCTCAGCCAGATTGGGTCCTAGATTTATTGGACCATTTCTCATTATCAAAAAAGTCAATCCAGTTGCTTTCCGGTTACAGCTACCAAAAACGTTACGAATCGGAAATACCTTCCATTGCTCTTTGCTCAAACCATATGTTTCATCTAGCAGATTTCCTTGTAAAAAACCTCAGGGGAGATCACCAGTTAATGTACAGGGTCAGCAGGAGTTCGTGGTTGAGAAGGTTCTCGATTCCAAGCTGTCCCGGGGTCGGCTTTATTTTTTGGTGCATTGGAAAGGTTATGGACCTGAGGAAAGGTCGTGGGTCCTAGATGAGGACCTTCATGCCCCAAGGCTCAAAAGGGCATTTTTTCAAGAATTTCCTCAGAAACCTGGATTTAGGGGTTCCTTGACCCCTCCTCAAGGGGGGGGTACTGTTAGGCGCCGAGGGTCCGCTCGTCAGTGCGGCCGGCGCCTAGCAACGGGGACGCCACTGTCGGATCGTGTTCCCCGTTGCTGGGTCTAACTTTATATCATCACTGGTTTCCTGGCTGTGTAGCATGCAGCTGCACGGCATGTTGTAATTATCACTCATCTGTTTTCCTGGCCATGCAGCTTGTCAGCTGCATGGCATTTAATCCAATCAGCCTCCAAACAGCTGATTGGAAGACTCTCTGTTAAAAGCACTCCCAGGACTCCTCACAGACGCCGGTGATAGCTTCCTGTTTGCCTGATTCTGCTGCAGAGAGAGTTCCCAGTCCCGGTCTGTTCGTTTGTTCCTGTTCTCAGTGATCCAGTACTCGGAAGTTACCATCTGTTCCTGGAGTCTGACCGAGCACCTTTAACATCTGGTGGTGTTCGTGAGTCGCGGCGCAGCCGTGTGTTGCGGCTTGTCCGCTACTATTTATTATTGTGTTTATTTTGAGTTCTGGAGCTTTGCGGAGGATTCCGCTTCCTCAAGATCCACTCTGGTGTCCAGCGGTGCCGGATAGGAGTGTCGGATCTGTGGATCCTTGGTTGTCCTTTTCCCTGGCGGCTAGTCCGCACATACCTTTTGATTTAGTTAAGTTAGCTTGTAACCCCTGGCTTGGTTGCTTAGTCAGAGGGCCCCTTGTTATCTCCCTGTCTCGGACTTCCCCTTGTCTCCCATTAAGACCTGCGGGGGCATCGGGGTTGGGCAGACATAATCCGCCCTTCGAACGCGGCTGCCATGGGCTCAAGCAACCATAGTCTCGCAGGGGATTTCTGATAACACGGGCGAGACAACGGAGTTAGGGCGCCAGGGGTTACTAGGCTCTCCAGCTCCCACAACCTGTATTTCATTCCTGTACTCAGATCTCTGCCATAAGATCTTCTCCAGTCTGGAGTACAGGAATCGTAACACAAAAAGCTACATTAAACTTTCAAGACAGATTTGATTTGTAAATATAAAACACACAACATAGAATGTGGCATTCAAATTTATTTAAAAAAAACATGGACATGATAACATTTGTAAAATTTCCATCAAAAAATATATTACCTTTTGGGCCCTGAGCTTCCACTGCCTCTACCTATGCCACATGTGCGCAGGCTGCGTCAGGGCTGGGGGAGTGGTAGATGAAGCTGATGTTGTGGGCAAACTGCTTACAGTTGACACTGAAGCTGTTTCCAATGTGGCTCTTTGTCCTAATACCTCCCTATGGAGGTTAACAATTTCCTCGGTCTAGGCCTTAACTGCCTGAGTGAGCTTTAGCAACCGCAAATCTATATTGTTTGCCATTCTTGTGCTAGTGTCCTGAAGTTGGTGGCTCATTGCCATTCATTGTTCTGTTTGTTGTCTTACGTTCTCCAGTGAGATAGCCATCTCCTCAACAGTTGGTGTACGGTGAGGTGTGGGTGTAGCCTGTGGTGTTGTTTGGTGGTATTGAGGTGTGTCTACAGTTGCAACTGGTGCTCGTCTTCTAAAGGCTGAGCTGGATTCACTAGTGTCAGTATGATCTCCTGCTGTTCTGGATCTTGTGGAAGGACAACTGGTCTCGGTGGAAGTGGACGTGATGGACCTGAAAAATGGACATGAGTGGTAAGTAATTATACTTCTATAAAAATAAATGCACTATCCATAATCATTTTGTCATCTTAACAATGCATGTGTTATACACAACGTTGCTTATACACGGGTGGTTTTCATACTAACTCTATTAAGTTTCTGCATATCCACAATATACATGTTTTCTTAATGAATTTAAGGATGGCAAGATTGCATTAAATTGTATGCATTTTGTTTTATAAATCACTGATATGATTTATGCCACATTACATGGTTTAACCACTTACTGTAACTGATGATTTTTTCCCAACTGAAATTGATGTTTTGTTTATTACTTAATAAAGTTTAAAAAGTATTTTTTTTATAAAATATAAAAATATTTAATTGCAAAAAAAATAATGAAAAAATAAATAAATATATAAATATATAGGGTTTTTTTGCACCCCCCATCCCTTCTGTGTCCATATGCCCCATTATAAAATAACTTTCAAGCTCCCATTGGCAATAGACCCCACTAATAATAGTTTATAAAAGTAAATATATACTGCACTATAGGGTTGTTTAGCAGCTCATCTGTATAAATCAAGTATATTGTGTGATAAAGAGAGCACTTCTTTTAAAATGTAATTATGTGGCAAGTGACAACTGTGGAAAATAGAATGGGTTGTTAAACAGCCTCTTTTTGGCAATATGGGTGACAATTTATAAACACATTTCAAAAATTATTGGAAGAAGATATTGAAAAAATCCCACAAAAAAAATAACTAAAGTGTAACCTGACCAAAGAAGAAACCTTGGCACTTAAAGAATTGAAACAAGATACCATGATAGTAATAAAACCTGCAGATAAAGGAGGGGTAATTATAATTATGAGAAGAGAGAAATATGAAGAAGAGGCAGAGCGACTATTAGGAGACTCTGAAACCTATGAAATACTCTACCGTCAAATCAATCTTATTATGGCAAATATTGAATTTATATTAAATCATAATTATTTTTTGCATGACGGTAAATTTTACCTACAAAAATGCGGCCCAGCCATGGGCACCCAAATGGCACTTAACTATGCCAATCTGTTTGTTGGAAAATGGGAGGAAGATTTAATCTGGACAAAAAATTCTTACACAGTAGGCTTAATTTATTGGTATCGTTACATCGATGATGTCATCTTTATATGGGATGGATCAGATGAAGATTTGCAGAAATTTACAACATATATCAACAGTAACCAAATTAACCTTGAGTTTACGATAACAACAAGCAAACAACAAATTGTCTTTCTGGACTTAGAAATTTACATTGAGAATAATCAAGTTAAAATTAGAACACACTTTAAAGAAGTCAATGTTAACAACTCACTTCCATATGTAGCAATCACCACAGAAATTGGATTAGGAACATTCCAGGAGGAAAAATCAGGAGATTAAAAAGAAATTGTACAGATGAGGGAACTTTCCTCGAATAGAGTTAAATAATGAAAAAGTACTTAATTGAGAAAGGATACCCAGAAAAAGACATTCAACAACAAATCACCAAACTACAAGAAACAGATAGAAAGGAACGAATGAAATACAAAACAACCAAAAAGAACAACACATACAATCTTCCGTTTATTACACAACAAAACAGCAATACAGCTTTGATAGAAAACATGGTGCGAAAACATTGGCACATTCTGAAATTAGATGAAACATTAAAAGACAGTTCAACCAAAAATAATCTATCGACGTGCAAAGACCATCAAGCAATATATATTACAGAGCTTCCGTCCTCAACAAAACACAAAAAAACAAAACACATTGACTAAAGGTTACTATAACGACACAGCCGGCACGTTGTGTCGCACAGTGGTAAAAGACACACAATTATTTTCCTAGCCCTGGTCCAATCCCATGGACTACACTAATTGCCGATCTGTATTTGGCTATATACTAGGCAATATTGTATTGAATTGTATGATGTTATTGTTACAGTGTACAGTTATGTTTATCTGCTATATTTGGAAGATGTAGGTTATTTAGTTATACTGTGTGCAATGTAACTGTTAACAGGATAAGTGGAGGCCAGAGTTGTTTAATATAGTTAAGTCAGTCCATTGTAATTTAAGTCCCCTAGCTGCACAATCAGATGGGAGTAAGATGAGCAGGTTAAACAGTAAACAGGTTATGTATGGGCCTGTAGATAATCTGATCATGTACACCCCATTGTGTGCAGGAACCCAGACACCTCGTCTCCACTTCTCTGTGACACCCTCACTGTCCTGCTTGTGTGAGGCATAGACAGGGGGGTGGAACAATGGGAGTGACCTCGACTGAGGGACAGGGAGAGTGTGAGCTGTGGTAAGGAGAGATTGTTGCAGGTGACTGGCTAAGAAGTAATGTTCTGTCAGGAGTTCCAAGAGGGAATCGTCGTGTAGAAGTGGACTACAGAAGTGTGCAGAACTGTATTATAACTAGAGATGTGCACCGGAAATTTTTCGGGTTTTGTGTTTTGGTTTTGGGTTCGGTTCCGTGGCCGTGTTTTGGGTTCGAACGCGTTTTGGCAAAACCTCACCGAATTGTTTTTGTCGGATTCGGGTGTGTTTTGGATTCGGGTGTTTTTTTTCAAAAAACCCTAAAAAACAGCTTAAATCATAGAATTTGGGGGTCATTTTGATCCCAAAGTATTATTAACCTCAATAACCATAATTTCCACTCATTTTCAGTCTATTCTGAACACCTCACACCTCACAATATTATTTTTAGTCCTAAAATTTGCACCGAGGTCGCTGGATGACTAAGCTCAGCGACCCAAGTGGCCGACACAAACACCTGGCCCATCTAGGAGTGGCACTGCAGTGTCACGCAGGATGGCCCTTCCAAAAAACACTCCCCAAACAGCACATGACGCAAAGAAAAATGAAAGAAAAAAGAGGTGCAAGATGGAATTGTCCTTGGGCCCTCCCACCCACCCTTATGTTGTATAAACAGGACATGCACACTTTAACCAACCCATCATTTCAGTGACAGGGTCTGCCACACGACTGTGACTGAAATGACGGGTTGGTTTGGACCCCCACCAAAAAAGAAGCAATTAATCTCTCCTTGCACAAACTGGCTCTACAGAGGCAAGATGTCCACCTCATCATCATCCTCCGATTCATCACCGTGTACATCCCCCTCCTCACAGATTATCAATTCGTCCCCACTGGAATCCACCATCACAGCTCCCTGTGTACTTTGTGGAGGCAATTGCTGCTGGTGAATGTCTCCACGGAGGAATTGATTATAATTCATTTTAATGAACATCATCTTCTCCACATTTTCTGGAAGTAACCTCGTACGCCGATTGCTGACAAGGTGAGCGGCGGCACTAAACACTCTTTCGGAGTACACACTTGTGGGAGGGCAACTTAGGTAGAATAAAGCCAGTTTGTGCAAGGGCCTCCAAATTGCCTCTTTTTCCTGCCAGTATACGTACGGTCTGTCTGACGTGCCTACTTGGATGCGGTCACTCATATAATCCTCCACCATTCTTTCAATGGAGAGAGAATCATATGCAGTGCCAGTAGACGACATGTCCGTAATCGTTGGCAGGTCCTTCAGTCCGGACCAGATGTCAGCATCAGCAGTCGCTCCAGACTGCCCTGCATCACCGCCAGCGGGTGGGCTCGGAATTCTGAGCCTTTTCCTCGCACCCCCAGTTGCGGGAGAATGTGAAGGAGGAGATGTTGTTAACAGGTCGCGTTCCGCTTGACTTGACAATTTTCTTACCAGCAGTTCTTTGAACCCCTGCAGACTTGTGTCTGCCGGAAAGAGAGATCCAAGGTAGGTTTTAAATCTAGGATCGAGCACGGTGGCCAAAATGTAGTGCTCTGATTTCAACAGATTGACCACCCGTGAATCCTTGTTAAGCGAATTAAGGGCTCCATCCACAAGTCCCACATGCCTAGCGGAATCGCTCTGTGTTAGCTCCTCCTTCAATGTCTCCAGCTTCTTCTGCAAAAGCCTGATGAGGGGAATGACCTGACTCAGGCTGGCAGTGTCTGAACTGACTTCACGTGTGGCAAGTTCAAAAGGTTGCAGAACCTTGCACAACGTTGAAATCATTCTCCACTGCGCTTGAGACAGGTGCATTCCACCTCCTATATCGTGGGAGGTTGTATAGGCTTGAATGGCCTTTTGCTGCTCCTCCAACCTCTGAAGCATATAGAGGGTTGAATTCCACCTCGTTACCACTTCTTGCTTCTGATGATGGCAGGGCAGGTTTAGGCGTTTTTGGTGTTGCTCCAGTCTTCTGTACGTGGTGCCTGTACGCCGAAAGTGTCCCGCAATTCTTCTGGCCACCGACAGCATCTCTTGCACGCCCCTCTCGTTTTTTAAATAATTCTGCACCACCAAATTCAAGGTATGTGCAAAACATTGGACGTGCTGGAATTTGCCCAGATTTAATGCACACACAATATTGCTGGCGTTGTCCGATTCCACAAATCCACAGGAGAGTCCAATTGGGGTAAGCCATTCTGCGATGATCTTCCTCAGTTGCCGTAAGAGGTTTTCAGCTGTGTGCGTATTCTGGAAAGCGGTGATACAAAGCGTAGCCTGCCTAGGAAAGAGTTGGCGTTTGCGAGATGCTGCTACTGGTGCCGCCGCTGCTGTTCTTGCGGCGGGAGTCAATACATCTACCCAGTGGGCTGTCACAGTCATATAGTCCTGAGTCTGCCCTGCTCCACTTGTCCACATGTCCGTGGTTAAGTGGACATTGGGTACAACTGCATTTTTTAGGACACTGGTGAGTCTTTTTCTGAGGTCTGTGTACATTTTCGGTATCGTCTGCCTAGAGAAATGGAACCTAGATGGTATTTGGTACCGGGGACACAGTACCTCAAACAAGTCTATAGTTGGCTCTGCAGTAATGATGGATACCGGAACCACGTTTCTCACCGCCCAGGATGCCAAGGCCTCAGTTATCCGCTTTGCAGCAGGATGACTGCTGTGATATTTCATCTTCCTCGCAAAGGACTGTTGGACAGTCAATTGCTTGGTGGAAGTAGTAAAAGTCATCTTACGACTTCCCCTCTGGGATGACCATCGACTCCCAGCAGCAACAACAGCAGCGCCAGCAGCAGTAGGCGTTACACGCAAGGATGCATCGGAGGAATCCCAGGCAGGAGAGGACTCGTCAGAATTGCCAGTGACATGGCCTGCAGGACTATTGGCATTCCTGGGGAAGGAGGAAATTGACACTGAGGGAGTTGGTGGGGTGGTTTGCGTGAGCTTGGTTACAAGAGGAAGGGATTTACTGGTCAGTGGACTGCTTCCGCTGTCGCCCAAAGTTTTTGAACTTGTCACTGACTTATGATGAATGCGCTGCAGGTGACGTATAAGGGAGGATGTTCCGAGGTGGTTAACATCCTTACCCCTACTTATTACAGCTTGACAAAGGCAACACACGGCATGACACCTGTTGTCCGCATTTCTGTTGAAATACTTCCACACCGAAGAGCTGATTTTTTGGGTATTTTCACCAGGCATGTCAATGGCCATATTCCTCCCACGGACAACAGGTGTCTCCCCGGGTGCCTGACTTAAACAAACCACCTCACTATCAGAATCCTCCTTGTCAATTTCCTCCCCAGCGCCAGCAACACCCATATCCTCCTCATCCTGGTGTACTTCAACACTGACATCTTCAATCTGACTATCAGGAACTGGACTGCGGGTGCTCCTTCCAGCACTTGCAGGGGGCGTGCAAATGGTGGAAGGCGCATGCTCTTCACGTCCAGTGTTGGGAAGGTCAGGCATCGCAACCGACACAATTGGACTCTCCTTGTGGATTTGTGATTTCGAAGAACGCACAGTTCTTTGATGTGCTTTTGCCAGCTTAAGTCTTTTCATTTTTCTAGCGAGAGGCTGAGTGCTTCCATCCTCATGTGAAGCTGAACCACTAGCCATGAACATAGGCCAGGGCCTCAGCCGTTCCTTGCCACTCCGTGTGGTAAATGGCATATTGGCAAGTTTACGCTTCTCCTCCGACGATTTTATTTTAGATTTTTGAGTCCTTTTTTTACTGATATTTTGTGTTTTGGATTTTACATGCTCTGTACTATGACATTGGGCATCGGCCTTGGCAGACGACGTTGATGGAATTTCATCGTCTCGGCCATGACTAGTGGCAGCAGCTTCAGCACGAGGTGGAAGTGGATCTTGATCTTTCCCTATTTTTGGAACCTCAACATTTTTGTTCTCCATATTTTAATAGGCACAACTAAAAGGCACCTCAGGTAAACAATGGAGATGGATGGATACTAGTATACTTATGGATGACGAGTGACTGACGACACAGAGGTAGCTACAGCCGTGGACTACCGTACTGCGTCTGCTAGTATAGAGATGATAATGATATAAAAAATATATATATATCACTACTGCAGGTATATATAATATAATGACGGACCTGCTGGACACTGTCAGCAGACTCCTAAACTACTAGTATGAAGAAGATAGAAAAAAAACCCCACCACAGGTAGGTATACAATTATGGACGAGCACTGACGACACAGAGGTAGCTACAGCCGTGGACTACCGTACTGCGTCTGCTAGTATAGATATGATAATGATATAAAAATATATATATATATCACTACTGCAGGTATATATAATATAATGACGGACCTGCTGGACACTGTCAGCAGACTCCTAAACTACTAGTATGAAGAAGATAGAAAAAAAAACCCCACCACAGGTAGGTATACAATTATGGACGAGCACTGACGACACAGAGGTAGCTACAGCCGTGGACTACTGTACTGCGTCTGCTAGTATAGAGATGATAATGATATAAAAAATATATATATATATCACTACTGCAGGTATATATAATATAATGACGGACCTGCTGGACACTGTCAGCAGACTCCTAAACTACTAGTATGAAGAAGATAGAAAAAAAAAAAACACCACAGGTAGGTATACAATTATGGACGAGCACTGACGACACAGAGGTAGCTACAGCCGTGGACTACCGTACTGCGTCTGCTAGTATAGAGATGATAATGATATAAAAAATATATATATATATATATATATCACTACTGGAGGTATATATAATATAATGACGGACCTGCTGGACACTGTCAGCAGACTCCTAAACTACTAGTATGAAGAAGATAGAAAAAAAAAACCCACCACAGGTAGGTATACAATTATGGACGAGCACTGACGACACAGAGGTAGCTACAGCCGTGGACTACCGTACTGCGTCTGCTAGTATAGAGATGATAATGATATAAAAAATATATATATATCACTACTGCAGGTATATATAATATAATGACTGACCTGCTGGACACTGTCAGCAGACTCCTAAACTACTAGTATGAAGAAGATAGAAAAATAAACCCCACCACAGGTAGGTATACAATTATGGACGAGCACTGACGACACAGAGGTAGCTACAGCCGTGGACTACCGTACTGCGTCTGCTAGTATAGAGATGATAATGATATAAAAAATATATATATATCACTACTGCAGGTATATATAATATAATGACGGACCTGCTGGACACTGTCAGCAGACTCCTAAACTACTAGTATGAAGAAGATAGAAAAAAAAAACCCACCACAGGTAGGTATACAATTATGGACGAGCACTGACGACACAGAGGTAGCTACAGCCGTGGACTACCGTACTGCGTCTGCTAGTATAGAGATGATAATGATATAAAAAATATATATATATCACTACTGCAGGTATATATAATATAATGACGGACCTGCTGGACACTGTCAGCAGACTCCTAAACTACTAGTATGAAGAAGATAGAAAAATAAACCCCACCACAGGTAGGTATACAATTATGGACGAGCACTGATGACACAGAGGTAGCCACAGCCGTGGACTACCGTACTGCGTCTGCTAATATAGAGATGATAAAGATGATAGAGATGAACAAAAAAAATATAACACTGCTGCAGGTAAATATTTATATAATATAATGAATGACGGACCTGCTGGACACTGTCAGCAGAATGCGTTTATAGAATAAAAAAAAAACACCACAGGAGTGTTTAACTTTTTCAGGCAGACAATATACTGGTGGTCACTGGTCAGTCACACTGGCAGCAAAAGTGTGCACTGTACTCCTGCTATAACTGCACCCCAGTCTCCCCCACAATTCAGCTGTGTGAGCAGTGAGCACTCAGCACAGTCAGATATACATAGATGATATTATCATGCAGCACACTGAGGCTGAGCACAGATATGGTATGTGACTGTGTGTCGTTTTTTTTTTCAGGCAGAGAACGGATTATATTAAATAATAAATAAAACTGGTGGTGGTCACTAGTAACTATCAGCAAAACTCTGCACTCTGAGTACTCCTAATGCTCCCCAAAATTACTAAGTTAGTAGTAAATCAACTCAAGTGTCTCTATCTATTCTAACGGAGAGGACGCCAGCCACGTCCTCTCCCTATCAATCTCAATGCACGCGTGAAAATGGCGGCGATGCGCGGCTCCTGATATAGAATCCGAGTCTCGCGATAGAATACGAGCCTCGCGAGAATCCGACAGCGGGATGATGACGTTCGGGCGCGCTCGGGTTAACCGAGCAAGGCGGGAAGATCCGAGTCTGCCTCGGACCCGTGTAAAAAGGCTGAAGTTCGGGGGGGTTCGGATTCCGAGGAACCAAACCCGCTCATCTCTAATTATAACCTATTCTGTCAATAAACCCTGTTTGGTTTTTCATCTACCACCAAGCTTGAGTGATTTGGAACCCGATATCTTCACAGTTACCATCAATACTTAAATTGCAAAGCATGTCAGAATAACCATCATACATCAAAATCCACAACCATGTTCAAGTTCACCACAACTGGAAAACATCTCACAATAAACAACACCTAACTTGTGAAACAGAAGAAGTAATTTACCTTCACAGTAGAATGCCCCTACGTACTACAGTATGGGTCTGGGACTCCAGGTCGACAACAAAAAGGTCAACACGCCTTAGGTCGATGCCAATTGGTCGACACAGCGTAGGTCAACATGGACAAAAGGTCAACAGGAACAATGTCGACATGGAAAAGGGTCGACATTAGTTTTTTATGTTTTTTTGGTGTTGTTTTCTTCGTAGAATGACCGGGAACCCCAATTAGTGCACCGCGTCCCCTCGCATGGCTCGCTTTGCTCGCCATGCTTCGGGCATGGTGCCTTCGCTCCACTCCGCTTTGCTCGGCACAGATTACCGTTCCAATCGTAGCCCACGTGGATCGTTAAGTATGAAAAGGTTCCAAAAAAGAAAAAAAAATTGAAAAACTCATGTCGACCTTTTTCCATGTCGACCTTGTTCATGTCGACCTTTTGTCCATGTTGACCTGTTGTCCATGCCGACCTAAGGTGTGTCGACCTAAGATGTGTCGACCTTTTTGTTGTCGACCTGGAGTCCGGATACCTACAGTATATTGGCCAGACAAAAAGGAAAGCCAAAGGGGATAAATATAAATATTGAATTAAACACATTTTTATAATAAAATCAAGCATCATATATTTTTAAATTTTTTTGTATAATTTCATGCTCAACAGCACAATAACATAAGTGTCAGCTGCCACAGCTGTGACGGGATGCACCGGCTCCCAGCCATTGCTGGGCAACATGCCTTGCATGTCACTTCCGCCATTGGGTGTCCTGTTCCAGCCGGTTGCCTGGCGTCCGGAGACGCCAGGTGGCCTCTCTATAGTTCAGTCCCGGCTGTTACTAAGCAGCCGGGATGCCGCCCTCAGCGCACAATGTTGCAGCTGGCTGAATCAGGGCCTGGGGGGCTAGGCTGCCTAGTTCTCACATGATTGGTTGGAAGGGCCTTTTTAGGGGAGCCAGGACAGTACAGCCCCGCTGGTGATAGCTTCCTGTGAGTCAGTCTGCTTTCCTACGGTTAGTGATCAGTTCCAGCTTGTGATTCCTGGTGTTCCTGTTGCCTGCATCCAGTCAAAGGGATCGTGTCCAGCTTGTCTCCTGGTCTGCTTCTAGTGGAGTTGGTCCAGTTCCAGTACACCTCTGAGCTCCGGTAGTTTCTGCGTTCGCCTCTCGTGGTACCGTGAGTTAGCGGCTCTGCCGCATTTAGCGGCAGAGGTCGCATCTTCCGTTCTACTTTCATTGTGTTGTTTCTGCGGTGGTTCCACACAGCCCTCGTTGATTATTTGCGACGGTGTCACATTTTACGGCTGGGCTGTGATACTTTTGTTGTACACCTTGAGTAGCGACGATATCGTCTCCTTCGGTTCCGCCATTTGCCTTGGTTGCTGTGCATGGGTTTTGGCGGCCGCGCCGCACAAAATCTGTTTATTGTTTTCTCTGTATTTTCCCCCCATAAGTAGTCATGCTAGTCTTAGTTAGCTTTCCCCTTATTAACCTTGTAAGACTGGGGGCATTGGAGTCTGGGCGGACCTAATTCGCCCATTCAAACACTGCTGCTATAAAAGAAGACTAGCTCTGCAGGCACCAACCGACTACTGGGAGGAATAATGTAGTCAGTGGTTAGAGTAGGTGTAGCTGCGATTATCAACATCCAGCTGCAGCTCCACACGTGAGTACTGGAACGCCCCAGTCCCCACCCCCTCTCCTGAGTTCCAGATACTCAGTTCATAACAATAAGTGGCATCTCAAAAAGGGGTGTGGTTCATAGGGTTGACTACACTTAGGTCGACCACCATTGGTCTACAGTAACTAAGTCGACACCTTAAATAGGTCGACATAAGCACGATCGACATGACAAAAGGTTGACATGCTTTTTTTTAAAAAAAATTGTGTCATTTTCATCGTAGAGTTACCGGGAACCCCAATTAGTGCACCGCGTCCCCTCGCAGGGTGGCGAGTGAATTTGGGCAAGGTGCCTCGCTCCGCTACCACTGCGCTCGGAACAGGTTACCATTCCCAATTGTAGTCCACGTGGATCGTAAAGTATGAAAAAGTAAAAAAAAAGATAAAAATTGTGAAAAACTCATGTCGACCTTCTGTCATATCGACCTAGAACATGTCGACCTAGTAACCATGTTGACCTAAAAACCATGTTGACCTAATGCATGTTGACCAATAGTGGTCGACCTAATGCATGTCGACCTAAGTTTGGTCGACCTAGATACAGTACACCCTCAAAAAGAATGCTAACATTACAAAGAAATTCTAACAAATTGTTTAAACAATCCTGTTCACATTGTAGTGTATCCCCAATGGAGAAGAACTTTATGCATGCGGTTCCCACATCTCTTTCCATTTCCGTCCTGATGTTCCAGTTTTTAACAATAATGTTTCACAGTATTAAAAAGAAGCTGTTTTAAAAGACACTTAATCCTTGAAAAAGTGTGCCCTGGACGCATGAAACACGTTGGACCCATATTAGAGGTGTAAGGACAATCTGCTCATCCACAGCATTGGCAATTGGCCGCACCACGAGCTGCTCCCTGCTCCTACCCAGTGATGTCATCTACTCACAATCCCGCTGAATGCAGCGGAAGTGTCGGACTGGGGCATGTAGGGCCCACCGGGGGGAATGCAGTTGTAGGGGCCTGTGTTAGTGGTGTGGCCAGTCTGCAGAGGGGGTGTGGCCTGCCACCTCATTGGTTTGACTAACCATTAGAGTGTGTAACGTCTGGGCCCCTTCATAAATATATGCAGTAAATTCAGCTGCTGCATGCATGATAATGTACCAGATCAATAACAGATTATTAACAGCAATGCACTGTAGAAAATACACCATAGTCCAACATATGTATAATGTATAATTCAAGTGCACAGTCTGGAACCTAATCCTTAGAGCAGGAGGTGGGCCCCAGATTTTTAATATGTCCATGGTGAAAATGTGTCAGGTTATGCAGGGCAGGGATGTGTTGTTCTACAAAAGCAGGAGGTCTGCTTATTGGTCAGCCCTGGTCTGTTTCTAATTACAAACTGAATTAGGTTGGTACAGATAATAAAGGTACAACAATTGTCTGGTTACTCACCAGAAGGGCCCTGGGTTGGAGGACGGTTTGTGTCTTATATGTGGACTCCTGTGAGGGCTTCAAGTGGAATCATTTGTTTGAGGTATAGTGGATGGGTATTGGACAGGGACGTGCAGTCAGGGGAGGCAGGGGAGGAAGTGCCTCCCCTGTGATTAATTATTAAAATAATACAAAGAAGATACTTATGACACATATTCTGTGTCATAAGTATTTTATTTATATTATGTTAATAATTTTTCAGTTTAAATGGCTGTTGAAATGTATTTGTGCGGCACCGAGAACGGTGCCTCCTGCTCTCCATTGTGATCAGCCGGAATCAGGGGGCGGGGACAAGCAGAGGGCTGTAAAAGCCCATTGAAAAAACTAATGGAAGCGGCACCTGTCCAAGTGCCGCTGAACAGCAGGGGCGTTCTTTCAGCGTATCTGAAAGCACGCCCATCACTGTGACAGCAGTAATTTTGGTCCCGTCACCACCTACTAGCTCCTCCCTTCTCCCATGTCCCATCTCCGCTCCACTCCTCACCTGCCCCCGGCTCCCTTGGCTCACAAGCGCCCGGCTCCCGCATGAAAAGCCGTGGCTCACAGCCGCCCAGCCGCCCGCCGCCGCCAGCCCGGCTCCTGCCCCACTGACAGCTCAGTCTGGATCTAATGGAGGAGAGTGTCAGTGTGGGGACATGTGTGTGCGTGTGTGTGTGTGTGTGTGTGTGTGTGTGTGTGTGTGTGTGTGTGTGTGTGTGTATGTGTAAATGTGGCTGCGTGTGTGTGACTGTGAGTATGTAGATATGTGGCTATATATGTGTGGCTATTTGTGTATAAGTGGTATAATGTGTGTGTGTGTGTGTGTGTGTGTGTGTGTGTGTGTGTGTGTGTGTGTGTGTTTGTAAATGTGGCTGGGTGTGTATTTTTATATATGTAAGTGTTTGTATGCGTGTATATGTGGCTTTGTGTGTATACCTGAACTGGGCTGAGTGGGGGGGTGCAATATGATCTTTTTCGCCTCCGGGCGTCTGGTATTAACTTACGCCCCTGGCCAGCCAGTCACCGCCGCCAGCCACCAGCCGCCAGCCGCTCACCCGCAACAAATGGCGGTCAGAAGGACCTCATCGCACCAAAGGACTCCTTATCACCGCCGCTGCCCATGGGTGCCTCCAACGACCACATTCAGGTAATGTTCCCCTGCCGTCACCCTCTCTCCCTGTCGTTGCTGTCCCTGTCTCTACTGTCACTCTCTCTCCCCCTGCTGTCACTGTCGTCACACTCTCTCTCTCTCTCCAAGCCGTCACTCTCTCTCTCCCTGCCATTACTCTCTCTCTCCCTGTCGTCACTCTCTCTCTCCCTGTCGTCACTCTCTCTCTCCCTACCGTCACTCTCTCTCTCCCTGTCTCTGCTGTCACTCTGGCTGTCCCTGCTGTCACAATTTCGGCTCATTCAGTGTGCTACAATGTGACTGTCGGCTCATTCAATGTGCTACAATGTGAATTTCGGCTCATTCAGTGTGCTACAATGTTAATGTCGTCTCATTCAGTGTGATATAATGTGAATTTCGGCTCATTCAGTGTGCTACAATGTGACTGTCGGCTCATTCAGTGTGCTACAATGTGAATTTCGGCTCATTCAGTGTGCTACAATGTTAATGTCGGCTCATTCAGTGTGCTACAATGTGAATTTCACTCTTTCAGTGTGCTACAATGTTAATGTTGGCTCATTCAGTGTGCTACAATGTGAATTTCGGCTCATTCAGTGTGCTACAATGTGAATTTCGGCTCATTGAGTGTGCTACAATGTGAATTTCGGCTCATTCAGTGTGCTACAATGTTAATGTCAGCTCTTTGACTGTGCTACAATGTTAATGTCGGCTCATTCAGTGTGCTACAATGTGAATTTCGGCTCTTTCAGTGTGCTACAATGTGAATTTCGGCTCATTCAGTGTGCTACAATGTGAATTTCGGCTCATTCAGTGTGCTACAATGTTAATGTCGGCTTATTCAGTGTGCTACAATGTGAATGTCAGCTCATTCAGTGTGCTACAATGTGAATTTTGGCTTATTCAGTGTGATACAATGTGAATTTCGGCTCATTCAGTGTGCTAGAATGTGAATTTCGGCTCATTCAGTGTGCTACAATGTGAATTTCAGCTCATTCAGTGTGCTACAATGTGAATTTCGGCTCATTCAGTGTGCTACAATGTGAATTTTGGCTCGTACCGTGTGCTATAATGTGAATTTCAGCTCGTACCGTGTGCTATAAGGTGAAAGGGGCAACAGTACTAGATAGTATAAGGGGTTCTACTACACTGGACACGCCCCCTATTGGGTGACCACGCCCCCTTTTCTGGAGCGCGCGTCAAAATAATTGCATCCTTGACTTTTGCATACCGCCACTTCAAAATTTCCAGTTCGACCACTATATATATATATATATATATATATATATATAAAATATATATCTATCTCTATCTCTCAGTGCCTCCCCAGCCAATGACCTCACCGCACGTCACTGGTATTGGATGCCTACCCCCTGTCCTGTGGGACTGCTTCAGCTCATCTGCCAACTTCCCCTGCAAGACACACTACACATCATTGAAGCATTTTTTCTACATTGGATATATCATGCCTGCAGGAGCTCACAACATTAACATGATCTCTGATGCCCTGCCACATCTCCTTCTAGGCCAGGGGAGTGTGGTGTCCCTGGTCTCCAAGGAGGTGGTGAAACACTGACACCATCACATTTATGAGTGTGCAGTATTCCTCGTAAGTGAACTGCACATTCCAGCGAGTGTGTGCATTGCCAGGTAATGGTACAGCAACCTCTTCATCATCATCATCATCCTTCTGAGTGTCCTGCTCCTCCACCTGTGTCTCCTGCTGCTCACTACCTCCCTCTTCCTGTTCACTCTCAGCTTGCCTCACAAACATCACCTCCTCCTCCTTCTCCATCCTCTGCTCATCCCCAACTCTTCTGGATGCCATATTGCTGGAAAATACACAACTCACAACTCTCTCTCACTAAATGCATTCCTCTTCTCCTTCCCAAACACCTACTTAGACCTACAGATGGAGCCATACAAATTGAGCGTGGATGCATCACAGGCAGGGGAGCGCAGTGTGCCTAGGCGCGCCTGCACCTTGGCACGCCGCCAAGCATAAAGAGACGCAACCATTCACTTTGAATGGGGTGCGTGCGCCCATTCATTCCCGGCAATGCGCCTCGGCAGGTGCACCTAGTCACATACGGAGTCACGATTAGCGTAGCTCCATCTGTATCAAAGGACAAAATGGTGGTTTAGAGACATTTATAGGGTATGTGAGGTAGGAGTCAGGTGACTTTTGGGTGCCAATGGAGGACTTTCTTTTAAACTGTGCATCTCGCACAGTTGGTCAGAAACTCGAAAACTTGGGCAAACTCGCATCTTCAAAATGTGCATCCCTTACTGTGATTTATCAGATGGAATTGATAGATTAGCGGTTTTTCTATATTTAATATACTGCAATGCATGTCTCAAAAACATGGCATCTCAATATAAATCCTTGCGGATGAGACATTTGCATATTTTTGCACAGTATCTGCATACTAAATCGCAGCTGTGCATGCATTAGCTTACATCTCTGAATCAGGCCCATAGACAATATTTTAGGGGAGAGTTACCAAAACACTATATTTGTATTAGTGATGTGCACCGGAAATTTTTCGGGTTATGTGTTTTGGTTTTGGATTCGGTTCCGCGGCCGTGTTTTGGATTCGGACGCGTTTTGGCAATACCTCCCTGAAAATTTTTTGTCAGATTCGGGTGTGTTTTGGATTCGTTTTTTTTTACAAAAAACCCTCAAAAACAGCTTAAATCATAGAATTTGGGGGTCATTTTGATCCCATAGTATTATTAACCTCAATAACCATAATTTCCACTCCTTTCCAGTCTATTCTGAACACCTCACACCTAACAATATTATTTTCAGTCCTAAAATTTGCACCGAGGTCGCTGGATGACTAAGCTAAGCGACCCAAGTGGCCGACACAAACACCTGGCCCACCTAGGAGTGGCACTGCAGTGTCAGACAGGATGGCACTTCAAAAAAATAGTCCCCAAACAGCACATGATGCAAAGAAAAAAAGAGGCGCAATGAGGTAGCTGTGTGACTAAGCTAAGCGACCCAAGTGGCCGACACAAAGACCCAAGTGGCCGACACAAACACCTGGCCCATCTAGGAGTGGCACTGCAGTGTCAGACAGGATGGCACTACAAAAAAATAGTCCCCAAACAGCACATGATGCAAAGAAAAAAAGAGAAGCAATGAGGTAGCTGTGTGACTAAGCTAAGCGACCCAAGTGGCCGACACAAACACCTCTCCCATCTAGGAGTGGCACTGCAGTTTCAGGCAGGATGGCACTTCAAAAAAATAGTCCCCAAACAGCACATGATGCAAAGAAAAAAAGAGGCGCACCAAGGTCGCTGTGTGACTAAGCTAAGTGACACAAGTGGCCGACACAAACACCTGGCCCATCTAGGAGTGGCACTGCAGTGTCAGACAGGATGGCACTTCAAAAAAATAGTCCCCAAACAGCACATGATGCAAAGAAAAAAAGAGGCACACCAAGGTCGCTGTGTGACTAAGCTAAGCGACACACATGGCCGACACAAACACCTGGCCCATCTAGGAGTGGCACTGCAGTTTTCTAGTGAGAGGATGAGTGCTTCCATTCTCATGTGAAGCTGAACCACTAGCCATGAACATAGGCCAGGGCCTCAGCCGTTCCTTGCCACTCCGTGTCGTAAATGGCATATTGGCAAGTTTACGCTTCTCCTCAGACGCTTTTAATTTTGATTTTTGGGTCATTTTACTGAACTTTTGTTTTTTGGATTTTACATGCTCTCTACTATGACATTAGGCATCGGCCTTGGCAGATGATGTTGATGGCATTTCATCGTCTCGGCCATGACTAGTGGCAGCAGCTTCAGCACGAGGTGGAAGTGGATCTTGATCTTTCCCTATTTTACCCTCCACATTTTTGTTCTCCATTTTTTAATGTGTGGAATTATATGCCAGTATCAATAGCAATGGCCTACTACTATATATACTGCGCACAACTGAAATGCACCACAGGTATGGATGGATAGTATACTTGACGACACAGAGGTATGTAGAGCAGTGGCCTTCCGTAACGTACTGCTATATATACTGGTGGTCACTGTCAGCAAACTGCAAAACTTAAATGCACCACAGGTATAGAATCTAGATGGATAGTATACTTGACGACACAGAGGTAGGTAGAGCAGTGGCCTTCCGTACCATACTGCTATATATACTGGTGGTCACTGGTCAGCAAAACTCTGCACTGTACTCCTCCTATATAATATACTGGTGGTCCCCAGTCCCCACAATAAAGCAGTGTGAGCACAGATATATGCAGCACACTGAGCACAGATATGGAGTGTTTTTCAGGCAGACAACGTATACTGGTGGTCACTGGTCAGCAAAACTCTGCACTGTACTCCTCCTATATATATACTGGTGGTCCCCAATCCCACAATAAAGCAGTTTGAGCACAGATATATGCAGCACACTGAGCACAAATATGGAGTGTTTTTCAGGCAGACAACGTATACTGGTGGTCACTGGTCAGCAAAACTCTGCACTGTACTCCTCCTATATATATACTGGTGGTCCCCAGTCCCCACAATAAAGCAGTGTGAGCACAGATATATGCAGCACACTGAGCACATATATGGAGTGTTTTTCAGGCAGACAACGTATACTGGTGGTCACTGTCAGCAAAACTCTGCACTGTACTCCTCCTATATAATACTGCTGCTCCCCAGTCCCCACAATTAAGCAGTGTGAGCACAGATATATGCAGCACACTGAGCACAGATATGGAGTGTTTTTCAGGCAGATAACGTATACTGGTGGTCACTGTCAGCAAAACTCTGCACTGTACACCTCCTATATAATACTGCTGCTCCCCAGTCCCCACAATTAAGCAGTGTGAGCACAGATATATGCAGCACACTGAGCACAGATATGGAGTTTTTTCAGGCAGACAACGTATACTGGTGGTCACTGGTCAGCAAAACTCTGCACTGTACTCCTCCTATATAATACAGCTGCTCCCCAGTCCCCACAATTAAGCAATAAGCACAAATATTTTTGCATCAAGAATTCAAGATTAATAAATGGAGAGGACGCCAGCCACGTCCTCTCCCTAACATTTCCAATGCACGAGTGAAAATGGTGGCGACGCGCGGCTGCTTATATAGAATCCGAATCTCGCGAGAATCCGACAGCGGGATGATGACGTTCGGGAGCGCTCGGATTAACCGAGCCATACGGGAGAATCCGAGTATGCCTCGGACCCGTGTAAAATGGGTGAAGTTCGGGGGGGTTCGGTTTCCGAGGAACCGAACCCGCTCATCACTAATTTGTATATGAGAAAGGGGTAAAAGAAGAATAAGGTAATATGTTGATTATATAGATATATACAATCTTCTAAAGTATACCTACTCAACTAGCAGTTCCCATCACACTAGCAAGGGTCTGGTCACTATCAGTGCACCAACACTCATGGACCCCACTATCTTAAAATAGCATGGGGTAGGGAGTGATTCCTGTATTTCCTGTACTTCTGTAATACAGTAGTTCTTTTATTTAATGTAAAGTATTGTTATTAGGTGATTCTCCGTAGGTATACAAAAAATTGTAATTAGAAATTAACAATGTATACTGTACAGTTATAATAGTTTCAAATTCTGTAGTCATCTACAGAAGTTGATAATACCAAATCACTCCTTAAACATTTATTTGTAAACCAAATGTCCGTCAGTTGTGAGATATTATGGGAATTGTAATAAATTGTGAGTTTCCAGCAAGATTCATTTCACTGGAACCTGTGGCGAGTTTCTAGCAAGTTTGATCTGAAAAGTATTTATAGATGTATCGGGTTCAGTATGATTTACCGACGACAGGGATGCCGGCCATCAATATACCGACAGGGGCATCCCAGCAGCCAGTATGCTGGAAGCGGGGTGAGGGCAAAGAGGCCCCTTGTGGGCTCGGTGGCTCGCTGATCTCACCACAGGTACTATTCCCACTATATGGGTGTCGTGGACACCCACGAGTGGGAATACTCCTGATGCACCGGTATTCCAGCTTCCGGCATTGCCAGCTGATGGGATTCTGACTTCTGTATCCTGACTGCCGGGATCCCGACACCCGGCAAATTAAACGTATACCGATGCATCCACATACACCTAGTGTCAGTACACCATGTGGTGGAAAATGCCCAGCACGATTTAGCCGTTCTGAGATAATAGCATACCTTCTTTTTCTTTGCAATTTGTGTCTTATTTGCATCTAAGGTGCAGTGAAACACCACTCATTGTATACAAGAGGCACTGGGCTGTGAACACATTGGGGAGACAGAAACAGATAGTGAGTTGCAAACTGCATTGCAAATAAGTACAAGAAGGGGCAGTGGGCAAGCAGGGCAGAAAGGAATCTGCATTGGACACCATGATGAGATATACAGTACTGTACATGGGGGTACAAGGGGGCAATTCCATGAAGTAGAAGGTCATTGGGTGTGTTCTGCAGAAGGAATGAGGCTGAGTGGGTGGAAACTAGTGATGTGCACCGGACATTTTTCGGGTTTTGTGTTTTGGTTTTGGATTCAGTTCCGCAGCCGTGTTTTGGATTCGGATACGTTTTGGCAAAACCTCCCTGAAAATTTTTTGTCGGATTCGGGTGTGTTTTGGATTCGGGTGTTTTTTTACAAAACCCCCTCAAAAACAGCTTAAATCATAGAATTTGGGGGTCATTTTGATCCCATAGTATTATTAACCTCAATAACCATAATTTCCACTCCTTTCCAGTCTATTCTGAATACCTCACACCTCACAATATTATTTTTAGTCCTAAAATTTGCACCGAGGTCGCTGGATGACTAAGCTAAGCGACCCAAGTGGGCGACACAAACACCTGGCCCATCTAGGAGTGGCATTGCAGTGTCAGACAGGATGGCACTTCAAAAAAATAGTCCCCAAACAGCACATGATGCAAAGAAAAAAAGAGGTGCAATGAGGTAGCTGTGTGACTAAGCTAAGCGACCCAAGTGGCCGACACAAACACCTGGCCCATCTAGGAGTGGCACTGCAGTGTCAGACAGGATGGCACTTCAAAAAAATAGTCCCCAAACAGCACATGATGCAAAGAAAAAAAGAGGCGCAATGAGGTAGCTGGATGACTAAGCTAAGCGACCCAAGTGGCCGACACAAACACTTGGCCCATCTAGGAGTGGCACTGCAGTGTCAGACAGGATGGCACTTCAAAAAAATAGTTCCCAAACAGCACATGATGCAAAGAAAAAAAGAGGCGCAATGAGGTAGCTGTGTGACTAAGCTAAGCGACCCAAGTGGCCGACACAAACACCTGGCCCATCTAGGAGTGGCACTGCAGTGTCAGACAGGATGGCACTTCAAAAAAATAGTCCCCAAACAGCACATGAAGCAAAGAAAAAAAGAAGCGCAATGAGGTAGCTGTGTGACTAAGCTAAGCAACCAAGTGGCCGACACAAACACCTGGCCCATCTAGGAGTGGCACTGCAGTTTTTTAGCGAGAGGATGAGTGCTTCCATCCTCATGTGAAGCTGAACCACTAGCCATGAACATAGGCCAGGGCCTCAGCCGTTCCTTGCCACTCCGTGTCGTAAATGGCATATTGGCAAGTTTACGCTTCTCCTCAGACGCTTTTAATTTTGATTTTAGGGTCATTTTACTGAACTTTTGTTTTTTGGATTTTACATGCTCTCTACTATGACATTGGGCATCGGCCTTGGCAGACGACGTTGATGGCATTTCATCGTCTCGGCCATGACTAGTGGCAGCAGCTTCAGCACGAGGTGGAAGTGGATCTTCATCTTTCCCTATTTTACCCTCCACATTTTTGTTCTCCATTTTTTAATGTGTGGAATTATATGCCAGTATCAATAGCAATGGCCTACTACTATATATACTGCGCACAACTGAAAGGCACCACAGGTATGAATGGATAGTATACTTGACGACACAGAGGTAGGTAGAGCAGTGGCCTTCTGTACCGTACTGCTATATTTTATATACTGGTGGTCAGCAAACTGTGCAAAACTGAAATGCACCACAGGTATGGATGGATAGTATACTTGACGACACAGAAGTAGGTAGAGCAGTGGCCTACTGTACCGTACTGCTATATATTATATACTGGTGGTCAGCAAAACTATGCACTGTACTCCTACTATATACTACAATGCAGCACAGATATGGAGTGTTTTACAGGCAGAGAACGTATAATACTGGTGGTCACTGGTCAGCAAAACTCTGCACTGTACTCCTCCTATATAATACTGGTGGTCCCCAGTCCCCACAATAAAGCAGTGTGAGCACAGATATATGCAGCACACTGAGCACAGATATGGAGCGTTTTTCAGGCAGAGAACGTATAATACTGGTGGTCACTGGTCAGCAAAACTCTGCACTGTACTCCTCCTATATAATACTGGTGGTCCCCAGTCCCCACAATTTAGCAGTGTGAGCACAGATATATGCAGCACACTGAGCACAGATATGGAGCGTTTTTCAGGCAGAGAACGTATAATACTGGTGGTCACTGGTCAGCAAAACTTTGCACTGTACTCCTCCTATATATATACTGGTGGTCCCCAGTCCCCACAATAAAGCAGTGTGAGCACAGATATATGCAGCACACTGAGCACAGATATGGAGCGTTTTTCAGGCAGAGAACGTATAATACTGGTGGTCACTGGTCAGCAAAACTCTGCACTGTACTCCTCCTATATAATACTGCTGGTCCCCAATCCCCACAATAAAGCAGTGAGCACAGATATTTGCAGCCACCTGAATAAAACTGAGAGGACGCCAGCCACGTCCTCTTACTATCATTTCCAATGCACGAGTGAAAAATGGCGGTGACGCGAGGCTCCTTATATAGAATCTGAATCTCGCGAGAATCCGACAGCGGGATGATGACGTTCGGGCGCGCTCGGGTTATCCGAGCAAGGCGGGAAGATTCGAATCTGCCTCGGAACCGTGTAAAATGGGAGAAGTTCGGGGGGGTTCAGATTCAAACGAACCGAACCCGCTCATCACTAGTGGAAATGGACACTAACATTGATGCAAGCAGGAAATAAGAAATTAATGGGATGACTGATGTGGGAAAGCTAAAGATGTAGAGCAGAAAAGATGAAGAACTAAGATGAAGAACTGTTTTAGCCCAGTTAGGTAGTTTTCTACCCAACACTTCAATATTTTTGTTCATGATATTGAAAAAAAAAAACCTTTCCACCTGGGCCAAAACAGGTTAACATGTTAAAAACATGGCAAAATGGTGAAAAAGCATCAACTTATAGTATATTTTAATATATTGTATCTGAAATAATAGGGTAAATAAGAACATGCATAAATAGCTTTGTGAGTAAGCATGGGGCTGATGAATGAATGAGGATGAATGGAGGGAAATGAAGAGAACAAGTACAGTAGAGCAGGTTGAGAGGTAAAATTGATGATAAGGGTGGGCTGTGTGATCAAAGGGAGGATAGCCATAGAGGAGAGAGATTCACAGGAAAGAGAGGTGGCAGGATCATGGAGATAAGAAGGAAAGGAGATAAAAGAAGAGGAACAAAAGGAAAAGGGAGAGCGAGAAGAGTACTGTAGGTAATCAGAAACACTAGAGGCATGAGTGGGTAGACTGGAGGATAAGAGTGAACAGGAGGAAAATGAAGGTAGGAAAGAAGCCTGAAGAATATAATGTTTAAGTCTGTCTTCAGACATCCATCTGTTGATTAGCTTATGTTATTTATTGGGTTCAGAATTGGTTAGGCTTCTACTATGTTTATATAACAAGATGACAAGCTGATAACTGTACTGTTCATTATGGGGTACCTGTTCTGGGTGGTATTACTGTGTGGATTAATGAAACTAGGGCCCATAATTTGAAGTGGGTAATAAATCTTAATCTCAGTACCCTACACTTGTGAATTAATGGTATGGTCATGGATATCCAGGCACTTTGTGTCATTCTTATCCTGTGCTGTTGCTAGGTCTACTGCAGTATATTAGTAAGATAAGAAATCATTGTATTGTACATGTATAACGTATGAATGTGCTCAAGCACTGCATAGGGTGGTTTGCCTTACGTTTATATGTGAGCACAACTTTATGTCACACTAGATATCTTTATATTAGTTACAGTATACTACAGTATGTTCTGTCACTCAGCTTCCACACAAGTGCAGTGATTTACTAACCCTGCCTACTTTGGTTGCTGGTTCTGCCTACAGTTGGTTTGGTGCCACACATGTGAGGCCATTTCTAGAATTTTTTTCCAGGGTTACTTTTAATTCCCAATCCACCCCTGGTAAACGGGTAGTCATGTTACCCGTTCATTTTACACCAACTCCTGCAACCTATATCTTAACTTGCACAAGTCCCATGCTAGATGAAAGCTTCCCTTCCCTATATGCCAACCCCCCCCCCCCCATTCATGAACAGAGATCTATCCGACTCAGCCGCTAAGTGAGGCAAACAAATGTGGTGCAATTGTTTCATTAGTGCATGCAACTGAAATTCACAATAGAGGCCTGATTCTGAGTCAATGATATTTGAACAAATGGCCAATGTTTCTAAACTGGGCATGCATCCAAGTTGCTAAGAAGCCACACAGTGCATGTGTCGAATGGTTTGTATTTACTTAGGTGCAATTGCGATTGAGACCCACAGGGTCCAAAGCATCTTGGAAATGTTCTGAGCATTTGTTGGCACTTAATCAATCACATTGGAGGCCATACTTTGATGGAGTTCTGCAGCTGGCATGGGCTGGTGCAAGATGCACCAAGTAGTATTTCAGCATTATAAGATGCTCTCAATGGGCATGTTAATACTCGCACAAGCAAATACCTGCATACAGTATACACCAGGGAAGAGCTTACAGCAGTATTAGCATAAAGTCACACACGCTACACACAGACATGGCAGAGTCTGACTCTCAATCATCCCCATGAAGAACTAATACAAGAAGAGCTTTATTAATAGAAAAAAAGTTGTCTGTCAGATTAGCATCATTACCTGCTCTAAAATATAAAAACATATGAGATCAAGTAAGGAATTAAGGCTTAACTATAGAACTATAGAAGGGATCCGTTCGGGATCCCGGCAGTCAAAATCCTGATGCCGGAATCCAGACTAGTATCACAATCCCATGCACTGGAATCCAGACTAGTATCACAATCCCACGCACTGGAATCCAGACTAGTATCACAATCCCACGCACTGGAATCCAGACTAGTATCACAATCCCACGCACTGGAATCCAGACTAGTATCACAATCCCACGCACTGGAATCCAGACTAGTATCACAATCCCATGCACTGGAATCCAGACTAGTATCACAATCCCACGCACTGGTATCCAGACTAGTATCACAATCCCATGCACTGGAATCCAGACTAGTATCACAATCCCACGCACTGGAATCCAGACTAGTATCACAATCCCATGCACTGGAATCCAGACTAGTATCACAATCCCACGCACTGGAATCCAGACTAGTATCACAATCCCATGCACTGGAATCCAGACTAGTATCACAATCCCACGCACTGGAATCCAGACTAGTATCACAATCCCATGCACTGGAATCCAGACTAGTATCACAATCCCACGCAATAGAATCCAGACCGCCAAGATACCAAATGAGTGTTTGCCGGCTGCTGGAGAGGTAAGTATACTTACCTTGCCCCTGTCTTGATTCTCACCATTGGGATGCTGTGGTCAGTATTCTGACTGCCGGCATCCCGACCGCTAGCATATCAGACCCAACCACTAAGGAAATGTAATTCTATAAAGTTTTGGTAAAGCCATCTTTGGATATAAGTCAGTTTATTTTATAACAGATGGATTGTAAAACTGTATATATGTAACCTTGCACATATGTGCATTACATCTAATCAAGTTTACTTTAAATATTCAGAATAATCCAAAACATATTTTACTACATTTTTTTCTTAATGGAAATACACAAGGTTCACTACACCTGCCTTTATATATCAAGTTCAGATTTTCCATATAACAGATGCTAGTAATACAGAAAGCACAGACAGAGTCCTGTAATTGACTTATTCATATATACTTTGTACTCTAGAGTCCGGATACCACACTTTATTTTAATTAAGCTATGCATGGATGTTAGAAAAGAATTACTTTGCACAATAAATAATTGCCAAGAATTACACATTTTGAGCCTGTTTTTCTCCATAAAGTGTTTTACATCTCAGCAATTCTGACTGTTTTCTGTTCTAGTTAGCATTGCAAATGAAAGTGTAGTTTCTTAACATTCAGGAAGTAACATTTCAAACCCAAAAACAGTCTAACTGACAAGAAACTAAGAGACTGAAGGGATAAAGCAATTATGCCTTTTACTACTATGTAATTGCTTTGATAAATGTACTAGTTTGTGCGTGAAAATATACTTCATTTTAGATTTCAATATACAATAGTAGTTAGCCCTTTTCTGTGCAAAATAATTATTTACAATCTGATTAGCATGCTAGTTAAGCAGCATGCATTATGTATTAATGACACTAAGGTAGATAAATAGTCGTTGCTTAGAACACATTTTGATGCTTCAGCAGATGCACACTTTGCATTATACAGAATGTACTGGAGATATGGCGAATTCTTCAGAAGTCTGAGGTAGAAAGTGTTGGCAGATGATGTCACTACATGAAACATATGCTGCTTCTCCCTCACAGTTAGACCTAATGTCACCTGAGATGGAAACATCAGAATTGCCCTCTGGCATACTGTGCCTGGCAGGTTGCCTGAAACAGCTCACAAAACAAGCTGGACAGGATTAAGGAAAGTGTGAACATGGCAGCACAAGGGGAATAATAAGGACAGAATAAACTTAACCTCCCTACTGCTGGGGAATGATGCTTATGTGTGGCATCTATGCACAGTACATATATTTAGAATTTACAGTTTCACAAATGAATTTTTTTAATCTTTAGTGTTAGCATTTACATATTACACTCATGCACACACTAACACTGGACACATTCTTCCCAATATCAGGTCAAGTTAATAATAAATTCACTATGTAATAGGAGAGAGCTAACTTTTCTAGAGTTTAAGTTTAAGAAATTAGAAATCAGACATAAATTAGACCTAGAAAGTGTTCCTGCATAAAATCTCAGTTTAATAGATACCCTAGTGGTTTCAGTCAATTGTGTTTGCAATGATTAATTATTATTATTATTATTATTATTATTATTACATTTTATTTATAAGGCGCCACAAGTGTTTCTCAGCGCTTATCAAAGGCCAGTACAGGGAGACAAAACTTAGCATTACAGTAAATAAATAACAAAAATAGAGTACAGGTAACAAAGAGCACCACAATTCTCAAAACATAATACACCTTAGATGTATTATGGGATATGCATATGAATATCCTTACAAAGAATTAAGGTTCAAAAATGGTTGAGATTACCGAAAGGATAAAAAAGGGGCAGACTAGATGGGCCAAGTGGTTCTTATCTGCCATCAAATTCTATGTTTCTATGTAAGTAGCGAGGGAGTAATCACTGTACTACTTGAGGCTGGTGGCCATAGATAGAGATGAACCTCTACCAGCAGGAGAAAAAGCGGATAAAGAGAGTCGCTAACTAGTAGAGAGCTGTGAGTGAAATGTGTTGATAAGAGGGCTTTGACAACAAGATGAAAGAGGGCCCTGCTCTGAGTTGGAAGGGGTGACAGACAGATGACGTGAGGTGTAAACAAGCAGGAGGTAGCCTGATGGCAGGATGTAAGTAAAGCAAAGATGTTCAAGGCATGAGGCAGGGGGATGGAGGAGCAGCCTCAGGACTAGGTTACGTTCTATAAAGATTAATTAGCTACTTTTTTCCCTTATTGAATTATGATCAATGAATCTTATTGATAACCTTAGGAATATACAAGGAATCCTAGAAAGAATAACAGTAAAAAAAGTATGCTTATTTATTAACAGTTTATTGTATAGCGCAAGAAACTGTCTACTCTATTTTTGGGAAGACCAGTCAGAAGTCTATTGCAATAATCAATGCGGGAGATAATGAGTCAATGGATTAGAGTTTTTGCAGTGTCTTGTGTAAGATATGATTGTATTTTGGGCATGTTTTTTCGACTATGTAACAAGATTTTGAGACCAATTAAATGTGGGGAACAAAGGACGGTTCAGAGACAATGATGACACCTAGGAAGTGAGCTTTTGGAGTAGGGTTGATTGTTGGGTTATCAAGATGATAGACATATCAGGTTGGTAACTACTACTGGCTGGTGGAAATCTAATTAATTCCGGTTAGGAAATATTAAGTTTGAGGTGGCAAGATGACTTCCAAGATGTTCAAGGCATTCAGAGATGTGGACCAATAGAGATGTTGACAAATCTGTGGATGATATGTAGATTTGAGTATCATCCACATACAGATGATACTGAAATCTGAACAAGCTGATTAATTTGCTAAGAGATGTAATATAGGTTGAGAAAAGCAGAGGATCTAAGATTGAACCTTGCGGTACTGCAACGGATAGAGGTAGCAAAGAGGAGGTGGATTGAGAGAAACAAACGCTGAAAAAATTGTTAGATTGGCAGGATGAGAACCAAGAAAGGACTGTGTCCTAGGGATTGTATTATTTATTTATAATATAGCGCACAAATATTCTGCAGTGCTTTACAGAGAATATTTTGCCCATTCACATCAGTCCCTGTCCCAGTGGAGCTTACAATCTATATTCCCTATCACATGTACACACATACACATTCATGCTAGGGCTAATAATTGTTGGCAGCCAGTTAACCTGCCAGTATATTTTTGGATTGTGGGAGGAAATCAGAGTACCCGGAGGAAACCCATGCAAGTACGGGGAGAATATACAAAATCTGCACAGTTAGGGCCATGGTGGGAATTGAACCCAGTACCTCAGAGTTGTGAGGTAGTAATGCTAACCATTACACCATCCATACTGCCCATTGTAGTGTTTGTATGAGAAGATAGTGGTCAATAGTGTCAAAAGAAGCAGAGATTTACATGTGTCCTCCTACATCCTTACTGCAGTCATGCTAAACAGCTCTTCCAAGTCCTGACATGATGTGGCAGTACTTGGTAGTGCCAAGCATCTATTTTTTGCAATTTTTTTCCACAAAAATGCATCTTAGATGCAATGTAATGCAATAGGATGCACAAGCAGCTTCTGCTGATTAAAATTATATGCAGCATGCCTATATTCTGTGTGTGATTGCAACTGTATTTGCTATCAAATGTTATGTAATGTGGCATTGCGCATGCAGATATGCTGCAATTACACATAAAATATAGGCATGCTGCATATCATTTAAATCAGCAGTAGCTGCTCATGCATCCTATTTCATTACATTGCATCTAAGATGCATTTTTTGAAAAAAACAAATCGCAAAAAAAGACGTTTGTCACTAACAAGTACCACCACGTCATGGCGTGACGTGAAGGGCTGTTTAGCATGACATAAGAGGACACATCTGTAGAAGAATAAGTAGTGAACAATGGCCTTTAGAGACAAGGGATGAAAGTTAATCCTACCACTGTATAAATCATTGGAACGGCCGCATCTAGAATACTGTATACAGTTATGGGCTGCACACTATAAAAAATACATCATAGAACTTGAAAAGGTTCAGAGAAGAGCTACAGTACAAAATTGATTAAAGGCTTCAGAATTAGATTATGAGGAAAGGTTACACTAGAAGAAAGGCGTCTAAGAGGAGACATGATAAATATTTACAAATACATTAAGGGTCAGTACATGGAACCGTCAGGTGATTTGCTTATTGAGAGATCCATCCAAAGGACACGTGATCACCCTCTAAGGTTAGGGGAGAGGAAGTTTTATACCAAGAGAAGGAAATGTTTCTTCACAGTGAGGGCAGTAAGTATATGGAATTCGTTGCCAGAGAAGGTTGTAATGTCTGACTCAACTGATGTATTTAAGAAAGGGTTAGACACATTTCTAACCGAAAAAGGCATCCAAGGATATAATCTGTAATAAGGTACGACAGTATCTGGGTCAGTGAAAGAAAATCCAGTGCTTAACAGTAGATAAAAATATAGGTTCAACTCGATGGACAAATTGTCTTTTTTCAACCTTGACAACTATGAAACTTAGCAATGACCAAATCATTCACTACCTTAACTGCCTTAGTCAGTGCTGTCTCTGTGGAGTATTGGGTACGAAAGCCTGATTAAAGAGGGTCTAATTAGTTGTGTGAGTAAGAAAGTGTGTGAGGCGAGTGTAGGCAAGTCTCTCAAGCAGCTTGGGAGCTGAGAGGCATGGGAGCTGAGAAATGGGATAGTAGTTTGAGCGAGAGTTAGTTTCTCAGAATGGAAGTAATCACTGCATGCTTGAACAGTGATGGAATGTAACCAGTAGAAGAGGGGGAGAGGAAGAGAGTTTACAGATTTTAGTTAAGGTTGAGATAATCACAAGAGACAGAGCTTTACTGATTTGTGAGAGTGTAGGATCAAGAGGAGAGGTAGAGAATGAGAATGAGAAGAGGGTAGATACTTCATTCACATTTGTACGACCAAATAAAGATAAGGTGCCAAAGGGTCAAGGTAGGGAATTGAACAGATCACTGGCTTTGGAAGAGCAGGTCATTTCAGATCTTATCAATCTTGTCTTTGAAATAGGAAGCAAGATCTTGTGTATTAATAGTAGCTGATGGTTTTGAGAGGGAGGGATAAGAATTAATTTACATTTATTAAAAAGACACTTGGTATTAGAGGCTTGAGTTAGTTAGTTTGTTAGGTAGTTGCTAAGTCTACATGGAGTGTGGTGGGTGGCAGGAGCAACTTCATTGAGGGCTTTTTCTAGAGTCTATTTCAGGTGTGATACAGCAGTCCCAAGAGAGGTGATTACAGAAATAGGTGAAAGCAGTTGTTGCAAAGAGTTCGAAAGTTGTTAAAAATTAATAGTGTTAATATTTCTGTGGGTTTGAGGGAACTTGGTTGACTTCAGTGATGTTGTGATCTGAGAGAGGGAAATGAGTAATTCAAAAACTTAGCATAGTCTGGTAAATGCAAGATCAAGGCAGTGTCCCTCCTGATGAGTAGAGGAGTTAGTCCACTGGGAGAGGACAAGAGAGAAGGATAGAGAGAGATTTGGAGGCATGAGGAGATTGTAGATTGTCAATAGGGAAATTTAAAACACCCATTATGATGGTGGAGATGTCAGAGGATAAGAAGTGAGGAAGGTAGGCAGAAAAATGTTCCAGAAATTTTTTGGGTTGCCCAGGCAGGTGGGCGATAGATAGCAGCAACATGCAAAGATAAAGTGGTGAAAGCCTGATATAATGTACTTCAATTTATGTAAATGTGGGTGATGGAACCTGTGGAAGAACTGTGTATGTATAAATCTGGTTTAGTAATATTCCATCCCCACCACCTGTACTTTTACCAGGCTCAGAGGTATGTGTGAAGTGGAAATCACCATGTGACAATGCTGCAAGAGAGGCTGTATCTGATTTTGTGAGCCATTTCTGTTAATGCTAGCAGGTTGAGGTTTTATTGAGATTAAGAGAGCATGAATGGATGTTCATTTGTTGCAAACAGAGAGTGCAATCCATAAGGCACATTTTAGTGACATGGTGGGTGATGAGAGATGTGTTGTTTATGAGGTTTCTGGATATATAGTCCATTGTGAATCATACATTAAAATAGTTACTGTATGAAAAAAAGGAAGCATATACATTTACTGTAGTTGGAAGTGAATTGCTAATTTTGCAGTTCAAAAAAAGGGTCAACAATTCAGTGTAGAATATCCCGGTTATACAGACAGCAGGTAATGTGGAGAGTTACTGTACTGAACTCACATTTGTAGTTTCAAGGCAGTCCTTCTGTAGTAGTGTTCATTTTTATTAGGTTCGCCTTCTGGTTTCCTTTGGCTTAACACTTGTATAATTCCAGTAATATGACAAAAATTCAAATAGCACTAAGGTCTAAATGTAACAATGATCTTTAAATAATGAAATGTGACTGCAATGATTACAAACTTCTCCCAATACATTCCTACTAAAAGGCCTGTGGCTGTTCTATTGGATTTCTACCCTGGACCTCAGTTATTCTCCTCACTGTTTGCAGCATATGTGTTCCTCTTCCTCTCTCTTTACATCTGGAGATGCTATAGTAGTATCATCCTCGTTCTTCCATTACTGCTCGTTTAACTGTGTTTTTTTAAGTTTCTGTTTATTGTTTTATTTATTTTTCATCTACCATTTTTATTAATCTATAATGTACTATGTTATGCATTGATCTATTTACATTTTATTACTATTTTGCTACCACCTGTTGATTATTGCTTGCACTCGTTGTATAATTTTTGTATGGTAAGTTCTCACTGCATTGCTTTACTTATAGGTAGTGTACTTTGGGGGCACATATTCTCACAAAGCCTTTTGGTTTCCTCCAATTTGGTTGCATAATTGATGCCATGTGTTCCATAGGATGTACCAAATTTGAGAATTCAAAATTTCCTTTACCTTGTACTTTACACCTTGCACTGTTAGTATCTGAGGAGATGCTGGTTTGGCTGTGAAAAATCTATTAATGGTGAGGGGTTTCAAAAAGAAATAAGGAATAAGTTTGGGATTTTTAGTCAGCAGCTGCAGCTTCTAAGAATCTGGATTGATGACCTAAGAGACCGGGAACAAAGCAATGAAATGAGGAGCAAATTTCATTGAGATTACCCTTGAACATTGGTTTCTTGTACACTATCATACCTTATCTCCAGGTTTCAAAGGTGGAGTCACTCGATGGTCCTTGTCTGCTTGAACTAGATAGCAATGGGATGCTTTCGTAGGCATGTGAAGAAACCAAAGTGAGTAGGAAATAGTCTGTGACCTGGCAGAGGCGGGAAGTCCCGGAACAGCACATCCGAGTTGTCTCTAGCACATGCATATGGATGCTTTCAGTAGGGATTCACTCTGCTCAGGAGCTGTAACAGCAGTAGCTGACAGGGGAGATAATGCAGGCAGAGGAGGAAGACTCATGGTAATGGTTGAATATCTCCAGATCTTGGTTAACTCTTTCCATCTGTCCATTGGACTGAAGATAATGCACAGATGAGAAATTTAACTTAATCTGGTGAACCTGAACATAATATGTCAAGCATTGAGTGCAATGTAGGAATTTTTATGTAATTTAGTAGAAACAAAAGTGTTTCCCCTAGAAGGCATGTTGTTGGTATTGGTGACAGAAATGCGCAGTGGGTCAGTGATGGACCAAGGTTCAGGAATAACTTGATCCTCTACCATAGAATGAGGTTACACATCAGTTTTCTGATTCTTAGAACCTTGACAAAATGAGTTGAGCAAATCAGATGACTAATCATGGATTAGATACCAACAAGAGATGTGACCCAGTATCATCAGAGTCAGCAATTACTGGAAGGCCTCCATCCAGTACCTAGAACCAATTGAAAGGAACTTTGGCCTAGCCCTGACCATGGAGCTGGAACCAGTGTTTGAGAACTCTGGAGAAGGATAAAATGTAATAATCAATAGCCCAACTGGAATCCACTAAATATGGTGCAACCCAAATTCCAGAGCTGGATGCCTAGAGTCTACACCCTCAGAGAGTAACATAGATCCAGCACCCAGAGGAAACCAATCCACTGTAGACTCAGCATGATCCCCAACACTCAGAGAGAGGATCCCTAGGACAACAACCACCATCAATGGTCAAACTGATAGCATTATAAGGCGATAGTCCCAGAGACAGGCTGAGTACAATAATGATGAGGAGTGCAGGGGTTTGATGTGGAAATGACCGAACAGCAATACAGACTGAAGTATCAATACAGGAACAGTCCACAGAACCCACAAAGAGCAGGAGAGTTGTAAATAAAATACTTGCTTGAAATCACAAATAGTAGCAGACTGGAACACTATAACTGTTCAAAGGTTTTATCAGTATACTTCAGACTACTACAGAAATTACTCTGGAACAAGGAAAGCAGTTTGAACGGGATTGGAACCAGAGGAGACAGCAGCATGAACCAGACTGGAACTAGAGAAGATAACATGCTTGACCAAAACTGGAACCAGAAGAGATACCAGTTTGGATCAGACTGAAACCAGAGGAGACCACAGCTTGAACCACACTGGAAGTATAGGAGACAACATGCTTGACCGAGACTGGAACCAGAGGAGAAGACAGCTTTAATTGGACTGGAAATGGAGGAAGCAGTATGCAGACTGAATACTGGCAATGGTGCTATGTTGCAGAGTGAAAGAGGCAGACTTCCAGGAAACGGTAGAAGTGGCTTGCATAGATCCAATCAACAGGAATGCAGGTCCGGTCAGTGAATCAGAGACAGTAAGTACACATTGGAGAATGAATACACAGAGGAGCTATGTTGCACCGAGGCAACCTAAAAACCAGTGGCGTGCCATGAGGTCAGTGGCTGGTGAGGCACTACAGCCATAATGTCCACCGGATCCTGCCGATGACCGCTACCGCCACCGAGCCAATGCCCGCTACTGCCTCTGAGCCGATGCCCACTGCCACCGCCAATGGCTTACAAACTTGCCCACCATCAACTGACCCAGTCCTCTGCAACTAATTTGTATCTCAGTCTGATGCTGCCAATGCCCGCTGCCTGCCTGCTCATCATACTTGTGATATATTGTATATTTTTATAGAAAAAAAAATGAGTGTTTGGGACTGGGAAGGGAGTGGGTGGAGGACATGAATGCAATTTTGTTGTCCAGGCCTTCCATTAACGTAATGGAGAAGGGTCTGAATGGGTAAAAAAAAATGTAAAAAAAAATGAGTGAGGTCCCCCCACCTAAGTATAACCAGCCTCGGGCTCTTTGAGCCAGTCCTGGTTATTTAAATACTGGGAAAAAATTGGACAGGGGTTCCCCATATTTAGACAACCAGCACTGGGCTCTTAGACCGGTCCTGGTTCCAAAAATATGGGGGACAAAAGATATAGGGCTCCCCCGTATTTTTAAAACCAGGACTGGGCTCCACTAGCCAGGGACATAATGCCACAGCAGGGGGACACATTTATGTTGGTCCCTGCGGTCGTGGCATTACCCCCCCAACTAGTCATCCCTGTCCGGGGTTCCCTGGAGAAGTGGGGACCCCTTAAATCAAGAGGTCGCCCCCCTCCAGGCACCCATGGGCCTGGGGTGAAGCCCGAGGCTGTCCCCAGCACCCCTGGGCGGTGGGAGCCGGGCTGATAGCCATAAGTGTGTAAAAAAAAGAATATTGTTTTTTGTTGTGGAACTACAAGGACCAGCAAGCCTCCCCCGCTTGCTGGTACTTGGAGAACCTCAAGTACCAGCATGCGGGGAAATAACGGGCTTGCTGGTACCTGTAGTTCTACTACAACAAAAAAGACCCAAATAAAAACACAACACACACACCGTGAAAGTAAAAATGTATTAAAACACACACACTCACACATACTTACCTACATCCCACGCCGGTCACGTCCACCTGTCTATGTAGAATCCAATAGGGGTACCTGTAAAAATGAGAGTGAGATTACTTACCTACATCCCACGCCGATCATGTCCACTTGTCCATGTAGAATCCAATAGGGGTACCTGTAAATATGAAAATTATGCTTACAAACGAAGTAATCCACAGGAGGGGAGAGAGAGAGAGATAGAGAGAGAGAGAGAGAGAGAGAGAGAGAGAGAGAGAAATGAATGAATATTATGCACTCACTGATACGGGAGGACGTTAGCACAGACAGGGGAGAGTGCTGCTGCTGGCTGGGAGGATGGAGCAGGCGCCCCCAATAGTTGTGAGCCCAGAAGCTGTACCCCCAGTAGTCGTGACCCCTCTAGCTGTGCCCCTAGTAGCTTTGCCCCCTGCAGCAGTGCCCCCAGTAGCAGTGCCCAGAGTAGCTGTGACCCCTGTAGTTGTGCCCCCAGTTGCTGTGCCCATTGTAGCTGTGCCCCCTGTAGCTTTGCCCCCAGTAGCTGTGCCCCTTGTGGCTATCCCCCCAGTTGTTGTGACCCCTGTAATTGTGCCCACAGTTGCTGTGCCCCCTGTAGCTGTGCCCCTTGTAGCTGTGCCCCCTAGCTGTGCCCCTTGTAGCAGTGTCCTGAGTAGTTGTGCCCCCAGTCGCTGTGCCCCCTGCAGCTTTGCCCCCAGTCGCTGAACCCCCTATAGTTTTGCCCCCAGTCGCTATGCCACCTGTAGCTTTGCCCCCAGTAGCTATGCCCCTTGTAGCTGTGCCCCCTGTAGCTTTGCCCCCAGTAGTTGTGAACCCTGTAATTGTGCCCCCAGTTGCTGTGCCCCTTGTAGCAGTGCCCCGAGTAGTTGTGACCCCTGTAGTTGTGCACCCAGTCGTTGTGCCCCCTGTAGCAGTGCCCCGAGTAGTTGTGACCCCTGACGTTGTGCCCACAGTTGCTGTGCCCCTTGTAGCTGTGCCCCCTGTAGCTTTGCCCCCAATAGCTGTGCCGCCTAGCTGTGCCCCTTGTAGCAGTGCCCCGAGTAGTTGTGCCCCCAGTTGCTGTACCCCCTGTAGCTGTGCCCCCTGTAGCTTTACCCCCATAGCTGTGCCCCCTAGCTGTGCCCCTTGTAGCAGTGCCCCAAGTAGTTGTGCCCCCAGTTGCTGTGCCCTTTGTAGCTGTGCCCCCTGTAGCTTTGCCCCCAAGAGCTGTGCCCCCTAGCTGTGCCCCTTGTAGCAGTGCCCCAAGTAGTTGTGCCCCCTGTAGTTGTGCCCCCAGTCACTGTGCCCCCTGTAGCTGTGCCCCCAGTTGCTGTGCCCCCTGTAGCTGTGCACCCAGTAGTTGTGACCCCTGCAGCTTTGCCCCCAGTCGCTGAACCCCCTATAGTTTTGCCCCCAGTCGCTATGCCACCTGTAGCTTTGCCCCAGTAGCTATGCCCCTTGTAGCTGTGCCCCCTGTAGCTTTGCCCCCAGTAGTTGTGAACCCTGTAATTGTGCCCCCAGTTGCTGTGCCCCTTGTAGCAGTGCCCCGAGTAGTTGTGACCCCTGTAGTTGTGCACCCAGTTGTGCCCCCTGTAGCAGTGCCCCGAGTAGTTGTGACCCCTGACGTTGTGCCCACAGTTGCTGTGCCCCTTGTAGCTGTGCCCCCTGTAGCTTTGCCCCCAATAGCTGTGCCGCCTAGCTGTGCCCCTTGTAGCAGTGCCCCGAGTAGTTGTGCCCCCAGTTGCTGTGCCCCCTGTAGCTTTACCCCCATAGCTGTGCCCCTTGTAGCAGTGCCCCCTGTAGCTTTGCCCCCAGTAGTTGTGAACCCTGTAATTGTGCCCCCAGTTGCTGTGCCCCTTGTAGCAGTGCCCTGAGTAGTTGTGACCCCTGTAGTTGTGCACCCAGTCGTTGTGCCCCCTGTAGCAGTGCCCCGAGTAGTTGTGACCCCTGACGTTGTGCCCACAGTTGCTGTGCCCCTTGTAGCTGTGCCCCCTGTAGCTTTGCCCCAATAGCTGTGCCGCCTAGCTGTGCCCCTTGTAGCAGTGCCCCGAGTAGTTGTGCCCCCAGTTGCTGTGCCCCCTGTAGCTGTGCCCCCTGTAGCTTTACCCCCATAGCTGTGCCCCCTAGCTTTGCCCCTTGTAGCTGTGCCCCCTAGCTGTGCCCCTTGTAGCAGTGCCCTGAGTAGTTGTGCCCCCAGTCGCTGTGCCCCCTGCAGCTTTGCCCCCAGTCGCTGAACCCCCTATAGTTTTGCCCCCAGTCGCTATGCCACCTGTAGCTTTGCCCCCAGTAGCTATGCCCCTTGTAGCTGTGCCCCCTGTAGCTTTGCCCCCAGTAGTTGTGAACCCTGTAATTGTGCCCCCAGTTGCTGTGCCCCTTGTAGCAGTGCCCCGAGTAGTTGTGACCCCTGTAGTTGTGCACCCAGTCGTTGTGCCCCCTGTAGCAGTGCCCCGAGTAGTTGTGACCCCTGACGTTGTGCCCACAGTTGCTGTGCCCCTTGTAGCTGTGCCCCCTGTAGCTTTGCCCCCAATAGCTGTGCCGCCTAGCTGTGCCCCTTGTAGCAGTGCCCCGAGTAGTTGTGCCCCCAGTTGCTGTGCCCCCTGTAGCTGTGCCCCCTGTAGCTTTACCCCCATAGCTGTGCCCCCTAGCTGTGCCCCTTGTAGCAGTGCCCCAAGTAGTTGTGCCCCCAGTTGCTGTGCCCTTTGTAGCTGTGCCCCCTGTAGCTTTGCCCCCAATAGCTGTGCCCCCTAGCTGTGCCCCTTGTAGCAGTGCCCCAAGTAGTTGTGCCCCCTGTAGTTGTGCCCCCAGTCACTGTGCCCCCTGTAGCTGTGCCCCCAGTTGCTGTGCCCCCTGTAGCTGTGCACCCAGTAGTTGTGACCCCTGTAATTGTGCCCCTTGTAGTTGTGCCCCTTGTAGTTGTGCCCCCAGTCGCTGTACCCCCAGTTGCTGTGCCCCATGTAGCTGTGACCCTTGTAGTTGTGCCCCCAGTCACTGTGCCCCCTGTAGCTGTGCCCCCAGTCGCTGTGCCCCCTGTAGCTGTGCCCCCAGTCGCTGTGCCCCCAGTAGTTGTGACCCCTGTAATTGTGCCCCTTGTAGCTATGCCCCCAGTTGCTTTGCCCCCTGTAGTTGTGCCCCTTGTAGTTGTGCCCCCAGTCGCTGTGCCCCATGTAGCTGTGACCCTTGTAGTTGTGCCCCCAGTCACTGTGCCTCCTAGCTGTGCCAGTGCCCAAACACACACACACAAAAAAAAATACACACACAATACTTCCCGGTCCTGCTGCACTGTCCTCCGTCTCTGTCCGCCGGCTCCTCTCTACTATGGGAGAGACGTCATGACTCATGATGTCTTTCCCATAGTAGCGCCGATCAGACACTAGGGGTCAATTATGACCTCTAGTGTGAGTCAGCGGCGTCGGCTGCAGCGGGTGCCCACACAGCCCACAGCGCCTGCTGCAGCCAGGAAGGGGGGGATAAGTGTGTGGCTCGCTACTGATTGGACAGTGGATCCATCACTGGATCCGCTGGGCCAATCACATCTTGGGGACTGACAGGGACGTGCATTCATCGGGGCTGAATGCACGCCCCTGTCATTGAGGCACCAGTAAAGGTGCCGCTTCCCCGTGCTTTTTCAATGGACTTTCACAGCCCATTGCTTCGCCCTGCCCCATGCCCGCCCCCCGCTGCCCGGACTTTAATGTTGGCAGCGGGAGGCTCCTCTCCTGCTGCCTCCCACATCGGCATTTTCCCAGGGGGGGGGGGGACATTATTAAAATAATAAATGAAGATATTTATCACAGACTTTGTGTTATAAATATCTTCTGTTTATTATTTTAATCATTATGACAGGGGAGGCACTGCCTCCCCTGCCTCCCCTGACTGCACGTCCCTGCTAAAAACCGAGGCTGGATGACTAAGCTAAGCGTCCCAAGTGGGTGGCAAAAACACCTGGCATATCTAAGAGTGGCACTGCGGTGTCAGACAGGATGGCAATTTTAAAAAATAGGATCCAAAGAGCACGTAATGCAAAGAAGAAAAAGAGGTGCAATGAGGTAACTGGATGTCTAAACTAAGCGACCCAAGTGAGCGTCACAAACACCTTATCCATCTAGAAGTGGTACTGCACTGGCTGACAGGATGGCAGTTTTAAAATCTAGGCCCCAAACAGCACATAATTCAAAGAAAAAAAAGAGGTGCAAGATGGAATTGTCCTTGGGCCCTCCCACCCTTATGTTGTATAAACAGGACATGCACATGTTAACAAACCAATCATTTCAGTGACAAGGTCTGCCACACGACTGTGGCTGAAATGATAGGTTTGTTTGGGCCACCACAAAAAAATAATAATAATCCCCTCACCAAAAAAGGAGCAATTCATCTCTGACTCAAGCTGGCAGTGTCTGAACTGACTTCATGTGGGGCAAGTTCGAAGGGTTGGAAAACCTTGCACAAGATGAAAATCATTCTCCACTGCGCTTGAGTCAGGTGCATTCCCCCTCCTTTGCCTATATCTTAGGTGATGTATAGACTTGAATGGCCTGTTGCTACTCCTCCATCAGCGGAAACATATAGAGTGTTGAATTCTACCTTGTTACCACCTCTTGCTTCAGGTGATGGCAGGGCAGGTTCAGTAGTATTTGCTGGCGCTCCAGTCTTTGGCATGCAGTGGCTGAATGCTGACAGTGGCCTACAATTTTTCGGGCCACCGACAGCATCTCCTGCATGCCCCTATCATTTTTCAAAAGCTTCTGCACCACCAAATTAATTGTATGTGCAAAACATGGGACGTGATGGAATTTGCCCAGATGTAATGCACACACAATATTGGTGACGTTGTCCGATATCACAAATCCGCAGGAGAGACTAAGTGGGGTAAGCCATTGTGCGATAATGTCCCTCAGTTTCCGTAAGTTGTTGTCAGCAGTGTTCCTCTTACGTAAACCGGTGATACACAGCGTAGCCTTGATAGGAATGAGCTGGCGTTTGTGAGATGCTGATACTGGTGCCGCTGCTGTTGTTGCTGCAGGAGACAATACATCTACCAAGTGGACTTTCACAGTCATGTAGACCTTAGTTTTCCCTGCTGCACTTGTCCAAATGTCCATAGTAAAGTAGACACTGGGTACAGCTGCATTTTTAGGGACACTGTGGACACTTTTCTTAATGTCCCTGTACAGTCCGGGAATCACTTTCCTAGTGATGTGGAATCTAGAAGGGGATTTGGTACCAAGGACACACTACCTCCTTCAATTGTCTTTATCCCACTGCACCAATGGCGGATACCAGATGCATGTCTAACAACAACATTGATGTCAAGGCCTCAGTTATCCCCTTTGCAACAGGGTGACTGCTGTCATATTTATTCTTCCTCATAAAGGACTGTTGAACAGTCAATTGCTTAGTTGAAGTAGTACAAGCGGTCTTCCAACTTCTTCTCTGGGATGACGAGAGACTCCCAGCCGCAACATCAGCAGCGGCAGCAGTAGGCGCACCACTCAAGGATCTTTCGGAGGAATGCCGATCATGAGAGGACTTGTCAGTCATGCCAATGACATGGCCTGCAGGACTATTGATGTTTCTGACTGAGGAGGAAATTGACGTTGAGGGAGTTGGTGGTGTGGCTTGCAGGATCTTGGGTACAAGAGGAAGAAGGGATTTGTGTGTCAGTGGACTGCTTACACTCTTACCCAAAGTTTCTGAACTTGACAATGACTTCTGATGAATGCGCTACAGGTGACATATAAGGAAGAATGTTCCTAGGTGCTTAAGGTCCTTACCCCTACTTATTACGGATTGACAAAGGCAACACATGGCTTGACACCTTTTGTCCGGATTGGTGGAGAAATAATTACCCACTGAAGAGGTGGGTTTTTGGTATTTTTGCCCAGGCATGACAATGGGCTTATTCATCCATGGACAACAACTGTCTCCCCCGATGCCTGATTTTAACAAACCACATTACCATCAGAGTTCTCCTCTGCAACTTCCTTCTCAGCACCAGCAACACCCATATACTCATCCTGGTGTACTCCAACAGTGACATCTTCAATTTGGTGGAAGGAGCCACCTCTTCCCATCCAGTGTTGGGAAGGTCAGGCATCGCAACCGCCTACACACTTGGACTCTCCTTGGGGATTTGTGATACCATCTTAGAACGCACAGTTCTTTGCTGTGCTTTTGCCAGCTTAACTCTTATCATTTTTCTAGCTGAAGGATGAGGTCTTCCATCGTCATGTGAAGGTGAACCACTAGTCATGAACATAGGCCAGGGCCTTAGCCGTTCCTTGCCACTCCGTGTCGTAAATGGCATATTGGCAAGTTTACATTTTTCCTCAGACCATTTAAATTTATTTTTTGGGGTCATTTTACTGAATTTGGCTTTTTGGATTTTACATGTTCTCTACTATGACATTGGGCATCGGCTTTGGCAGACGACGTTGATGGCATTTCATCGTCTATGTCATGACTAGTGGCAGCAGCTTCAGCACTAGGAGGAAGTGGTTCTTGATCTTTCCTATTTTATCCTCCAAATTTGTGTTCTCCATTATTTTTTTGGCGTTTTATAACACAGTATGCGGCAAAGGAGAGGGTACCCCTACACCACACAGGGCAAACCCTGTAAAAATTATTTGGATTAAATATTAATAACCCCTTTATTGGGAGTAAATAATATACAGCACAGGACAGCACCACTGGATTTATATGGCAGCACCTCTGGACTTCTACGGCAGTATCACTGGACTGGATTTATATGGCAGTACCATTGGATTTATACAGCAGTACCACTGGACTAGACTTATACGACAGTACCACTGGACTTATATGGCAGTATCACTGGACTTATATGGCAGTACCACTGGACTGGATTTATACAGCAGTACTACTGGATTTATACGGCAGTACCACTGGACTTATATGGCAGTACCACTGGTCTGGATTTATATGGCAATACCACTGGACTTATATGGCTGTAACACTGGACTGGAGTTAAATGGCAGTACCACTTTACTTATGTGGCAGTATCACTGTACTTATATGACAGTACTACTGTACTTATATGGAAGCACTACTGGACTGGATTTACACTACTGTACTTATACAGAAGTACTACTGAACTGGACTTATACGGCAGTATCAGTGGACTTATTTGGAAGTACCACTGGACTAATATAGCAGTACCGCTGGACTGGACTTATACGGCACTACCACTGGACCTATACAACAGTATCACTGGACTTATAGTGCAGTACCACTGTACTTATACAGCAGTACCACTGGACTTATATGGCAGTATCACTGGACTTATACGGCAGTACCACAGGACTTATATGGCAGTACCACTGGACTTATATGGCAGTATCACTGGACTGGATTTATTCGGCAGTACCACTGGACTTACATGGCAGTAACACTGGACTGGATTTACGGCAGTACCACTGGACTTATACTCCAGTATCACTGGACTTATATGGCAGTACCACAGGACTAATATGGCAGTACCACTGGACTGAATTTATACGGCAGTACCACTGGACTTATACAGCAGTATCACTGGACTTATACGGAAGTTTCACTGGACTTATATGGCAGTAGCACTGGACTGGATTTATATGGCAGTACCACTGGACTTTTTTGGCAGTATTACTGGACTTACACTGTAGTACCAATGGACTTATATGGCAGTATTACTGAACTGAACTTATTCGGCATCACCACTGGACTTATACAGCAGTACCACTGGACTTATATGGCAGTATCCCTGCACTTATATGGCATTACCACTGGACTGGATTTATATGGAAGTGCCACTGGACTTATACAGCAGTACCAATGGACTGGACTTATACGGCAGTACCACTGGTCTTATACAGTAGTACCACCGGGCTGGACTTAAATGGCAGTACCACTGGACTTATACAGCAGTACCACTGGACTTATACAGCAGTACCACTGGACAGGATTTATACAGCAGTACCACTGGACTTATACAGCAGTATCACTGGACTTATACGGCAGTACCACTGAACTTATACGGCAGTACCACTGGACTTATACGGCAGTATCACTGAACTTATATGGCAGTACCACTGAACTTATAAGACAGTACCACTGGACTTATACGGCAGTATCACTGGACTTATATGGCAGTACCACTGGACTTATAAGACAGTACCACTGGACTGGTTTTTACGGCAGTACCACTGGACTTATACGGCAGTACCACTGGACTTATACAGTAGATCCACTGGACTCATACAGCAATATCACTGGAAGTTTACGGTAGTACCACAGGACGTATACGGCAGTATCACTGGACTTATGTGGCAGTACCACTGGACTTATATGGCAGTACCACTGGAATGGACTTATACGGCAGTACCACTGCACTTATACAGCAGTACTACTTGACTGGACTTAAATTGCAGTACCACTGGACTTATACAGCAGTACCACTGGACTAAAACGGCAGTATCACTGGACTTATACGGCAGTACAACAGGACTTATATGGCAGTACCACTAGACTGGATTTATATGGCAGTACCACTGGATTTATACGGCACTATCACTGGACTTATACGGCAGTAACACTGAACGTGTACGGCAGTACCACTGGACTTATACGGCAGCGTCACTGAACTTATATGGCATTACCACTGGACTTATATGGCAGTACCACTGGACTGGATTTATATGTCATTACCACTGGACATATATGGCAGTACCACTGAACTTATATGGCAGTATCACTTGAATTATACGGCAGCACCACTGGACTTATGCGGCAGTATCACTGGACTTATATGGCAGTACCACTGTACATATACAGCAGTACCACTGGACTGGATTTTATGGCAGTACCACTGGACTTATACAACAGTATCACTGGACTTATATGGCAATATCACTGGACTTATACGGCAGTACCACTGGACTCATACAGCAGTATCACTGGACTTATACGGCAGTCCTACAGGACTTATACTGCAGTATCACTGGACTTATATGGCAGTACCACTTGACTTATGTGGCAGTATCACTGGACTGGATTTATACGGCAGTACCACTCGACTGATACGGCAGTACCGCTGGACTGTACTTATACGGCAGTACCACTGGACTTTTTCTCCAGTATCACTGGACTTATACGGTAGTACCACAGGACTTATATGGCAGTACCACTCGACTTATACAGCAGTTTCACTGGACTTATATGGCAGTTTCACTGGACTTATATGGCAGTACCACTGGACTGGATTTATATGGAAGTACCACCAGACCTATATGGCAGTGTCACTGGACTTACCCGGCACTACCACTGGACTTATATGGCAGTATTACTGAACTGAACTTATTCGGCAGCACCACTGGACTTATACAGCAGTACCACTGGACTTATAGGGCAGTACCACTGTACTTATACGGTTGTACCACTGGAATGGATTTCTATGGAAGTACCACTGGACTTATACGGCAGTACTAATGGACTGGACTTATATGGCAGTACACTGGACTTATACAGCAGTACCACCGAACTGGACTTAAATGGCAGTACTACTGGACTTATACCACAGTACCACTGGACTTATATGGCAGTACCACTAGACTGGATTTATACAGCAGTACCAATGGACTTATACGGCAGTATCATTGGACTTATACGGCAGTACCACTGAACTTATACGGCAGTACCACTGGACTTATACGGCAGTACCACTGGACTTATACGGCAGTATCACTGGACTAAAACGACAGTATCAGTGGACTTATACGGAAGTACGACAGGACTTATATGGCAGTACCACTAGACTGGATTTATATGGAAGTACCACCAGACCTATATGGCAGTGTCACTGGACTTACCCGGCACTACCACTGGACTTATATGGCAGTATTACTGAACTGAACTTATTCGGCAGCACCACTGGACTTATACAGCAGTACCACTGGACTTATAGGGCAGTACCACTGTACTTATACGGTTGTACCACTGGAATGGATTTCTATGGAAGTACCACTGGACTTATACGGCAGTACTAATGGACTGGACTTATATGGCAGTACACTGGACTTATACAGCAGTACCACCGAACTGGACTTAAATGGCAGTACTACTGGACTTATACCACAGTACCACTGGACTTATACGGCAGTACCACTAGACTGGATTTATACAGCAGTACCAATGGACTTATACGGCAGTATCATTGGACTTATACGGCAGTACCACTGAACTTATACGGCAGTACCACTGGACTTATACGGCAGTACCACTGGACTTATACGGCAGTATCACTGGACTTATATGACAGTACCACTGGACTTATACGACAGTACCACTGGACTGGATTTTACGGCAGTACCACAGGACTTATAGGGCAGTATCACTGGACTTATATGGCAGTACCACTGGACTTATATGGCAGTACCACTGGACTGGACATATACGGCAGTACCACTGTACTTATACAGCAGTACCACTGGACTAAAACGTCAGTATCAGTGGACTTATACGGAAGTACGACAGGACTTATATGGCAGTACCACTAGACTGGATTTATACGGCAGTATCACTGGACTTATATGGCATTACAACTAGGCTGGATTTATACGGCAGTACCACTGGATTTGTACAGCAGTACCACTGGACATATACGGTAGTACCACTGGACTGGATTTATATGGAAGTACCACTGGACTTATACGGCAGTACCAATGGACTTGACTTATACGGCAGTACCACTGGACTTATACAGCAGTATCACCGGACCGGACTTAAACGGCAGTACCACTGGACTTATACCATAGTACCACTGGACTTATAAGTAGTACCACTAGACTGGATTTATACGGCAGTACCAATCAACTTATACAGCAGTATCACTGGACTTATACGGCAGTACCACTGATCTTATACGGCAGTACCACTGGACTTATACGGCAGTATCACTGGACTTATATTGCAGCACCACTGGACTTATGGCAGCACAGGGACACCACCACTGGACCGATGTAGGACAACACAGCACCACTGCAATGGACTGGACTTATACAGCAGCACTGGACATATAGCAGCAGAGGACACTACCACTGTGACTGGACTGATTCAGCACAAGACACCACCGCTGGACTGATGCAGCACAACACTGCCCTGGACTTATACAGCAGCACTGAACATATGGCAGCAGAGAACACCACCACTGGGACTGGACTGATGCAGCACAATACACAACCACTGGACAGATGCAGCACAACACAGCACTCGAATGACATATAAGACAGAGCAGGTCCCACACCACTATCCCGCACAGACAGACACTGAGGAGAGAGACACGTCCTCTCGCTGCACTCTCCATTCCTTATATGGAATCCAAAACCCGCGAGAATACGACAGCAGGATGATGACATTTTGCCTCGTTCTGGTTTTCGAGTCTGGCGGGAAGTCCCAAGCCGGACTCGGATCTGGGCTCGGGACGTGAAGTTCGGGGGGGGGGGGGGGGTTCGGTTCTCAGAGAACCGAACCCGCTCATCTTTTTTTTAAATATATGGTCATTTTGAATAATCTTTTGTAGAATCTGACAGCAGAGTGCTGGAGGATTGTGTGTAGCTTTCCCATATGATGTATAGTAACATTACCTGATTAGCTATTTTCTCTTCACATACTGTACTTATTTCACTTTAGCATTCCCAAAATTATTTAAATGCCACAAAATATACTTGCAAAATTTCAGAATTAACTATACTGAATTGTTTCGCTCAACTCTGACACTGTAGAATATTGCATTATGTTTCTTTTTTTAATCATGCCAATCATGTTGTTTATTGGCTATAGTTAAAAATACCAAGGGAGTATCACTAGGCATCAGTTTTGGAAAAACATGTATGTTTTGGCACTTTAAATTGCAGTTTGTAAATGAATTTATTAAAGGTCCAATTTCATCTGTCATTCAAACTTGAACCCCAGCTAGCATGCCTGAGAAGTTTGGTGGCTAGTATGGACAGTGCTTAAAATGTGGATGATGGTTACACTCTTAAATGGAGATGTCCTTACTAAGGTAAATCTTTCTCTGAAACTAGAGATGTGCATCTACCCCCGTGTGTTGGTTCTAATTCATCATCATGTTTTGGTCTTAATAAAACCAACCTCAAGTGTTTTGGTTTGGATTCGGTTTTTGGTGCAGTTAAAAACTGAGTGATAATTATTGCTGCAAATTGATAAATATTGATAATTGTTTGGGAGATTCGGATTTCAAAAGAACCATACATCTCTATCTGAAAACAAGAGCTTTCTATGCTATATAAACAAAATAGTTTTGTAGAAGGTTTTGCAGCAGTCTTTGATGATCCCCACCATAGTCGTATAGTCAAAGCTACCTTGTACCTGTTACTCACTGGTATGCCAGGCACAGAAGTCGTTAATACCTTTTGGGTCACAATGATGAGATTAAGGATGAGCTGGCACCCATTTACTGTATGCTTCCCTTGATTACAAAATTACTGAATTATTGGAATGATCATACAGTACTTACCTACTTTCTAATTCTCCTCTCCGTGGAATCTTAGACCTCCTTTTTTCCTTTCACTTTCAACATGCCAAGGCCAAAGAGTCCATAGTGATTTCTTGCTGTCTTGTGGATTGTATCTGCCCCCTCACTTCCGTAATTCTCTACCGCACTGGGTATAGATATCTTATACATACAGGGAGCCAGTATCTGGCTCTGTCTCCACCTTCAAATCCATTCACTCTAAGCCTTTACAATGGCCTCCTGCCTCCAGCATTCTAATTTTCTCAGTGTTATTATGATCAATGTATGTATGTATGTATGTATGTATGTATGTATGGCCATCATTAAAAATAGTCTGTTAATGTTATGCGTGTGATGAAAATAATGGTGTGCATCTACATCCAACTCCTTTCCCTCTCTGGATTTGTATAAATTTCATTTATTTTCCTTAAAGTTCCCATTTGACTTAAATCCCCTGCCAGTCCCCTTAATCACAACCTACAGTACTGCTGAGAATCTACAGGTAGAGGGGTATTGAGGAATACATGCCAAGTGGATTGCTTGTGAAATGCACATAGAGAAAGGTGGCTTAAAATTAACCCAACTGTCTTTCTGTAAATGGTATACTAACAACAGACATGCAGGTAGAAGCAAAACAGGACTTTATAATTCCAATAACATGGCTCAAAATTATTTCCAACCCAATAGGTACAATGACAAAAAAGTCTGCTTGCAGCTGAGGCTGAATCAATAATAGTAGACGCTTGTCTATCTATTCACTAAAAATATATTGAGTTACATTTTTCTAATGCCCCATGACTAAGCAATTTCACTACTTTCAGCTAAAATCATATTTTACATTTTCATGAATATTGGAGACAAGTATTCTTTAATCTATTTAATACAAGTATTATATACAGTAGCTTCGAATCACTTTCTAAAGTCACAAAACAATATTATTTTGAACAGAACAGCTAGCAGCTATCCTTAGGCTTTGCTTTCCACTCTTCGTGCTAGTAATTGTTTGAGCAATCTAAATTGTGTTTTCAAAGGAGGACTTATAAACACAGGGAAGCAGCAAATCCAGGAAATGAAGCATTTCAAAATATTTTCTTTCTTGTTGGTAGCTACAGTAGCTTTTGGGTAGTATAAGAGAAGTGAAGCAGAAATAGACCTCCACATGGCCTAAAATGACACTACTTTCCCAGCACCTTTGTGCAGCAGGAGTGTTAGCAGTGTGAGCAGAGTGCTGTCCCTATCCCTGCCACCTCATTCTCCCCTTCTTTTTATCAGTCTCTAGCTCCCTCTCAGTTTTTTTGAAATTTTCCCCACATTGCACTCTGCAGTTTGACACCTTTTCCTCAGTTTCTATGTCCTATCACTGTTGGGTTTTTTTTTTTTGTCATACCTAATTTCCTTATTTATACTGGACCTCCCATCTACTTTCAGTCTTGGGGTTTCCAGATTACAGGTCTACCTCCCCACATTATTTTAAGTACTACCCGTATTACCCCTCCTAGGCACGGTCATCCCCCTCTTCCCTTGTATTTCCTCCCACCCTTTGTTACACCAGCTTCTGACTTGGAATTGCATCTCCTTCCCTTTTACATTGTATCTACATTACTGTAAATGATTCAGGTCCCACATGCAACCCCTCCATATCCTCTGTTACTACATGCTCTCTTTGCTCCACTCACCTGAGTATTTAATGTACCTGTAACTACCTTCTCTATTGCTTCTTATTCACTGTCCATGCAGGGTGTTATGGGATGTAATATGTGACTATTGCTCTCTAGAGCTGATATACTGTGACAGTTTTTTTACCATTAATTTTTGCAACTGATGAATCCATTAGACCACTATAGTTAGTGGGGATGGGGTTAGCAATTGATTTATCTATATAACCAACAGACAGAAAATATTGTCTGTTGTTCATTTGTGGCATGATTGGTCTTTATTAAAGGTCAGACTGATCAGTTGTGTGAGTGACCGTTTTACAGTACTTGGGTGGAAACTAAAATAAAATAAGTATGATAATGGTTGTTGTTGCTTACATCACACCAGTTACAACACATAGTTTGTATGTATTTTGATTCACTTACTTTTGGATCTATGGAAGCTTAAACAGGGCATGCTGCTGTATATATGTTCTTCTGTTCAGTTGCCTTTTGTTACGTTGTTTTATCAAGCAATTATGTGTCAGGTTGTATTTCCCAATAATGAGATTCTTGTTTTCTTTCCTATGATGCTATCAAAACTCCTGTTTAGAGTGAACTGATGATACAGAGTTGAGGGTTGTATTATCGATATGGAAACATAACATTAACATGTCAGTGTTATTAGGGCAGTATACTAACCTATTCTAATTCCAATTAACGCAGTGGACATATAATTATGGATTGAGCCACTTTGAACCTCTTAGACCCGTTGCAAAAATACAGATATATTTTCATACTTTATTGCTGCAGTTGTGCGAAACATCCCTTCTTGGTGCACCAAGTCCTGTGACTTGACTTGTGCTGAGCATCTTTTTCACTTGAATGTGCGTCTTAATCACACTTGTACTATATGTGACTAACTTAAATCATGGGTTTATAGCTATTACAGCTATGTGATTATAACTATTTTACTACGCCAACTGATGAAATTTGCATTTCCTATGAACAAATAAAGAAACCAGATTTAGTAGGATGCAATAGCAAGCAATGGAAGAAAAAAGGTTCCACACAAAGGGGGTCATTCCGAGTTGTTCGCTCATTGCCGATTTTCGCAACAGAGCGAATAAGGTGAAAATGCGCATGCGCATGGTACGCAGTACGCATGCGCTAAGTATTTTAGCTCAAAACTTAGTAGATTTACTCACGTCCGACTGAAGAATTTCCATCGTTGAAGTGATCGGAGTGTGATTGACAGGAAGGGGGTGTTTCTGGGCGGAAACTGGCCGTTTTCAGGGAGTGTGCGGAAAAACGCAGGCGTGCCAGGATAAAACGCGGGAGTGTCTGGAGAAACGGGGGAGTGGCTGGCCGAACGCAGGGCGTGTTTGTGACGTCAAACCAGGAACGAAACGGGCTGAGCTGATCGCAGTGTAGGAGTAAGTCTCGAGCTACTCAGAAACTGCTAAGAATTTTCTATTCTCAATTCTGCTAATCTTTCGTTCGCAATTCTGCTAAGCTAAGATACACTCCCTGAGGGCAGCGGCCTAGCGTGTGCAATGCTGCTAAGATCTGCTAGCGAGCAAACAACTCGGAATGACCCCCAAAGTGTTTTAGAGCGAAGGACATTCATACTTGACTTAAGAACTTTTTCATTTTGTATAATTACTTTGATAGTCATTCTTAACATTTGTGTTCAGAATATTTATTATTGTAAGTTAAATCTGTCAAAGAATATTATATATGTCCCCCCAATGATTGAAATCCCTTCCTCAGACCTGAAGATGAGGAAGAAGACTAATTTTGAGTCCTATTAGAGAAAGAGTGCTAATAGTGAAAATGAAATTAAAACTGAATGGATTATAGTTCAAACTAGTTTCATTAGTTAGGTTGGTTAAAGCAGCTGAAAGAACCATTGGCCAATACTTGCCTAAAATGGAGGAAATTTTAGCTAAAAGGTGCCTATTAAAAGCTAACAAGATCATTGCTGATCCCATCCACCCGAGTTTTCTCTCTTCTCTCTGTTGCTCTCTGGAAAGTATTTTAGGTGTATTGGGTACCATACTAGCAGGTTGCGAAATAGCTTTTTCTCATCTGCGATTGTTAGTTTAAATTCTTAAATTGTATATTTTATGTAATTTTATTAAGTTGTGAGTTTTTGCAATGTAATTTTGCTGATACATTTTTGTAATGTGGAAGTGAAAAATAAATTATTACTGTATGTTCTATTCTGTAAGGCTTTATGTACATTCAAAGTATTTGAGGACCAAAGATCATTGCACAATACCCTAAATGGTACCAGTCACTAGCATTCATGTGAATTATAGAAATTTAAATCACCCTATTATTATAATCTGACCAATTTCTGTTACCAAATTGTTGTAGTTGTCAGTATTTTTTTCTCCAAATTGTTTCCCTCTTCTCAGGAAAATAAAGAATGTATATGTAGCCATAATATAATAAAATACATAACATAATAATATAATTTGTTATATTCTAGAAATGGTACACTTATTTAAGCACATGAAATATTAGAATCATCAAGCCACTACATTTTAAGAAATTTGTAATTTTGCTTTAATAATTTGTGACAAGATTAAGGCCAGTATCCTATTGGCAGCGGTAATTTGCTGCTAATAAAATTGCCAGGGGCTATCCAATTAGTCCCAAAAACCAGCACTTATCAGGGATTATGCTTCGAGTGCCTCGAAGCACAATATGTGATAAGCAGTAGTTGGAGTCATGAGAACACAAGGGATTGGGAGCTTATCCTATCCTTTTTAAGCCAATAAAAAAGGTCTAAAATTGGATAGCATAATAATGACCATTGGTCAAAAAATCAGGTTGTTATCTGCACAAGTCCAGAGAGCACTAAAGCTAGGTACACACTATACAATTATCTGGCAGATAATCTGCCAGATCTAGCTGGTTGGAATGAAAATTTGGTAATGGCTGAGAGCAAATGACAATCGACTATTTGCTCCCAAACACTGGAAAATTAACAAAACCTGTCATTCATACAAATTAGTTAAACACAAATTTAAACAACTTGAATGACCGACAGTTTTTGTCCATTTTTCAGTGTTTGTAAGCAAATGGTCAATAGTCATTTGCTCTCATCCATTACCAAATTTTCATTCCAACCAGCTAGATCTGGCAGATTATCTACCAGATAATTGTATAGTGTGTACCTAGCTTTAATGTCTGATTCAGAGTTGTACACTAATGCCATCACAGGTGCATAATCATGTATATACTCAGATACTGTGCAAAGGTATGCAAATGCTGCAGCCATCTAGATTTGTATTGAGATACCCACCACCAGCTATGCGAGTGCTAGTGGCTGTGTACAAAGGGGATTATTGAATTTCTGAATAGCCCTATCTTCAAGTGGTTGAAAGAAGTAAGATGCTGGAGCCATTGTTACTGTGTATGGGATTACAAGCGTAGGTTTGAAACCCACCCCAAAAACTGTTGTGAAACTCCTGTGTTTTTGCCTTGACTTCACTGTAAATACTTTGATAGTTGGTGCAAGGGCATGCTTGAACTTGTCGGTTTTCACAAGTTCCAGTATGCTCTTAAAGTCATTGTCAGTGAGGGGCTGATAATGCTTGTAGTTCTACAAGCACCAGACTGTTCAGTCATTGGTTTACATGTGTTTTTCACAATAACCCCTACTATTTTCTCATTCGTACTGCTTCTCTGACATGCAATGCCAAATTGATTCCAGGATGAGCCCAATGCTAATCAGCCTGAATCCAATGTTAACCTTGCAGGGTTGGCTTTACATTGCAGGTCTCCCTGTTAAAATATAATTCCTCAATCCTGGCTGCCTGCCATTTTTCAATTGACTGATTGAAAAAGGAAATATGAAAGAGATGTACAACAAATTATATATATAAAAAAACCAAGCATTCAAAAGTGAGATTTGATTTATTATGTTTGCTTAATTCTGATTGATTGATTGATTGATTGATTGATTAATTGTGACTGATTAATCGGATTACTTAATTCTGACTGATCAAAGTTACATTTTGATTAATTTTCATTAAATTTAAAAAAGAAAAAGAACGTTTAGAAAGAAATAATTAGAATTGTAAAAAATAATCAAGAACCATAATGTGAGATTTCCTATTTATTTTGAATTGATTGATGAATGTTAATTATTCATTAAAATCTAAAAAAAAGAAAAAGAATTTAGGAAGAAACGACTAGAAAAATGTAAAATTAAAATTAAAAAACAAGCATCCTAATATGAGATTTGATATCTAATTTTTAAATTCTAATGCAATTGCAAACTGATCCATGCAAAAAATTAAAGGCCTCAGGAGTCAGGACAATACAAAAGATTCAAATGGCCTTGTGAGACATAATGCTCCCAAAATATAGCCCATAGGAAAAGGAAAAGTGGTGTACAATGTCATTGGACCTTCCCACCAACCCTTATATTGTATTTTAAAAAGGACATGCACAGTTTATTTAACCAAGCACTTCAGCAAAAAGAATTGAAGCTTTAGTGGCTGAAGTGCTTGGTTTGTTTGAGTCCCCCACAGAAAACCACATCTTTGTGGTTTGGGTAAACAAAGATACCAATGGGGATTGAGGAGCTAAGTGTTATTATTGAAAGTCACATTTTGAACATGTCAGACTCATCATCATCATCATCATCCTCATCATCCTCCTCCTCACTGTTATTAATATCATAATCGTCATCACACAATATTATTTCATCCCCACTGGAATTCAGCATCACAGAAGAAGTTTCCATTTGTTATTATTGGTGCCCCTTCCTGTAAAGTCAATTTATAATTTATTTTAATAAAAATCAATTTGTCCACATTATTTAGAGGTAGTCTCCTACACTGATCACTCACAAAGTTCCCAAACTGCTGTTAGCTGATGGTGGACTGCTTGTTATTATTTTACAAGATTTTTCAGAGTTAACTAAATAATTTTTATGAACTCGCTGCAAATGATGCATCATTAACCAGGTGCCTAGATGATTAACAACCTTACCTCTACTAACTTTGGCCTCACAAATGGTACAGATGCCTTGACCAATGTTCTCAGGTTTTGGGTAAAAATAAGAATTATTTTGTACATTAGTACAGACAGGTAGGCAGGAAAGTATTAGGCAGGCACCCAGTATGTAACACAACACAGCTAATATAATATGATATATGCTGCATCAATTGTTTCAACTTTAAAATAGGAGGAACAATTGCTCTTCTTTAATAATGATGCTAATAATTATTTTGTAGAACAGACATATAGGAGGAATGTAACAAAAAGCACCTGATAACACAACACAACTAATAATATAGTATATAAGCTGCATCACTGTAATCATTTTTGTTTTTTTACACAGGAAAAAATGCGAGTTGTTCGCTCGTTACCGAGTTTCGCTATATTGCGATTAGTCGCTTACTGCGCATGCGCAAGGTGCGCAGAGCGCATGCGCTTAGTTATTTTACTCAAAAGTTAGATATTTTACTCACGGCATAACGAGGATTTTTCATCGTTCTGGTGATCGGAGTGTGACTGACAGGAAGTGGGTGTTTCTGGGCGGAAACTGGCCGTTTTATGGGAGTGTGCGAAAAAACGCTGGCGTTTCTGGGAAAAACGCGGGAGTGTCTGAAGAAACGGGGGAGTGTCTGGGCGAACGCTGGGTGTGTTTGTGACGTCAAACCAGGAACGAAACTGACTGAACTGATCGCAATGGCTGAGTAAGTCTGGAGCTACTCAGAAACTGCAAAGAATTTTCTATTCGCAAATCTGCTAATCTTTCGTTCGCAATTCTGCTATGCTAAGATACACTCACAGAGGGCGGCGGCCTAGCGTGTGCAATGCTGCTAAAAGCAGCTAGCGAGCGAACAACTCGGAATGAGGGCCAATATGCAGTAAATATATATATTTTTGCTCTGATGTGCTACTAAATGCAAATTGTTTTTTTTTTACAAACTGCTTTAGCGCAGTTCGACACCCTCTCCGTCACACGTGCCAGTGTGAAATGGCGCCCAATCACAAGGGAGAGACTTTTATGTGGAATTTAAGATGCGTAAGATACGACTTCAAGGAAATCGAAAAAATGCGAGATCCAGCTTTGGAAAAATTATGTTTTGCCTCATTCTGGGATTCAAGTGTTGGGACTCAGAAACACTCGGATCCCCTAAATGTGTACAGTAGGTTTTCGGTTTATGTAAAAAACAAACTGCATTCTGTAATATGTACTGTATGAGTTTCATTCAATACATTTTTATTCTACAAGATTATATGACTCAATGAACTCTTATAATGTGAAGTGTAATCACTTTAAAGAGTTCAGTAGAGAGACGCAGACACTGTAAAGCACTTTACATTATACAAATAACATAATTGTAGGTAGAAGAAACACAGCCTGAGAATAGATAAGATTTCACTTTTAACTTAAGAATTCATTATCTTATGTCAGAATAATTTAATTTAATAATTAATTAGTATTCATATTAAATTGTATAAAGTAACAGCCAACTGTCATTCATACTAAATGAAAACATATTTTTGTTTTCCTTTGTAGAAGCATATTGCATGCAGTAGTTATTTTGACATGTGTGTTAACTGCTTATGATTGTTAAATGCTGTGACATGGTAAATCATTTAAAAATGTTATCTTATTTGAGATTACAATACCTGCAAACAGAGGGAATAGGTGAAACTTAAACACATTAGTTAAAAAACAGGGAATCAATGCTGGTTTTCTAAAGATAAATGACATGCAGGAAGGGTGAGTACAAATTAAAGGGAAGAACTTCAGTAATGCAGGCAAAAATGTCATGTGTTTATGCACTAGGGGCCTGATTCAGAGATGTATGGAAACCTGACAGTTTACGTGTGTCCCTGATGTTTAGAGATCTGCGCTTATGCTATACATTATACAACTTACCCTCTATTGGTGGGCACATACTGTATACTTTGGGATATGAAGAGTACTACAGATCGGTGTTTGATCAGGTTATGGGGTATATTTACGTAAAGCGCATTACTGTAGTGGTAACTAACATTTTCTACTGTACCAATTCACCAATGATTCCCCTTAATGTGGTAACTAGGTCCCCTCAAGAAATACCCTGCTGTAAGTGTAGGCTTCATTACAGTTACCATGTAAAATGTTTACTGCACTTGTGCAAGAAGGAGAGCCACACATGCACAGTCAGTATTTCCTGGATCTCCATATTGGGCATGAGCGAGCTAGTGAAACCACCTATTGTCACATTGTACCGGAAACCAGCACTATCTTACTCTGGCATCCACAGCAGGGTAGCGGGCAGGGAATGCCCGGAGCCCACCACTGTAGTTATCCTCTGCCAGCTTCCTCCTCTGGCTTTAGCACAGGCGGTCATAGCTTCCTTTGGTACATGTGCACCGATCTGTGAAAGAACTAAAGGGACAGGCACATCACATTTGGCACAAGATTTTCTATCTCCTACATATAAAGGGAGTCTCTTTAGACTCCACACCTCTGTTCAGGGTCTCTGCCAATCCCAAGGTATAGGTTTGCATCCACAATCCATCGGTGACTTTGTGTCACCTACTGTATGTCCCTTGGATTTATTCATATGCATACTGTGCATACATGCAGCACGTCAAAGCAAATATACGGGGGCACTACAAGTAACTAAGCATAATGGTTCTGAGAGATGGTGTTTTGTTTGATTCCAAAGCTGCAAGTTGCGGTTTTGTAATTTGACCACACTCCAGTGAGCCCACCGCTGCTGCTGGATTGTGAGATGGGACCCACCGGTGAAAGCTGCTTCTGCATGCTGCAGACTCCTAACCCAACTAACAGTCATCACACCAGCATAGCTGGAGCCCTGCCAGGTCACTGTAGACCAGCTGAGAGTGCTACATATAATTCTATCAGTGATGTGTGTGTGTGTGTGTGTGTGTGTGTGTGTGTATGTGTGTGTGTGGGTGTATATGTATATATATATATATATATATATATATACACACGCACACATCATACTTGATTTCTACTTTTTTTTAAGGTGTGGTGGCACCAACTTACAATTGGACCAAGGAGAGTTTGAGGGGGGCTTATCTTGTAGTTCCCCTTGACCACTTAATAAAGTTTTTGCTGTTTAAAATAAATGCCATGTTTTACACTGGCGCCATACAGACTATTCCAGCCTTCTAATATCATAGACTCAGCATTCCTCTGGCTGCTACAGTCTGAAAATCAAACTGCTGAAATATAGAAGAATGCCTTGATGCCTCCTATCACATTGTTATTATTATTATTATTATTATTATTATTATTATTACTATATTTTATTTATAAGGCACCACAAGCGTTTCCAAGCGCCGCACATACGGCACATATTAGAACAATACAGGGCACACAAAACATAACATTACAGTAACAGAAAAACTATAACAGAGCACAGGTAGCAATTAGCAACACAGTTCTCAGTATACACTACAGATGAGATGCATGGAAGCAAAGGAGTAATCTGCGTACTACTAGGGGCGGGCAACCACTGGAGAGAAATAGTAAGCCTGGGCATGCCTATGGGTGAGAAAATGCTCATACTTATGCCCAAGACAGTGTTATTAATAACTCTGGAAGGCAAAATAACTTTTAATGAAAATAAAATATAATGGAATCCAGACGTCTTACATCCATTGTTTACTGTTTTATAAATCCAATCTTCTTTCTGAATTAGTTCAAATAGGAATGATAAATAAGAAACGTATACTGTAAACACAGATGCATGATATGATATAGCTGCAATGCTAATGAAGTACTACTATTAGCTGTAGCAAGAAGTAGTACTGCTGGTATTATTACCACCAGGTTTCAGTGATCCACAAAACATACATCTCTAAGAATCATACAAATGTAGCCACACTCTTTCATGCGGCGATGCATATGAACGGGCATACACATCATGACATGCTGCATGGCACACCGGACTATGACTATTTGCAGTCGGCAATCACTCCATTAATTACTATGGATGTGAGCACGCATATGCACACGTGCATCCTAGTCACACAAAGCTGTGTGTGGCTACATATGTATCTGGGGGATGCATCCAAGTGTATGTAAGTTGCATTACAAGGGGTAATGCTACACACACGTGTACTCAGACTTAATGACAGGGGTACAAGGGGTACACTTGTACTATACCCTAAAATGAGATAGGAGAAACATTGGATGATAATCCTGAACACACATGGATGGAGCAGGAGAGATACAGTGCTAGAGAGACACTGTAGATTTGGTGCTAGGGAGGGGTGTGATATGGTATGCCGGCGGTCGGGCTCCCGGCGACCAGCATACCGGCGCCAGGAGCCCGACCGCCGGCTTACCGACAGTGTGGCGAGCGCAAATGAGCCCCTTGTGGGCTTGCTGCGCTCGCCACACTGCGGGCACGGTGGCGCGTTACGCACGCCACGCTATTTTATTCTCCCTCCAGGGGGGTCGTGAACCCCCACGAGGGAGAATAAGTGTCGGTATGCTGGTATACTGTGCGCCGGGACCCTGACAGCCGGCATACTGAATACCCCCCCTAGGGAGACATAGCAGGGATGGTGCTGGAGAGAGGCAAAGGCGATGATGAGGCTCAAGAGACATCTGAGGATAAGGATGAGAGACACAGGCTGGAAAGATGGGAGTTTGAAGCTGGAGAGATATGGGGGAGGGAGTGAAACAATGACTGACTGGTCTGTACTTATTATAGAGGGATGGGGGAGCCCAAAATTTCAGTTGCATGCCCTACTCAATATACTGTACGTTACACTGATGCATGGGCCTCCAGTCTAAGATATGCTTAAATCTAAATGTGAACACATTTTTGTATATTTCAGCATTACAGAAATTTGTATATTTATGCCATAAAATCATATTAATGTCAAACTGTAAACATAATACTTTTCAGGTGCCAGCAAAGAAGCATGTTACTGCGTCATGTAATACTCAAGACTACATATGCTTACAAAAATTGCAAAATAGTTCACATACTGTATAATTATTTTAATTTCACAATTCTGATGGCCATGAACATGCTTCAGTTCAGGATTTTGTTCTCCAAAATTTGAGTCCCATTTGCATTCATTGATCATTCACAATTCATATTTGAAGTTTAGTTCGGTAGTCATGTAATGGTATAAAAACAGGCAATTATATGATATCTCTTTATATACTGTATTGTGTAGATTATAGATTGAGTTTATCATCTTCATATTTTTAGTTTTTGTTTTGCTTTCTAATCGCTTCAATCTTATAAATCATCCTTGCATGTTTATCAAGCAGTAGACTGCAGTATAGGAGATTGCTAAACGTGTGTTGTCTGGGTCCTCTTATCCAGCTGAATGACTAACAGATTTAATGTATGGTTGCATGCATCCTGTTCTGCTGCTTATAACAGTCCATTACACTTAAATTCTTGCCTGCACTGGGACTAAAATAATCCAGCTGTACTAACATCTATGATAGTCAATGGTTTAATTGGATATTTTAGGGCTCTCTTTCTACCAATTTCACATTTGTGCAATGGGTTAGTAAATATATACAGTTTCTACAAATAAATCCTAATGAAAAATCATCAAATTGTATCCTTTACCAGCATAGACCTTTTGAAACAGTACCAACTAACAATAGGAATGCTTAGAAGAATTATAAATATTAGAGATGCTTGAAAATTGCAATACTATTGCCAACTATTTTTGAAATTTGGGGTTTACATTTGCCCTTCTCTATGCTTTCAAAGTTCTTTACTAACATCCCTACAGACTTTAAGCTTGCGAGCAGGGCCCTCTTACCTCTTTTTCTGTTTTTATAGACTTCTTTTATTACTGTTTATGGTACCAATCGTAAAGGGCAATGAAAAATGCTGGCACTATGAAAGAAAACAGAAAATACATAAACATTCATACTTTAAAAGTGATCTGACCGGTTCTCGAAACAGCTCTAAAGTTTGAAAATGTGCAATACAGTCTTAAACTTTAGATTACAAAAATTAGAGCTAAACTTTAGCAATGTGAACAAGTTCAAGATATTTAAGCTTGCAATGTAATATTTAAATGTTTTTAATGTGAACACAGTAATTTGTGATTTACAATTTGTAATACTTTGAAAATTCTAGTAAAAACACAGTAATTAAGGTTCAAACAAGTAAAAGGCAACATTTTGTAGTTTATTTCAATGTCTTTTAGTTATAAAATTCTAAATTTTATTGCAAATTTCAGCTTTAAATCTCACATAACAGCTAATCAGTTATACAAAAAATAATGTATAGGTTTACTGTTCTTGTAACACACGGGAGACAGCAGAAGTTGAAACATTCCATTTCATATTTCATTATTATTTTATAATTTTGTACGTCCCTCTTTACTACATAATCATAGACATATTGTACTGTTGTCACAGTTTTGTACATAATTTTCTATGTATTTGACACTTTTCTGTACTTTTTCTTTTTTCTCTGTCTTTTTAGTAGATAAGTTGTAGGCTTTTATTTTAACACATTTATATTAATTATATTAATTATATTAAGTTAAATTTTATACTTATACTATTATTTCAACCATACGTGCTTTCCGAACACAGTGTGTACTCCTTATCATTTTTAACATATTTCCCTTTATTTTACCTCTCCAGAAAATACTGTGTAGTCATAAACTAGCGGTCAATGAATTATTATTATTAAAGAACAATAGAAGGGGAAATATAAAGTTACCGCACTAGAAATAGTTTTATATTTGAAAATAACCAACAGTGATGGCCAAAAGGAATTTTAATAATCTCATGCAATTCACATTTATGCTTTACTTACAGTAATATTTATAGTTTGCTAAAACAGTATATTGACAAGAGGTCACTTAACACTTAAAAGAACTTTAAATAATACCCATTAAAATACCCAATAACATTTTTGATCAAGTTTAGATTACCCCTTGCGTGCCCAATTTCATAATGTTTCTGTTTTTGCTTGTGAATTGATACAGGTACAGCATCCTGATATTAACTGATAAATAGTGATGTGCACCGGACATTTTTCGGGTTTTGTGTTTTGGTTTTGGATTCGGTTCTGCGGCCGTGTTTTGGATTCATACGCATTTTGGCAAAACCTCCCTGAAAATTTTTTGTCGGATTCGGGTGTGTTTTGGATTCGGGTGTTTGTTTACAAAAAACCCTCAAAAACCCTCAAAAACAGCTTAAATCATAGAATTTGGGGACATTTTGATCCCATAGTATTATTAACCTCAATAACCATAATTTCCACTCATTTTCAGTCTATTCTGAACATCTCACACCTCACAATATTATTTTTAGTCCTAAAATTTGCACCGAGGTCGCTGGATGGCTAAGCTAAGCGACCCAAGTGGCCGACACAAACACCTTGCCCATCTAGGAGTGGCACTGCAGTGTCAGACAGGATGGCAGATTTAAAAAATAGTCCCCAAACAGCACATAATGCAAACAAAAAAGAGGTGCAATGAGGTAGCTGTGTGACTAAGCTAAGTGACCCAAGTGGCCGACACAAACACCTGGCCCATCTAGGAGTGGCACTGCAGTGTCAGACAGGATGGCAGATTTAAAAAATAGTCCCCAAACAGCACATGATGCAAAGAAAAAAAGAGGTGCAATGAGGTAGCTGTGTGGCTAAGCTAAGCGACCCAAGTGGCCGACACAAACACCTGGCCCATCTAGGAGTGGCACTGCAGTGTCAGACAGGATGGCAGATTTAAAAAATAGTCCCCAAACAGCACATGATGCAAAGAAAAAAAGAGGTGCAATGAGGTAGCTGTGTGACTAAGCTAAGCGACCCAAGTGGCCGACACAAACACCTGGCCCATCTAGGAGTGGCACTGCAGTTTTCTAGCAAGAGGATGAGTGCTTCCATCCTCATGTGAATCTGAACCAGTAGCCATGAACATAGGCCAGGGCCTCAGCCGTTCCTTGCCACTCCGTGTCATAAATGGCATATTGGCAAGTTTACGCTTCTCATCAGACGCTTTTAATTTTGATTTTTGGGTCATTTTACTGAATTTTTGTAGTATACTACTGTACTGTACTGCTATATATATATATATACTGGTGGTCAGTAAAATTCTGCACTGTCCTCCTACTATATACTGCGCACAACTAAAATGCAGCACAGGTATGGATGCATAGTATACTTGAGGACACAGAGGTAGAGCAGTGGACTACTGTACCGTACTGCTATATATATATATACTGGTGGTCAGCAAAATTCTGCACTGTCCTCCTACTATATACTGCGCACAACTAAAATGCAGCACAGGTATGGATGCATAGTATACTTGACGACACAGAGGTAGAGAAGTGGACTACTATACTGTACTGCTATATATATACTGGTGGTCAGCAAAATTCTGCACTGTCCTCCTACTATATACTGCGCACAACTAAAATGCAGCACAGCTATGGATGCATAGTATACTTGACGACACAGAGGTAGAGCAGTGGACTACTGTACCGTACTGCTATTTATATACTGATGGTCAGCAAAATTCTGCACTGTCCTCCTACTATATACTGCACACAACTAAAATGCAGCACAGGTATGGATGCATAGTATACTTGACGACACAGAGGTGGAGCAGTGGACTACTGTACCGTACTGCTATATATATACTGGTGGTCAGAAAAAATTTGCACTGTCCTCCTACTATATACTGCGCACAACTAAAATGCAGCACAGGTATGGATGCATAGTATACTTGATGACACAGAGGTAGGTAGAGCAGTGGACTACTGTACCGTACTGCTATATATATACTGGTGGTCACAGCAAAATTCTGCACTCCTACTATATACTACAGTGCAGCACAGATATGGAGCGTTTTTCAGGCAGAGAACGTAGATATTTTCAGCACACTGAGCCCAGATATTTGCAAGCACACTGAGCACAGATATTTGCAGCACACTGAGCACAGATACCTGCAGCACACTGAATATAGAAACTGAGAGAATGCAGCCACGTCCTCTTGCTATCATCTCCAAAGCACGAGTGAAAATGGCGGTGACGCACGGCTCCTTATATAGTATACGAATCTCGCGAGAATCCGACAGCGGGATGATGACGTTCGGGTGCGCTCATGTTAACCGAGCAAGGTGGGAAGATCCGAGGCTGCCTCGGAACCGTGTAAAATGGGTGAAGTTCGGAGGGGTTCGGATCCCGAGGAACCGAACCCGCTCATCACTACTGATAAATGGGCACAAATCTTTTCATAATATATTTTGAGCTATAATTAAAAATTATATAAGTGTGTTCCTTTATCTCAGCAGAGGCCTGGATTCTCTAAGGGGTATGCCAATGAAACACGGATGTTTACACCTTGATAAATTTAAGACAGCTCTTATTTGTAGGTATCATTATCAATGTATTGAATAAATAGAGAGATCCTTCTGTGACAAACTACTCCCTACACCCATGATTTCCCTGACATAGTTGTTGCCACATTTTAGCTGTCTTCTTTCAAAATAGAAAATGCTAGTATTGAAATAGGACAAAGCTTATGCACAGTTATCATGGTTTCCAATCACGCTCAGCCAGTACTAATAATGTTTGACATAGGGACCTTTTAATGCAAGTCAGAGGTAATGGACGGTGTAACATAGATGCAGTATCCTCTATAGATTTATGTTCATGCTACATTATTTACTTTATTAGAACCCACGTGTACAATGACACACTAAAAATCCTTAATTCAAACTCAATTATTTTGAAAGTGGCTCAGTTTGTATGGAAGTAACTTTCTGATTTTGGTACAGATGAATGCATTTGTTCACAGAGGATTGGTATCTTATTGAAAGCGATATTTCACTTCTGATTCTGAATAAGAATGGTAAGATGACTACAGCTGGGTACACATTGAGCGATATTTCAGCCATTCAATAAAACGACTGATATATTGAATGGCTGATGGAGGTTGTATACCCCCGATATGTCTGAGAATTATGTAATTCACAGACATATCTCACAGGCCCTGCAGCACAGCTGATTGGAAATATAACTACAGATAAATCAGTGTGTCTGGCTATGTGTATGGGAGATCTGCTGACCATTATGGGAAGGCCATTTGAAACTAGAGATGTGTGTCGACACCCGTGTTTTCATTTTTGTTTTGGATCTATATTAATTTTGTGTTTTGGTTTTAATTTGGCATAACCACCCTCACGTGTTTTGGTTTTGGATCTGTTTTTTTTTTATGCTAAAAACAGCTACAATCATGTAATTTGGGCCTGTTTTTGTTCCTATAATAATATCTAATATATAGGATTGGTATCTTATTGAAAGCGATATTTCACTTCTGATTCTGAATAAGAATGGTAAGATGACTACAGCTGGGTACACATTGAGCGATATTTCAGCCATTCAATAAAACGACTGATATATTGAATGGCTGATGGAGGTTGTATACCCCCGATATGTCTGAGAATTATGTAATTCACAGACATATCTCACAGGCCCTGCAGCACAGCTGATTGGAAATATAACTACAGATAAATCAGTGTGTCTGGCTATGTGTATGGGAGATCTGCTGACCATTATGGGAAGGCCATTTGAAACTAGAGATGTGTGTCGACACCTGTGTTTTCATTTTTGTTTTGGATCTATATTAATTTTGTGTTTTGGTTTTAATTTGGCATAACCACCCTCACGTGTTTTGGTTTTGGATCTGTTTTTTTTAATGCTAAAAACAGCTACAATCATGTAATTTGGGCCTGTTTTTGTTCCTATAATAATATTAAACTCAATAACATTAATTTTCAGCTATTTCCAGTCAATTTTGACCACCTCACAGCTCATAATATTGTTTACCCCAGTATTGGCTAAAGGCTGGCTGGCTAACTAAGCAATACAGCACAATCACATGGCAATTTATAGCACTATGGGGGTCATTCAGACCTGATCGCTCGCTAGGATTTTTTTGCACTGCTGCGAGCAAATAGTCGCCGCCCATAGGGGAGGGTATTTTCGCTTTGCAAGTGTGCGATCGCATGTGCAGCCGTCCGGTATAAAAAAGTTTTGTGCAGTTTCTGAGTAGCCCAGAACTTACTCAGCCACTGCGATCACTTCAGCCTGTCCGGGGCTGGAATTGACGTCAGACACCCGCCCTGCAAATGCTTTGACACGCCTGCATTTTTCCAAACACTCTCAGAAAACGGTCAGTTGACACCCACAAATGCCTTCTTCCTGTCAATCTGACCTGATTGCAGTGCAGCGAAAAAACCTTGCATGTGATCAGCTCTGAATGACCCCCTATGAAACATTGCCACACAGCAGTGGCAGATAGGATGATGGAAGTTTAATAAACTATATGACCCCATAGAAAGTACCAAGAAAGTTTTCAATAATCAAGTACAGTACTACTTTAGTGACCCAAGGGTAGTACAGTGACAAGGAGGTGTAGTATATAGTAGAAGGCAGGTGAAAGATAGATTGAATAAATAGATTATAAAAAAATAAAATAAATGAGACATGGACTATATCAACATTCATTTTGCAGATTAGGAGTGAATTAAAGAGGCCATAAAATACTAAAATTATCCATTGACCAATTAATTCAGATTAACATGTGTGAGGCCTAGATCAATAACTGTACCTGTTCTGCAGCAAATCAGGAGAAAAAAGACCATACAACAATATAAAAATAATCACTTAATTAATGGAATTAACATGAGAGAGGCCTAGATCAAGAGCTGCACCTGTTTTGCAGCAAATTAGGAGAGAAAAGGCCATAAAACAAGAATATAAAAATTATTATCGATTAGTTAATTCATTAAAATTAACATATAAGATCAGTTGCAAGTTCAAATGTTTTGAACCTAGAACTTTATACCGTATATGTATACTAAATATCACAGTGTGTGGAAAAAAAGTATTGAAAATCAATAGTATGACCTATATCTTATTCCTGCTATCACATATCATTATTATCGATTAGTTAATTCATTAAAATTAACATGTGTTGTTCATGTTCTGTAGCAAATCAGGAGAGAAGAGCTGTTCGTATTCTGCAGCAAATCAGTAGTGAAAAGGCCATAAAAGAAGAGTACAAAATAATATATTGATTATTTAAAAATAACATGTGTGAGGCCTAGAGCAAGAGCTGTACCTGTTCTGCACCAAAGTAGAAGAGAAAAAAGGCCATAAAGTACAAGAATTATACATTGATTGATTGATTGATTGATTGAAATTAACATATAGTAACATAGTAACATAGTATCTGAGGTTGAAAAAAGACAATTGTCAATCGAGTTCAACTTATTTGTGGTTTCCTATGCATGATGATTTGACTAAAATTTCTGACTGATGCTGATGTCAGCCGTTGCATTTTATCCCTATTTATAGTAACTATAATGCATGACTATGCATCATACCCCTGGGTATCCTTATCCATTAGGAATTTATCTAACCCATTCTTAAAGGTGTTGACAGATTCCGCCATTACAACTCCCTCAGGCAGGGAATTCCAAACACGTATTGTCCTTACCGTGAAAAAGCCTTTACGCCGTATTGTGCGGAATCTCCTCTCCTCTAACCTGAGCGAGTGTCCACGAGTCCTCTGTGTTGATCTAACCAAAAACAGGTCCCGCGCAAGCTATGTGTATTGTCCCCTTATATATTTGTAGATGTTGATCATATCCCCTCTTAGTCTCCGCTTTTCCAATGTAAACATGCCTAGTCTTTCAAGCCTTTCCTTATATTCCATCATCTCCATGCCCTTAATTAGTTTGGTCGCCATCCTCTGAACCTTTTCTAGCTCCAGGATATCCTTTTTGTAGTACGGTGCCCAGAATTGTACACAGTATTCAAGGTGTGGCCTCACTAGTGATTTATATAACGGGAGTATAATACTCTCGTCCCTAGCATCAATACCCCGTTTTATGCATGCTAATATCTTATTAGCCTTCTTTGCTGCAGTCCTACTTTGGGTACTACTGCTAATTTTGCTATCTATAAGGATACCTAAGTCCTTTTCCAGTATAGAATCCCCTAATTTTACCACATTTAGTAGGTAGGTGTAATTTTTGTTCTTGTTACCACAGTGCATTACCTTACACTTGTCTGTGTTGAAGCGCATTCTCCATTTGGCTGCCAATGCTTCTAATTTAACTAAGTCATTCTGAAGAGACTCGGCATCCTCCTCTGTATTTATAGCCTTACACAATTTGGTATCATCTGCAAAAATTGACACCATGCTCTCTAGACCCTCTGTTAGGTCGTTAATGAAAATATTGAACAATAGTGGTCCTAATACTGAGCCTTGCGGCACACCACTTAGCACTTCAGTCCAAGTTGAAAAAGATCCATTAACCACAACGCGCTGCTCCTTATTATCTAACCAGTTTTTGACCAAAGTGCATATTGTGCTTCCTAGCCCTGATTCTTGTAGCTTGTAGATAAGTCTCATGTGTGGTACAGTATCGAACGCTTTGGCAAAGTCTAAAAAGATTACATCCACGTCTTTACCCTGATCGAGGTTTGCGCTTACTGTTTCATAAAAGCCAAGTAAGTTGGTTTGACAGGATCTGTCCGTCATAAACCCATGTTGATTCCTTTTAATGACCTTATTGACTTCAAGGAACTTCTGAATACTATCTCTTAGAATACCTTCCAATACTTTCCCCACTATAGATGTAAGACTAACTGGTCTATAATTACCTGGTTCAGCTTTACTTCCCTTTTTGAATATAGGCACTACTTCCGCTATACGCCAGTCTTTGGGAACCATACCTGATATAACTGAATCCTTACAGATCAAAAATAGCGGTTTTGCCAGTTCAGAGTGAAGCTCCATTAGAACCCTTGGGTGAATACCATCGGGCCCTGGTGATTTATTAATCTTCAAATGTTTTAATCGGTCACAGACTACTTCCTCGCTTAAATAAGTACCTATCAGTGGGATATTCTCATTATTGAGATTGTGCGTCAGTCCCTGAATTGGGTCCTCTCTTGTAAATACTGTTGAAAAAAACTCATTTAGTGTGTCCGCTATGTCATTATCATTTTTGCTTAAGACTCCCAACTTGTCTTTTAAAGGGCCTATACTCTCCTTCTTTAATCTCTTGCTATTAATGTATTTAAAGAATTTTTTGGGATTCGCTTTGCTTTCCTTTGCTACTAGTTTTTCAGTTTCTACTTTAGCCGCTCTTATTTCCTTTTTGCAAATGTTGTTACATTCCTTATAGTGCTGAAATGACTCTGCTTCCCCGTCAGATTTGTATTTTTTAAATGCTCGCCTTTTCTTGCCCATAAGTTCCTTAATCTTTTTGTTAAGCCACATCGGTTTATGATTTTTATTCCTTTTTTTGCTGCTCATAGGAATAAATTTGAGTGTATTTTTAGCTAGCAGGAATTTTAGTACCTCCCATTTCTCCATAGTATTTTTTCCTAAAAACAAACCTTCCCATTCAATATCCCTGAAAAATACCCTCATCTTTTCAAAATGTGCTTTGCTAAAGTTTAGAGTCCTAGTTGAGCCAGTATAGGGCTGTATATGGAAACTGATATTGAATGTGACCATATTATGGTCGCTGTTTCCTATGGGTTCCCCTACTATAATACCTGATACCAAATCCCCATTGTTTGTTAATACCAGGTCTAAGATTGCATTGTACCTAGTTGGTTCCTCAATTAGTTGTACTAAGTAGTTATCATTAAGTGTGTTTAAAAACATATTACTCTTAGCAGTATCACATGAATCGTTTTCCAGTTTATCTCTGGATAGTTAAAATCTCCCATCACTACTATGTCTCCTACTCCTGCTGCTCTTTCAATTTGCTTTAGTAACAATTCCTCATCAGATGCGTTGATACCAGGCGGCCTATAGCATACACCCAATACTAACTTTTTTATTCCTTTTTCCCCGCATGCAATTTCTACCCATAATGTCTCGACAGTGTCTACAGTCCCCTCCTGAATATCTTCCCGTATATTAGGTTTTAAAAACGGCTTTACGTAAAGACACACCCCTCCAACCTTTTTATTTAGTCTGTCTCTCCTAAACAGTGTATAGCCCTCTAGATTGACTGTCCAATCATGAGATTCGTCCCAGCAAGTTTCAGTAATGCCTATAATATCATACTGTTTGCTTGCTGCAAGTATTTCTAGTTCACCCTTTTTACCAGTAATGCTTCTGGCATTTACATACATACAACTAAGATAAGTATTTTCACTTGCATTAGGGACATCTTTCACCTTATGTAGCAATGATGACCTGTAATCGTCATTGGTTAGTGCTTTGGTAAAATCTCTTTTAGTACCCATGTTAGTAACCTTACCGCCTGCTCTTACCCTCCCCCCAACTTCTCCCCCATTTCGTTTACTACCGCCATCCCCACTATTCTCACTGCATGACCCGTAGTTTCTAGCTAAACCCTCCCCCCAGGCTCCTAGTTTAAAATCTCCTCCAACCTTCTAACCATCCTTCCCCCCAGCACCACTGCCCCCTCCTCAGTCAGGTGCAATCCGTCACGACAAAAGAGATGGCGCCTGACTGAGAAGTCCGCCCAGTGTTCCAGGAACACAAACCCCTCTTTCCTGCACCAATCCCTAAGCCACACATTTACCTCCCTAATCTCCCTCTGCCTCCCTGGACTAGCTCGTGGCATGGGTAATAATTCCGAGAATATTACCTTAGATGTCCTTGCCTTCAGTTTCTTTCCTAAGTCCCTATAGTCTTTCGTAAGGACATCCCACCTTCTGCTAACTTTGTCATTGGTGCCAACATGCACCAAGACCGCCGGGTCTTTCCCAGCCCCTCCCAACAATCTATCTACCCGGTCCGCGATGTGCCGTACCGGAGCACCCGGGAGACAACAGACTGTATGTCGATCACGGTCCCGGTAGCAGATTGCCCTTTCTGCCTTCCTGATGATAGAATCCCCTACCACCACCATCTGACTAGGTAGCTCACTATCTTTTATCCCAACCGCGCCAGAGGGACCGCTCCACTGGATGCTAGAGGGAGCAGTCTCCTCCGGCACCGTCATTTCTTCACTATCATCCTCCGATTCCTCGTCCAGTCGGGCAAATTTGTTGGGGTTTGATAGTTCGGAGATGTCAAGCCTCCCCCTCTTTTTCTTCCTTCTAACTGTGACCCAGCTGGCTACCTGATCATCATCCTCTTCTACCAGTGACCCCTCCCGCAACTCCTCCACAGTTCTGTCTAAACTACGCTCGAGATTGTGAATCTCCCTCAGTCGCGTAACTGTTTGCTCTAGATCAGTTACCTGGGCTTCCAGGGCAAACGTTCGCACACACCTCGTGCAGATGTAATCACACTGGGCCGGTAGCTCCAGGTGTGCATACATCTTGCACGACACGCACTGAGTGAGGTCCCCAATCACAGCCCCTCCCATATTGTTTGTAAGGTCTAACTCCCTGTTACTCTCAAAGAAAAAGCAGCAAAAATAAAAAGTAGAAGACAAACAATCTCACTTATACAATAATTAAGCTGGCTTATACTTATCTATCTTTGTGCGGTTCTTGGTCCTTCACTTTTATGCAGCCGTAGTACTCTCTCCTGCGGCACCTATACTCCACTTAGCAGTTGCAGTTGTTCCAGCTCACTGCACCTCCTTTTCACTCGGCTTCCAGCTCCTGCTTTTGCTGTTTACAACTCACACTTACAAATCCAAGCAGCACTTTAAAATACAAGCCCTTACAAAGAGACACCACATGTGAGACACCACATCATTTCTGGTTAGAAATGTGTTGCAAATTAGTAAAGATTTTAGAGCAATAACTAAACCATCTTTTTATTGTACATATATATCAAAAAAAGACATCCACAGTTTAACAAACCAAACATTTCAGGCCCCCACAAACCAATTTTTTGGAAGAACTACCTCTAATGATTAATGAGGAGGTTGATGATAAGGATGTTGGAAATAGAGATTGCATGGGCTGATCCAAACTGATGGCAGCTGATACTGAACTGCTTATTATTTTATAAATTATTATAATTTTGTAATATCAATTTCATGAACTCACCCCAAATGTCGTAACATGGAGGAAGTGCTTAGGTGGGCAACACGTCTACCTCTACTAATGTTGGCCTCACAAATGGAGCATATGTCTTCACAAACAGGATTTGAGGAAGCTTATTTTGTTCTTATGATTTTCTATTTATCACAGGAAAAGACATGCGGCCACTGGTGGCTGACTTACACAAACAACTTCCTTATCATCATCAAAATCCTTATAAGCATCAGATACTGTAGTACACAAATATCCTCAGCATCCTGTTGCACTTCCACACTAGCATCATCAATTGCAGAGTGGGGAGAATGGTGAAAGGAAGCTTCTCTACAAATAAAGTATCAGCAATGTCAGACCCAAATATAGCTAATGTGAACACCCCCTATACTCTGCTCAGGGATTTGTGAACATACAGTTTGTTCTTCAGCCTTAGTGTTTATTTATTTATTTTTTTGGGGGGGGACCAATGGTTTGTTTGTTTTTAAGGTAACACGTCTACCTTTTTTAACATTGTAAAAGATTTCATCTCAGGTTCCCTTTCCTAAAACTTTCTGTCCCCTGGACCATTTTTAGTAGATGTTTTAGTACTCTCATGACTGTCAGCAGCCACAGCACCAGTACTTGGTTGCTGCTCCTGCTCTTCCATTGACTGATCATAACCCAATCAGCAGCACTTGTATTATTAATGAGGTGGGTGGAACGGCACATACTGAGCATTATTGTAACTGTGCCACTGCCTGACCATGAACACACACAATTTTTTGTTTGTTTTATTTACATGTATCTTTTTAACAAATTACAACGTCCCACTGCAACTCAGCACTTAAATTATTAACATGGTGGCACAGCCTGGCCCTGAACGCACACAAGTTTTTTTTATTTTTTGTTACTTTTTTTTACACACTGCTTTGAATCATTACACTTATATTATAGTAATGGTGTTACACATCAAAAACTTTTAGAGGGCAGAAGTGTGCACCAATCAAGGGTTAATGCTGCAATGCAGGCAGTGACTGAAAACCCAAGCATATTTCAAATGTTTAGGAATAATCTTTTCAAGCGCATTTTACTTTGAATCTGCAGCAAACACTCCCAGAAATCAAGTAAAACACCAATCACTGTATAATGCAGTATAAATCATAAAATATGTGGATTGTTTATCACAATTCTCTGATAAATGATTACCAGCTCAATCAAATATACCAATTATGGTGTTGATTCGAAATTGTCTATTGCCCTTAGGTTTAATATTACCCAATACCTGGGACATATGATTAGACTTAAAAAGGGTATAACATATTTATTACACATGTAAATAACTTCTAATTACAGTGTCGGTAACACAATTTAAATAAACAATATAAAACATGAATAAGTATAAGTACATTATATGCTTAAAATGATTTCCCTGGCTCATACCATGTCTGATTGTATGTGTAAACTGTGTGTGATGACCAATATCAGGATTATAGGCAGGTTCTGCAACACACCACACAGCTTTGCTTAGATAAAAAAAAGTCCATCAGAGGGGTCCAAGACAGCATAGCATGGCGTGTACATGATGCACTTCGGATTTAATGATCCTTTTTGAATGCAGGTACCATGCTGTTCAAAAGCCCTTCTATTTAAAGCTGCCCACTGGAAGTAGCCCATTGATTAAAACCGGAAGTTCCAGAAATTTGCTTCCCAGCACCAAACCCTGAAAGTTGTATTTGCATTCCACCTCTGCATTCCAAATTCGGGAAGTACTGTAGTTGGTTAATGAAGCAATTTAGGCTGTGTGACTCACGGGAGGCCATATTAAAGAAGACGTGTTGTTGCAGGTGAATAAACAACAATTTCACATTTACTGATAATATTCTTACTTTCATACCATCTTTCTTAACATTTAGTGCCATACTGCATATTCCTTAAAAGTCCAACCCTACCTGTCCGAAGGTGGGATATACCATAAGGTGTCAGTGCTTAATCCAAGTTCCAAGCAACATGAAAATAGAAGAGAATTAATGGTTAACTCATGTATAAAACATTAGAGATGAGCGGGTTCGGTTCCTCGGAATCCGAACCCGCCCGAACTTCATGTTTTTTTACACGGGGCCGAGCGACTCGGATCTTCCCGCCTTGCTCGGTTAACCCGAGCGCGCCCGAACGTCATCATCCCGCTGTCGGATTCTCGCGAGGCTCGGATTCTATCGCGAGACTCGGATTCTATATAAGGAGCCGCGCGTCGCCGCCATTTTCACACGTGCATTGAGATTCATAGGGAGAGGACGTGGCTGGCGTCCTCTCCGTTTATAGAGAAGAGAGTGAGACAGTAGAGAGAGACACAGTAGTAATTTTGGGGAGCATTAGGAGGAGTACTAGTTACTTGCTGAAGTGATAGATAGTGTGACTGTAAGTGTATTATCTGACTTGTGGGGGAGACACTGACAGTGGGGAGCAGTTAGAGTCTGAGAGCAGGACTCAGGAGTACATATAACGTACAGTGCACACTTTTGCTGCCAGAGTGCCACACTGCCATTGTGACCACACTGACCACCAGTATAATATATATTGTGATTGTCTGCTTAGGAGTACTACTTGCAAGTTGCTGATAGTGTGACCAGTGACCTGACCACCAGTCACCACCAGTTTAATATATATATATATATATATATATATATAAAATTGTATATAATATATATATAATATTGTATACCACCTACCCGTGGTTTTTTTCTTTTTCTTTCTTCTTTATACATACTACTATAGTAGCTTACTGTAGCAGTCTGCGGTGCTGCTGAGCTGACTGTGTCCAGCAGGTCCGTCATCAGTCATTACATAATAAATATATATACCTGTCCGGCTGCAGTACTAGTGATATTATATATATATATATATATTGATTTCATCTCATTATCATCCAGTCTATATTAGCAGCAGACACAGTACGGTAGTCCACGGCTGTAGCTACCTCTGTGTCGGCAGTCGCTCGTCCATCCATAATTGTATACCACCTACCCGTGTTTTTTTTTTTTCTTTCTTCTTTATACATACTACTATAGTAGCTCACTGTAGCAGTCTGCGGTGCTGCTGAGCTGACAGTGTCCAGCAGGTCCGTCATCAGTCATTACATAATAAATATATATACCTGTCCGGCTGCAGTACTAGTGATATTATATATATATATATTGATTTCATCTCATTATCATCCAGTCTATATTAGCAGCAGACACAGTACGGTAGTCCACGGCTGTAGCTACCTCTGTGTCGGCAGTCGCTCGTCCATCCATAATTGTATACCACCTACCCGTGGTTTTTTTTTTTCTTTCTTCTTTATACATACTACTATAGTAGCTTACTGTAGCAGTCTGCGGTGCTGCTGAGCTGACTGTGTCCAGCAGGTCCGTCATCAGTCATTACATAATAAATATATATACCTGTCCGGCTGCAGTACTAGTGATATTATATATATATATATTGATTTCATCTCATTATCATCCAGTCTATATTAGCAGCAGACACAGTACGGTAGTCCACGGCTGTAGCTACCTCTGTGTCGGCAGTCGCTCGTCCATCCATAATTGTATACCACCTACCCGTGGTTTTTTTTTTTTTCTTTCTTCTTTATACATACTACTATAGTAGCTTACTGTAGCAGTCTGCGGTGCTGCTGAGCTGACAGTGTCCAGCAGGTCCGTCATCAGTCATTACATAATAAATATATATACCTGTCCGGCTGCAGTACTAGTGATATTATATATATATATATATATATATATATATATATTGATTTCATCTCATTATCATCCAGTCTATATTAGCAGCAGACACAGTACAGTTGTCCACGGCTGTAGCTACCTCTGTGTCGGCAGTCGCTCGTCCATCCATAATTGTATACCACCTACCCGTGGTTTTTTCTTTTCTTTCTTCTTTATACATACTACTATAGTAGCTTACTGTAGCAGTCTGCGGTGCTGCAGAGCTGACAGTGTCCAGCAGGTCCATCATCAGTCATTACATAATAAATATATATACCTGTCCGGCTGCAGTACTAGTGATATTATATATATATATATATATATATATATATTAATTTCATCTCCTTATCATCCAGTCTATATTAGCAGCAGACACAGTACGGTAGTCCACGGCTGTAGCTACCTCTGTGTCGGCAGTCGCTCGTCCATCCATAATTGTATACCACCTACCCGTGTTTTTTTTTTTCTTTCTTCTTTATACATACTACTATAGTAGCTTACTGTAGCAGTCTGCGGAGCTGCTGAGCTGACAGTGTCCAGCAGGTCCGTCATCAGTCATTACATAATAAATATATATACCTGTCCGGCTGCAGTACTAGTGATATTATATATATATATATATATATATTAATTTCATCTCCTTATCATCCAGTCTATATTAGCAGCAGACACAGTACGGTAGTCCACGGCTGTAGCTACCTCTGTGTCGGCAGTCGCTCGTCCATCCATAATTGTATACCACCTACCCGTGTTTTTTTTTTTTCTTTCTTCTTTATACATACTACTATAGTAGCTTACTGTAGCAGTCTGCGGTGCTGCTGAGCTGACAGTGTCCAGCAGGTCCGTCATCAGTCATTACATAATAAATATATATACCTGTCCGGCTGCAGTACTAGTGATATTATATATATATATATATATATATATATATATATATATTAATTTCATCTCCTTATCATCCAGTCTATATTAGCAGCAGACACAGTACGGTAGTCCACGGCTGTAGCTACCTCTGTGTCGGCAGTCGCTCGTCCATCCATAAGTATACTAGTATCCATCCATCTCCATTGTTTACCTGAGGTGCCTTTTAGTTGTGCCTATTAAAATATGGAGAACAAAAATGTTGAGGTTCCAAAATTAGGGAAAGATCAAGATCCACTTCCACCTCGTGCTGAAGCTGCTGCCACTAGTCATGGCCGAGACGATGAAATGCCAGCAACGTCGTCTGCCAAGGCCGATGCCCAATGTCATAGTACAGAGCATGTAAAATCCAAAACACCAAATATCAGTAAAAAAAGGACTCCAAAATCTAAAATAAAATTGTCGGAGGAGAAGTGTAAACTTGCCAATATGCCATTTACCACACGGAGTGGCAAGGAACGGCTGAGGCCCTGGCCTATGTTCATGGCTAGTGGTTCAGCTTCACATGAGGATGGAAGCACTCAGCCTCTCGCTAGAAAACTGAAAAGATTTAAGCTGGCAAAAGCACCGCAAAGAACTGTGCGTTCTTCGAAATCCCAAATCCACAAGGAGAGTCCAATTGTGTCGGTTGCGATGCCTGACCTTCCCAACACTGGACGTGAAGAGCATGCGCCTTCCACCATTTGCACGCCCCCTGCAAGTGCTGGAAGTAGCACCCACAGTCCAGTTCCTGATAGTCAGATTGAAGATGTCAGTGTTGAAGTACACCAGGATGAGGAGGATATGGGTGTTGCTGGCGCTGGGGAGGAAATTGACAAGGAGGATTCTGATGGTGAGGTGGTTTGTTTAAGTCAGGCACCCGGGGAGACACCTGTTGTCCGTGGGAGGAATAGGGCTGTTGACATGCCTGGTGAAAATACCCAAAAAATCAGCTCTTCGGTGTGGAAGTATTTCACCAGAAATGCGGACAACATTTGTCAAGCCGTGTGTTGCCTTTGTCAAGCTGTAATAAGTAGGGGTAAGGACGTTAACCACCTCGGAACATCCTCCCTTATACGTCACCTGCAGCGCATTCATAATAAGTCAGTGACAAGTTCAAAAACTTTGGGCGACAGCGGAAGCAGTCCACTGACCAGTAAATCCCTTCCTCTTGTAACCAAGCTCATGCAAACCACCCCACCAACTCCCTCAGTGTCAATTTCCTCCTTCCCCAGGAATGCCAATAGTCCTGCATGCCATGTCACTGGCAATTCTGACGAGTCCTCTCCTGCCTGGGATTCCTCCGATGCATCCTTGCGTGTAACGCCTACTGCTGCTGGCGCTGCTGTTGTTGCTGCTGGGAGTCGATGGTCATCCCAGAGGGGAAGTCGTAAGCCCACTTTTACTACTTCCACCAAGCAATTGACTGTCCAACAGTCCTTTGCGAGGAAGATGAAATATCACAGCAGTCATCCTGTTGCAAAGCGGATAACTGAGGCCTTGACAACTATGTTGGTGTTAGACGTGCGTCCGGTATCCGCCGTTAGTTCACAGGGAACTAGACAATTTCTTGAGGCAGTGTGCCCCCGTTACCAAATACCATCTAGGTTCCACTTCTCTAGGCAGGCGATACCGAGAATGTACACGGACGTCAGAAAAAGACTCACCAGTGTCCTAAAAAATGCAGTTGTACCCAATGTCCACTTAACCACGGACATGTGGACAAGTGGAGCAGGGCAGGGTCAGGACTATATGACTGTGACAGCCCACTGGGTAGATGTATGGACTCCTGCCGCAAGAACAGCAGCGGCGGCACCAGTAGCAGCATCTCGCAAACGCCAACTCTTTCCTAGGCAGGCTACGCTTTGTATCACCGGTTTCCAGAATACGCACACAGCTGAAAACCTCTTACGGCAACTGAGGAAGATCATCGCGGAATGGCTTACCCCAATTGGACTCTCCTGTGGATTTGTGGCATCGGACAACGCCAGCAATATTGTGTGTGCATTAAATATGGGCAAATTCCAGCACGTCCCATGTTTTGCACATACCTTGAATTTGGTGGTGCAGAATTTTTTTAAAAACGACAGGGGCGTGCAAGAGATGCTGTCGGTGGCCAGAAGAATTGCGGGACACTTTCGGCGTACAGGCACCACGTACAGAAGACTGGAGCACCACCAAAAACGCCTGAACCTGCCCTGCCATCATCTGAAGCAAGAAGTGGTAACGAGGTGGAATTCAACCCTCTATATGCTTCAGAGGTTGGAGGAGCAGCAAAAGGCCATTCAAGCCTATACAATTGAGCACGATATAGGAGGTGGAATGTACCTGTCTCAAGCGCAGTGGAGAATGATTTCAACGTTGTGCAAGGTTCTGCAACCTTTTGAACGTGCCACACGTGAAGTCAGTTCAGACACTGCCAGCCTGAGTCAGGTCATTCCCCTCATCAGGCTTTTGCAGAAGAAGCTGGAGGCATTGAAGGGGGAGCTAAAAGGGAGCGATTCCGCTAGGCATGTGGGACTTGTGGATGGAGCCCTTAATTCGCTTAACAAGGATTCACGGGTGGTCAATCTGTTGAAATCAGAGCACTACATTTTGGCCACCGTGCTCGATCCTAGATTTAAAACCTACCTTGGATCTCTCTTTCCGGCAGACACAAGTCTGCTGGGGTTCAAAGACCTGCTGGTGACAAAATTGTCAAGTCAAGCGGAACGCGACCTGTCAACATCTCCTCCTTCACATTCTCCCGCAACTGGGGGTGCGAGGAAAAGGCTCAGAATTCCTAGCCCACCCGCTGGCGGTGATGCAGGGCAGTCTGGAGCGACTGCTGATGCTGACATCTGGTCCGGACTGAAGGACCTGACAACGATTACGGACATGTCGTCTACTGTCACTGCATATGATTCTCTCACCATTGAAAGAATGGTGGAGGATTATATGAGTGACCGCATCCAAGTAGGCACGTCAGACAGTCCGTACTTATACTGGCAGGAAAAAGAGGCAATTTGGAGGCCCTTGCACAAACTGGCTTTATTCTACCTAAGTTGCCCTCCCACAAGTGTGTACTCCGAAAGAGTGTTTAGTGCCGCCGCTCACCTTGTCAGCAATCTGCGTACGAGGTTACTTCCAGAAAATGTGGAGAAGATTATGTTCATTAAAATGAATTATAATCAATTCCTCCGTGGAGACATTGACCAGCAGCAATTGCCTCCACAAAGTACACAGGGAGCTGAGATGGTGGATTCCAGTGGGGACGAATTGATAATCTGTGAGGAGCGGGATGTACACGGTGATATATCGGAGGATGATGATGAGGTGGACATCTTGCCTCTGTAGAGCCAGTTTGTGCAAGGAGAGATTAATTGCTTCTTTTTCGGTGGGGGTCCAAACCAACCCGTCATTTCAGTCACAGTCGTGTGGCAGACCCTGTCACTGAAATGATGGGTTGGTTAAAGTGTGCATGTCCTGTTTATACAACATAAGGGTGGGTGGGAGGGCCCAAGGACAATTCCATCTTGCACCTCTTTTTTCTTTCATTTTTATTTGCGTCATGTGCTGTTTGGGGAGTGTTTTTTGGAAGGGCCATCCTGCGTGACACTGCAGTGCCACTCCTAGATGGGCCAGGTGTTTGTGTCGGCCACTAGGGTCGCTTAGCTTACTCACACAGCTAGCTCATTGCGCCTCTTTTTTTCTTCTTTGCGTCATGTGCTGTTTGGGGAGTGTTTTTTGGAAGGGCCATCCTGCGTGACACTGCAGTGCCACTCCTAGATGGGCCAGGTGTTTGTGTCGGCCACTAGGGTCGCTTAGCTTACTCACACAGCTACCTCATTGCGCCTCTTTTTTTCTTCTTTGCGTCATGTGCTGTTTGGGGAGTTTTTTTTGGAAGGGCCATCCTGCGTGACACTGCAGTGCCACTCCTAGATGGGCCAGGTGTTTGTGTCGGCCACTAGGGTCGCTTAGCTTACTCACACAGCTACCTCATTGCGCCTCTTTTTTTCTTCTTTGCGTCATGTGCTGTTTGGGGAGTGTTTTTTGGAAGGGCCATCCTGCGTGACACTGCAGTGCCACTCCTAGATGGGCCAGGTGTTTGTGTCGGCCACTAGGGTCGCTTAGCTTACTCACACAGCTACCTCATTGCGCCTCTTTTTTTCTTCTTTGCGTCATGTGCTGTTTGGGGAGTGTTTTTTGGAAGGGCCATCCTGCGTGACACTGCAGTGCCACTCCTAGATGGGCCAGGTGTTTGTGTCGGCCACTAGGGTCGCTTAGCTTAGTCATCCAGCGACCTCGGTGCAAATTTTAGGACTAAAAATAATATTGTGAGGTGTGAGGTATTCAGAATAGACTGAAAATGAGTGGAAATTATGGTTTTTGAGGTTAATAATACTTTGGGATCAAAATGACCCCCAAATTCTATGATTTAAGCTGTTTTTTAGGGTTTTTTGAAAAAAACACCCGAATCCAAAACACACCCGAATCCGACAAAAAAAATTCGGTGAGGTTTTGCCAAAACGCGGTCGAACCCAAAACACGGCCGTGGAACCGAACCCAAAACCAAAACACAAAACCCGAAAAATTTCAAGTGCACATCCCTATAAAACATATAGGTTAAAAAAAAAACATGGATACAGGTTTTAAACAGTGGGAATAAATATTAATTTAAAATCCATTTTAGCTCAAAATTTGAATTAAGGCCTTTTGGTTTTGAGATGTAAAGTGGTCAAAATTGACTGGAAAGGACTGGAAATTAATGTTATTGATGTGATTTTAGCTGTTTTTATAAATTTTTTGAAAAAAAAAGTACAGATCCAAAATCAACAAATGTGAAGGCAGTTTTGGCAAAACCTAAACCAAAACATAAAGTTAATACAAATTCAAAACCAAAACACAGTGGTGGCTGTACTTCAATAACTCTCTGACAGGCTGACATATTTGTAAATGCTAGTTATTGAATAATGTGCACATTTGCAAAATAAATTATGTTTTGGTCACTTACTTTAGTTAAAAAAATATAAGATCAGTTGCAAGTTCAAATGTTTTGAACCTAGAACTTTATACCGTATATGTATACTAAATATCACAGTGTGTGGAAAAAAAGTATTGAAAATCAATAGTATGACCTATATCTTATTCCTGCTATCACAGATCATTATTATCGATTAGTTAATTCATTAAAATTAACATGTGTTGTTCATGTTCTGTAGCAAATCAGGAGAGAAGAGCTGTTCGTATTCTGCAGCAAATCAGTAGTGAAAAGGCCATAAAAGAAGAGTACAAAATAATATATTGATTATTTAAAAATAACATGTGTGAGGCCTAGAGCAAGAGCTGTACCTGTTCTGCACCAAAGTAGAAGAGAAAAAAGGCCATAAAGTACAAGAATTATACATTGATTGATTGATTGATTGAAATTAACATATAGTAACATAGTAACATAGTAACATAGTATCTGAGGTTGAAAAAAGACAATTTTCCATCGAGTTCAACTTATTTGTGGTTTCCTATGCATGATGATTTGACTAAAATTTCTGACTGATGCTGATGTCAGCCGTTGCATTTTATCCCTATTTATAGTAACTATAATGCATGACTATGCATCATACCCCTGGGTATCCTTATCCATTAGGAATTTATCTAACCCATTCTTAAAGGTGTTGACAGATTCCGCCATTACAACTCCCTCAGGCAGGGAATTCCAAACACGTATTGTCCTTACCGTGAAAAAGCCTTTACGCCGTATTGTGCGGAATCTCCTCTCCTCTAACCTGAGCGAGTGTCCACGAGTCCTCTGTGTTGATCTAACCAAAAACAGGTCCCGCGCAAGCTATGTGTATTGTCCCCTTATATATTTGTAGATGTTGATCATATCCCCTCTTAGTCTCCGCTTTTCCAATGTAAACATGCCTAGTCTTTCAAGCCTTTCCTTATATTCCATCATCTCCATGCCCTTAATTAGTTTGGTCGCCATCCTCTGAACCTTTTCTAGCTCCAGGATATCCTTTTTGTAGTACGGTGCCCAGAATTGTACACAGTATTCAAGGTGTGGCCTCACTAGTGATTTATATAACGGGAGTATAATACTCTCGTCCCTAGCATCAATACCCCGTTTTATGCATGCTAATATCTTATTAGCCTTCTTTGCTGCAGTCCTACTTTGGGTACTACGGCTAATTTTGCTATCTATAAGGACACCTAAGTCCTTTTCCAGTATAGAATCCCCTAATTTTACCCCATTTAGTAGGTAGGTGTAATTTTTGTTCTTGTTACCACAGTGCATTACCTTACACTTGTCTGTGTTGAAGCGCATTCTCCATTTGGCTGCCAATGCTTCTAATTTAACTAAGTCGTTCTGAAGAGACTCGGCATCCTCCTCTGTATTTATAGCCTTACACAATTTGGTATCATCTGCAAAAATTGACACCATGCTCTCTAGACCTTCTGTTAGGTCGTTAATGAAAATATTGAACAATAGTGGTCCTAATACTGAGCCTTGCGGCACACCACTTAGCACTTCAGTCCAAGTTGAAAAAGATCCATTAACCACAACGCGCTGCTCCCTATTATCTAACCAGTTTTTGACCCAAGTGCATATTGTGCTTCCTAGCCCTGATTCTTGTAGCTTGTAGATAAGTCTCATGTGTGGTACAGTATCGAACGCTTTGGCAAAGTCTAAAAAGATTACATCCACGTCTTTACCCTGATCGAGGTTTGCGCTTACTGTTTCATAAAAGCCAAGTAAGTTGGTTTGACAGGATCTGTCCGTCATAAACCAATGTTGATTCCTTTTAATGACCTTATTGACTTCAAGGAACTTCTGAATACTATCTCTTAGAATACCTTCCAATACTTTCCCCACTATAGATGTAAGACTAACTGGTCTATAATTACCTGGTTCAGCTTTACTTCCCTTTTTGAATATAGGCACTACTTCCGCTATACGCCAGTCTTTGGGAACCATACCTGATATAACTGAATCCTTACAGATCAAAAATAGCGGTTTTGCCAGTTCAGAGTGAAGCTCCATTAGAACCCTTGGGTGAATACCATCGGGCCCTGGTGATTTATTAATCTTCAAATGTTTTAATCGGTCACAGACTACTTCCTCGCTTAAATAAGTACCTATCAGTGGGATATTCTCATTATTGAGATTGTGCGTCAGTCCCTGAATTGGGTCCTCTCTTGTAAATACTGTTGAAAAAAACTCATTTAGTGTGTCCGCTATGTCATTATCATTTTTGCTTAAGACTCCCAACTTGTCTTTTAAAGGGCCTATACTCTCCTTCTTTAATCTCTTGCTATTAATGTATTTAAAGAATTTTTTGGGATTCGCTTTGCTTTCCTTTGCTACTAGTTTTTCAGTTTCTACTTTAGCCGCTCTTATTTCCTTTTTGCAAATGTTGTTACATTCCTTATAGTGCTGAAATGACTCTGCTTCCCCGTCAGATTTGTATTTTTTAAATGCTCGCCTTTTCTTGCCCATAAGTTCCTTAATCTTTTTGTTAAGCCACATCGGTTTATGATTTTTATTCCTTTTTTTGCTGCTCATAGGAATAAATTTGAGTGTATTTTTAGCTAGCAGGAATTTTAGTACCTCCCATTTCTCCATAGTATTTTTTCCTAAAAACAAACCTTCCCATTCAATATCCCTGAAAAATACCCTCATCTTTTCAAAATGTGCTTTGCTAAAGTTTAGAGTCCTAGTTGAGCCAGTATAGGGCTGTATATGGAAACTGATATTGAATGTGACCATATTATGGTCGCTGTTTCCTATGGGTTCCCCTACTATAATACCTGATACCAAATCCCCATTGTTTGTTAATACCAGGTCTAAGATTGCATTGTGCCTAGTTGGTTCCTCAATTAGTTGGACTAAGTAGTTATCATTAAGTGTGTTTAAAAACATATTGCTCTTAGCAGTATCACATGAATCGATTTCCAGTTTATCTCTGGATAGTTAAAATCTCCCATCACTACTATGTCTCCTACTCCTGCTGCTCTTTCAATTTGCTTTAGTAACAATTCCTCATCAGATGCGTTGATACCAAGTCGGCCTATATCATACACCCAATACTAACTTTTTTATTCCTTTTTCCCCGCATGCAATTTCTACCCATAATGTCTCGACAGTGTCTACAGTCCCCTCCTGAATATCTTCCCGTATATTAGGTTTTAAAAACGGCTTTACGTAAAGACACACCCCTCCAACCTTTTTATTTAGTCTGTCTCTCCTAAACAGTGTATAGCCCTCTAGATTGACTGTCCAATCATGAGATTCGTCCCAGCAAGTTTCAGTAATGCCTATAATATCATACTGTTTGCTTGCTGCAAGTATTTCTAGTTCACCCTTTTTACCAGTAATGCTTCTGGCATTTACATACATACAACTAAGATAAGTATTTTCACTTGCGTTAGGGACATCTTCCACCTTATGTAGCAATGATGACCTGTAATCGTCATTGGTTAGTGCTTTGGTAAAATCTCTTTTAGTACCCATGTTAGTAACCTTACCGCCTGCTCTTACCCTCCCCCCAACTTCTCCCCCATTTCGTTTACTACCGCCATCCCCACTATTCTCACTGCATGACCCGTAGTTTCTAGCTAAACCCTCCCCCCAGGCTCCTAGTTTAAAATCTCCTCCAACCTTCTAACCATCCTTCCCCCCAGCACCACTGCCCCCTCCTCAGTCAGGTGCAATCCGTCACGACAAAAGAGATGGCGCCTGACTGAGAAGTCCGCCAAGTGTTCCAGGAACACAAACCCCTCTTTCCTGCACCAATCCCTAAGCCACACATTTACCTCCCTAATCTCCCTCTGCCTCCCTGGACTAGCTCGTGGCATGGGTAATAATTCCGAGAATATTACCTTAGATGTCCTTGCCTTCAGTTTCTTTCCTAAGTCCCTATAGTCTTTCTTAAGGACATCCCACCTTCTGCTAACTTTGTCATTGGTGCCAACGTGCACCAAGACCGCCGGGTCTTTCCCAGCCCCTCCCAACAATCTATCTACCCGGTCCGCGATGTGCCGTACCGGAGCACCCGGGAGACAACAGACTGTACGGCGATCACGGTCCCGGTAGCAGATTGCCCTTTCTACCTTCCTGATGATAGAATCCCCTACCACCACCATCTGACTAGGTAGCTCACTATCTTTTATCCCAACCGCGCCAGAGGGACCGCTCCACTGGATGCTAGAGGGAGCAGTCTCCTCCGGCACCGTCATTTCTTCACTATCATCCTCCGATTCCTCGTCCAGTCGGGCAAATTTGTTGGGGTTTAATAGTTCGGAGATGTCAAGCCTCCCCCTCTTTTTCTTCCTTCTAACTGTGACCCAGCTGGCTACCTGATCATCATCCTCTTCTACCAGTGACCCCTCCCGCAACTCCTCCACAGTTCTGTCTAAACTACGCTTGAGATTGTGAATCTCCCTCAGTCGCGTAACTGTTTGCTCTAGATCAGTTACCTGGGCTTCCAGGGCAAACGTTCGCACACACCTCGTGCAGATGTAATCACACTGGGCCGGTAGCTCAAGGTGTGCATACATCTTGCACGACACGCACTGAGTGTGGTCCCCAATCACAGCCCCTCCCATATTGTTTGTAAGGTCTAACTCCCTGTTACTCTCAAAGAAAAAGCAGCAAAAATAAAAAGTAGAAGACAAACAATCTCACTTATACAATAATTAAGCTGGCTTATACTTATCTATCTTTGTGCGGTTCTTGGTCCTTCACTTTTATGCAGCCGTAGTATTCTCTCCTGCGGCACCTATACTCCACTTAGCAGTTGCAGTTGTTCCAGCTCACTGCACCTCCTTTTCACTCGGCTTCCAGCTCCTGCTTTTGCTGTTTACAACTCACACTTACAAATCCAAGCAGCACTTTAAAATACAAGCCCTTACAAAGAGACACCATGTATGTGTATGTATATGGTATGTGTATGGTATGTGAGACACCACATCATTTCTGGTTAGAAATGTGTTGCAAATTAGTAAAGATTTTAGAGCAATAACTAAACCATCTTTATATTGTACATATATATAAAAAAAAGACATCCACAGTTTAACAAACCAAACATTTCAGGCCCCCACAAACCAATTTTTTGGAAGAACTACCTCTAATGATTAATGAGGAGGTTGATGATAAGGATGTTGGAAATAGAGATTGCATGGGCTGATCCAAACTGATGGTAGCTGATACTGAACTGCTTATTATTTTATAAATTATTATAATTTTGTAATATCAATTTCATGAACTCACCCCAAATGTCGTAACATGGAGGAAGTGCTTAGGTGGGCAACACGTCAACCTCTACTAATGTTGGCCTCACAAATGGAGCATATGTCTTCACAAACAGGATTTGAGGAAGCTTATTTTGTTCTTATGATTTTCTATTTATCACAGGAAAAGACATGCGGCCACTGGTGGCTGACTTACACAAACAACTTCCTTATCATCATCAAAATCCTTATAAGCATCAGATACTGTAGTACACAAATATCCTCAGCATCCTGTTGCACTTCCACACTAGCATCATCAATTGCAGAGTGGGGAGAATGGTGAAAGGAAGCTTCTCTACAAATATAGTATCAGCAATGTCAGACCCAAATATAGCTAATGTGAACACCCCCTATACTCTGCTCAGGGATTTGTGAACATACAGTTTGTTCTTCAGCCTTAGTGTTTATTTATTTATTTTTTTGGGGGGGAACCAATGGTTTGTTTGTTTTTAAGGTAACACGTCTACCTTTTTTAACATTGTAAAAGATTTCATCTCAGGTTCCCTTTCCTAAAACTTTCTGTCCCCTGGACCATTTTTAGTAGATGTTTTAGTACTCTCATGACTGTCAGCAGCCACAGCACCAGTACTTGGTTGCTGCTCCTGCTCTTCCATTGACTGATCATAACCCAATCAGCAGCACTTGTATTATTAATGAGGTGGGTGGAACGGCACCTACTGAGCATTATTGTAACTGTGCCACTGCCTGACCATGAACACACACAATTTTTTGTTTGTTTTATTTACATGTATCTTTTTAACAAATTACAACGTCCCACTGCAACTCAGCACTTAAATTATTAACATGGTGGCACAGCCTGGCCCTGAACGCACACAAGTTTTTTTTATTTTTTGTTACTTTTTTTTTACACACTGCTTTGAATCATTACACTTATATTATAGTAATGGTGTTACACATCAAAAACTTTTAGAGGGCAGAAGTGTGCACCAATCAAGGGTTAATGCTGCAATGCAGGCAGTGACTGAAAACCCAAGCATATTTCAAATGTTTAGGAATAATCTTTTCAAGCGCATTTTACTTTGAATCTGCAGCAAACACTCCCAGAAATCAAGTAAAACACCAATCACTGTATAATGCACTATAAATCATAAAATATGTGGATTGTTTATCACAATTCTCTGATAAATGATTACCAGCTCAATCAAATATATCAATTATGGTGTTGATTCGAAATTGTCTATTGCCCTTAGGTTTAATATTACCCAATACCTGGGACATATGATTAGACTTAAAAAGGGTATAACATATTTATTACACATGTAAATAACTTCTAATTACAGTGTCGGTAACACAATTTAAATAAACAATATAAAACATGAAAAAGCATAAAAATATAAGTACATTATATGCTTAAAATGATTTCCCTGGCTCATACCATGTCTGATTGTATGTGTAAACTGTGTGTGATGACCAATATCAGGATTATAGGCAGGTTCTGCAACACACCACACAGCTTTGCTTAGATAAAAAAAAGTCCATCAGAGGGGTCCAAGACAGCATAGCATGGCGTGTACATGATGCACTTCGGATTTAATGATCCTTTTTGAATGCAGGTACCATGCTGTTCAAAAGCCCTTCTATTTAAAGCTGCCCACTGGAAGTAGCCCACTGATTAAAACCGGAAGTTCCAGAAATTTGCTTCCCAGCACCAAACCCTGAAAGTTGTATTTGCATTCCACCTCTGCATTCCAAATTCGGGAAGTACTGTAGTTGGTTAATGAAGCAATTTAGGCTGTGTGACTCACGGGAGGCCATATTAAAGAAGACGTGTTGTTGCAGGTGAATAAACAACAATTTCACATTTACTGATAATATTCTTACTTTCATACCATCTTTCTTAACATTTAGTGCCATACTGCATATTCCTTAAAAGTCCAACCCTACCTGTCCGAAGGTGGGATATACCATAAGGTGTCAGTGCTTAATCCAAGTTCCAAGCAACATGAAAATAGAAGAGAATTAATGGTTAACTCATGTATAAAACATATAGGTTAAAAAAAAACATGGATACAGGTTTTAAACAGTGGGAATAAATATTAATTTAAAATCCATTTTAGCTCAAAATTTGAATTAAGGCCTTTTGGTTTTGAGATGTAAAGTGGTCAAAATTGACTGGAAAGGACTGGAAATTAATGTTATTGATGTGATTTTAGCTGTTTTTATAAATTTTTTGAAAAAAAAAGTACAGATCCAAAATCAACAAATGTGAAGGCAGTTTTGGTAAAACCTAAACCAAAACATAAAGTTAATACAAATTCAAAACCAAAACACAGTGGTGGCTGTACTTCAATAACTCTCTGACAGGCTGACATATTTGTAAATGCTAGTTATTGAATAATGTGCACATTTGCAAAATAAATTATGGTTTGGTCACTTACTTTAGTTAAAAAAATATAAGATCAGTTGCAAGTTCAAATGTTTTGAACCTAGAACTTTATACCGTATATGTATACTAAATATCACAGTGTGTGGAAAAAAAGTATTGAAAATCAATAGTATGACCTATATCTTATTCCTGCTATCACAGATCATTATTATCGATTAGTTAATTCATTAAAATTAACATGTGCTGTTCATGTTCTGTAGCAAATCAGGAGAGAAGAGCTGTTCGTATTCTGCAGCAAATCAGTAGTGAAAAGGCCATAAAAGAAGAGTACAAAATAATATATTGATTATTTAAAAATAACATGTGTGAGGCCTAGAGCAAGAGCTGTACCTGTTCTGCACCAAAGTAGAAGAGAAAAAAGGCCATAAAGTACAAGAATTATACATTGATTGATTGATTGATTGATTGATTGAAATTAACATATAGTAACATAGTAACATAGTAACATAGTATCTGAGGTTGAAAAAAGACAATTGTCCATCGAGTTCAACTTATTTGTGGTTTCCTATGCATGATGATTTGACTAAAATTTCTGACTGATGCTGATGTCAGCCGTTGCATTTTATCCCTATTTATAGTAACTATAATGCATGACTATGCATCATACCCCTGGGTATCCTTATCCATTAGGAATTTATCTAACCCATTCTTAAAGGTGTTGACAGATTCCGCCATTACAACTCCCTCAGGCAGGGAATTCCAAACACGTATTGTCCTTACCGTGAAAAAGCCTTTACGCCGTATTGTGCGGAATCTCCTCTCCTCTAACCTGAGCGAGTGTCCACGAGTCCTCTGTGTTGATCTAACCAAAAACAGGTCCCGCGCAAGCTATGTGTATTGTCCCCTTATATATTTGTAGATGTTGATCATATCCCCTCTTAGTCTCCGCTTTTCCAATGTAAACATGCCTAGTCTTTCAAGCCTTTCCTTATATTCCATCATCTCCATGCCCTTAATTAGTTTGGTCGCCATCCTCTGAACCTTTTCTAGCTCCAGGATATCCTTTTTGTAGTACGGTGCCCAGAATTGTACACAGTATTCAAGGTGTGGCCTCACTAGTGATTTATATAACGGGAATATAATACTCTCGTCCCTAGCATCAATACCCCGTTTTATGCATGCTAATATCTTATTAGCCTTTCTTTGCTGCAGTCCTACTTTGGGTACTACTGCTAATTTTGCTATCTATAAGGACACCTAAGTCCTTTTCCAGTATAGAATCCCCTAATTTTACCCCATTTAGTAGGTAGGTGTAATTTTTGTTCTTGTTACCACAGTGCATTACCTTACACTTGTCTGTGTTGAAGCGCATTCTCCATTTGGCTGCCAATGCTTCTAATTTAACTAAGTCATTCTGAAGAGACTCGGCATCCTCCTCTGTATTTATAGCCTTACACAATTTGGTATCATCTGCAAAAATTGACACCATGCTCTCTAGACCTTCTGTTAGGTCGTTAATGAAAATATTGAACAATAGTGGTCCTAATACTGAGCCTTGCGGCACACCACTTAGCACTTCAGTCCAAGTTGAAAAAGATCCATTAACCACAACGCGCTGCTCCCTATTATCTAACCAGTTTTTGACCCAAGTGCATATTGTGCTTCCTAGCCCTGATTCTTGTAGCTTGTAGATAAGTCTCATGTGTGGTACAGTATCGAATGCTTTGGCAAAGTCTAAAAAGATTACATCAACGTCTTTACCCTGATCGAGGTTTGCGCTTACTGTTTCATAAAAGCCAAGTAAGTTGGTTTGATAGGATCTGTCCGTCATAAACCCATGTTGATTCCTTTTAATGACCTTATTGACTTCAAGGAACTTCTGAATACTATCTCTTAGAATACCTTCCAATACTTTCCCCACTATAGATGTAAGACTAACTGGTCTATAATTACCTGGTTCAGCTTTACTTCCCTTTTTGAATATAGGCACTACTTCCGCTATACGCCAGTCTTTGGGAACCATACCTGATATAACTGAATCCTTACAGATCAAAAATAGCGGTTTTGCCAGTTCAGAGTGAAGCTCCATTAGAACCCTTGGGTGAATACCATCGGGCCCTGGTGATTTATTAATCTTCAAATGTTTTAATCGGTCACAGACTACTTCCTCGCTTAAATAAGTACCTATCAGTGGGATATTCTCATTATTGAGATTGTGCGTCAGTCCCTGAATTGGGTCCTCTCTTGTAAATACTGTTGAAAAAAACTCATTTAGTGTGTCCGCTATGTCATTATCATTTTTGCTTAAGACTCCCAACTTGTCTTTTAAAGGGCCTATACTCTCCTTCTTTAATCTCTTGCTATTAATGTATTTAAAGAATTTTTTGGGATTCGCTTTGCTTTCCTTTGCTACTAGTTTTTCAGTTTCTACTTTAGCCGCTCTTATTTCCTTTTTGCAAATTTTGTTACATTCCTTATAGTGCTGAAATGACTCTGCTTCCCCGTCAGATTTGTATTTTTTAAATGCTCGACTTTTCTTGCCCATAAGTTCCTTAATCTTTTTGTTAAGCCACATCGGTTTATGATTTTTATTCCTTTTTTTGCTGCTCATAGGAATAAATTTGAGTGTATTTTTAGCTAGCAGGAATTTTAGTACCTCCCATTTCTCCATAGTATTTTTTCCTAAAAACAAACCTTCCCATTCAATATCCCTGAAAAATACCCTCATCTTTTCAAAATGTGCTTTGCTAAAGTTTAGAGTCCTAGTTGAGCCAGTATAGGGCTGTATATGGAAACTGATATTGAATGTGACCATATTATGGTCGCTGTTTCCTATGGGTTCCCCTACTATAATACCTGATACCAAATCCCCATTGTTTGTTAATACCAGGTCTAAGATTGCATTGTGCCTAGTTGGTTCCTCAATTAGTTGGACTAAGTAGTTATCATTAAGTGTGTTTAAAAACATATTGCTCTTAGCAGTATCACATGAATCGATTTCCAGTTTATCTCTGGATAGTTAAAATCTCCCATCACTACTATGTCTCCTACTCCTGCTGCTCTTTCAATTTGCTTTAGTAACAATTCCTCATCAGATGCGTTGATACCAAGTCGGCCTATATCATACACCCAATACTAACTTTTTTATTCCTTTTTCCCCGCATGCAATTTCTACCCATAATGTCTCGACAGTGTCTACAGTCCCCTCCTGAATATCTTCCCGTATATTAGGTTTTAAAAACGGCTTTACGTAAAGACACACCCCTCCAACCTTTTTATTTAGTCTGTCTCTCCTAAACAGTGTATAGCCCTCTAGATTGACTGTCCAATCATGAGATTCGTCCCACCAAGTTTCAGTAATGCCTATAATATCATACTGTTTGCTTGCTGCAAGTATTTCTAGTTCACCCTTTTTACCAGTAATGCTTCTGGCATTTACATACATACAACTAAGATAAGTATTTTCACTTGCGTTAGGGACATCTTTCACCTTATGTAGCAATGATGACCTGTAATCGTCACTGGTTAGTGCTTTGGTAAAATCTCTTTTAGTACCCATGTTAGTAACCTTACCGCCTGCTCTTACCCTCCCCCCAACTTCTCCCCCATTTCGTTTACTACCGCCATCCCCACTATTCTCACTGCATGACCCGTAGTTTCTAGCTAAACCCTCCCCCCAGGCTCCTAGTTTAAAATCTCCTCCAACCTTCTAACCATCCTTCCCCCCAGCACCACTGCCCCCTCCTCAGTCAGGTGCAATCCGTCACGACAAAAGAGATGGCGCCTGACTGAGAAGTCCGCCAAGTGTTCCAGGAACACAAACCCCTCTTTCCTGCACCAATCCCTAAGCCACACATTTACCTCCCTAATCTCCCTCTGCCTCCCTGGACTAGCTCGTGGCATGGGTAATAATTCCGAGAATATTACCTTAGATGTCCTTGCCTTCAGTTTCTTTCCTAAGTCCCTATAGTCTTTCTTAAGGACATCCCACCTTCTGCTAACTTTGTCAATGGTGCCAACGTGCACCAAGACCGCCGGGTCTTTCCCAGCCCCTCCCAACAATCTATCTACCCGGTCCGCGATGTGCCGTACCGGAGCACCCGGAAGACAACAGACTGTACGGCGATCACGGTCCCGGTAGCAGATTGCCCTTTCTGCCTTCCTGATGATAGAATCCCCTACCACCACCATCTGACTAGGTAGCTCACTATCTTTTATCCCAACCGCGCCAGAGGGACCGCTCCACTGGATGCTAGAGGGAGCAGTCTCCTCCGGCACCGTCATTTCTTCACTATCATCCTCCGATTCCTCGTCCAGTCGGGCAAATTTGTTGGGGTTTAATAGTTCGGAGATGTCAAGCCTCCCCCTCTTTTTCTTCCTTCTAACTGTGACCCAGCTGGCTACCTGATCATCATCCTCTTCTACCAGTGACCCCTTCCCGCAACTCCTCCACAGTTCTGTCTAAACTACGCTTGAGATTGTGAATCTCCCTCAGTCGCGTAACTGTTTGCTCTAGATCAGTTACCTGGGCTTCCAGGGCAAACGTTCGCACACACCTCGTGCAGATGTAATCACACTGGGCCGGTAGCTCCAGGTGTGCATACATCTTGCACGACACGCACTGAGTGTGGTCCCCAATCACAGCCCCTCCCATATTGTTTGTAAGGTCTAACTCCCTGTTACTCTCAAAGAAAAAGCAGCAAAAATAAAAAGTAGAAGACAAACAATCTCACTTATACAATAATTAAGCTGGCTTATACTTATCTATCTTTGTGCGGTTCTTGGTCCTTCACTTTTATGCAGCCGTAGTACTCTCTCCTGCGGCACCTATACTCCACTTAGCAGTTGCAGTTGTTCCAGCTCACTGCACCTCCTTTTCACTCGGCTTCCAGCTCCTGCTTTTGCTGTTTACAACTCACACTTACAAATCCAAGCAGCACTTTAAAATACAAGCCCTTACAAAGAGACACCACATGTGAGACACCACATCATTTCTGGTTAGAAATGTGTTGCAAATTAGTAAAGATTTTAGAGCAATAACTAAACCATCTTTATATTGTACATATATATCAAAAAAAGACATCCACAGTTTAACAAACCAAACATTTCAGGCCCCCACAAACCAATTTTTTGGAAGAACTACCTCTAATGATTAATGAGGAGGTTGATGATAAGGATGTTGGAAATAGAGATTGCATGGGCTGATCCAAACTGATGGTAGCTGATACTGAACTGCTTATTATTTTATAAATTATTATAATTTTGTAATATCAATTTCATGAACTCACCCCAAATGTCGTAACATGGAGGAAGTGCTTAGGTGGGCAACACGTCTACCTCTACTAATGTTGGCCTCACAAATGGAGCATATGTCTTCACAAACAGGATTTGAGGAAGCTTATTTTGTTCTTATGATTTTCTATTTATCACAGGAAAAGACATGCGGCCACTGGTGGCTGACTTACACAAACAACTTCCTTATCATCATCAAAATCCTTATAAGCATCAGATACTGTAGTACACAAATATCCTCAGCATCCTGTTGCACTTCCACACTAGCATCATCAATTGCAGAGTGGGGAGAATGGTGAAAGGAAGCTTCTCTACAAATATAGTATCAGCAATGTCAGACCCAAATATAGCTAATGTGAACACCCCCTATACTCTGCTCAGGGATTTGTGAACATACAGTTTGTTCTTCAGCCTTAGTGTTTATTTTTATTTTTTTTGGGGGGGGAACCAATGGTTTGTTTGTTTTTAAGGTAACACGTCTACCTTTTTTAACATTGTAAAAGATTTCATCTCAGGTTCCCTTTCCTAAAACTTTCTGTCCCCTGGACCATTTTTAGTAGATGTTTTAGTACTCTCATGACTGTCAGCAGCCACAGCACCAGTACTTGGTTGCTGCTCCTGCTCTTCCATTGACTGATCATAACCCAATCAGCAGCACTTGTATTATTAATGAGGTGGGTGGAACGGCACCTACTGAGCATTATTGTAACTGTGCCACTGCCTGACCATGAACACACACAATTTTTTGTTTGTTTTATTTACATGTATCTTTTTAACAAATTACAACGTCCCACTGCAACTCAGCACTTAAATTATTAACATGGTGGCACAGCCTGGCCCTGAACGCACACAAGTTTTTTTTATTTTTTGTTACTTTTTTTTACACACTGCTTTGAATCATTACACTTATATTATAGTAATGGTGTTACACATCAAAAACTTTTAGAGGGCAGAAGTGTGCACCAATCAAGGGTTAATGCTGCAATGCAGGCAGTGACTGAAAACCCAAGCATATTTCAAATGTTTAGGAATAATCTTTTCAAGCGCATTTTACTTTGAATCTGCAGCAAACACTCCAAGAAATCAAGTAAAACACCAATCACTGTATAATGCACTATAAATCATAAAATATGTGGATTGTTTATCACAATTCTCTGATAAATGATTACCAGCTCAATCAAATATATCAATTATGGTGTTGATTCGAAATTGTCTATTGCCCTTAGGTTTAATATTACCCAATACCTGGGACATATGATTAGACTTAAAAAGGGTATAACATATTTATTACACATGTAAATAACTTCTAATTACAGTGTCGGTAACACAATTTAAATAAACAATATAAAACATGAAAAAGCATAAAAATATAAGTACATTATATGCTTAAAATGATTTCCCTGGCTCATACCATGTCTGATTGTATGTGTAAACTGTGTGTGATGACCAATATCAGGATTATAGGCAGGTTCTGCAACACACCACACAGCTTTGCTTAGATAAAAAAAAGTCCATCAGAGGGGTCCAAGACAGCATAGCATGGCGTGTACATGATGCACTTCGGATTTAATGATCCTTTTTGAATGCAGGTACCATGCTGTTCAAAAGCCCTTCTATTTAAAGCTGCCCACTGGAAGTAGCCCACTGATTAAAACCGGAAGTTCCAGAAATTTGCTTCCCAGCACCAAACCCTGAAAGTTGTATTTGCATTCCACCTCTGCATTCCAAATTCGGGAAGTACTGTAGTTGGTTAATGAAGCAATTTAGGCTGTGTGACTCACGGGAGGCCATATTAAAGAAGACGTGTTGTTGCAGGTGAATAAACAACAATTTCACATTTACTGATAATATTCTTACTTTCATACCATCTTTCTTAACATTTAGTGCCATACTGCATATTCCTTAAAAGTCCAACCCTACCTGTCCGAAGGTGGGATATACCATAAGGTGTCAGTGCTTAATCCAAGTTCCAAGCAACATGAAAATAGAAGAGAATTAATGGTTAACTCATGTATAAAACATATAGGTTAAAAAAAAACATGGATACAGGTTTTAAACAGTGGGAATAAATATTAATTTAAAATCCATTTTAGCTCAAAATTTGAATTAAGGCCTTTTGGTTTTGAGATGTAAAGTGGTCAAAATTGACTGGAAAGGACTGGAAATTAATGTTATTGATGTGATTTTAGCTGTTTTTATAAATTTTTTGAAAAAAAAAAGTACAGATCCAAAATCAACAAATGTGAAGGCAGTTTTGGTAAAACCTAAACCAAAACATAAAGTTAATACAAATTCAAAACCAAAACACAGTGGTGGCTGTACTTCAATAACTCTCTGACAGGCTGACATATTTGTAAATGCTAGTTATTGAATAATGTGCACATTTGCAAAATAAATTATGTTTTGGTCACTTACTTTAGTTAAAAAAATATAAGATCAGTTGCAAGTTCAAATGTTTTGAACCTAGAACTTTATACCGTATATGTATACTAAATATCACAGTGTGTGGAAAAAAAGTATTGAAAATCAATAGTATGACCTATATCTTATTCCTGCTATCACAGATCATTATTATCGATTAGTTAATTCATTAAAATTAACATGTGCTGTTCATGTTCTGTAGCAAATCAGGAGAGAAGAGCTGTTCGTATTCTGCAGCAAATCAGTAGTGAAAAGGCCATAAAAGAAGAGTACAAAATAATATATTGATTATTTAAAAATAACATGTGTGAGGCCTAGAGCAAGAGCTGTACCTGTTCTGCACCAAAGTAGAAGAGAAAAAAGGCCATAAAGTACAAGAATTATACATTGATTGATTGATTGATTGATTGATTGAAATTAACATATAGTAACATAGTAACATAGTAACATAGTATCTGAGGTTGAAAAAAGACAATTGTCCATCGAGTTCAACTTATTTGTGGTTTCCTATGCATGATGATTTGACTAAAATTTCTGACTGATGCTGATGTCAGCCGTTGCATTTTATCCCTATTTATAGTAACTATAATGCATGACTATGCATCATACCCCTGGGTATCCTTATCCATTAGGAATTTATCTAACCCATTCTTAAAGGTGTTGACAGATTCCGCCATTACAACTCCCTCAGGCAGGGAATTCCAAACACGTATTGTCCTTACCGTGAAAAAGCCTTTACGCCGTATTGTGCGGAATCTCCTCTCCTCTAACCTGAGCGAGTGTCCACGAGTCCTCTGTGTTGATCTAACCAAAAACAGGTCCCGCGCAAGCTATGTGTATTGTCCCCTTATATATTTGTAGATGTTGATCATATCCCCTCTTAGTCTCCGCTTTTCCAATGTAAACATGCCTAGTCTTTCAAGCCTTTCCTTATATTCCATCATCTCCATGCCCTTAATTAGTTTGGTCGCCATCCTCTGAACCTTTTCTAGCTCCAGGATATCCTTTTTGTAGTACGGTGCCCAGAATTGTACACAGTATTCAAGGTGTGGCCTCACTAGTGATTTATATAACGGGAGTATAATACTCTCGTCCCTAGCATCAATACCCCGTTTTATGCATGCTAATATCTTATTAGCCTTTCTTTGCTGCAGTCCTACTTTGGGTACTACTGCTAATTTTGCTATCTATAAGGACACCTAAGTCCTTTTCCAGTATAGAATCCCCTAATTTTACCCCATTTAGTAGGTAGGTGTAATTTTTTGTTCTTGTTACCACAGTGCATTACCTTACACTTGTCTGTGTTGAAGCGCATTCTCCATTTGGCTGCCAATGCTTCTAATTTAACTAAGTCGTTCTGAAGAGACTCGGCATCCTCCTCTGTATTATAGCCTTACACAATTTGGTATCATCTGCAAAAATTGACACCATGCTCTCTAGACCTTCTGTTAGGTCATTAATGAAAATATTGAACAATAGTGGTCCTAATACTGAGCCTTGCGGCACACCACTTAGCACTTCAGTCCAAGTTGAAAAAGATCCATTAACCACAACGCGCTGCTCCCTATTATCTAACCAGTTTTTGACCCAAGTGCATATTGTGCTTCCTAGCCCTGATTCTTGTAGCTTGTAGATAAGTCTCATGTGTGGTACAGTATCGAACGCTTTGGCAAAGTCTAAAAAGATTACATCCACGTCTTTACCCTGATCGAGGTTTGCGCTTACTGTTTCATAAAAGCCAAGTAAGTTGGTTTGACAGGATCTGTCCGTCATAAACCAATGTTGATTCCTTTTAATGACCTTATTGACTTCAAGGAACTTCTGAATACTATCTCTTAGAATACCTTCCAATACTTTCCCCACTATAGATGTAAGACTAACTGGTCTATAATTACCTGGTTCAGCTTTACTTCCCTTTTTGAATATAGGCACTACTTCCGCTATACGCCAGTCTTTGGGAACCATACCTGATATAACTGAATCCTTACAGATCAAAAATAGCGGTTTTGCCAGTTCAGAGTGAAGCTCCATTAGAACCCTTGGGTGAATACCATCGGGCCCTGGTGATTTATTAATCTTCAAATGTTTTAATCGGTCACAGACTACTTCCTCGCTTAAATAAGTACCTATCAGTGGGATATTCTCATTATTGAGATTGTGCGTCAGTCCCTGAATTGGGTCCTCTCTTGTAAATACTGTTGAAAAAAACTCATTTAGTGTGTCCGCTATGTCATTATCATTTTTGCTTAAGACTCCCAACTTGTCTTTTAAAGGGCCTATACTCTCCTTCTTTAATCTCTTGCTATTAATGTATTTAAAGAATTTTTTGGGATTCGCTTTGCTTTCCTTTGCTACTAGTTTTTCAGTTTCTACTTTAGCCGCTCTTATTTCCTTTTTGCAAATTTTGTTACATTCCTTATAGTGCTGAAATGACTCTGCTTCCCCGTCAGATTTGTATTTTTTAAATGCTCGCCTTTTCTTGCCCATAAATTCCTTAATCTTTTTGTTAAGCCACATCGGTTTATGATTTTTATTCCTTTTTTTGCTGCTCATAGGAATAAATTTGAGTGTATTTTTAGCTAGCAGGAATTTTAGTACCTCCCATTTCTCCATAGTATTTTTTCCTAAAAACAAACCTTCCCATTCAATATCCCTGAAAAATACCCTCATCTTTTCAAAATGTGCTTTGCTAAAGTTTAGAGTCCTAGTTGAGCCAGTATAGGGCTTTATATGGAAACTGATATTGAATGTGACCATATTATGGTCGCTGTTTCCTATGGGTTCCCCTACTATAATACCTGATACCAAATCCCCATTGTTTGTTAATACCAGGTCTAAGATTGCATTGTACCTAGTTGGTTCCTCAATTAGTTGGACTAAGTAGTTATCATTAAGTGTGTTTAAAAACATATTGCTCTTAGCAGTATCACATGAATCGTTTTCCAGTTTATCTCTGGATAGTTAAAATCTCCCATCACTACTATGTCTCCTACTCCTGCTGCTCTTTCAATTTGCTTTAGTAACAATTCCTCATCAGATGCGTTGATACCAAGTCGGCCTATATCATACACCCAATACTAACTTTTTTATTCCTTTTTCCCCGCATGCAATTTCTACCCATAATGTCTCGACAGTGTCTACAGTCCCCTCCTGAATATCTTCCCGTATATTAGGTTTTAAAAACAGCTTTACGTAAAGACACACCCCTCCAACCTTTTTATTTATTCTGTCTCTCCTAAACAGTGTATAGCCCTCTAGCTTGACTGTCCAATCATGAGATTCGTCCCACCAAGTTTCAGTAATGCCTATAATATCATACTGTTTGCTTGCTGCAAGTATTTCTAGTTCACCCTTTTTACCAGTAATGCTTCTGGCATTTACATACATACAACTAAGATAAGTATTTTCACTTGCGTTAGGGATATCTTTCACCTTATGTAGCAATGATGACCTGTAATCGTCATTGGTTAGTGCTTTGGTAAAATCTCTTTTAGTACCCATGTTAGTAACCTTACCGCCTGCTCTTACCCTCCCCCCAACTTCTCCCCCATTTCGTTTACTACCGCCATCCCCACTATTCTCACTGCATGACCCGTAGTTTCTAGCTAAACCCTCCCCCCAGGCTCCTAGTTTAAAATCTCCTCCAACCTTCTAACCATCCTTCCCCCCAGCACCACTGCCCCCTCCTCAGTCAGGTGCAATCCGTCACGACAAAAGAGATGGCGCCTGACTGAGAAGTCCGCCCAGTGTTCCAGGAACACAAACCCCTCTTTCCTGCACCAATCCCTAAGCCACACATTTACCTCCCTAATCTCCCTCTGCCTCCCTGGACTAGCTCGTGGCATGGGTAATAATTCCGAGAATATTACCTTAGATGTCCTTGCCTTCAGTTTCTTTCCTAAGTCCCTATAGTCTTTCTTAAGGACATCCCACCTTCTGCTAACTTTGTCATTGGTGCCAACGTGCACCAAGACCGCCGGGTCTTTCCCAGCCCCTCCCAACAATCTATCTACCCGGTCCGTGATGTGCCATACCGGAGCACCCGGGAGACAACAGACTGTACGGCGATCACGGTCCCGGTAGCAGATTGCCCTTTCTGCCTTCCTGATGATAGAATCCCCTACCACCACCATCTGACTAGGTAGCTCACTATCTTTTATCCCAACCGCGCCAGAGGGACCGCTCCACTGGATGCTAGAGGGAGCAGTCTCCTCCGGCACCGTAATTTCTTCACTATCATCCTCCGATTCCTCGTCCAGTCGGGCAAATTTGTTGGGGTTTGATAGTTCGGAGATGTCAAGCCTCCCCCTCTTTTTCTTCCTTCTAACTGTGACCCAGCTGGCTACCTGATCATCATCCTCTTCTACCAGTGACCCCACCCGCAACTCCTCCACAGTTCTGTCTAAACTACGCTCGAGATTGTGAATCTCCCTCAGTCGCGTAACTGTTTGCTCTAGATCAGTTACCTGGGCTTCCAGGGCAAACGTTCGCACACACCTCGTGCAGATGTAATCACACTGGGCCGGTAGCTCCAGGTGTGCATACATCTTGCACGACACGCACTGAGTGAGGTCCCCAATCATAGCCCCTCCCATATTGTTTGAAAGGTCTAACTCCCTGTTACTCTCAAAGAAAAAGCAGCAAAAATAAAAAGTAGAAGACAAACAATCTCACTTATACAATAATTAAGCTGGCTTATACTTATCTATCTTTGTGCGGTTCTTGGTCCTTCACTTTTATGCAGCCGTAGTACTCTCTCCTGCGGCACCTATACTCCACTTAGCAGTTGCAGTTGTTCCAGCTCACTGCACCTCCTTTTCACTCGGCTTCCAGCTCCTGCTTTTGCTGTTTACAACTCACACTTACAAATCCAAGCAGCACTTTAAAATACAAGCCCTTACAAAGAGACACCACATGTGAGACACCACATAATTTCTGGTTAGAAATGTGTTGCAAATTAGTAAAGATTCTAGAGCAATAACTAAACCATCTTTATATTGTACATATATATCAAAAAAAGACATCCACAGTTTAACAAACCAAACATTTCAGGCCCCCACAAACCAATTTTTTTGGAAGAACTACCTCTAATGATTAATGAGGAGGTTGATGATAAGGATGTTGGAAATAGAGATTGCATGGGCTGATCCAAACTGATGGTAGCTGATACTGAACTGCTTATTATTTTATAAATTATTATAATTTTGTAATATCAATTTCATGAACTCACCCCAAATGTCGTAACATGGAGGAAGTGCTTAGGTGGGCAACACGTCTACCTCTACTAATGTTGGCCTCACAAATGGAGCATATGTCTTCACAAACAGGATTTGAGGAAGCTTATTTTGTTCTTATGATTTTCTATTTATCACAGGAAAAGACATGCGGCCACTGGTGGCTGACTTACACAAACAACTTCCTTATCATCATCAAAATCCTTATAAGCATCAGATACTGTAGTACACAAAAATCCTCAGCATCCTGTTGCACTTCCACACTAGCATCATCAATTGCAGAGTGGGGAGAATGGTGAAAGGAAGCTTCTCTACAAATATAGTATCAGCAATGTCAGACCCAAATATAGCTAATGTGAACACCCCCTATACTCTGCTCAGGGATTTGTGAACATACAGTTTGTTCTTCAGCCTTAGTGTTTATTTTTTTTTTTTTTTTTTGGGGGGGGAACCAATGGTTTGTTTGTGTTTAAGGTAACACGTCTACCTTTTTTAACATTGTAAAAGATTTCATCTCAGGTTCCCTTTCCTAAAACTTTCTGTCCCCTGGACCATTTTTAGTAGATGTTTTAGTACTCTCATGACTGTCAGCAGCCACAGCACCAGTACTTGGTTGCTGCTCCTGCTCTTCCATTGACTGATCATAACCCAATCAGCAGCACTTGTATTATTAATGAGGTGGGTGGAACGGCACCTACTGAGCATTATTGTAACTGTGCCACTGCCTGACCATGAACACACACAATTTTTTGTTTGTTTTATTTACATGTATCTTTTTAACAAATGACAACGTCCCACTGCAACTCAGCACTTAAATTATTAACATGGTGGCACAGCCTGGCCCTGAACGCACACAAGTTTTTTTTATTTTTTGTTACTTTTTTTTACACACTGCTTTGAATCATTACACTTATATTATAGTAATGGTGTTACACATCAAAAACTTTTAGAGGGCAGAAGTGTGCACCAATCAAGGGTTAATGCTGCAATGCAGGCAGTGACTGAAAACCCAAGCATATTTCAAATGTTTAGGAATAATCTTTTCAAGCGCATTTTACTTTGAATCTGCAGCAAACACTCCCAGAAATCAAGTAAAACACCAATCACTGTATAATGCACTATAAATCATAAAATATGTGGATTGTTTATCACAATTCTCTGATAAATGATTACCAGCTCAATCAAATATACCAATTATGGTGTTGATTCGAAATTGTCTATTGCCCTTAGGTTTAATATTACCCAATACCTGGGACATATGATTAGACTTAAAAAGGGTATAACATATTTATTACACATGTAAATAACTTCTAATTACAGTGTCGGTAACACAATTTAAATAAACAATATAAAACATGAAAAAGCATAAAAGTATAAGTACATTATATGCTTAAAATGATTTCCCTGGCTCATACCATGTCTGATTGTATGTGTAAACTGTGTGTGATGACCAATATCAGGATTATAGGCAGGTTCTGCAACACACCACACAGCTTTGCTTAGATAAAAAAAGTCCATCAGAGGGGTCCAAGACAGCATAGCATGGCGTGTACATGATGCACTTCGGATTTAATGATCCTTTTTGAATACAGGTACCATGCTGTTCAAAAGCCCTTCTATTTAAAGCTGCCCACTGGAAGTAGCCCATTGATTAAAACCGGAAGTTCCAGAAATTTGCTTCCCAGCACCAAACCCTGAAAGTTGTATTTGCATTCCACCTCTGCATTCCAAATTCGGGAAGTACTGTAGTTGGTTAATGAAGCAATTTAGGCTGTGTGACTCACGGGAGGCCATATTAAAGAAGACGTGTTGTTGCAGGTGAATAAACAACAATTTCACATTTACTGATAATATTCTTACTTTCATACCATCTTTCTTAACATTTAGTGCCATACTGCATATTCCTTAAAAGTCCAACCCTACCTGTCCGAAGGTGGGATATACCATAAGGTGTCAGTGCTTAATCTAAGTTCCAAGCAACATGAAAATAGAAGAGAATTAATGGTTAACTCATGTATAAAACATATAGGTTAAAAAAAAACATGGATACAGGTTTTAAACAGTGGGAATAAATATTAATTTAAAATCCATTTTAGCTCAAAATTTTAATTAAGGCCTTTTGGTTTTGAGATGTAAAGTGGTCAAAATTGACTGGAAAGGACTGGAAATTAATGTTATTGATGTGATTTTAGCTATTTTTATAAATTTTTTGAAAAAAAAAGTACAGATCCAAAATCAACAAATGTGAAGGCAGTTTTGGCAAAACCTAAACCAAAACATAAAGTTAATACAAATTTAAAACCAAAACACAGTGGTGGCTGTACTTCAATAACTCTCTGACAGGCTGACATATTTGTAAATGCTAGTTATTGAATAATGTGCACATTTGCAAAATAAATTATGTTTTGGTCACTTACTTTAGTTAAAAAAATATAAGATCCGTTGCAAGTTCAAATGTTTTGAACCTAGAACTTTATACCGTATATGTATACTAAATATCACAGTGTGTGGAAAAAAAGTATTGAAAATCAATAGTATGACCTATATCTTATTCCTGCTATCACAGATCATTTACAATGAGACATGTCATAGCTACCATTTAAGTAGAGTTCGTAGAACATCCACTAAACTTTTGACAATGACTGTGCAGCGTTTTACTTTAGCAGATGGAAATGAATTTTGACTTGGCACTTTTGTAGGGGTCCTATGTAGTAAATACAATAAGAGAGCTTGGAGTTTAAGCATTTGATCAACTGGGGTCTGGAATTGAGGAAAAGAATGTGTAAATATTTGAACAAAACAGCAAATGTTTTAGTTGATGACAATGAACATAGTAACTAAAGATGATGTTGTTGGACACAATTAATTTCATTTGGAGTGTACAGTATGTCTGTTTATTTAACATGTGTATTGCAATAAGAAAAACCTGTCTAAAATTGAACAGTGTCTTACTTAGGAATGGTGACATGGTAATTATAATTGAAGTCTTAATTAAGTACAGTAAAAATTCTTTAATTGAAGAACAAAAATTGTATTTATTTTATTAAAATGATTATTTAAATTTAAAATCCTTGTCTTTGTGTAACACATTTATAAATGTATTTGTTCTTTTGTGCTTCCAATTAGTGGTAGTGCCTTCCTTAAAGATTTGTGATTAATTGGATTATTAGCCAAGCTTATATTATTTACCGTAAGTGTAGAGCAAATACTAGAAATAAGAACATTAACATCTGGGACAGTGGAATATTTGTAGTTATACAGGCATAGTACTTCTGTAAGGTTGCACTATTTGGTTTTAATACCTACTACATTCAAGGTGGTTGTTAAAGATATGGAGAGAGGTATCTGTACAGCTATACCAACAGAAAAATATGACACGTTAATAGTATGAGAATATTGGGTTTAGTATAAAATACCTACAATCAAAATCCCAATGGTCATAATACCATCAACAATTGACCGATGGTCAAAATCCCGACAAGGTCAAAATACCGACATTTAAAATACCATCAAGGTCAAACCACAACATATAAAATGATGACCGGTCAAAAAGTCGACACAAGTTTTTAATAGTTTTATTGGTGTGTATGTTGGCGTAGGTCGACATGGACACCGTATAAGTGTACCGAGTACCCTCGCATGGCTCGCTCACTCACCATGCTTCAGGCATGGTGCCTTGCTGCACTCAGCACGCTATTATATTCCCCCTCCAGGTCCACTGGGATGGTAAAATATGAACAAGTCAGTTTCAATGAAAAACTCATGTCGACTTTTTGACCTGTCAATATTTTAAATGTCTGTATTTTGACCTTGTTGGTATTATAAATATCGGTGTTTTGACAGTCGGGATTTTGATTGTAGGTAAATTGAAGTTCAATTGAAACAATGTTAACTGTAACAACAATAAATTAATAGTATGTAAAGCATGTAGCAGCTGTTTTCATGAAAAATTATGGGAACAGCTATATAAGAAGCTCTGAAAAACATTGTTTTTTTGAAACTCACCTACCATGGCTAACACCATCTTAGATGGTGTTTATCTGCTGTTCCCTATAGAGTATGCTTGGCCAGAGCAGGACTTTGCGATCCTTTTCCAGTAGGTTGGAGTGGCTTTGATGACCATAACTAGTTTTTTGCATTATGCATGTGAAGCCTGATGGCCATGCATCGACAGTTTTGTGGCTCAGTCCAAACCCAGAGGTAAAGTTATTGCATAATTTATAATTTATTTATAATTGTGATAACAAGAAAGTGGATTTAAAATAATGTAGAAAATTATTATGGCTGGTGCCAATAAGAAAACATTGGTGGATGAGATTTTTGGAAGTTTGGGATGGTTCTTGGCTACAGCCAAGGAGGAGAGTCCTGCCACATGTGCTCCTGTCTATATAATGGCCAAAATGTCTGGTATTCTGTTTTTGGGCTTGAAAAGAAAAATCCAAGGTATGGCCAAAAAGTATGCCAAGAACCTTGATTTTGCTCAATGAGAAATTTCAGAATTTATTAGTTATTCTGATTAGCAGTGCTTGGTAGTGTGCAATGTCATTATATTTTCTCTTTATTTGTTGAACTACAAGTTTCAGCATGATGCCACCTCTCATTATATTTATAATTAGGGTGTGCAGTCCAAGGTCACTCTCCCCCCATGGACTGAAATATTGCTATATATTTATCAAGGTTGCTCCCTTATATACAGTATGTTGAGGTGAGTAAACACTTTTCTATTGCTTGAACAGGCAGTACTCATTTTCTTATATTTATATGTACATCTTTTATGGTTAACAACATTTATTGAGAACATTAAGAGTAGAAAGTGGTGTCAAGGAAAAAGGTCAATATATAGTCATGTAATATAAAAGGCTCTGCAGTCACAGTAGACCAGGCCATGTCAACCTGTGGCTCTCCAGCTGGTATATATTCCAGCATGCCCTGCCACATTTTTAGCATTCCCTAATAGCAAAACTATGTCAGGGCATGCCGGAACTTGTAGTTTCACAACAGCTGGAGAGCCCCTGGTTGGCCAGGCCTGCAGTAGTAATAAGTAAAATTGGGTGTAATCATCCAACCGCATATAATCAGGTTAAAGAGGCTCTGCAACCACAGTAGCCTGTTTGTCAAATGGGGAGTAATCAACCAGTCCCTATCCTTAAGATGACAAAAAGGGGTGCAATCATCCAGCCCTAAGGTGCAAGACTAGAAGGCGACATCTCCTCCATATGCACACCAATAAGGTGATAACTATCTGGTGAGATGGTTTCGTTGGCCTCTGGAATGGAGGCTAACAGCTGACATGCCACCATTAAGGAGAGTGTACCTGCTGTGCACAACAAATAATTTGATCTGCAAGACTCCTTTCCCAGGACACTGTAAATAAAAAATAAAAAATGTGAGGGAGGGTCGCCAGCAAACAGAGGCCTGAGTGCCTGCACATCACACACATATAGACTCCAAAGGCCCAGCTCCAACTCCCCCTGACTGACCTCATTGGCTAGCCAAACTAGTCATAACAAAGAGTTTTATTCTAGCCTACAGACCTAGGCTCTTCTTCAGTGTTTAACCCTTGTTCAATCTGATTGTACTTCTCCCTGCCTTCTTATTACTTATGGCACTAATAATAATGCTAATAATAATGATCTAGTGAAAAAGGGTATATGCTGTACTGTTATTATTCTGCTTGTGTGTATTGAGCAGCATCATCTGTCCAATCAGTTATAATTATGCATCGTATGCTATTTACTATAATCAGCTAAATGCTAGGCTAGAGTTTTATTTGGGGAGACAGTAGAAAATTGCAAGAAGGGTATCAGTGGGCATATAATCTGTATTTTTAACATGTATATTAATTGTGGCCATTAAAATATGTAACTATCTTCTTAATGTGCTCAGTAAAGTTTTGTATAAAACAGGATTTTGGTACTTACCAATAAATCCCTTTCTCTGATTCCACAGGGGACAGTAGAGTGCTCTTTACAAGGGGGGATATAGGAGGTTGCAACCGGGATCTGGCACTTTCAATTTCTAGAAGTGTGACTAGCTCCTCCCCTTCTATGTCCCCCCTCTGTTCTAAGTAAACTGTGCCCGAGTAGAGCTATAAGAAACATACTTCAAAGGAGGAGGTTAAACAAATACACACCATAACGTTACACAAGAAACTTGTAAAAAACTTAGGATAATAACTAGTAACAAGAAAAAAGGAACACAGTCAGAAATATGTAATGACATACAACCATGACAGGAAGAAACAGCGCCGAGTGGGCATCCAGTGTCCCCTGTGCAATCGGAGAAAGGGATTTATCGGTATGTACTGTACCAAAATCCTGTTTTCTCCTTCATGCACTAGGGGACACTGGAGTGCTCTTTACAGTGGGGATGTCCCAGAGCTCCCATCATGGACGAGAGAGTGAAAAGAACCTTGCAAAACAGCACGGCCATACTTCGAGGCAGTGGCCGCAAAAGTATTGAACCTGTAGAACTGGACAAAAGTATGTCAGCATGGCCAAGTGGATGCCTGACCAAGTTTGGACATAAAAACTCTGATGGAAGCCACCCATGAAGGACCCACAGAGTGTACAGAAATGGAAACTGGAGGTTTCTAAGTAGCCGCTACATAGGACTGCCTGATGGTCAGACGGATCCAGCGGGCCAGGGTCTGTGTAGAAGCTGGCCATTCTGGACGAGCAGCATCATACAGGATGAACAAGGAATCATATTTCCGGATAGAAGGAGTCCTGTTCATGTAGATCTTGAGTGCCCTGATGACGTCTAGGGATCTTGCCATCAGAGAATCCGCTGGGATAGCCGGCACCACAATTGGCTTGTTAATGTGGAAAGCCGAGACCACCTTAGGAAGGAAAGGCATTGTCACACAAAGCTCTGCCCTTTCCTCGTGGAACACCAGGTAAGGAAGATGGCAGGACATAGCTCCAAACTCCAATACCCTTCTGGCTGAAGCTAAGGCAAGGAGAATTACCACCTTTCAAGTAAATACTTCATCTCCACTATCTCCAAAGGCTCGAACAAAGGAGATTGTACGAAGGAGAGAACCAGGTCCAAGTCCCATGCAGGCTTGGGATGTACAAAGGGTGTTTGTAGTCTGATAACCCCCTGGAAAAATGTGTGTACCTCTGGAAGTAAAACCATCCGCTTCTGGAAGAAAATGGAAGTGCACATACCTGCACATACCTTAACTTTCAAAGATCTGAGATGCAGGCCCACATAAAAGCCCTTTATGAAGGAAAAGTAAGACTTTAGCCAACTGGAAAACTGTAGGAGGAGCCCCGTGCCATTCACACCAGGCCACATAGGCCTTCCGGATATGGTTGTAATGTCTAGAAGTGACTTCCTTCTGGGCTTGAAGCATGGAAGGGATCACCACTGGAGGAATAGCCTTCTGTCTTAAGATGGCCTTTTCAATAGCCACACCATTACTTTATAGTCATGTTAATGTACCCTGCACAGAACCTGAAAAGCTGAGCACAACAGACAGCAGTAGCGGGCAGGATATTTTCTGCTGTTTAAAGATCTAATCTCAGAGATGTTGATTCATGTGTCTGCGCAGCGTTTGCAGTGAAAGTGTCTGTGATTTTTCTACACACATTTTTCAGCCTAATATAACTGAGATAACTAATAAGAGTAACGTTTCATGCTGTTCTCACAGGCAGTGGGCACGGGCAACATTTGTATCATTTGTTTACATTCTTCAGTCCGCAATGACTGGGATAATTGACAAAAGCAACAGTGTTTCCTGCTGTACTCACAGAAAGTAGGCATTGGTAACAATTGTATCATTTCAACTCTGAGGATTCTGAGACAGGCTACCTTAGCAAGCCCAGACACGTTGATTATTTAAAAACAGATGGTGGCAGCGGGCTTTATATTGGATTTTATTTAATTATTATTTTTAGTATATGACTATGATGATGATTGTAATAACTCTGTTATATGCATTATCTTAAAAAACATTAACAACATATGCACTGGTGAAACTCCTTAAGAGGTTTTGAATAAGCTTTGGAATGATATATTGTTAATAACAAGTTACAAACTCTGTTATTGAGGACCCAATCTTACTTATACTGATTGCAGTGTACACGTTGTGTTTACGATTAAAGTGACTGCATTTTTTCCATACATGTCACGCAGTCCGATGCATTAACGCTGTTTTAGCATTGTTGAGTTTAACAATCCAGACAAAGTTGACCATTATCTAAAACAATAGTGCTTCATGCGGTATTCACAGATAGCAGGCGCCGGTAACATCTATATCACCAGAATCTTCTGAGGACTTTAGAACATGGCAATCCAGCCAATTTGGACATATTGAGTGTAATAAATAGAGGGTGGTAGTGTGCTTTATACAATTTTTCATAAGCACTGAGGAAAATTACATCATATTTACTGAGAAATTAATAAGACAATAAAGCCGTGTGACTCTTGAAAATATTTATAATATTTTTTTTTATTTTTTTTATTAGAATTTAATAACACAATCACACTTAATAATAATATTCACCATAAAGACAGCTATATGTCTAATAAATTTTGGGGGACTTGATAAAGATATTTATTCTACACATGAGTATATGTGTATGATAATTGTAAATAAATTCACCCCCCCTTTATTTTAAAGAAAATATTAAAAGTTACGTTTTAAATTATTAACCATATCAATACAATATAGATTAATTTTAAAGAGTGCTCCAAAAAGGCAATCCCTTTCTTTCTCCGGAAACTGCCGGTCTTTTGTCTGTTTATAAGGCAATAGCCACACCATCAAACATAGTCACCTTAAATCCGAATAGATGAAAGGACCCTGCTGTATGAGATCCTCTCACAGTGGTAGAGGCCATGGGTCATCTATCAGCAGAAAGCATAGGCTGGAGTACCAGGCTTTGCAAGATCAGTCCAGAGCTATCAGTAGCACCATGGCATCTTCTCTCTTTATGCACTGCAGTAGATATACAGTAGCAATAGAGGAAATGGTGGAAACAGACAAATTGGAATTGCCAAGGTGTCAAAGGTATCCACTGCCATTGCCGATGGGTCTCCCATCTGAGAGCAGTATAGCGGCAGCTGCTGATTGTGCAGAGATGCCATGAGCTCAATCTGTGGAAGACCCCACCGATGGATGAGCTGTTGGAATACCTGGGGATGGAGAGCCCACTCCCCATGTTGAACATCCTGGTGGCTGAGATAACTGGCCTCCCAATTTTCTATGGCTGGAATGAAGATCGCCAACATGGCCTGTGCATATTTCTCTGCCCAGAGCAGAATGCGGCTTAGCTCTTTCATTGCTGTGTGGCTGCAAGTGCCACCCTGTTGGTTGATGTACACCGAAGCAGATGATCTGCCTGTTGCAGAGCGTAGAATACTGCCCTTATTTTGTGAATGTTTATGGCCAGTGGAGATTCTTTGGTCACTGCCCCCCATCCTCGCAGACTTGTGTCTGTGGTGAGGAGAGTCCCACTCCTAAATTCCAAACCTACTGCCTTCCAACAGGTGTGTTGATTTCAGCCACCAGAGAAGCGAGATTCGAGCCTTCAGTGATAGAGTCACCTTTTGATGGAGAAACAGATGTGATCCGGACCACTGACTTAGCAGACACAGCTAAAGAGGCCTTGAATAAAAATAGCCGTACAGAATGGCCTCCAAGACTGCCACCATCTTTCCAACAAGAAGTATACAAAGGTGTACAGATACAGCACACACTGAAAAGACTGGCTTGTAGGGGGGTTGTTGAAGGTTAGAAGCTAATCACACTTCTAGAAATCTAAAGTGCCAGCTCCTTGTTGCAACCTCCTATATCCCCACTGTAAAGAGCACTCCAGTGTCCCCTAGTGGATGAAGGAGAAATACAATTTTACATTTCCATTTCATTAATTCACTTTTTTTTATTTTCACTGCACAGTGATTCTAGGCTCTATTAAATTTTAAAAGCTATGCACAAAGGAAATATCAAGGTTGTGGTGAGATGGGCTAAAAAGACAAAAAAATCCACAGTACATTAAGACATATTGGTTCCATTTCTTCATAGCCTTGCTTTACATAGGATTGGTACACTGTCTTTGCACTAATGGTAACTACAAACCAGATTGAATTTCTAAATTGAATTAGCAATTTATCAAAGCAGTTGCTAGAGAGGGAAAGATAATCTAGATTTAAAATATACGCAAAAAAACCCAGCACGTTGCAAACAGCTATTCTGTTTGTATATTAAGGGAAAGAGTCTCAATTGCAAATATAGGATACCATAAGCCAGTCCCCACATTAAAGAGCTACCTCTAAACAATGAAAGTACCTATATTAGGTCATATATTCATGGATTTTTAATTGATTGCCAAATAATGAGTAAGTATACTCGGACAAGAACTAGCACTTCCTGTCCCCTACTGATCAATTGCATGCATAACCAACACTACGGTACATGTTTAAAGCAGGTACTAAAAAGGGCTTGATTATAATACAATCCCTTTGTAGCATCAGATTTAAACCTACAGGTATACTGTACATTGATTAACTTCCACTCCGGCGTTGTTATTTGTGATGCATGCACATATGTACAGTATGGAATCAGTAGCAGACAGTGAGAGTCAGGGTTGGACTAGCCCACCGGGGTCAACCCCGGTGGGCCCCACTGCATGTCTACCCACCTCCTCCTCTAGGAATCAGTTTACAGACTCTGCAGTTCAATTATACATTATACTACATGTACTAGCAGTGTTTACTAAATATATTTATTGAGTCCAAAACCAATGGTTAGCCAAACCTCTGTGGTGGTCTAGAGAGTGACCACACTCCTACACATGAGCCCCTATCACTGCATTCCCTCAGTGGGCTCTTCATGACCCAGTCTGACACTGGTGAGGGATAGTGCTGCTATTGCTATTTTGGAATCTTAAGGGATATATTGGGGTAAATTAGCTCTAAATCTATTAACACATAAATATGTTATATACTACTATATAGTAACTGTCATTGTTTAGAATTAGGTCCACTCTGTCTTCAGCATACTTCCCAAAATTTTGTACTGTAGTTCAAATTCAGGACTCTTTGATTGCCGAAGGCTTGGCCTCATGGGAAGTGGGTGTGGTCTTGTGGTAAACCCCCATGAGTCTTCATATCTGTGTACTAGTCTATTTATACCTATTAACTAGGGTGCATATTTGGCCAGAAGGGTCATATAAGCAATATTTGAACATGTACACTCTTAACTGATAATGAAATAGCTAATGAAAATATATTTTCAGGGTTTTATGAGTCATTTCTGTATTATAAAAGAAGCATGTGAATGCCTCCTATTTAAATAATTATTTTACTCTAAATGGATCACTGCACCTGTCCAACAATAGTCAGTGACTGTTGCATCACAAACAGTATAAATAACTTTAAAACCAAAACATTTCCATGTCAAGGCATAATCTATTAACTGTCTGTTAGTAATGTTTAAAATAATCAAGAGGGCACATTGTAAATCAATTCACACATTTTTTTAATTACAATATTTGCATTTTATAAGAAAATTAGTGAGTCTATATTTTTTTAAGAAAACTAATTGTGTTATTTACTTACATAGATACTCCAAAGAGTGTTAATTTGCTTATCTGCACTTGCTATTTTTAAATTATATCACATATACATTTTTACATGTAGTAATTTAGTTTTATTTCTCTGATGCTCCTCAGAGGCTCTTCCTTAATTATTCTAACAGTGTCAAGCCAAGGAGATGAGATCTATAAGACAAAGCGTAAGATGGGAATTGCATTTGTGCAACATCTGCAGCTAAGTACATATTCCGTGTACTAGGTATTTTAGAATTACATGTTCCTGATCAATGTCACCAAAGGGAGACGTGAAGACTAGCTTTGGCAGCTAAACATGAAATATGGGATTAACTGTTTTCTAAATTAGTTCTCAGTGTCCCAGGCATCTGATTAGGTAAATAATGCTATTCCCACATGAAAAAGGAAAAGTGTAGAACAATGTTCATTGTTATAGTGGGAGTCGTCATCAACATTTACATAACCCCTAAAGTTAATATAATTAATATAATTTAATATTGAGACATGTCTCATATGTCAGACAAATATTTTTAGATGTAGTCTGCATTTAAGTTATGTTTGACTTTCAATAAAAAAAGTCACGTCAGTGCCCTTTTCTATGTAAAGTAAATATTTTCAAGTAATACAGATTTACCAACCATCCTCAGTTGCCAGGGACTATATATGGGTTCAATGATTTGCCCCAAGGTCATTTTTTTTTTACTTGCATTGTATTTTTTTTCAACATTTATGAACCATACGAAAACATTCCTCATTTTCTACATCGTAAATGCTATTCATACCATATTATCTTAACCTTTGGGCTTTGTAAATCATATTTAAAATGCAAAAAGTACTTTATAATTAAAACATATAAAACATGACTTGATGGGGAGTGTACTTTTGCAACGTCATTCAAGACAGTACTGCTGGAATAGAGGTAACTACCCACCAACAAGGTGTCCTTAGAAACTATTCCAAAACATTGGTAACTATGATAATTAGAAAGGAGCACAGACCCCTGTGTTTTGGTTTTGGCAAAATTACCTTCAATTATTTTGGTTTTGGTTTTAGATTTCTTTAAAAATAATAAAAACAGGTAAAATTATGTAACATGAACATGCTTTGTTCTTACAGTAAAAATAGCATCAATTACATTAATTTCTAGTCATTTCCAGTCAATTTTGAAAACCTCAGAGCTTACAATATTGTTTTCACCAATATTAGCCAAAGGATGCACCCAGTTGACTGGCTAAACAAAGCGACCGAGCTGCATAACAAACACATGGCAGTTTAAAGGAATATATCACATCTGTGAATCATAGTGGCACAGCAGTGGCAGGCAGGATGGTAGTTTAATAAATTATATGATCCTATAGAAGGATTTTATTAATCAAGCACAAATAGACTAATATTAGCAGTTTGTTAAAACATATACAGGTTGAGTATCCTATATCCAAATATTCCGAAATACGGAATATTCCGAAATACGGACTTTTTTGAGTGAGAGTGAGATAGTGAAACCTTTGTGTTTTGATGGCTCAATGTACACAACCTGAATTGTGTGAATGTACACACACTTTGTTTAATGCACAAAGTTAAAGAACAATATTGGCTAAAATTACCTTCAGGCTGTGTGTATTAGGTGTATATGTAACATAAATGCATTCTGTGCTTATATTTAGGTCCCATCACCATGATATCTCATTATAGTATGCAATTATTCCAAAATACGGAAAAATCCCATATCCAAAATACCTCTGGTCCCAAGCATTTTGGATAAGGGATACTCAACCTGTAATATATTACCAACAAACTTCTCCAAGCAGAAAGTTACAGTCCTCAGGCCAGTAGATGTCGTTGATGCTGAATTAATGCACCATCAAACTTACTCCAAAAAAGCAAATCACAGTCCTGAGGCCAGTAGAGGTGATTGGAGATGGAGTATTTAGTGGAAGGTAAAGCATTGATTACTATTAGAAAAAGTAAATAACAAACATGGAACATCTTATTAAAAACCAAACTTCCAGATGTGAGTTTTTAATTGCAAACGGAATTGAAACAGCAAATCATAGGCCTCAAGCCAGTAGAGGTGATTTCTGCCGGAGTAAAGTCTAGTAGAAAAGTAGATCACCATCAAACATACTCCAATCAGCAAATCACAGGCCCATGACCAGTACAGGTAATTGAACGAGGAGTACTTAGTGACAGCTAAAGCATTGGTTACTATAATATAGGACTATTACAGTACCTATTATCTCACTGAATTTATCTGGGGGTCAAGCTTTCAACTTTGTGGCTCCGACTCTATGGAACGCTTTTCCCTGCACAGTCTGAGAAGCCTCCACTCTAGAATTCTTCAAAAACAGACTCAAGACTTACGTATTGACTCAAGCATTTCATTACATTTTACTGCTTCTTTTGTATTGTGTGCTGTAAAGACAAATGTAAAGCACCTTGAGTCCTATTAGGAGAAAAGTGCTATATAATTAACATTATCATCATCATTATTATTATTATTATTATTATTATTATTATTAGTAGTAGTAGTAGTAGTATTATTATTATTATTATTATTATTATTATTATATGGGAAATATAAAACAAACTTTTAAAAACCAAGCTTACATATGTGAGTTTTCAAATACAAACTTCTCCAACCAGCAAATAACAGGCTTTAAGACAATACAAGTAATGGAGATGGATTAACCGAATAGTAGTCTTTACAAAATACAGCCCATAATGAAAAGTGGTGCACAATTGAATTGTTCTTGGGCCCTCCCATCCAGACTTATGTTATATAAAAAAGGACAGACACAGCAAGCAAGCAAGCAGTCAGCAAGCTTTTTGGTTTATCTCTATTGCAGTACAGATTGTAAAAGAAGTCGTCATGCTTATGTTGGCTCTGAATCCATAGGATTTAAACCAGCAGATTCACATCTATAAAATAGTTTGCTGGGACCTAAGTGCAACCATGGGGATCCACTTAACCAAGTTGTGATCAAATTGGCTCCATACATTCTGGTAAAATAACTCCTTATCAGGCTATAGCACAGCTATATGGTATCTATAATAAGACATATTAATAATTACACAGGTCTTTGATGAAAAAGATTTTTTAACAAATTTCTGGGATATGTATAGATTTTTGGCTTCTGAACATGAAAATGACTCCCGATTTTGCATATCACATTTTGTTTTTCTGCAAAATGTGTATTTATGTATGTAATTTTTTTTTTCATATTCATTAAAGTAATAAATGTATTCTGCCTACATTTATTCTAAAACATTGTCTTAAATTAATTCAGTCGGTAGTATAGAACATTGTAATTCAGCACTTGTCATACAATTTCACCCCGCCCAGTGCCAGATTAAGGTCCACATTGGCCCGGAGCAGAAATTTACAAAGGGCCGAAACCCCATACCAGGGCCGGAACTAGGATTTTCGTCACCAGGTATGGGGTTTACAAAAGAAATAAATAAAAAATACATAAATAAAAAAATAAATAAAAATAAAACATAATGATAAATAAAATTAAAAAAATTCTGCCACACGTTATATCACATGGTAGAGCCCCTTATTCATAGTATGCCACACAGCAGTAATGCCCTCAATAGCACATTATACCACACATGAATTAAAGATGATCGCTGACCAGAAGTTTTATGTGGAATGCAAGCTACATTCCTGTAAGATGGCCGCTGTGTGGAACGCAACCGAAGTCAGCGGTGGAACGCAGACGTCACTTCCGGTTGATGAATCCAGAAGTGGACGGGTGGTGTGTGGAATGCAACCATAAATCAGTAGTGGAATGCAAACGTCACTTCTGGTTGTTGAATCTGGAAGTCGATGGTCGGCTTTTTTGAATCAATTTGTCCCAATTTGTTCTATTTAAGAGGGGTATTAGGTCAGGAGGGATCCATGTTATCCAAGCTTGATAAAGGAGACTATCTCCGAAATGCGTCGTTTGGATGACATGGATATTTTATATCTGGATTTTTGCTGCTGAAAACCATTTTCTCTCTTCCAAAGAACAAGCCTGTATGGTGGTGCTGTGTTGCTTGACTGGGACCATTATTGTTTCACTAAGCAATTGCCCTCCGCAATTCCATTGGAGGGTGAAAGATTTATATCTGGGATTAGTGCAATTATATCCAGTCTTTTGTTAACATTTCTGCTGTATATTGTGGATTAAAAGTGTGTTTTTTATCCTGAAATTCCTATCCAGTATTTTAAATATACATCTTTGTTATAAAGGCGCCTGTTTGCACATATATTTTTTAATGTATTGTACAAACACACAGTACACACTACACACACACACTACACACCACTCATACAGTACAGTATACACACTAATTGATGCTACTCATAAAGTAGCCATCATAGAACTTTCAGCATGTACTTCGTTCAAACAAGTGATTTCATAATTTTTAGGCAATGTCATGGATCCAAACTACAAACAAATTGTCATGGAAATGCTTAATAGTTACGGAAACCTTGGCTGCAATATTAGTTAAAGCTACATTTTTTGAATTTCCCATATTGAGCATTTCCCAAATAATCTCAGTGACTACAGTGAAGAATAGGGTAACCGGTTCCACCAAGACATTAAAGTTGTAGAAAGAAGATACCTGGGTCACTGGGACGTCAGCATGATGGCTGACTATTGCTGGATGATACAGAGAGACGACACATAAAAAACTTGCAAGCGAAAAGCAACAAAACGAAGTTTGAAGACAAAAAACAAGGTATTAACAATTTTTTCAATAATTATGGTTATGTTTCTAATTTTGTTTGATTTTATTGTTGATTATTATGTCAGTAAGACAAAAACACAGTGATATCATTTACACTTCTTCGTATTTCACAATAAAAATGTCAAGAACAATTAAACTTCTTGTTTTTTCATAAAAATGTATGTAACCCCCTTATAGGTAAAAGTGATGTGCTAATTTATTTTATATACTATTTCTTGATGTACACAGGAGTATAATTAAGAAAATTAAAGTATTATTAAAAAAGTTTTCAATACCTTAAATTTCAAAAACCTGTGTTATTATTAAAATTAACAGAGGTCAATTTAATGCTAGACATAAAACCAGGTTTTATGTACATCCACATAATGCTATATTAACACAATTTTATTGTTTCTATGCATATTGACCAAGGATACAATATTTTTGTGTATTTTTTATTCTTTGATTAGTTTGCAATTGATTGCTTCTGTTCTCTCTCTCTCTATATATATATACACACACACACACACACACACACACACACACACACACACACACGAATTAAAAATGAAATAATATTGTGCTTTGAGGTTTTTTCAGCCATGCCAAATATATTTTTATGAGCACAGCAATAATAAGATATTATTCTTTTAAAAAGGACATGCCTAGTTGAACAAACTAAGCACTTCAGCAACAGGCACTGCCAAAAAAAATTGTCTGAAGTGCTTGGTTTGTATGGGTCCCCACAAAAGCAAATATTTTTGTGGTTTGGCTAAAATGAGCTACCAATGGGCTTAAGGCTAACAGTGTTAATAATCCTCAGCATTGAATATGTCATATCTGTTGTTAATATCATCACACTGTTGTTAATATCATCACACAATATAAGCTTAGCCTCACAGGAATCTACCAATACATTCATTGTTTGTAATAAATGGTAAAGGTATACCTCTTAGAATTTGTAGCTTCCTACTCCAATTGCTAACAAGGTTTCTGGTTGTGCAAACACTCTTTTCAAGTATTAAATGGAGGGTGTGTAGCTTAAGTACACCAAAGTTAGTTTGTACAAGGTGCTCCAAATTACCTTTTTTTCTTAACAGTATTCAAAGGGAATTGTGACTCTAATTTGTACATTATCATTAAAGTAATTCCTCACCATTCTATTGAGGACTGAGTCATGGTAGAGGTGTCGTCATTTCTATTAAGCCTTGACAGATTTCATAATGCTTCACTCTCATACACTTAATTGATTCATATTCATCAGTGAGTCTCTTGGCCCATTTATTCCTGGAAGTAATACTTGCAGGAGAAAATTAAGCAGGAGATGTGTGATGTGCCACTTGAGCTGACAACTTGCTTGCAAGGAGCTCTTTGCATCTCTTTAGATCTGTTTCAGATGAATAGAAAGACATTGCACAGAACTTTAACCTAAAAGCAAGCATGGTTGCAAAGCCTTTGGTCCTGGTGTAACAAATAAAGAACTGAATGTCCAACATACTTAGTGTAAGTACTTAGTTTCATCTCCTTTAGATTCTCTAGTTGCTTTTCCAGTTGTTTAATTAAAGGTATGACTTGACTCAGGATGAAAGTGTCTGAACTCACTTCATAGGTTAAAATGTCAAATGTTTTCAATAACTTGTGTAAATCCGAGAGTTTCCTTTAGTGTGCTGCTGTAAGGTAACATGTTCCTTCTTTCCCTATCTCATGCTCTGATATGTATGTTTGGATGGCTTGTTGCTGTTCCTCCAGTCACAGAAGAATTCCACCTGGTTAATACCTCTTCAATTGGTAACTTGGCAAAATTAACTTTTTTTGAAGCTGCTGCAATGTTCAACATGTGATTGAAGAATGTGGAAAATACTCAGAAATTTAGCAGGCTGTAGCCAGCTTCTCTTGCATGGACCTGTCCATTTTTAAGAAATTCTACTTTATTGTGTGCACAAATCATGGCATGTGCTAAAAGTAACCCAACCATAATGCTCAGACAATTTTACTTTCATGATCAGAAATGACAAATCCTGAGTAGAGTCTTAGCAGGGTAAGCCATTTTGCTATTACATCTCTAAGTTTTTCCAACAGATTGACACAGGATGCTTTTTAGTGGAGTCAGTAACATCAAGGTCAACACCCTTCCCCCAAAAAAAAATCCTGGGCAAACTTCTTAGTGAAGCCAGTGAACATCAAGGTCAACACCTTCCCCTCCCCATTCCAAAAAAAAAAAAAAAATCACGTGCAAAAATCCTGACCAAAAAGGCTTGGCATAGTAAAGGAGTTTGACCACCAGGCAACTGTGTAGAAAGAAGGACCTGCAATGGGGATAAAGGAGATCCCATCTGCTCACCAAGGAACCCTGTCAGAGTACAAAGTGCAATCCAAGGCCTTTTAGCCTCCAATATAAAAAGGGAATGTTGAAAAAAGTGCGTATTTAGACTCGATAACCATCTTAAACTAATAGATATGACCCATAACAGTAAACTTTTTTTTCCATACTGTACATTCATTTTTTATTTTAAATGACTCATAATGGGCAGCACATTACAATACACAAGATCAGACAATTTAGGAGAGATGGAGATACCCAGATACTGAAAGGAGAAAAACTATTGTAAGTAGCAAGGAAAGATATTGTAGGAATGCAAAGAACCACAAAGAGTGAATATATGACAATTGGACCTATTAATCAAGAGACCTGAATTTAAATTAAAATCTTCAATAACCCAAATTAGATAATCCAATGATTTGCAAGCATCACCCAAGAACAACAGCATATTATCCACATATAGGGCTTTGGTGTCAACAACAGTACCCGCCCAAAGACCCAGTATACAAGGATACATATGGATAAGACACACCAGAGGTTCAATAGCTAATTCAAACAACACTGGGGAGAGAGGGTAGCCTTGGCAAGTACCACATCTTAACTTAAAAGGGGAGGTAATATAACCGTTGACAGACACCTGGGCAGCAATAAAGGAGATGGACCCAAGCAATAAAATGGGGGCAAAAACAAACCTTGCATGGACTTTTCAAAGATATTCCTATTCAACAGAATCAAGAGCTTTGGCAGCATCAAGGGAGACCATCACTGATTCCGGGACATCTGAATGTGACATTTGCATATGGTAAAAGAGACGTCAAAGAATTTGAGTAAAAGAATTATCTGGCATAAAGCCATTTTGATTGGGATGTACTAAATTAAAAATCATAGAATTAAGATGGCTTAATTTCTCCAAAAATCTTTGCATCAGTAGTAAGTAGGAAAATACAGTAGGACTATAAGACTCTGGGTAAAGGAGATTCTTGTCAGGCTTTGGTAACACTACAATTAGGACCTCTGACATAAAATGAGGAAGGACGCCAGCATTCAAAAGAAAATTGTAAGTTTTGTGGAGACAAGGCTAAAGAAACATTTTAATTTTTGATTGACCTCTACAGGTATCTTGTCAACCCCAGGGGCCTTAGAATGCATGAAAGAGGAGCTGGCATTTTCTAGCTCCTCCTCTGTAAAAGGGGCATCTAAATATTCTACAGCCTCATCTGCCAAATAAGCTAAACAAACAGAATCCAAATAGGTAAAAGTTGAGAAGGAGAAAAAGACACATTCGTTGCATAGAGAAATGAATATTATCACAAAAAAAATGCAGCAATACTCCTCATGGAGGAGTTCAAAACCTGATATGAGTCCAAAATAGCTAAAACCACTCTAGAAGCATCATCCTTTTTCACCAGTAAGGCTGGGCACAAAGTATCATTTCCCAGGCCAAATTATCCTTGAAGACAACGGGAAGTTGCAATTTTTACACATAGCGGAGAGTGATCGGAAGCACCTCTAGACAATCAATTGTGGAAATCTTAGTGGCCAAGATTGGAGAGAGAAAAAACACGTTTATAAGGGAGAATCTGAGATGAGTGGAAGACTGACTGGAGAAACGAAATGCTACATGATAGCTGACTCATCAGACATTCATCCAGCCTAACTCAGGAATCAAGTTAGAAAAGGGAGTGGGAGACTGGTAAATTAAAGAAAGGTAATCTCTCCAACGGTCCACTGAGTTATCTATCTCATTATTAAAATCACCCTGGTATATAATCAGGGTGTAGGGAGAAAGTGTAACTAAAGTGACAGTTATCATTAAAACATCATTAGAGTAGAGAGGAGAAATATAAACCTCCAGTATATGAACAAGCAAATAATTAATAAATGCTATAAGCAAAACATAGCTGCCTAAAGGGTCAATTTGAACAGAGTCAAGTCTAAAATTAAGGCATTTAAAAACCAGGATAGAAACGCCTCTAGAGTTGGAAGAGAAGGCAGATAAAACATCTACCCCACCCTTCATTTCTGCAAAGCTATAATACGGCTACCATAAAGATACAGCCGGGCTCCTGGAAACAAGCATCTTCAAAGCCATGTTTCTTGACCTGAAACAACACAAGTGCCCTTTAAACATTTTCATTAAGGCCTCAAAGTGAACAGATGGAGCTCCCCAAAATTATCACCTTAAGACATAACAAAAATTCAAACATGGATGGCAAGGAAACAAATGCAGGGTAAAAATCAACTGGAATAAAAGAAATAAAAGCAAAAGTACCACAGAAAAATGAAACCTAGTCTAACACAGTTAGCATAATCTCAGCAATAAGCAAATAACAACGACATGGAGAAAAATGTACAAACAAAGCACAACATAAAAAAAATAAAAAACTATCCCCAGCCCACAACACATCCCTCAAAACTAAGGTACACCTAGTCCCCAAAATACCAACCAAACTAAACTATCACCTAGACAAGCAAGTGACTGCTAACCAATCATGGCTGACGCAGCAGCTGCAGAACCAGACTCAACACCCACCATATGTGAATGCCTGTGTAAGGTGCTCAAATATACATATTGTGGATGATATGATTCACCATCAACTACTGCAGGGAGACATTATTCAAAAAAAATTTGTGCAAATGCAGGATTAAGGGGTAGATGTGACAGGCTGCAAGGAGCTGGAGGTGTGGGAGTTTGTGTTAAAATATCCATATTTTTAAAGCGCCTATCTTTTACAAGGCAAAACCAGGTTGGTTTTGCCTTGTAAATGATTGCAGCTTTAAAAATATGGGCATTCTCCAATAAACTCCCACCCCTCCAGCTTCTCGACGCCTTTTACATTTGCCCCCTAGTCTCATCCAATAGTATAAACTAGCTAATTTGACAACATCAAAGTTGTTTACAAAATTATAAATTTGACCTCCATGTCTGCAATAAACATAATTAAAGCAAGCAAAATCCTGTTTCTGATTTGTACACACTTCAACATGATGATTGACTGTTTTCATACATGATACTATGCTTGTGAACAAGGGCCCTCATTCCGAGTCGTTCGCTCGGTATTTTTCATCGCATCGCAGTGAAATTCCGCTTAGTGCGCATGCGCAATATTCGCACTGCGACTGCGCCAAGTATCTTTGCTATGAAGAAAGTATTTTTACTCACGGCTTTTTCATCGCTCCGGCGATCGTAATGTGATTGACAGGAAATGGGTGTTACTGGGCGGAAACGCGGCGTTTTATGGGTGTGTGGCTGAAAACGCTACCGTTTCCGGAAAAAACGCAGGAGTGGCCGGAGAAACGGGGGAGTGGTTGGGCGAACGCTGGGTGTGTTTGTGACGTCAAACCAGGAACGACAAGCAGTGAACTGATCGCACAGGCAGAGTAAGTCTGAAGCTACTCTAAAACTGCTAAGTAGTTTGTGATCGCAATATTGCGAATACATCGGTCGCAATTTTAAGATGCTAAGATACACTCCCAGTAGGCGGCGGCTTAGCGTGTGTAACTCTGCTAAATTCGCCTTGCGACCGATCAACTCGGAATGAGGGCCAAGATGTATACAAACCTTTAACAAACATACCACCTTTTCTCCCACACTAGCCTCTTGTCATTTATTTAGTTGAATGTTATCTGACTCACACTATAAAACAATATGCAAACGTTCTGTACTTGTTAGGTCAAGCATGGTCTAAAAGGTTTATTTTTAAACGTAGAATTGTTTTTGTTGCACTCTAGGTTACATCACTCCAAATATGTTTACCTGTATTAGGACTCAAGGTAAAACAGCACGTACTATTCTAGTAACCATGGATACTTTTGTTTACTCTGTTCAATGAATAGTTGGACAGCTTACTTTGTCCTCCGTGATCTCTGCTTAGTATATATCCACCAAAATTGAAAATAAAAATGTCAGGGACTTGATAAAGAAACGTGGAAATAAAATGTTGCGATTACTGTTTGATTGATAGTTAGAGAGAACATATAGAACATGTAGTTCCACAATAATAGGACAGAATAGAATAATAACACACATTTTAAAATACATCTCTTAGTAAAATATAAAGACAGCCCAAACCATTTAATCAAACTGCTAATCCAAAAGGAATTTTCTCATTAACCACTTAACTGACAATTTTTCCCCCAAAAAAATGCTCAGAAATTGTTGGGTTTTTTTATGAGTGAATTTGGTGAAGAACATGAATATAACCTTATCCAAAATGATTTTAGTTAAAAAAATAATAATAAATATATATTTTTTTATTTTTTAGTAAATATTTTTTTCCCAAACATCGGAACATCGATCGGGAACACAGCGACCATCATGACTTTAGTTTTTAGAGCCCGGACAGCTGCCAGATACATACAGGGGTAGCTTGGGGGCGATGATTTACACTTACCAGCAGTCCCTCTGACAGCAGCGGCGGAGGGAAGTTTCCCTTCCCTGTCACTGCAAACACTGTTTATCTGACTGGTCGCATCCTGTGCAACCAGGTCAGATAAAGCACTTGCAGGCATGGTCGCATCTGATGCGACCATGCCAGGCAAGTGGTTAAGCAGTCCAAATGGATTATTTATCCATCCAAAGGGAAAAAAATAAAAATCCATTGTACAAGAATACAAATGTGGCATATGGAGTTCAGTTGCTAAATGAGCTTTCACCTATCTGTCAATTACAAATGGTTTCCCCACACTGGCCACAGGTTGTTGGCTTAGCAGCAATGGCTGATCCAGGTCAATTCAAAGTAATTTTCAAAAAATTTGGGGAAGTAATTGATAATGATATACAGTATGTTTCATCTTGGCATCTATATAATAATAAGGTAAAACAGCACGTACTATTCTAGTAACCATGGATACTTTTGTTTACTCTGTTCAATGAATAGTTGGACAGCTTACTTTGTCCTCCGTGATCTCTGCTTAGTATATATCCACCAAAATTGAAAATAAAAATGTCAGGGACTTGATAAAGAAACGTGGAAATAAAATGTTGCGATTACTGTTTGATTGATAGTTAGAGAGAACATATAGAACATGTAGTTCCACAATAATAGGACAGAATAGAATAATAACACACATTTTAAAATACATCTCTTAGTAAAATATAAAGACAGCCCAAACCATTTAATCAAACTACTATTTCAAAAGGAATTTTCTCATTAACCACTTAACTGACAATTTTTCCCCCAAAAAAATGCTCAGAAATTGTTGGGTTTTTTTTATGAGTGAATTTGGTGAAGAACATGAATTTAACCTTATCCAAAATGATTTTAGTTAAAAAAATAATAATAAATATATATTTTTTTATTTTTTAGTAAATATTTTTTTCCCAAACATCGGAACATCGATCGGGAACACAGCGACCATCATGACTTTAGTTTTTAGAGCCCGGACAGCTGCCAGATACATACAGTGGTAGCTTGGGGGCGATGATTTACACTTACCAGCAGTCCCTCTGACAGCAGCGGCGGAGGGAAGTTTCCCTTCCTTGTCACTGCAAACACTGTTTATCTGACTGGTCGCATCCTGTGCAACCAGGTCAGATAAAGCACTTGCAGGCATGGTCGCATCTGATGCGACCATGCCAGGCAAGTGGTTAAGCAGTCCAAATGGATTATTTATCCATCCAAAGGGAAAAAAATAAAAATCCATTGTACAAGAATACAAATGTGGCATATGGAGTTCAGTTGCTAAATGAGCTTTCACCTATCTGTCAATTACAAATGGTTTCCCCACACTGGCCACAGGTTGTTGGCTTAGCAGCAATGGCTGATCCAGGTCAATTCAAAGTAATTTACAAAAAATTTGGGGAAGTAATTGATAATGATATACAGTATGTTACATCTTTGCATCTATATAATAATAAGGTACTGCATTATGTTATCTACCGAAGTGTATTGTTATGTTACCTGACTTTTCATCCACCAATTAATGAAAATTTTGAGAATTATTTCTATATATTTTTAAAAGGTGTATAAATTTATTGTTGATCTGTGTTTAAAATAAAGATATACCTGTGTTTTTATTCTAGTGCAATGTGACAATTTTTTGTTAATTAATGAAAATTGATTGAAATTAATGGTCTGTCTCTCTCAGTTCTCAACCAATCAGCACTTTTCCATTGACTTCAATGGGAACAAAGAGCAGAGTTCACATAAAATGGTGACTACCACCCCTGCAGTGCTGGCACTGCTGGCACCCCTACAGTGTTGGCACCCCCACACTGAAGACACTACCTGCACCGCTGCACTGCTGACACCGCCAGCACTCCCCCACTGAGGACACCACTGTCACCCCCACACTGCTGACACTACTGGCATCCCTGCACTGCCAACAATGCAGACACTCCTGCACTGCATGCACTCCCACACTGGCACCAGAGCACTGCTGACACTGTTGGCACCCCCACACTGAGAGCACTGCCAGCACTCATGCACTGCCGATGATGCCAGCACCCCCACACTGAGGACACCATTGGCACCCCTGGATTGAGGACAATACTTGGAAATCCCTCACCGAGGACAATGCCGGCACCCTCTGTTACAGTAAGTACACTATTGGTGTATCTAACCTGTGCTATATCTGTCCGCACTGTATTTTATCTGCACTGTAACCCGCACTGTATACAACCTGCACTGTATCTGACCCATGCTGTATCCAACCCGCTCTGTATCTGACCCACACTGTATCTGATCTGCACTGTAACCTGCACTGTATCTTACCTGAGATGTATTGATCCATGCTGTAGCCGACCCACACTGTATGCAACCCACACTGTATACAACGTACACTGTATGCAACCTGCACTGTATCCAACTTGCACAGTATCTGACCTGCACTGTGTCTAACACACTGTATCTCAGCTGCACTGTTTCCAACCCAAACTGTATAGAAGCCACACTGTATATAACCCAAACTGTATCTGACCCGTGCTGTATCTGACCCATGCTGTATTTGCCTTGCACTGTATACAACCCACACTGTATCCGACCCACATTGTATCTGACCCACACTGAATGCGACCCACACAGTAACCTGCACTGTATCCGACCCATAGGAACAGAATACTGTTTTTGTGATTGGGGAGATTTTGTGGATCTGCTCAACAAAAAGGCAGATGGTTCGGAAATTTACATGGGCACAGAGTGCCAGTCATTAGTGGCCCAGAGCCTCCAGGAGGGAGGTACAGATTGGGCATTGCGAATAGGCATGGCCTGGGGGCATATGCACTAGTGTAGGGAGCATCCACATCTGCTGTTGCTATTTTACACATGGCTTACAGTTTATTTTTCCTGTGCTGTTTGTTAACTACTACTACTACTACTACTACTACTACTACTACTACTACTACTACTACTACTATTACTACTACTACTACTTTAGAGCAATGATATTCCACACACAATTCTTACTAAATATCTGTGCTAAATTGTTTTCTATTGAAAGTGCTTCCGAGTTGGTTCTGCTGGTTATTGCTGATACATTACTAATTTTCAAAACATTTTTAAACAGAAATAACTAGTGATGAGCGGGTTCGGTTCCTCGGAATCCGAACACCCCTGAACTTCACCCATTTTACACGGGTCCGAGGCATACTCGGATACTCCAGTATTGCTCGGTTAACCCGAGCGCGCCCGAACGTCATCATCCCGCTGTCGGATTCTCGTGAGATTCGGATTCTATATAAGGAGCCGCGCGTCGCCGCCATTTTTCACTCGTGCATTGGAACTGATAGTGAGAGGACGTGGCTGGCGTCCTCTCACTTTGTTTCAGAACTTTCAGGGGGCTGCAAATATCTTTATTCTGGGGACCAGCAGTATTATATAGGAGGAGTTTTGCTGACCAGTGACCACCAGTATTATACGTTCTCTGCCTGAAAAACGCTCCATATCTGTGCTCAGTGTGCTGCATATATCTGTGCTCACACTGCTTTATTGTGGGGACTGGGGACCAGCAGTATTATATAGGAGGAGTACAGTGCAGAGTTTTGCTGACCAGTGACCACCAGTATTACACGTTCTCTGCCTGAAAAACGCTCCATATCTGTGTTCAGTGTGCTGCATATATCTGTGCTCACACTGCTTTATTGTGGGGACTAGGGACCAGCAGTATTATATAGGAGGAGTACAGTGCAGAGTTTTGCTGACCAGTGACCACCAGTATTATACGTTCTCTGCCTAAAAAACGCTCCATATCTGTGCTCAGTGTGCTGCATATATCTGTGCTCACACTGCTTTATTGTGGGGACTGGGGACCAGCAGTATTATATAGGAGGAGTACAGTGCAAAGTTTTGCTGACCAGTGACCACCAGTATTATACGTTCTCTGCCTGAAAAACGCTCCATATCTGTGCTGCATTGTAGTATATAGTAGGAGTACAGTGCATAATTTTGCTGACCACCAGTATATAATATATAGCAGTACGGTACAGTAGGCCACTGCTCTACCTACCTCTGTGTCGTCAAGTATACTATCCATCCATACCTGTGGTGCATTTCAGTTGTGCGCAGTATATATAGTAGTAGGCCATTGCTATTGATACTGGCATATAATTCCACACATGAAAAAATGGAAAACAAAAATGTGGAGGGTAAAATAGGGAAAGATCAAGATCCACTTCCACCTCGTGCTGAAGCTGCTGCCACTAGTCATGGCCGAGACGATGAAATGCCATCAACATCGTCTGCCAAGGCCGATGCCCAATGTCATAGTAGAGAGCATGTAAAATCCAAAACACAAAAGTTCAGTAAAATGACCCAAAAATCAAAATTAAAAGCGTCTGAGGAGAAGCTTAAACTTGCCAATATGCCATTTACGACACGGAGTGGCAAGGAACGGCTGAGGCCCTGGCCTATGTTCATGGCTAGTTGTTCAGCTTCACATGATGATGGAAGCACTCATCCTCTCGCTAGAAAAATGAAAAGACTTAAGCTGGCAAAAGCACAGCAAAGAACTGTGCGTTCTTCGAAATCACAAATCCCCAAGGAGAGTCCAATTGTGTCGGCTGCGATGCCTGACCTTCCCAACACTGGACGGGAAGAGGGGGCGCCTTCCACCATTTCCACGCCCCCTGCAAGTGCTGGAAAGAGCACCCGCAGTCCAGTTCCTGATAGTCAAATTGAAGATGTCACTGTTGAAGAACACCAGGATGAGTATATGGGTGTTGCTGGCGCTGAGGAGGAAATTGACAAGGAGGATTCTGATGGTGAGGTGGTTTGTTTAAGTCAGGCACCCGGGGAGACACCTGTTGTCCGTGGGACGAATATGGCCATTGACATGCCTGGTCAAATTACAAAAAAAAATCACCTCTTCGGTGTGGAATTATTTTAACACAAATGCGGACAACAGGTGTCAAGCCGTGTGTTGCCTTTGTCAAGCTGTAATAAGTAGGCGTATGGACGTTAACCACCTCGGAACATCCTCCTTTATACGTCACCTGCAGCGCATTCATCATAAGTCAGTGACAAGTTCAAAAACTTTGGATGACAGTGGAAGCAGTCCACTGACCACTAAATCCCTTCCACTTGTAACCAAGCTCCTGCAAACCACACCACCAACTCCCTCAGTGTCAATTTCCTCCTTACACATAAAAGCCAATAGTCCTGCGGGCCATGTCACTGTCAAGTCTGACGAGTTCTCTCCTGCCTGGGATTCCTCCGATGCATCCTTGAGTGTACCGCCTACTGCTGCTGGCGCTGCTGTTGTTGCTGCTGGGAGTCGATCGTCATCCCAGAGGGGAAGTCGGAAGATCACTTGTACTACTTCCAGTAAGCAATTGACTGTCCAACAGTCCTTTGCGAGGAAGATGAAATATCACAGCAGTCATCCTGCTGCAAAGCGGATAACTCAGGCCTTGGCAGCCTGGGCGGTGAGAAACGTGTTTCCATTATCCACCGTTAATTCAAAGGCAACTACAGACTTGATTAAGGTACTGTGTCCCCGGTACCAAATACCATCTAGGTTCCATTTCTCTAGGCAGGCGATACCGAAAATGTACACAGACCTCAGAAAAAGAGTCACCAGTGTCCTAAAAAATGCAGTTGTACCCAATGTCCACTTAACCACGGACATGTGGACAAGTGGAGCAGGGCAGACTCAGGACTATATGACTGTGACAGCCCACTGGGTAGATGTATTGCCTCCCGCAGCAAGAACAGCAGCGGCGGCACCAGTAGCAGCATCTCGCAAACGCCAACTCATTCCTAGGCAGGCTACGCTTTGTATTACCGCTTTCCAGAAGAGGCACAAAGCTGACAATCTCTTACGGAAACTGAGGAACATCATTGCAGAATGGCTTACCCCAAATGGACTCTCCTGGGGATTTGTGACATCGGACAACGCCAGCAATATTGTGCGTGCATTACATCTGGGCAAATTCCAGCACGTCCCATGTTTTGCACATACATTGAATTTGGTGGTGCAGAATTATTTAAAAAACGACAGGGGCGTACAAGAGATGCTGTCGGTGGCCCGAAGAATTGCGGGCCACTTTCGGCATTCAGCCACCGTGTGCCAAAGACTGGAGCACCAGCAAATAGTCCTGAACCTGCCCTGCCATCATCTGAAGCAAGAGGTGGTAACGAGGTGGAATTCAACCCTCTATATGCTTCAGAGGATGGAGGAGCAGCAAAAGGCCATTCAAGCCTATACATCTGCCTACGATATAGGCAAAGGAGGGGGAATGCACCTGACTCAAGCGCAGTGGAGAATGATTTCAACGTTGTGCAAGGTTCTGCAACCCTTTGAACTTGCCACGCGTGAAGTCAGTTCAGACACTGCCAGCCTGAGTCAGGTCATTCCCCTCATCAGGCTTTTGTAGAAGAAGCTGGAGACATTGAAGGAGTAGCTAAAACAGAGCGATTCCGCTAGGCATGTGGGACTTGTGGATGGAGCCCTTAATTCGCTTAACCAGGATTCACGGGTGGTCAATCTGTTGAAATCAGAGCACTACATTTTGGCCACCGTGCTCGATCCTAGATTTAAAACCTACGTTGTATCTCTCTTTCTGGCAGACACAAGTCTTCAGAGGTTCAAAGACCTGCTGGTGAGAAAATTGTCAAGTCAAGCGGAACGTGACCCGTCAACAGCTCCTCCTTCACATTCTCCCGCAACTGGGGGTGCGAGGAAAAGGCTAAGAATTCCGAGCCCACCCGCTGGCGGTGATGCAGGGCAGTCTGGAGCGAGTGCTGACATCTGGTCCGGACTGAAGGACCTGCCAACGATTACTGACATGTCGTCTACTGTCAATGCATATGATTCTGTCCCCATTGAAAGAATGGTGGAGGATTATATGAGTGACCGTATCCAAGTAGGCACGTCAGACAGTCCGTACGTATACTGGCAGGAAAAAGAGGCAGTTTGGATGCCCTTGCAGAAACTGGCTTTATTTTACCAAAGTTGCCCACCCTCCAGTGTGTACTCCGAAAGAGTGTTTAGTGCAGCCGCTCACCTTGTCAGCAATCGGCAAACGAGGTTACTTCCAGAAAATGTGGAGAAGATGATGTTCATCAAAATTAATTATAATCAATTACTCCATGGAGACATTCACCAGCAATTGCCTCCAGAAAGTACACAGGGACCTGAGATGGTGGATTCCAGTGGGGACAAATTAATAATCTGTGAGGAGGGGGATGTACACAGTGAAAGGGGTGAGGAATCGGACGATGAGGAGGAGGTGGACATCTTGCCTCTGTAGAGCCAGTTTGTGCAAGGAGAGATTGATTGCTTCTTTTTTGGTGGGGGCCCAAACCAACCAGTCATTTCAGTCACAGTTGTGTGGCAGACCCTGTCGCTGAAATGATGGGTTTGTTAAAGTGTGCATGTCCTGTTTATACAACATAAGGGTGGGTGGGAGGGCCTAAGGACAATTCCATCTTGCACCTCTATTTTCTTTCATTTTTCTTTGCATCATGTGCTGTTTGGGGCGTATTTTTTTGAAGTGCCATCCTGCCTGACATTGCAGTGCCACTCCTAGATGGGCCAGGTGTTTGTGTCGGCCACTTGTGTCGCTTAGCTTAGCTATCCAGCGACCTTGGTGCACCTCTTTTTTTCTTTGCATCATGTGCTGTTTGGGGACTATTTTTTTGAAGTGCCATCCTGTCTGACACTGCAGTGCCACTCCTAGATGTGCCAGGTGTTTGTGTCGGCCACTTGGGTCGCTTAGCTTAGTCACACAGCTACCTCATTGCGCCTCTTTTTTTCTTTGCATCATGTGCTGTTTGGGGACTATTTTTTGAAGTGCCATCCTGTCTAACACTGCAGTGCCACTCCTAGATGGGCCAGGTGTTTGTGTCGGACACTTGGGTCGCTTATCTTAGTCATCCAGCAACCTCGGTGCAAATTTTAGGACTAAAAATAATATTGTGAGGTGTAAGGTGTTCAGAATAGACTAAAAATGAGTGGAAATTATGGTTATTGAGGTTAATAATACCATGGGATCAAAATGACCCCCAAATTCAATGATTTAAGCTGTTTTTGAGGGTTTTTTGTAAAAAAACACCCGAATCCAAAACACACCCGAATCCGACAAAAATTTTCAGGGAGGTTTTGATAAAACGCGTCCGAATCCAAAACACGGCCGCGGAACCGAATCCAAAACCAAAACACAAAACCCGAAAAATGTCCGGTGCACATCACTAGAAATAACTGCCATGTATTTGTGCTGCTGCTCTGTTGCTTAGTATTTGTGCTAACCTTTGGCCTATGTTGGGGAAAAATATTGTGAGCTGTGAGATGGTCAAAATTGAGTGGAAATGACTGGAAATGAATGTTATTGAGGATAATAATATTCTAGGAACAAAAACATTTCCAAATTATATGATTAAAGCTGTTTTTGTCAATCTTTGGAAAAAATCCAAAACCAAAACCAGTCATGGTTAATATCCAAAACCGAATCCAAAATCAAAACCAGACATTGAATTAGAACCAAAACCAGCAAAATCGTCCAGCACACATCTCTAGCTACAATATCTAACTGCAATTTAAATATTTTTATGTTAATTGATTTGCTCTTCAATGGTTATTATGTACAAAAACTGAATATGAAATTCAGATAATTGAAGACCTATTATAAAACCTGCAAACATATTTTAAATTGAAAATAGTTCTAAAGATGTTTTAAAGTTCTGTTTAATGGATAACGTATTTTAATTTTTACTGATCATTACATAGAACCAGGAAAATTGTAACGTGACCCCCTGTTGAGGTATCTATTATAAATACAGTATATGTTTGCACAAAATAAAAAGGTTTCATGGGAATAACTCCTTTGTAAATTGCTCATTGATTGGGATTAGTATGTAGACTACACTATGCTGCACAACGCTTAGTATATAGACATCATATCCCAACCACACTACACGCCATCAAAACACACACCTCAAGCAAACATTCCCATACATAATAACATATCTATAGACATTTATTACAAACCAACACATTGCCTGAAGTACGCAATGAATCGCGTTGCCTTAGCATGTACTCTAGATTGGCAACACACTGCTTTTTCCTTTATTATTCCATCCATGCCTTCACCACTATCTAGTTGAGTTCCAGCCCAATGTATAAACTTCAGAAGCCTGCTAACATTATCCTACACCACATCAATGACATCTATTTAATGCTGGTGTTACTAAATAATCTGTATGAATTTTTATGTTTGACAAGCAAATTCATTAATTTTCACCATCACAACATCAACCGTTAGGGTGTGTACACACACACGGTGAGATATTTTCTTGAGATTTTGATTATATAGTCAAAATCGCAAGAAAAGTTAGTGGAGATCGCAAGGTGAAAGTCACCTTGCAATCCTGATTCGATCCCGATGCGCGGCCCCGCCAGGTCGGCATCGCAAGAAAAGATAGACTGTGCAGGCAAGTCAATTCTTGCTAGATCGGTGTACTATCTAGTTCATATCGCAAGTGTTTCCAGTAGAGATGAGCGGGTTCGGTTTCTCGGAAACCGAACCCCCCCGAAACTTCAGCCTTTTTACACGGGTCCGAGGCAGACTCGGATCTTCCCGCATTGCTCGGCTAACCCGAGCGTGCCCGAACGTCATCATCCCGCTGTCGGATTCTCGCGAGGCTCGTATTCTATCGCGAGACTCGGATTCTATATAAGGAGCCGCGCGTCGCCGCCATTTTCACACGTGCATTGAGATTGATAGGGAGAGGACGTGGCTGGCATCCTCTCCGTTTAGACTGTAGACTAGAGAGTAGAGAGTAGAGACACTTGATTTACTAATTTTGGGGAGCATATTAGGACGGAGTACTACTTGCTGATAGTGTGACCAGTGACCACCAGTTTAATTAATCCGTTCTCTGCCTGAAAAAAAACGATACACAGTGTGACACAGTCACATACCATATCTGTGCTCAGCCTCAGTGTGCCCTCAGTGTGCTGCATCATCTATGTAATACTGTATATCTGACTGTGCTGAGTGCTCACTGCTCACACAGCTTAATTGTGGGGAAGACTGGAGAGCAGTTATAGCAGGAGTACATATTTTAACAGTGCACACTTTTGCTGCCAGAGTGCCACTGCCAGTGCCAGTGTGACTGACCAGTGACCACTACTACTTGCTGATAGTGTGACCAGTGACCACCAGTTTAATTAATCCGTTCTCTGCCTGAAAAAAAAACGATACACAGTGTGACACAGTCACATACCATATCTGTGCTCAGCCTCAGTGTGCCCTCAGTGTGCTGCATCATCTATGTAATACTGTATATCTGACTGTGCTGAGTGCTCACTGCTCACACAGCTTAATTGTGGGGGAGACTGGGGAGCAGTTATAGCAGGAGTACATATTTTAACAGTGCACACTTTTGCTGCCAGAGTGCCACTGCCAGTGCCAGTGTGACTGACCAGTGACCACTGACCACCAGTATATTGTGATTGTCTGCCTGAAAAAGTTAAACACTCGTCGTGTGGTGTTTTTATTCTATAAACGCATTCTGCTGACAGTGTCCAGCAGGTCCGTCATTATATAATATATACCTGTCCGGCTGCAGTAGTGATATATATATATTTTTTATATCATTATCATCCAGTCTATATTAGCAGCAGACGCAGTACGGTAGTCCACGGCTGTAGCTACCTCTGTGTCGGCAGTCGCTCGTCCATCCATAATTGTATACCACCTACCCGTGGTGTTTTTTTTTTTCTATCTTCTTGATACTAGTAGCTAACTTTAGGAGTCTGCAATGCTGAGCTGACAGTGTCCAGCAGGTCCGTCATTATATAATATATACCTGTCCGGCTGCAGTAGTGATATATATATATATTTTTTATATCATTATCATCCAGTCTATATTAGCAGCAGATGCAGTACGGTAGTCCACGGCTGTAGCTACCTCTGTGTCGGCAGTCGCTAGTCCATCCATAATTGTATACCACCTACCTGTGGTGTTTTTTTTTTTTTTCTATCTTCTTGATACTACTAGTAGCTTACTTTAGGAGTCTGCAGTGCTGAGCTGACAGTGTCCAGCAGGTCCGTCATTATATTATATATACCTGTCCTGCTGCAGTAGTGATATATATATATATTTTTTATATCATTATCATCCAGTCTATATTAGCAGCAGACGCAGTACGGTAGTCCACGGCTGTAGCTACCTCTGTGTCGGCAGTCGCTCGTCCATCCATAATTGTATACCACCTACCCGTGGTGTTTTTTTTTTTTTTCTATCTTCTTGATACTACTAGTAGCTTACTTTAGGAGTCTGCAGTGCTGAGCTGACAGTGTCCAGCAGGTCCGTCATTATATAATATATACCTGTCCGGCTGCAGTTGTGATATATATATATTTTTTTTATATCATTATCATCCAGTCTATATTAGCAGCAGACGCAGTACGGTAGTCCACGGCTGTAGCTACCTCTGTGTCGGCAGTCGCTCGTCAATCCATAAGTATACTAGTATCCATCCATCTCCATTGTTTACCTGAGGTGCCTTTTAGTTGTGCCTATTAAAATATGGAGAACAAAAATGTTGAGGTTCCAAAAATAGGGAAAGATCAAGATCGACTTCCACCTCGTGCTGAAGCTGCTGCCACTAGTCATGGCCGAGACGATGAAATGCCAGCAACGTCGTCTGCCAAGGCCGATGCCCAATGTCATAGTACAGAGCATGTAAAATCCAAAACACCAAATATCAGTAAAAAAAGGACTCAAAAATCTAAAATAAAATTGTCGGAGGAGAAGCGTAAACTTGCCAATATGCCATTTACCACACGGAGTGGCAAGGAACGGCTGAGGCCCTGGCCTATGTTCATGGCTAGTGGTTCAGCTTCACATGAGGATGGAAGCACTCAGCCTCTCGCTAGAAAAATGAAAAGACTCAAGCTGGCAAAAGCACAGCAAAGAACTGTGCGTTCTTCGAAATCACAAATCCACAAGGAGAGTCCAATTGTGTCGTTTGCGATGCCTGACCTTCCCAACACTGGACGTGAAGAGCATGCGCCTTCCACCATTTGCACGCCCCCTGCAAGTGCTGGAAGGAGCACCCGCAGTCCAGTTCCTGATAGTCAGATTGAAGATGTCAGTGTTGAAGTACACCAGGATGAGGAGGATATGGGTGTTGCTGGCGCTGGGGAGGAAATTGACCAGGAGGATTCTGATGGTGAGGTGGTTTGTTTAAGTCAGGCACCCGGGGAGACACCTGTTGTCCGTGGGAGGAATAGGGCCATTGACATGCCTGGTGAAAATACCAAAAAAATCAGCTCTTCGGTGTGGAAGTATTTCAACAGAAATGCGGACAACATTTGTCAAGCCGTGTGTTGCCTTTGTCAAGCTGTAATAAGTAGGGGTAAGGACGTTAACCACCTCGGAACATCCTCCCTTATACGTCACCTGCAGCGCATTCATCATAAGTCAGTGACAAGTTCAAAAACTTTGGGCGACAGCGGAAGCAGTCCACTGACCAGTAAATCCCTTCCTCTTGTAACCAAGCTCACGCAAACCACCCCACCAACTCCCTCAGTGTCAATTTCCTCCTTCCCCAGGAATGCCAATAGTCCTGCAGGCCATGTCACTGGCAATTATGACGAGTCCTCTCCTGCCTGGGATTCCTCCGATGCATCCTTGCGTGTAACGCCTACTGCTGCTGGCGCTGCTGTTGTTGCTGCTGGGAGTCAATGGTCATCCCAGAGGGGAAGTCGTACTCGTAAGCCCACTTTTACTACTTCCACCAAGCAATTGACTGTCCAACAGTCCTTTGCGAGGAAGATGAAATATCACAGCAGTCATCCTGCTGCAAAGCGGATAACTGAGGCCTTGGCATCCTGGGCGGTGAGAAACGTGGTTCCGGTATCCATCATTACTGCAGAGGCAATTAGAGACTTGTTGGAGGTACTGTGTCCCCGGTACCAAATACCATCTAGGTTCCATTTCTCTAGGCAGGCGATACCGAAAATGTACACAGACCTCAGAAAAAGACTCACCAGTGTCCTAAAAAATGCAGTTGTACCCAATGTCCACTTAACCACGGACATGTGGACAAGTGGAGCAGGGAAGGCTCAGGACTATATGACTGTGACAGCCCACTGGGTAGATGTATGGACTCCCGCCGCAAGAACAGCAGCAGCGGCACCAGTAGCAGCATCTCGCAAACGCCAACTCTTTCCTAGGCAGGCTACGCTTTGTTTCACCGCTTTCCAGAATACGCACACAGCTAAAAACCTCTTACGGCAACTGAGGAAGATCATCGCAGAATGGCTTACCCCAATTGGACTCTCCTGTGGATTTGTGGCATCAGACAACGCCAGCAATATTGTGTGTGCATTAAATATGGGCAAATTCCAGCACGTCCCATGTTTTGCACATACCTTTAATTTGGTGGTGCAGAATTATTTAAAAAACGAGAGGGGCGTGCAAGAGATGCTGTCGGTGGCCAGAAGAATTGCGGGACACTTTCGGCGTACAGGCACCACGTACAGAAGACTGGAGCACCACCAAAAACGCCTGAACCTGCCCTGCCATCATCTGAAGCAAGAAGTGGTAACGAGGTGGAATTCAACCCTCTATATGCTTCAGAGGTTGGAGGAGCAGCAAAAGGCCATTCAAGCCTATACAACTGAGCACGATATAGGAGGTGGAATGCACCTGTCTCAAGCGCAGTGGAGAATGATTTCAACGTTGTGCAAGGTTCTGCAACCTTTTGAACTTGCCACACGTGAAGTCAGTTCAGACACTGCCAGCCTGAGTCAGGTCATTCCCCTCATCAGGCTTTTGCAGAAGAAGCTGGAGACATTGAAGGAGGAGCTAACACAGAGCGATTCCGCTAGGCATGTGGGACTTGTGGATGGAGCCCTTAATTCGCTTAACAAGGATTCACGGGTGGTCAATCTGTTGAAATCAGAGCACTACATTTTGGCCACCGTGCTCGATCCTAGATTTAAAACCTACCTTGGATCTCTCTTTCCGGCAGACACAAGTCTGCTGGGGTTCAAAGAACTGCTGGTGACAAAATTGTCAAGTCAAGCGGAACGTGACCTGTCAACATCTCCTCCTTCACATTCTCCCGCAACTGGGGGTGCGAGGAAAAGGCTCAGAATTCCGAGCCCACCCGCTGGCGGTGATGCAGGGCAGTCTGGAGCGACTGCTGATGCTGACATCTGGTCCGGACTGAAGGACCTGACAACGATTATGGACATGTCGTCTACTGTCACTGCATATGATTCTCTCCCCATTGAAAGAATGGTGGAGGATTATATGAGTGACCGCATCCAAGTAGGCACGTCAGACAGTCCGTACTTATACTGGCAGGAAAAAGAGGCAATTTGGAGGCCCTTGCACAAACTGGCTTTATTCTACCTAAGTTGCCCTCCCACAAGTGCGTACTCCGAAAGAGTGTTTAGTGCCGCCGCTCACCTTGTCAGCAATCGGCGTACGAGGTTACTTCCAGAAAATGTGGAGAAGATGATGTTTATTAAAATGAATTATAATCAATTCCTCCGTGGAGACATTGACCAGCAGCAATTGCCTCCACAAAGTAGTACACAGGGAGCTGAGATGGTGGATTCCAGTGGGGACGAATTGATAATCTGTGAGGAGGAGGATGTACACGGTGATATATCGGAGGATGATGATGAGGTGGACATCTTGCCTCTGTAGAGCCAGTTTGTGCAAGGAGAGATTGATTGCTTCTTTTTTGGTGGGGGTCCAAACCAACCCGTCATTTCAGTCACAGTCGTGTGGCAGACCCTGTCACTGAAATGATGGGTTGGTTAAAGTGTGCATGTCCTGTTTATACAACATAAGGGTGGGTGGGAGGGCCCAAGGACAATTCCATCTTGCACCTCTTTTTTCTTTCATTTTTCTTTGCGTCATGTGCTGTTTGGGGGGTGTTTTTTGGAAGGGCCATCCTGCGTGACACTGCAGTGCCACTCCTAGATGGGCCAGGTGTTTGTGTCGGCCACTAGGGTCGCTTAGCTTACTTACACAGCTACCTCATTGCGCCTCTTTTTTTCTTTGCGTCATGTGCTGTTTGGGGAGTGTTTTTTGGAAGGGCCATCCTGCGTGACACTGCAGTGCCACTCCTAGATGGGCCAGGTGTTTGTGTCGGCCACTAGGGTCGCTTAGCTTACTCACACAGCTACCTCATTGCGCCTCTTTTTTTCTTTGCGTCATGTGCTGTTTGGGGAGTGTTTTTTGGAAGGGCCATCCTGCGTGACACTGCAGTGCCACTCCTAGATGGGCCAGGTGTTTGTGTCGGCCACTAGGGTCGCTTAGCTTAGCCATCCAGCGACCTCGGTGCAAATTTTAGGACTAAAAATAATATTGTGAGGTGTGAGGTGTTCAGAATAGACTGAAAATGTGTGGAAATTATGGTTATTGAGGTTCATAATACTTTGGGATCAAAATGACCCCCAAATTCTATGATTTAAGCTGTTTTTTAGGGTTTTTTGAAAAAAACACCTGAATCCAAAACACACCCGAATCCGACAAAAAAAATTCGGTGAGGTTTTGCCAAAACGCGTTCGAACCCAAAACACGGCCGCGGAACCGAACCCAAAACCAAAACACAAAACCCGAAAAATTTCCGGTGCTCATCACTAGTTTCCAGTAGCTTGCGATGCCGATCTGCGTCATCCCAGCCACTCCCCGCCGCATCCATTTTCTTCATTCACTGCGCGGAGGCTGAAGCGAGAACACGTGGAGCAGTGGGCCCCAGAAAACTTTGTGGAAAATGGTATCAGCAGCGGGGTGGGGGGCAGCACTGTGGGGCAACATATCTGGCACTAGGGGGGCTCCATATCTGGCACTGTGGGGCAATGTATCTGGCACTGGGGGGCACCGTATCTGGCACAGGGGGGCAATGTATCTGGCACTGTGGGGCAATGTATCCGGCACTGGGTGGCACCGTATTGGGCACAGGGGGGCAATGTACATGGCACTGTGGGGCAATGTATCTGGCACTAGGGGGCAAAGTATCTGGCACTGTGGGGCAATGTATCTGGCACTAGGGAGGCACCGTATCTTGCAATGGGGGGCACCATATATGGCACTGTGGGGCAATGTATCTAGCACTAGGAGGGCAATGTATCTGGCACTGTGGGGCAATGTATCTGGCACTAGGGGGGCACCGTATCTGGCACTGTGGGGCTATGTATCTGGCACGGTGGGGCAATGTATCTGGCACTAGGGGGGCAATGTATCTGGCACGGTGAGGCAATGTATCTGGCACTGGGGGGCAATGTATCTGGCGTTGGGGGGCACCGTATCTGGCACAGGGGGGCAATGTATATGGCACTGTGGGGCAATATATCTAGCAATAGGGGGCAATGTATCTTGCACTGTGGGGCAATGTATCTGGCACTGTGGGGCAATGTATCTAGCACCGGGGGACACAGTATCTGGCACAGGTGGGCAATGTATATGGCACTGTGGGGAAATGTATCTGTCACTAGGGGGCAATGTATCTGGCACTGTGGTGCAATGTATCTGGCAATAGGGGGGCTCTGTATCTGGCACTGGGGGGCACCATATTTGGCACTGGGGGCACTGTCGGGCAATGTATCTGTCACTGTGGGGCAATGTATCTGGCACTAGGGGGACAATGTATCTGGCACTGTGGGGCAATGTATCTGGCATTGTGGGGCAATGTATCTGGCACAGGGGGGCAATGTATATGGCACTGTGGGGCAATGTATCTGGCACTAGGAGGCAATGTATCTGGCACTGTGGGGCAATGTATCTGGCACTAGGGGGACACCGTATCTGACACTGGGGGACACCATATCTGGAACTGGGGGCACCATATATGGCACTGTGGGGCAATGTTTCTGGCACTAGGGGGGCAATGTATCTGGCACTGTGGGACAATGTATCTGGCACTGTGGGGAAATGTATCTGGCACTGGGGGGCACCGTATCTGGCACAGGGTGGCAATGTATATGGCACTGTGGGGCAATGTATCTGGCACTGTGGGACAATGTATCTGGCACTAGGGGGGCACCGTATCTGGCACTGTGGGGCAATGTATCTGGCACTAGGGGGGCAATGTATCTGGCACTGTGGGGCAATGTATCTGGCACTGTGGGGCAATGTATCTGGCACTGAGGGGCAATGTATCTGGCACAGGGTGGCAATGTATATGGCACTCTGGGGCAATGTATCTGGCACTGTGGGGCAATGTATCTGGCACTGTGGGGCACACTGGGGGCACCGTATCTGGCACAGGGGGGTAATGTATATGGCACTGTGGGGCAATGTATCTGGCACTAGGGGGGCACCGTATCTGGCACCGGGGGGCACCATATCTGGCACTGGGTGGCACCATATATGGCACTGTGGGGCAATGTATATGGCACTGGGGGGCAATGTATCTGGCACAGGGGGTAAAAGTATCTGGCACTGTGGGGCAATGTATCTGGCACTAGGGGGGCACCGTATCTTGCAATGGGGGGCACCATATATGGCACTGTGGGGCAATGTATCTAGCACTGGGAGGGCAATGTATCTGGCACTGTGGGGCAATCTATCTGGCACTAGGGGGGCACCGTATCTGGCACTGTGAGGCTATGTATCTGGCACTGTGGGGCAATGTATCTGGCACTAGGGGGGCAATGTATCTGGCACTGTGAGGCAATGTATCTGGCACTGGGGGGCAATGTATCTGGCACTGGGGGGCACCGTATCTGGCACAGGGGGGCAATGTATATGGCACTGTGGGGCAATATATCTAGCAATAGGGGGCAATGTATCTGGCACTGTGGGGCAATGTATCTGGCACTGTGGGGCAATGTATCTAGCACCGGGGGGCACAGTATCTGGCACAGGTGGGCAATGTATATGGCACTGTGGGGAAATGTATCTGTCACTAGGGGGCAATGTATCTGGCACTGCGGTGCAATGTATCTGGCAATAGGGGGGCTCTGTATCTGGCACTGGGGGGCACCATATCTGGCACTGGGGGCACTGTCGGGCAATGTATCGGTCACTGTGGGGCAATGTATCTGGCACTAGGGGGACAATGTATCTGGCACTGTGGGGCAATGTATCTGGCATTGTGGGGCAATGTATCTGGCACAGGGGGGCAATGTATATGGCACTGTGGGGCAATGTATCTGGCACTAGGGGGCAATGTATCTGGCACTGTGGGGCAATGTATCTGGCACTAGGGGGACACCGTATCTGACACTGGGGGGCACCATATCTGGAACTGGGGGCACCATATATGGCACTGTGGGGCAATGTATCTGGCACTAGGGTGGCAATGTATCTGGCACTGTGGGACAATGTATCTGGCACTGTGGGGCAATGTATCTGGCACTGGGGGGCACCGTATCTGGCACAGGGTGGCAATGTATATGGCACTGTGGGGCAATGTATCTGGCACTGTGGGGCAATGTATCTGGCACTAGGGGGGCACCGTATCTGGCACTGTGGGGCAATGTATCTGGCACTAGGGGGGCAATGTATCTGGCACAGGGGGGCAATGTATCTGGCACTGTGGGGCAATGTATCTGGCACTGGGGGGCACCGTATCTGGCACAGGGTGGCAATGTATATGGCACTGTGGGGCAATGTATCTGGCACTGTGGGGCAATGTATCTGGCACTGTGGGGCACACTGTGGGCACTGTATCTGGCACAGGGGGCAATGTATATGGCACTGTGGGGCAATGTATCTGGCAATAGGGGGGCACCGTATCTGGCACCGGGGGGCACCATATCTGGCACTGGGTGGCACCATATATGGCACTGTGGGGCAATGTATATGGCACTGGGGGGCAATGTATCTGGCACTAGGGGGGCAATGTTTCTGGCACTGTGGGGCAATGTATCTGGCACTAGGGGGGCACCATATCTGGCACTGTGGGCAATGTATCTGGCACTGTGGGGAAATGAATCTGGCACTAGGGGTCACCGTATCTGGCACTGTGGGGCAATGTATCTGGCACTGTGGGGCAATGTATCTGGCAGTAGGGGGGCAATGTATCTGGCACTGTGGGGCAATGTATCTTGCACTGGGGGGGCAATGTATCTGGCACTGTGTGTCAATTTATCTGGCACTAGGGGCAATGTATCTGGCACTGTGGGGCAATGTATCTGGCACTGTGGGGCAATGTATCTGGCACTGTGGGGCAATGTATCTGGCAGTAGGGAGGCAATGTATCTGGCACTGTGGGGCAACGTATCTGGCACTGGGGGCAATGTATCTGGTACTGTGGGGCAATTTATCTGTCACTAGGGGGGCACCATATCTGGCACTGTGGGGCAATGTATCTGGCACTGTGGGGCAATGTATCTGGCACTAGGGGGTCACCGTATCTGGCACTGTGGGGCAATGTATCTGGCACTGTGGGGCAATGTATCTGGCACTGTGGGGCAATGTATCTGGCAGCAGGGGGGCAATGTATCTGGCACTGTGGGGCAATGTATCTGGCACTGGGGGGCAATGTATCTGGCACTGGGGGGCTCTCCCCCATGCGGCTCTCCCCCTCCTTTGCCGGCTCCATCCTCCCGCTGACAGGAGCAGCGGCATGGCCCTGCAGTGTGTGCGGCTCTCCCCAGCAGTAGCAGGTTAGTCTCTCTCTTTCTCTCTCTCTCTCCTGTGGATGTGTAAGTATAATTTTCATTTTTACAGGTACCCCTACCCTATTGGATTCTACTGGACAAGTGGACGTGATCGGCGTGGGATGTAGGTAAGTATGTGTGAGTGTGTAAGTGTGTTTTAATAAACTTTTGCTGTCACGGTGTGTGAGTTTTGTTTTTATTTGGGTATTTTTTGTTGTTGTAGAACTACAGGTACCAGCGGCCCCGTTATTTCCCCGCATGCTGGTACTTGAGGTTCTCCAAGTACCAGCAAGTGGGGGAGGCTTGCTGGGCCTTGTAGTACCACAACAAAAGACAATATTCTTTTCTTTACACACATGGCTATCAGCCTCCCATCCACCACCCACGGATGGGGGGGACAGCCTCGGGCTTCATCCCTGGTCCTTGGGTGCCTGGATGGGTGGGTGACCCCTTGATTTAAGGGGTCCTCACTCCTCCAGGAAACCCCGGCCAGGGGTGACTAGATGGGGGGTAATGCCACGGCCGCAGGGACCTCCAAAAATGTATCCCCTGGCTGTGGCATTATGTCCCTGGCTAGTGGAGCCCGGTGCTGGTTTTAAAAATATGGGGGACCCCTACATCTTTTGTCCCCCATATTTTTGGAACCAGGACCGGACTAAGAGCCCGATGCTGGTTGTCTAAATACGGGGAACCACTGTCCAATTTTTCCCCAGTATTTAAACAACCAGGACCAGCTCAAAGAGCCCAAGGCTGGTTATACTTAGGAGGGGGGACCCCACACATTTTTTTACTTTTTTAACCCATTCAGACCCTTCTCCATTAAGTTAATGGAAGCCCTGGACAACAAAATTGTATGTCCTCCTCCCACTCCCTTCCCAAACACTAATTATTATTTTTTCTATAAAAATGTACAATATATCACAAGTATGATGAGCAGGCAGGCAGCAGGCATTGGCGGCATCGGACTGAGATGCAAATTAGTGGTGGAGGGCTGGGTCAGTTGATGGTGGGCGAGTTTGTAAGCCATTGGTGGTGGCTGCAGGCACCGGCTCATAGGCAGTAGCGTGCATTGTCTCGGCAGTGGTATGGGTCATCGGCAGGATTCGGCGGACATTATGACTGTAGTGCCTCACCAGCCACTGACCTCACCGCACGCCACTGGTAAAAAGCGGACTCTTGCCTGCCGTAATGTATAAAATGGGGACAATTGCCTGCAGTAATGTATAAAATGGGGATTCTGCCCTGATGTATACAATGGGGACATGTGCCTGCCATAATGTGTAAAAAGGGGGACACTTGCTTGCCGTAATGTATAAAATGGGGACTCTGTCTGCCATGATGTATAAAATGGGGATAATTGCCTGCAGTAATGTATAAAATGGGGATTCTGCCCTGATGTATAAAATGGGGACACGTGCCTGCCGTAATGAATAAAATGGGGACTCTTGCCTGCCGTAATGTGGGGATTTAATGTATCAAGGGCATTGCAGTGTGTGGCATAATATTGTGCAGGTGACATTACTGTGTGGGGCTTAAGATGGTAGAATTTTTATTTCCCTATGGTGGGCATGATCTGTCAGTACATGGTCAAATACTGGGGTATGAGGTAGTCTTTTCAGACGAGGGCACGCCCATTAAAATGAGGCCAGGCCCATTTAAATAATGAGGGCACGCCCCCTTGCCGGGGGGATGCTGGCGACACATTAAGGGATGCATTTTTGGGGTGCTGCGTATTTAAATGTGATATATATATATATATATATATATATATATACACAGTATATACAATATCCAAATAATCCGGCACTCCTAGTAATGTCCAACCGCCTGTGTGCCCTTGTCCAAGCATAAATACATGGTGGAGTCAGAACAAGCAAATGTTCAAGACGGACACGGCACTCCAGGACTCAGTATTGATGAATTTTAATGTATCATGCTTACATGCTTGTGCCGTGACGTTATGTTTTACACTGCACCACTGGTACCTGTGGACGTTTATAGCCCGTACCGAGAGTGATGCGGGTCGTTGACTAAGTTGATACATTAAAATTCATCAATACTGAGTCCTGGAGTGCCGTGTCCGTCTTGAACATTTGCTTGTTCTGACTCCACCATGTACATATATATATATATATATATATATATATAAAATTGTATTTTTAGGCTTTTTGTATGTGACGGTTGTATTTTGTTGGCTAATTGTGATATTTTATTTTCAACCAGCAATGTCATCTGAGGAGTACCGCCAATTCTGGTAAGGATTCATTGATCTGTACCATCAGAACGAGTACCTGTGGCGTGTCAGAAGCCCAGACTATGCCATCAGAATCAAGCAGAATCAGGAATATCAGCAGCTTATTGAGTACAGTAGAGGCAGAAACTCTGATGTCGATGTGACTTGGGTGAAGAAAAAAATTGCAAATTCCCGAACAGTCTTCGTTAAGGAACAAAAGAAGGTGCAGGATTCACAGCGATCCGGAGCCGGGACTGATGAGATCTATAAACCGATGCTGTGGTACTATGACCAAATTCAGATCATTATAGAGCAAGAGCCGCGGGTAAGGTCACGGGACGCTCTGTAGAAGAGGAGGCCCAGGAGACTCTGGATCTGGTACGTACACACACATTTGTTTGGTATGCCCCCCACAAATTTTGACATAGACCTAATTTTAGTTTTTCTTATATTGCAGGACCTACCCCGTAGCTGGAGGAGGAGCCTACCACATGCCAAGGGGCAGAAGTGGAGGAGCCGGTAGTGTAGCCGGTGGCAAACCCACAGCCGCGTCCAGCAAGACCGAGGCGAACGGCGAAGAGGACCACTTTTCCCCTCTATAGCACCCCCTCTGGCTCCCAGCAGTTTTTCCAACGCGCCGAGGAGGTTCTCCATAGGCCCCCGGATGTGGAACAATAATTTGGCAATTATATTGCTGCAGAAATGCGCCTGATAACGGAGGAACAAAAATTGATCATCCAACGGTTAATCTTTGAGGCAGCCTCATGCGTCAGGTGCCAAGCACTGGTGCCGGCGTGTAAGATAGTGCCACCTGACCGTTGGTATAACCCAAATTTGCCCCCTCCCCCCTTCCCATACCACCCCACAATGGAGCATGCACCTTATACCCTCCTCCACAACCGTTTTTTTTTCTGGCGGGAGCTACACAGCCCAACCCCTCCCCCCAATCTAGTACCTCGTCCAGTGGCATGTACTCTGACATGCCGAGTACAGGGTCCTCTGTGCTGGGCGACCCATGCTTTTTTAATTTATAATTAGTTTTTTGTACCCGGTTTTTTAGTTTTGTTGGAAAAATCTGCTGGTGACCTTATCCCACGCTCTTGCTTCAAGTGAACTTTATGAGGTCATTAGTACTGCAGCGTCGGTTTTGTGACCTCACTGTCCCGGACTACGGATCGTTGTGATGACTGCACTTCTTGTTTTCCTTCAAGACTGTTTGGAAATTTGCTGTTGTTCTTCACCCAAGGCAAAATCGCACTGTGTTTGCCTCTACTGTAATCGGATATGCCCGATTCCTGTTTTGTTGGCATAGTCCCTGTCAAAAGGCACTCATTCTCATGGTACAGCGTATGAATCCTGGCCAGAGTTGGCGGTCAGTTGATTATTTTTATAAAGTAAAAAAAAAATGTGTTGTGTATTTTTTATAAAATGTAAAGTGATTTATATTGAGCTGTTGGTAGTTAGTAAAAATGCCCTATAGAATTTTTAGGTGGGGGGTGGTGGATTTTGGGGGGAGAAATGGGAGCCGGGTGTTGCTGTGATGGAGGTGGGGGGGATACTGGCGAAAACCCAACATTTTTTAAGTGCCTTTTTTGAGTCATGTTTTATTAGAGCCTAATTCAGACCTGATCGTAGCCCTGCATAATTTTGTAGGGCTACGATCAGGCACACCGACATGCGGGGGGATGCCCCCTTATGTCGCCCCCCCCATCCACCCCCCACAGAAGTGCAAAAGCATCACACAACTGCAATGCTGTTGCACTTCAGTAGTAACTCCCAGCCAGCGCAGCTTTAGCGTGCTGGCCGGGAGCTACTCGTCGCTGCCCGGGTCGCAGCGGCTCCGTGTGATGTCATGCAGCTGCTTCGGCCTGCCCCCCCCCACGGTCTGGCCACGCCTGCGTTGGCCGGACCGCACCCACAAAACAGCGCCCAAATGCCGCCGTGCCACCCTCTCCCGCCTTTTCCTGTCAATCAGGCAGAGGGGCTCGCAAGGCAACAACAGCTGTCACACTGCGGCACCGGCTCACTTCTGACCTGATCGCTGTGATGAACTGGAGCAAGCAATCAGGTCAGATCCGTGCATTCTTCTGTGTGAAAATGGTAAAGTGTAAAAGTAAAAAAAAAAAAAAAAAGATGTGCAGGTCCACCCATTCAGCATAACCAGCCTTGGGCTCTTTGAGCCGGTCCTGGTTGCAAAAATATGAGGGAAAAATGGAGTAGGGGTCCCCCATATTTAGGCAAGCAACACCGGGCTCTTGGACCGTTCCTGGTTCCGAAAATACGGGGAACAAAAAAAAAAGTGTTCCCCATATTTCTGAAACCAGCACCGGGCTCCACTAGCCAGGGAGGTGATGCCGCAGCCAGGGGACACTTTTATACAGGTCCCTGCGGCTGCAGCATCACACACCCCTAGTCATCCCTGGCCGGGGTTCCCTGGGGGGGTGGGGACCCTTTAAATAAAGGGGTCCCCCCTCCAGGCACCCAAGGGCCAGGGGTGAAGCCCGAGGCTGTCCCCAGCACCCGTGAGCGGTGGGTGCCGGGCTGATAGCCAAAATTGTGTTTAAAAAATGAATATTGTCTTTTGCTGTGGAACTACAAGTCCCAGCAAGCCTCCCCTGCATGCCGGTACTTGGAGAACCACAAGTACCAGCATTCAGAGAATCAAGGGGCCCGCTAATGCCTGTACTTCCACAACAAAAGAAATACCCCAAAAAAGACAAAACACACACACCGTGAAGGCAAAAGTTTATTAACACAGTACTTTGCTAGCTTTTAGAAGGTAACTACATAGAACATACACTTATCTCTCATTAATTGCACACAGGATATTTAAAACAGGCTCAAACTGCGGAGAGCGATATTAAATGGTAAACAGGAAATCAATTTATATTGTTAGAATAATGCCCTGAAAGCTATAAACCTACTGTTCAAACCCAACTCCTCTGCAACAGTCTTTCTTCTCAGCCAGCCATAAATACATAATTATGTGTTGCACATAGAGATTCTTTCTATGAATATTGTTATATAGAATGTTGTGTCTGAAAGACTGTAATAAAATGTCTGGCACTCAACATACTTTAGGATACTAATAGATAACAACTGAGAACCTTTAGTGGAATTGAGTGAGTTCTTCCTATACAGCACTTAAGTATTTTGAAAAAAGCCAGATTACAGTTGCTCAGTGTATGTATATTATTGGGGAGCATTCTCTTGTGGTGTTTGTGCTGGTTCAAATTTAGGACAAGCGGAAGCAGCCAACCTTAATTATGGCTGCTTGGATTGCATATTATATTATCTATTCTTGAGGTTTATATTAGAGATGAGCGGTTTCGGTTCTCCGAGAACCCCCCCCCGAACTTCACCTATTTTACACGGTTCCGAGGCAGCCTCGGATCTTTCCGCCTTGCTCGGTTAACCTGAATGCGCCCGAACGTCATCATCTCGCGAGATTTCGTATTCTATATAAAGAGCCGCGTGTCGCCGCCATTTTCACTCGTGCATTGGAGATTGAACGGAGAGGACGTGGCTGCGTTCTCTCCCTGAAAAGCTCCGTAATCTGTGCTCAGTGTGCTGCAAATATCTGTGCTCAGTGTGCTGCAAATACTGTATCTGTGCTCAGTGTGCTGAAAATATCTACGTTCTCTGCCTGAAAACACTCCATATCAGTGCTCAGTGTCATGCAAATGTCTGTGCTCAGTGTGCTTTATTGTGGGGACTGGGGACCACTAGTATATAATTATAGTAGTACAGTACAGTAGGCCATTGCTGTATCTTGCAGCTCTGTGTCACTGCAAGTATCCATTCCATATCTGTGCTGCATTTTTGTGAGCAGTATATATAGTATTACAGTGCAGCATTTTGGTGACCAACAGTATATAGTTGTACAGTAGGCCAATGCTGTATCTTGCAGCTCTGTGTCACTGCAAGTATCCATTCCATATCTGTGCCGCATTTTTGTGAGCAGTATATATAGTATTACAGTGCAGCATTTTGGTGACCAACAGTATATAGTTGTACAGTAGGCCATTGCTGTATCTTGCAGCTCTGTGTCACTGCAAGTATCCATTCCATTTATGTGCTGCATTTTTGTGAGCAGTATATATAGTATCACAGTGCAGCATTTTGGTGACCAACAGTATATAGTTGTACAGTAGGCCATTACTGTATCATGCAGCTCTGTGTCACTGAAAGTATCAATTCCATATTTGTGCTGCATTTTTGTGAGCAGTATATATAGTATTACAGTGCAGCATTTTGGTGGCCAACAGTATATAGTTGTACAGTAGGCAATTGCTGTATCTTGCAGCTCTGTGTCACTGCAAGTACCCATTCCACATCTATGCTGCATTTTTGTGAGCAGTATATATAGTATTACAGTGCAGCATTTTGGTGACCAACAGTATATAGTTGTACAGCAGGCCATTGCTGTATCTTGTAGCTCTGTGTCACTGCAAGTATCCATTCCATATCTGTGCTGCATTTTTGTGAGCAGTATATATAGTATTACAGTGCAGCATTTAGGTGACCAACAGTATATAGTTGTACAGTAGGCCATTGCTGTATCTTGCAGCTCTGTGTCAATGCAAGTATCCATTCCATATCTATGCTGCATTTTTGTGAGCACTATATATAGTATTACAGTGCAGCATTTTGGTGACCAACAGTATATAGTTGTACAGTAGGCCATTGCTGTATCTTGCAGCTCTGTGTCACTGCAAGTATCCATTCCATATATGTGCTGCATTTTTGTGAGCAGTATATATAGTATTACAGTGCAGCATTTTGGTGACCAACAGTATATAGTTGTACAGTAGGCCATTGCTGTATCTTGCAGCTCTGTGTCACTGCAAGTATCCATTCCATATATGTGCTGCATTTTTGTGAGCAGCATATATAGTATCACAGTGCAGCATTTTGGTGACCAACAGTATATAGTTGTACAGTAGGCCATTGCTGTATCTTGCAGCTCTGTGTCACTGCAAGTATCCATTCCATATTTGTGCTGCATTTTTGTGAGCAGTATATAAAGTAGTACAGTGCAGCATTTTGGTGACCAACAGTATACATATATAGTACAGTACAGTAGGCCATTGCTATTGATACTGGCATATAATTCCACACATTAAAAAATGGAGAACAAAAATGTGGAGGGTAAAATAGGGAAAGATCAAGATCCACTGCCACCTCGTGCTGAAGCTGCTGCCACTAGTAATGGCCGAGACGATGAAATGCCATCAACGTCGTCTGCCAAGGCCAGTGCCCAATGTCATAGTACAGAGCATGTAAAATCCAAAAAACTAAAGTTCAGAAAAAATGAACCAAAAATCTAAATTAAAAGCGTCTGAGGAGAAGCGTAAACTTGCCAATATGCCATTTACGACACGGAGTGGCAAGGAACGGCTGAGGCCCTGGCCTATGTTCATGGCTAGTGGTTCAGCTTCACATGAGGATGGAAGCACTCATCCTCCCACTAGAAAAATTAAAAGACTTAACCTGGCAAAAGCACAGCAAAGAACTGTGCATTCTTCTAAATCACAAATCCCCAAGGAGAGTCCAATTGTGTAGGTTGCCGTGACTGACCTTCCCAACACTGGATGGGAAGAGGTGGTACCTTCCACCATTTGCACGCCCCCTGCAAGTGCTGGAAGGAGCACCCACAGTCCAGTTCCTGATAGTCAAATTGAAGATGTCACTGTTGAAGTACACCAGGATGAGGATATGGGTGTTGCTGGCGCTGAGGAGGAAATTGACAAGGAGGATTCTGATGGTGAGGTTGTTTGTTTAAGTCATGCACCCGGGGAGACACCTGTTGTCCGTGGGATGAATATGGCCATTGACATGCCTGGTCAAATTACAAAAAAAAAAAATCACCTCTTCGGTGTGGAATTATTTTAACAGAAATGCGGACAACAGGTGTCAAGCCGTGTGTTGCCTTTGTCAAGCTGTATTAAGTAGGGGTAAGGACGTTAACCACCTAGGAACATCCTCCCTTATACGTCACCTGGAGCGCATTCATCAGAAGTCATTGACAAGTTCAAAAACTTTGGGTGACAGTGGAAGCAGTCCACAGCAAACTAAATCCCTTCCGCTTGTACCCAAGCTCCTGCAAACCACACCACCAACTCCCTCAGTGTCAATTTCCTCTTTACACAGGAACACCAATAGTCCTGCAGGCCATGCCACTGGCAAGTCTGACGAGTCCTCTCCTAACTGGGATTCCTCCGATGGATCCTTGAGTGTAACGCCTACTGCTGCTGGCACTGCTGTTGTTGCTGCTGGGAGTCAATTGTCATCCCAGAGGGGAAGTCGGAAGACCACTTGTACTACTTCCAGTAAGCAATTGACTGTCCAACAGTCCTTTGCGAGGAAGATGAATATCACAGCAGTCATCCTGCTGCAAAGCGGATAACTCAGGTCTTGGCAGCTGTGTTGGTGTTAAACGTGTGTCCGATATCCACCGTTAAATCACAGGGAATTAGAGAATTGCTTGAGATACTGTGTCCCCGGTACCAAATACCATCAAGGTTCCATTTCTCTAGGCAGCCAATACTGAGAATGTACACAGACGTCAGAAAAAGAGTCACCAGTGTCCTAAAAAATGCAGTGGTACCCAATGTCCGCTTAACCATGGACATGTGGACAAGTGGAACAGGGCAGACTCAGGACTATATGACTGTGACAGCCCACCGGGTAGATGTATTGCCTACCGCAGTAAGAACAGTAGCAGCATCTCGCAAATGCCAACTAATTTCTAGGCAGGCTACGCTTTGTATCACCGCTTTCCATAAGAGGCACACAGCTGACAACCTCTTACGGAAACTGAGGAACATCATCGCAGAATGGCTTACCCCAATTGGACTCTCCTGGGGATTTGTGACATCGGACAACGCCACCAAATTTGTGCGTGCATTACATGTGGGCAAATTCCAGCACGTCCCATGTTTTACACATACATTGAATTTGGTGGTGCAGAATTTTTTTAAAAATGACAGGGGCATGCAAGAGATGCTGTCGGTGGCCCGAAGAATTGCGGGCCACTTTCGGCATTCAGCCACCGCGTGCCGAAGACTGGAGCACCAGCAAACACTTCTGAACCTGCCCCGCCATCATCTGAAGCAAGAGACGGTAACGAGATGGAATTCAACCCTCTATATGCTTCAGAGGATGGAGGAGCAGCAAAAGGCCATTCAAGCCTATACATCTGCCTACGATATAGGCAAAGGAGGGGGAATGCACCTGACTCAAGCACAGTGGAGAATGATTTCAACGTTGTGCAAGGTTCTGCAACCCTTTGAACTTGCCACATGTGAAGTCAGTTCAGACACTGCCAGCCTGAGTCAGGTCATTCCCCTCATCAGGCTTTTGCAGAAGCAGCTGGAGAGATTGAAGGAGGAGCTAAAATGGAGTGATTCCGCTAGGCTTGTGGGACTTGTGGATGGAGCCCTTCATTCACTTAACCAGGATTCATGGGTGGTCAATCTGTTGAAATCAGAGTACTACATTTTGGCCACCGTGCTCGATCCTAGGTTTAAAGCGTACGTTGTATCTCTCTTTCCGAGTCTGCACATGTTCAAAGACCTGTTGGTGAGACACTTGTCAAGTCAAGCGGAACGTGACCAGTCAACAACTCCTCCTTCACATTCTCCCGCAACTAGGGCTGCGGGAAAAGGCTAAGAATTCCGAGCCCACCTGCTGGCGGTGATGCAGGGCAGTCTGGAGCGAGTGCTGACATCTGGTCCGGACTGAAGGACCTGCCAACGATTACTGATATGTTGTCTACTGTCACTGCATATGATTCTGGCACCATTGAAAGAATGGTGGAGGATTATATGAGTGACCGCATCCAAGTAGGCACGTCAGACAGTCCGAAAGAGTGTTTAGTGCAGCCGGTCACTTTGTCAGCAAGCGGCGTACAAGGTTACTTCCAGAAAATGTGGAGAAGATGATGTTCATCAAAATGAATTATAATCAATTCCTCCGTGGAGACATTCACCAGCAATTGCCTCCAGAAAGTACACAGGGACCTGAGATGGTGGATTCCAGTGGGGACGAATTAATACTGTGTGAGGAGGGGTATGTACACAGTGAAAGGGGTGATGAATCGGACGATGAGGAGTAAGTGGACATCTTGGCTCTGTAGAGCCAGTTTGTGCAAGGAGAGATTGATTGCTTCTTTTTAGGTGGGGGCCCAAACCAACCAGTGATTTCAGCCACAGTCGTGTGGCAGACCCTGTGGCTGAAATGATGGGTCTGTTAAAGTGTGCATGTCCTGTTTATACAACATAAGGGTGGGTGGAAGGGCCCAAGGACAATTCCATCTTGCACCTCTTTTTTTTTATTTATCTCTGCATCATGTGATGTTTGGTGCTAAGTATTTTAAGTGCCATCCTGTCTGACACTGCAGTGCCACTCCTAGATGGGCCAGGTGTTTGTGCCGCCCACTTGGGTCGCTTAGCTTAGTCATCCAGCGACCTCGGTGCAAATTTTAGGACTAAAAATAATATTGTGAGGTGTGAGGTGTTCAGAATAGACTGGAAATGAGTGTAAATTATGGTTATTGAGGTTAATAATACCGTAGGATCCAAATTACCCCCAAATGCTGTGATTTTAATGATAAATGATAAGTAGGATCTGATTGGTTGCTATGGGCAACATCCCATCTGAAATAGAACTCCCATCTTAGTAAATTTACCCCTGTGATTTAAGCTGTTTTTGAGGGGTTTTTGGAAAAAAACACCTGAATCCAAAACACACCCGAATCCGACAAAAATTTTTTAGGGAGGTTTAGCCAAAACGCGTCCAAATCCAAAACACGGCCGCGGAACGGAATCCAAAACCAAAACAAAACCCGAAAAATTTCCGGAGCATATTTCTAGTTTATATGCACTATTGTACAGAAAGAGAATAAATAACTTTGATTAACCCACATAATAAAATCATGGTCTCCATATTGGATCTTTGTCAAGGTCATAAGACAGGCATATAACACAGCATGCATCTTATATATCTATATACATGTTGTAATTGTGTTTTACTTACACCTGTCTGATGAACTTTGCAAAGGTCTAATAGGCTATTTGTTATTGTAGAGACGAGTCCAGGCATTTGGCATAAAAATATTTTTTATTAGATACACAGACGCACAGTCAGCTCAATGCAAAAATTCCTTTTTCTACGTGGTGATACCAGTAGTCACTGTATGTGACACAAGCACACCAGCCATATACTGTACTGTACCTGCTTGTTTGCTTGCATTAATAGACACACTCAGATCTTCATAGAAGCAGTACTTCTTAAGTCATGACTTAAAGTGATTACAGTATATCATACAGCACCCCTGGAGTTCACATTTATATGTAAGGCATGCTACAATATCATTGCGTCTCTTCCACAAATGACTGCGGAAATTGCAATGTCCATGAGCATGGCACATTTGCAAGGCATGCAGTGGAAATAAAAAAAAATCTAAAAAAAAAAGTATTTCCTAAACTGCAAGCATTATTTCATTGAAATACTTCATGTATGCGCAAAGGTGATTTTCAAAAGCGACACCTGGTGGATGAACACGAGTATTGCACTCACTAGAAACTCAATTCTGTATACTGCGACTGCATATGCAACCCTGCATCGAAAACACCGCCCTGCGGCCAGGTACAGGCATATGTAATGCACTTGTTTTTCCCACTACACTCCATTCAGAGATAAGATGAGCATGGCTACATCTGTATTTAATTAGAATCTTGTGATCCCATTTGCGATAAAATTTTGGTTTGCCAAGAAAACATATTTTTCATCTAAATGTTATTCATGTTAAAACATATACATTCTAACAGACTGGCTGTAGACCACCTAATATATCCCAAAAAAAAACCCACTGCCAATAAAATCACATATTTAACTGGTGTTTTGGAAACCTGCCCTTGAGAGAGATTGATTTTCATCCTACAATTCTCAGCTGTGCAGTGAAAATAAATGTTATTCTGATTTTAAATTATTTATAAAATGTTTAAACATTTCCCCTTAACCTTGAATGGCAAATTATTCATACACTTCTATAATTCCCATCAGTGTCCTTGTCCCAGAGGATTTGTTATGACATCAGATTTAAAATTCATTATTTGAAGATATGCTTTTCAGCATGTTATTTCATACACGGTAGGATGTCGTATGTTCATATATAGAAAACATTTAACAGTAACCAAATGTAAGGGAAGCATGAATCATTTATCAGCCTGGTTATGTGCAATAAATGTGCTCTGCAGAACTGTATTACAATATAGCTATTTAACAGCACCATACCAAAATACTGTATTTTAAACTCATATTAGTAGTTTATTATTCATTTTTATACAAGCTTAAATTGCTTTACAAATTCCTTGATGTACATCGTCATGCAGAACTTAAAACTTTCTATTTGTACTTCAGTATGTGATATCTGTATTTTGCCTAATTGCTTGTTATGTAATATATGCAGTGGCAAACATAGGATTTCTAGAGGGGGTTTACAAATGGAATTCACAATCTCCCACTCTGCGGAACATGAAATACAGTATTAATATTTAACACTATAGATGGTCTACTGAATATAAATAAGTGGTCAGGAAAAGGTTAAACAGACTATAATAAATAAATAAATACACAAACATAACAGAACCAGTACTGCACTTTCTAAGCACACATTCTCCCACCTCATTGTAAGGCTCCTGTTTCTTCTTCCTGATAACTACTCTCTGGTCCAGTGCACTGATTGCAGCAAACAGCAAACTTGGTAGAAGAAGCTGCTACTACTTGACATGTGCAGCAGCTCAGCTCTGTCCCTTAAACTGCATGATGTGGTGGCAGCTCTAGTAATTGTGTTATATGACATTGCTATCATTGTCATAATGTGAGCCAGTTGCCAATTGGAGGGGGTTGGGCAAACGGATGAACCCCTTCCCCACATTTGCCTATGTGCTTATTGTGAAAAACTGATTGTATGAACTGGCATCCACAAGAGGGGCTGACAAAATATAGCATGTATATTTTATGAACTTGCTGTGTTTCCATATTTTGCAATCACTGGTACCCATTCTAAAGTGATTTTATAATAAGTATGCTAATACTATTTAATTGTTTTTGTTGTGTTAATAACTTAATGTTATTAATTTACTTGCTCAGGAATTAGTATTGTTACTCATTTGTGAGGAATCCCACCAGTGGAGCGAAATACCATTCTTTACTTTCTATTTTATAATGTTTTATCGAGCAGGAGATGCTCTTTAGGAATTGCTGCTGAACTGGATAGATTATTTTATTAACGATTTATATGGTTGGATGAATATACCATTTTATTAAGTGATCAGCGCACATTCAGTTAATTTTCTTTGCTTTTTTACAGTATATGACGTGAAAGCACTGGGTTATCCATGAAAAGATAGCAGAGAGATAGTTGGAGATATGAGTTAGAAGAGTGAGAAAGAGGTTAGAGGAGAAAGGTAGATTTGAGAATTGTCAGCATAGAGGGGATATTGGAGGTCAAAAGAGATAATGAGCTTACCTAAACAGGACATTGGGGGTTATTCAGAGTTGTTAGCAAACAAAAAATTGGGCAAAACCATTTTGCACTGCAGGTGGGCAGATGTAACATGTGCAGAGAGAGTTAGATTTTTGGTCTGCTAACAACTGTCAATAAACCCCATATAGTGGAAGAATAGGAGAGGTCCAAGAACAGAACCTTGGAGGACATCTACTGTTAGTATAAGTGTTTGTGTGTGTGTGTGTGTGTGTGTGTGTGTGTGTGTGTGTGTGTGTGTGTGTGTGTGGGCAGTGGTCATGATAGGAGATACAGAAAGAACAGTCAGAGAGGTAGAAGGATTTGCCAGAGGAGAGGGTGGTCCACAGAGTCAAAAGCAGCAAAGAGGTCAAGGAGAATAATAATGATTTATTGTGTTGCCGTGCTGGCACTCACAAGAGTAACCCAGAGCCAACAAGGGGAAGAGAGGAGTGAGTAATGGAAAGGTGAGCCAGTGACAGGTCACATGACTTAGAAGTAGAGATGTGCGGCGGGCACTTTTTCGTATTTTGGATCTGGATCCTTGCTCGTGTTTTGGATCTGGATTGGTTTTGCCAAAACCACCCTTTCGTGTTTTGGTTTGGGATCTGGATGATTTTTGAAAAAAAAACATAAAAACAGCTAAAATCACAGCATTTGGGGGTAATTTGGATCCTACGGTATTATTAACCTCAATAACATTAATTTTCACTCATTGCCAGTCTATTCTGAACACATCACACCTCACAATATTGTTTTTAGGCCAAAAGGTTGCACCAAGGTCACTGGATGACTAAGCTAAGCAACCCAAGTGGGCGGCACAAACACCTGGCCCATCTAGGAGTGGCACTGCAGTGTCAGACAGGATGGCACTTTTAAAAACTAGGCCCCAAAGAGCACATAATGCAAAGAAGAAAAAGATGTGCAATGAGGTAGCTGGATGACTAAGCTAAGCGACACAAGTGTGCAGCACAAAATCCTGGCCCATCTAAGAGTGGCACTGCAGTGTCAGACAGGATGGCACTTTTAAAAACTAGGCCCCAAAGAGCACATTATGCAAAGAAGAAAAAGAGTTGCAATGAGGTAGCTGGATGACTAAGCTAAGCAACAGAAGTGTGCGGCACAAACACCTGGCCCATCTAGGAGTGGCACTGCAGTGGCAGGCAGGATGGCAGTTTTAAAAACTAGGCCCCAAACAGCACATCATGTAAAGAAGAAAAAGATGTGAAATGAGGTAGCTGGATGGCTAAACTAAGTGACACAAGTGTGCGGCACAAACACCTGGCCCATCTAGGAGTGGCACTGCAGTGTTAAACAGGATGGCAGATTTTAAAAAAAGGCCCCAAACAGCACATGATGCAAAGAAAAAAAAGGCTCACCGAGGTTGCTGGATGGCTAAGCTAAGCATGAGAAGCTGAGCCACCAGTCATGAACATAGGCCAAGGCCTTAGCCTTTCCTTGCCACTTTGTGTAGTGAATTGCATATTGCTAATTTTATGTTTCTCATCAGATAATTTCTTTTTTTTTCTGATTATTAATGTTTGCTTCTAGGATTTTACACACGCTCTATGACAGAGGTTCTCAAACTCGGTCCTCAGGACCCCACACAGTGCATGTTTTGCAGGTAACCCAGCAGGTGCACAGGTGTATTAATTGCTCACTGACACATTTTGAAAGGTCCACAGGAGGAGCTAATTATTTAACTTGCGATTCTGTGAGGAGATCTGCAAAACATGCACTGTGTGGGGTCCTGAGGACCGAGTTTGAGAACCTCTGCTCTATGACATTGGGCATCAGCCTTAGCGAACGACGTTGATGGAATTGCATCGTCAATGTCATGACTGGTGGCAGCAGCAGCTTCAGCACTGGTACTAAAACTGGAAGTGGTTCCTGAAATTCCACTATTTTTTACTCCAAATTGTTGTTTTCCATTTCACAGGACAGCACCCCTTTATTATTACAGCACACAGAACAGTGCCCCTTTATTTTCACAGCGCCCCTGTAGTCTTACAGCATACAGCACCAATGTAATGTTATGTTAACAGCAGCAGTACCCCTTAATATATACAACATACAGGGCCAGTGTAATGTTATTAACACATCAGCACCCCTATATTTCACAGCATACAGGAACAGTGTGCTTTTAATTTTTAACTGCACCCAAACTTTTATAGAAGACAGTGCCAGTGTACTGTTATTAAGACATCAGCACCCCTATATTTCACAGCATACAGGAGCAGTGTGCTTTACATTTTTAACTGCACCCAAACTTATATAGCAGACAGGGCCAGTGTACTGTTATTAAGACAACAGCACCCATATATTTCAGAGTGCCCCTGCGCCCTGTAAAACACAATGACAGCCAGGACAGCAACACACATGTACAGCTGCAGCACCTGGCAGTAACACCAGTGACAGCCAGGACAGCACCACTAACAAAGCACAGATAAACCACAGTGACTGCAGCAGCACCCCAACAGAGCACACACTAACCCCATGCCACCGCCCACAGAGAGACAGAGGTCTTTCTCCCTCACTCTCCAAGTCTGATGCGTGGCTATTTATATGGGATCCAAAGCCCGCGAGAATCCAGCAGCGGGATGATGATGTTTTGCCTCGTTCTGGTTACCGAGTCTGGCGGGAAGTCCCGAGCCGGGCTCGGGACGTAGTTCGGGGGGGTTCAGTTCTCAGGTGACCGAATCCGCTCATCCCTACTTAGAAGCTGCTGGAACCAGCAGCAAGTGTTTGAGATTGACAATTACATCATTTAGAGTCAATAAATAGCTGCTTTCCCAGACCATGGCAGTGCTGTGAGGGAGCATAGAAACATAGAAACATAGAATTTGACAGCAGATAAGAACCACTTGGCCCATCTAGTCTGCCCCTTTTTTTCTTTTTCTTTTTTACATTATTTTTTTCTCTAACCTTGTTTGATCCTTATTTCTTTGTAAGGATATTCTTATGTCTATCCCATGCATGTTTAAATTGCTCCACTGTCTTAGCCTCTACCACCCCTGATGGGAGACTATTCCATTTGTCCACTACCCTTTCTGTGAAGTAATTTTTCCTCAAATTTCCCCTGAACCTCCCCTCCTCCAGTCTCAGTGCATGTCCTCGTGTTATATTGCTTCTCTTCATTTAGAGAATGTTTCCCTCCTGGACTTTGTTAAAACCCTTGAGATATTTGAAAGTTTCTATCATGTCTCCCCTTTCCCTTCTCTGCTCCAAACTATACACATTGAGATTTCTTAGTCTTTCCGGGTATGTTTTGTGATGTAGGCCATGCACCATTTTAGTTGCTCTTCTTTGTACAGTTTCTAATGTATTAATATCCTTTTGAAGATATGGCCTCCAGAACTGAATACAGTATTCTAGATGAGGCCGTACCAATGACCTATACAGTGGCATTATTACTTCTTTCTTTCTGCTGCTGATTCATCTCCCAATGCAGCCAAGCATCTGACTAGCCTTCCTCATTGCTTTGTTACATTGCTTACCTGCCTTTAAGTCACCTGAAATAGTGACTCCTAGAACCCTTTCCTCCTCAATAGTTTCCAGTATAGTCCCATTAATACTATATTTAGCCTTTGGATTTTTGAGACCCTAGTGCATGATTTTGCATTTTTTGGCATTAAACTGTAATTGCCACACTCTTGATCAGTCCTCTAGTCTACCTAGATCCTCAATCATTTGTTTTACCCCACCTGGTGTGTCTACCCTGTTGCATACCTTTGTGTCATCTGCAAAAAGGCATACTTTCCCTTTAATGCCATTTGCAATGTCACCAATGAAGATATTAAAAAGCACTGGTCCAAGTACAGATCCCTGGGGTACTCCACTGGTAACATTTCCCTCCTGTGAATGCACTCCATTTACCACAACTCTCTGTTTTCTATCCTTCAACCAAGATCTTATCCATCCAATAATCCTAATATCCAATCCCAAACTTTAAAGTTTATTTAGCAGTCTGCGATGTGGAACAGTGTCAAAAGCCTTACTAAAGTCTAGATAAGCTATATCCATGGCTCCACCTTTATCCATCAGTTTAGTCACACAGTCAAAAAAGTCAATTAGATTTGTTTGACATGATCTACCCACAGTAAATCCATGCTGTTTGGGATCCTGTAAATTGCCGGATTTTAGATAATCTACAACTCTTTCTTTTAAGAGTGTTTCCATCAATTTCCCTACTACTGATGTAAGACTCACTGGTCTGTAGTTGAGCATGCCTTGAGAGAGTGGAGCAGCACTGAGGTGGTAACCTGATTCTGGCCCAAATGTTTTAAGCCTTAAAAAGTGATAAAGTGGAGCATTTAAAGGGTGATATTAAATTGTTTTGCGCCCCAGATCTCCCATCATTTTTTTTTAGTTCTGATTGCACCACAAAGGTAGGGTTTAGCCACATACAGCAGCTACACCCAACCACAGTGCTGGATGCAATCGAAAAAACTGCTGTTTGGGTGCTCAAAAAGGGTAAATTTTTGTGCATTTCAGCTCGCCACCCCTGGGGGGGTTTGAGCTGAAATGCAGATGCCGGCAGCCATCATACCCAAAGGGAATTACAATTGAATTGTTCCAATTTGGCTCCATCTAGTGGCTGCCGGAGGTATAACAATTGAATCTCGCCCATAGAGTGATAAAGTACCAGTCAATCAGTTTCCTAACTGCCATGTTATAGGCTATGTTTAAAAATGACAGTTAGGAGCTGATTTGTTGGTACTTTATCACTCTTCAAATGTTCCACTTTATAACTTTTTAAAACTTAATACATGTGGGCCTGTGTGAGGAGATTGGAAGGCAAACAACAAAGCATCAGCACTGTCTCACATGTCTTCAGCAATGAAGGCTTCTGGCAGATTCAGGTTCCTCTGGCAGATGCTGTGAAGTAAAAGGTAATCTCTTCCCCTCTGGGGGCCTTAAGTGATCCGCCAGAGAGAGAGAGTTTGAGAGGTGATTCACCACAGAGAGACTCCCATTTAAAGAGACCCACTGAAAGTGACAGAGAGGTCTGTAATGACACACCCTGCACAGTCCTACACCTCTTCACTACACTCCAGTTGATAGCTTCAGCTAAGGACTAGTGACTGGCTTTGATGTGGCAGGATAGCTGTAACCGCAGTGCATGTCTAGCCTTCCTTACTCCAGTGTCTCTATATTCCCAACTATTAACTGCATGCCTTCATCAATGACATAACTAGACAATTGTGTGCCTTGTGCAATAAATAGCATCACTGGCCCCCCAAATCCAATCCCTATGCCTCTCTCTCATTTTTAGTGGCCAATTAATTATATCCACCCCCAAATCCCCACCCTATGATTCTCTTTCATTTATAATCCATTTAAAATATGGGCCATTAATAACTAAACCCCTGCGCACAAATACCCTCCCTATGCCTCTCTCTCTCTGTTAAAATACATTTATAGCTTGGCAATTAATAATCCCCACCCCATGGCTCACATACAACTGAAATGTATTGGGACAATGGCCACAATCCCCTGACGGTCAGTATGGGAAATCTGTAATATTAAACATGCTTAAAAATCCTAATCCCCCGATCCCAACTGTTTTCAGTTGGGATTAGGGAATTGGGCATTTCTAACACTTAATTTCACCAATTCCCTGACAGATCACTGGCTGCCAATCATTAAAATACCAGTAAATCATAATGTGATTCATTAGTACCAGTTGCAGACTGCTGCAACAGTCAACTCATCTGTTGCTGACCGCAGCACATGGGTACACTAATACTGCTGTACTGTCTGACCCCTATCTCAGGCTGTCAGTGTCCCCATATCTCACTGTCACATTTTGCACCCAGTGCTGATGGAATGACTTCTTGCCAGGGCAACGTGGGACTGGAACGTAGAGAAAAATTATGTTATGACATCTCTCCCTGCATGGAGCACACAGGACAGGTAGACAGCTTTGCACACCGGGGCCACTGCTACTAATGCACATTGCAGCACTTAAAAGATCATGGCAACATCTAGTTTTGCTCACATAACATCTGCGTTATGTGCAGTGACACCGATCGCACCACCCTAGTACTGGCCCTGGCCTTCAAAGAAGCATCTGTAGTAACTAGAAGCAACTTGAAGCTGTTTTTTAGTGAATGGTTAGTCACATTAGAAGCCAGGCATTTATAAGACTGACAGTTACCTCAGGAGGGACACCTAATAGATAACAACATACTATAGATAACCACTATTGTCCTGAACTTTTTAACTTATCTTTTGAATGCGTCATTCAGGAAGAAACTAAGCCACTTTGACAAAACTTAGAGCAATTAACCATTTTTCTAATGCAGCAAAGATTTATCAGTCTAAATTCCCCTCACATATATTGGGAGCCATTGTATGGATTTGGAAAAGCACATGTGGGAGCAGCAAGAAAGGAAGATTTATTTGTTTAGTTAAAGTAAGAACATTTTATATTCTGGTGATGTTTCACATAGGCACACTCACCAGGATTTTGAAGGAGACTGTGGGCCGGATGTAACGACCAAGATCGCCGGAAAGCGAGATGCCGGCTGAGTTTGGACTTTTTTTAAAGGAGAAATTACAAGGCACAACCATGCATTCTAAGTGATTGCCTTTAAAAAAACATCAGAGAGTGGATGGCATCTCACACCTCCAGTGATCTAGGGCATCATGACATACGGCCCTGTATATGAGGATCACATAAGATGGCATAGTTGAGATTTACACTTAGTAGTGAGGTGGGAAAATTGAGGAATTGTGATGATATTGACAGTGAGAGAGAATTGGGAAAAGAGAAGTTGATGAGTTCCTTTATGGACACTTAGCTTCAGGTGGCACATACTTCTATGCGCCACTAAATGTGCTAAATATAGAGATCCAGTTGGCCACACACACAAGACAGGAGAGAGGTAAAGAAGAGGAGTGGTATATTTGGGTGTAAACTGCATAGATACCATTCTGCACAAGTTTCCTCAGAGAAAAAGGTATAGCAATAAATGTGCAGAATGCAAAGAGAAGATTATTGTGGGACAAGAAAAAGTGCAAATGGCAGAGGTGGAGATGCTGAAAAAGTAGGCAGCATACAAGTTAGTAAAGAACTATGTCATGGAGAGCACTGGAGTAAAGGGTGTGAAGTCCAGGAGGATGGGTAAGCAGAGATGATTCATAGAATTTGAAATTATTAAATAGTTTGTCATTTGTGTAAGGGCTGTCTTGGTGAAATACTTGTGGGAGGAATCTAAGTTGCTGATGGTTGAGGAGGGAGTGGGAGTAGAGAAATAGGGTAAAACTGCCAAGCAATCCGGTCATGTAGATCTGAGACAAAGGGAAGAAGAGACATGGGGTGGGAGTTTGAGAAAAGGATTGGTGAAAGAGGGATAGAGAGTTGGTTTCAGTACATGTATGACGGCGTATGCAAATGTATATGCTAATAGTTAGAGAGCTTGAGGAAGTGAGTTAGAATGGAGGAAAAATTGGGTGAGTGGCAGCAGACAAGTTGATAGGGGAAGGTTGGATGTCTAGATGATATTATTAAAGAAACATCACCCTCAGTTGAGAAATAATTGAGGGGTAGTTGATGTTTGTGGGTCTGATACAGGGAGATACTTCTTTAAATATTTATTTCATATTCGGGAAAGAAAAAAAGCTTTATATGTGATATCAGTTGTTTACAAATAAATGTTTGCAGAGAAAAGAACTAGCCACATATTTGCTTTGATCCGAAATGTTCTTTAGGATGATACAATAAAAAATCATCTAAGTTGCTTGTCAGCTGTGTCAAAACAAATGTATTAGTGCTGTGTGCAATCTATAATGCTGAAGATATATCATTACAATGAACTTTTCTTAACGCAGAAGATACTGCCAGATATTTGTCAACTGCCGGATCGCTTATAATATATTAACTCTTGCAAGTCCGCAGAAGCTTGCAAAATATTATGAATCCAATCCTGAGGCTAATTTACACGTCAAAGAAATGTCAACAGTACACTCACTGAAACATAATGAATTTGTCTTCCACTGCATTCAAGCAAACACATAACTGGAATTAAGCTGAAGAAAAAACAAGAACCGATGTTGTGGTATCTCAGGCTTAATGTCTTTTCTGTGACCAGATCTTTGAAATCTCCTGTAGGTAAATGATGAGATTATGGTCAAAGGTCATGCAAAACCCCCAATGGTCCAAATTTATGTAAACTCAGATTTGGTCAGAAGGAAAATATCACTTAAACTGGGCATACACTATAAAATTATCCATTTAGGTCATCTACCAGATCTGGCTGGTTGTAATAAAAATATGGAAATGGAGGACAGCAAATGACAATCGACCATATTCTTCAAAATACTGGAAAATGGACAAAACCTGTCATTCAGACAAATTAGTTAAATCACAGATTCGTACAGTATCAATGACAGTTTGTGTCTGTTTTCCAGTGTTTGGGAGTTAATGGTTGATTTCATTATCAGATTTTCACTCCAACCAGACAGATCTGGCAGATGATCTGCCACATAATTGTATAGTGTATGCCCAGCTTTACTGATATAGGATGAACTCATGGATTCATATACAGATGTAGCCAGCTCATCTTTGCTGCCATGCAGCATGCTGCAACACGGCTCGCTGAATGGCGCTCTGAGCTATAACTTCGGAGCTGGAGATCGCCACATTAACTCACTTAGGACTTTGAGTTCTAAGGGAGTTAAATTAGTACTAATGTACTAAGGGATTTGCATCTAAAAAGAGCATTACTTACTCTTCTTAAAGCCCTCATCCCCTCTGCACCAATACAAATTATAAGTTCAGACTACTTTTATCTGGTAACTAAATAAAAATATAGGTGAAATATGGTAATAAATGTACTGTATTCATATATGATAGCAGAGTGTTTATACTGAACTATTAGTACAATAACTAAGACAGCCCTATGAGTGCCATCACACAGCTACAGAATAAACTTTAATAGTGATTTCAAGCTTCATAATTAGGCTTCATAATGTTGTATATTGGACCCTTTATATATTTACTATAACTTATTAAAAATCTTCAACTTGTACATTGCCCAAATTTGCCATATGAGGCCTTACTCATTCCCAGACTCTGTCACACCCATTCTGGGTGATGTCATGCTTTTCCAATATTGCTGCACCTCTTTTGACTTGAGACTTATAGGCCGCACACACTGGCGGATATGCTGTCAAGGTGTCTGATGGCTGATATGGCCGACAGACGTCCCATTGAGGGAATGGGTGGGGGGGGGGGTGATGGGAGGAGTGAAGTTTCTTCACTCCCCCTGTCACCCGGCCCCATAGTCCTGCATGCTAATATGTACGACATTGTCCATAATGGCATGCATGTATAAACAACACGGTAATAAAAGATGAATGAACGTGGGGCTGTGCATCGTTCATCGGTGGTGCCTACACACTGAAAGATATGAACGATATCTTTCAATGTTATCACTTAGTGTATAGGGCCCTTTAGATTTGGAACAGATGAATGATATACCATTTTATACCAGTAGTAAGATAGTATTTTATAGGCATTGCCTTCCTTATTCTGTATCATGTGCAGACAGTGACTCAATACTGAGCCAAACCTAACTGTTAAAAAATTATGACATCCTTCTGAACATATACCAAGGCTGGTAAAAGTTGTATATCTGCATGTTACTGCATTTAACAAATTCTTTCGGCATTTATTTCTCCCTCACCCTTTTCAGGAGCTCATTTGAGTGATTATGAGGAGATAAGCAGGAATATGATGTAACTAGAGAGACAATTTTTTAAGTATTATAAGGCTTAATATGAAAATATTAATTTGATTTTCTCAGAAGATTTTAAGGTACTGTCACATAAAATCCTGGAGTAGATATTAGTACAAAAGTCCAGTAATATGCTGCAAATAGTTACAGCAAGTTTTATTAGACAAAAAAGAAAAACAACAAAAGGGATAAAATAAAACCTAGCCTTGCAGATAGGGATGAGCGGGTTCGGTTTCTCGGAAACCGAACCCCCCCGAACTTCAGCCTTTTTACACGGGTCCGAGGCAGACTCGGATTTTCCCGCCTTGCTCGGTTAACCCGAGCGCGCCCGAACGTCATCATCCCGCTGTCGGATTCTCGCGAGGCTCGGATTCTATCGCAAGACTCGGATTCTATATAAGGAGCCGCGCGTCGCCGCCATTTTCACACGTGCATTGAGATTGATAGGGAGAGGACGTGGCTGGCGTCCTCTCCGTTTAGATAGAGAGTGAGACACTTGATTTACTGGAGCATTAGGAGTACTCAGAGAGTGCAGAGTTTTGCTGATAGTTATACTAGTGACCACCAGTTTTATTTATTATTTAATATAATCCGTTCTCTGCCTGAAAAAAACCGATACACAGTCACATACCATATCTGTGCTCAGCCTCAGTGTGCTGCATGATAATATCATCTATGTATATCTGACTGTGCTGAGTGCTCACTGCTCACACAGCTTAATTGTGGGGGAGACTGGGGAGCAGTTATAGCAGGAGTACATATTTAACAGTGCACACTTTTGCTGCCAGTGTGACTGACCAGTGACCACCAGTATATTGTCTGCCTGAAAAAGTTAAACACTCGTGTGGTGTTTTTTTATTTATTCTATAAACGCATTCTGCTGACAGTGTCCAGCAGGTCCGTCATTCATTATATTATAATATATACCTGAAGTAGTGATATATATATATTTTTTATATCATTATCATCCAGTCTATACTAGCAGACGCAGTACGGTAGTCCACGGCTGTAGCTACCTCTGTGTCGGCAGTCGCTCGTCCATAATTGTATACCTACCTGTGGTGGTTTTTTTTTTTCTATCTTCTTCATACTAGTAGTTTAGGAGTCTGCAGTGCTGACAGTGTCCAGCAGGTCCGTCATTATATAATATATACCTGTCCTGCAGTAGTGATATATATATATTTTTTATATCATTATCATCCAGTCTATACTAGCAGACGCAGTACGGTAGTCCACGGCTGTAGCTACCTCTGTGTCGGCAGTCGCTCGTCCATAATTGTATACCTACCTGTGGTGGTTTTTTTTTTTTTCTATCTTCTTCATACTAGTAGTTTAGGAGTCTGCAGTGCTGACAGTGTCCAGCAGGTCCGTCATTATATAATATATACCTGTCCTGCAGTAGTGATATATATTTTTTATATCATTATCATCCAGTCTATACTAGCAGATGCAGTACGGTAGTCCACGGCTGTAGCTACCTCTGTGTCGGCAGTCGCTCGTCCATAATTGTATACCTACCTGTGGTGGGTTTTTTTTTTCTATCTTCTTCATACTAGTAGTTTAGGAGTCTGCAGTGCTGACAGTGTCCAGCAGGTCCGTCATTATATAATATATACCTGTCCTGCAGTAGTGATATATATATATTTTTTATATCATTATCATCCAGTCTATACTAGCAGACGCAGTACGGTAGTCCACGGCTGTAGCTACCTCTGTGTCGGCAGTCGCTCGTCCATAATTGTATACCTACCTGTGGTGGGTTTTTGTTTTTCTATCTTCTTCATACTAGTAGTTTAGGAGTCAGCAGTGCTGACAGTGTCCAGCAGGTCCGTCATTATATAATATATACCTGTCCTGCAGTAGTGATATATATATATATTTTTATATCATTATCATCCAGTCTATACTAGCAGACGCAGTACGGTAGTCCACGGCTGTAGCTACCTCTGTGTCGGCAGTCACTCGTCATCCATAAGTATACTAGTATCCATCCATCTCCATTGTTTACCTGAGGTGCCTTTTAGTTGTGCCTATTAAAATATGGAGAACAAAAATGTTGAGGTTCCAAAAATAGGGAAAGATCAAGATCCACTTCCACCTCGTGCTGAAGCTGCTGCCACTAGTCATGGCCGAGACGATGAAATGCCATCAACGTCGTCTGCCAAGGCCGATGCCCAATGTCATAGTACAGAGCATGTAAAATCCAAAACACCAAATATCAGTAAAAAAAGGACTCAAAAATCTAAAATAAAATCGTCGGAGGAGAAGCGTAAACTTGCCAATATGCCATTTACCACACGGAGTGGCAAGGAACGGCTGAGGCCCTGGCCTATGTTCATGGCTAGTGGTTCATGAGGTACATGAGGATGGAAGCACTCAGCCTCTCGCTAGAAAAATGAAAATACTCAAGCTGGCAAAAGCACAGCAAAGAACTGTGCGTTCTTCGAAATCACAAATCCACAAGGAGAGTCCAATTGTGTCGTTTGCGATGCCTGACCTTCCAAACACTGGACGTGAAGAGCATGCGCCTTCCACCATTTGCACGCCCCCTGCAAGTGCTGGAAGGAGCACCCGCAGTCCAGTTCCTGATAATCAGATTGAAGATGTCAGTGTTGAAGTACACCAGGATGAGGAGGATATGGGTGTTGCTGGCGCTGGGGAGGAAATTGACCAGGAGGATTCTGATGGTGAGGTGGTTTGTTTAAGTCAGGCACCCGGGGAGACACCTGTTGTCCGTGTGAGGAATATGGCCATTGACATGCCTGGTGAAAATACCAAAAAAATCAGCTCTTCAGTGTGGAAGTATTTCAACAGAAATGCGGACAACATTTGTCAAGCCGTGTGTTGCCTTTGTCAAGCTGTAATAAGTAGGGGTAAGGACGTTTACCACCTCGGAACATCCTCCCTTATACGTCACCTGCAGCGCATTCATCATAAGTCAGTGACAAGTTCAAAAACTTTGGGCGACAGCGGAAGCAGTCCACTGACCAGTAAATCCCTTCCTCTTGTAACCAAGCTCACGCAAACCACCCCACCAACTCCCTCAGTGTCAATTTCCTCCTTCCCCAGGAATGCCAATAGTCCTGCAGGCCATGTCACTGGCAATTCTGACGAGTCATCTCCTGCCTGGGATTCCTCCGATGCATCCTTGCGTGTAACGCCTACTGCTGCTGGCGCTGCTGTTGTTGCTGCTGGGAGTCGATGGTCATCCCAGAGGGGAAGTCGTAAGACCACTTTTACTACTTCCACCAAGCAATTGACTGTCCAACAGTCCTTTGCGAGGAAGATGAAATATCACAGCAGTCATCCTGCTGCAAAGCGGATAACTGAGGCCTTGGCATCCTGGGCGGTGAGAAACGTGGTTCCGGTATCCATCATTACTGCAGAGCCAACTATAGACTTGTTGGAGGTACTGTGTCCCCGGTACCAAATACCATCTAGGTTCCATTTCTCTAGGCAGGCGATACCGAAAATGTACACAGACCTCAGAAAAAGACTCACCAGTGTCCTAAAAAATGCAGTTGTACCCAATGTCCACTTAACCACGGACATGTGGACAAGTGGAGCAGGGCAGACTCAGGACTATATGACTGTGACAGCCCACTGGGCAGATGTATGGACTCCCGCCGCAAGAACAGCAGCGGTGGCACCAGTAGCAGCATCTCGCAAACGCCAACTCTTTCCTAGGCAGGCTACGCTTTGTATCACCGCTTTCCAGAATACGCACACAGCTGAAAACCTCTTACGGCAACTGAGGAAGATCATCGCAGAATGGCTTACCCCAATTGGACTCTCCTGTCGATTTGTGGCATCGGACAATGCCAGCAATATTGTGTGTGCATTAAATCTGGGCAAATTCCAGCACGTCCCATGTTTTGCACATACCTTGAATTTGGTGGTGCAGAATTATTTAAAAAATGACAGGGGCGTGCAAGAGATGCTGTCGGTGGCCAGAAGAATTGTGGCACACTTTCGGCGTACAGGCACCATGTACAGAAGACTGGAGCACCACCAAAAACGCCTGAACCTGCCCTGCCATCATCTGAAGCAAGAAGTGGTAACGAGGTGGAATTCAACCCTCTATATGCTTCAGAGGTTGGAGGAGCAGCAAAAGGCCATTCAAGCCTATACAACTGAGCACGATATAGGAGGTGGAATGCACCTGTCTCAAGCGCAGTGGAGAATGATTTCAACGTTGTGCAAGGTTCTGCAACCTTTTGAACTTGCCACACGTGAAGTCAGTTCAGACACTGCCAGCCTGAGTCAGGTCATTCCCCTCATCAGGCTTTTGCAGAAGAAGCTGGAGACATTGCAGGAGGAGCTAACACAGAGCGATTCCGCTAGGCATGTGGGACTTGTGGATGGAGCCCTTAATTCGCTTAACAAGGATTCACGGGTGGTCAATCTGTTGAAATCAGAGCACTACATTTTGGCCACCGTGCTCGATCCTAGATTTAAAACCTACCTTGGATCTCTCTTTCCGGCAGACACAAGTCTGCAGGGGTTCAAAGAACTGCTGGGGAGAAAATTGTCAAGTCAAGCGGAACGCGACCTGTCAACATCTCCTCCTTCACATTCTCCCGCAACTGGGGGTGCGAGGAAAAGGCTCAGAATTCCGAGCCCACCCGCTGGCGGTGATGCAGGGCAGTCTGGAGCGACTGCTGATGCTGACATCTGGTCCAGACTGAAGGACCTGACAACGATTACGGACATGTCGTCTACTGTCACTGCATATGATTCTCTCCCCATTGAAAGAATGGTGGAGGATTATATGAGTGACCGCATCCAAGTAGGCACGTCAGACAGTCCGTACTTATACTGGCAGGAAAAAGAGGCAATTTGGAGGCCCTTGCACAAACTGGCTTTATTCTAACTAAGTTGCCCTCCCACAAGTGTGTACTCCGAAAGAGTGTTTAGTGCCGCCGCTCACCCTGTCAGCAATCGGCGTACGAGGTTACATCCAGAAAATGTGGAGAAGATGATGTTCATTAAAATGAATTATAATCAATTCCTCCGTGGAGACATTCACCAGCAGCAATTGCTTCCACAAAGTACACAGGGAGCTGAGATGGTGGATTCCAGTGGGGACGAATTGATAATCTGTGAGGAGGGGGATGTACACGGTGATATATCGGAGGATGATGATGAGGTGGACATCTTGCCTCTGTAGAGCCAGTTTGTGCAAGGAGAGATTAATTGCTTCTTTTTTGGTGGGGGTCCAAACCAACCCGTCATTTCAGTCACAGTCGTGTGGCAGACCCTGTCACTGAAATGATAAGTTGGTTAAAGTGTGCATGTCCTGTTTATACAACATAAGGGTGGGTGGGAGGGCCCAAGGACAATTCCATCTTGCACCTCTTTTTTCTTTCATTTTTCTTTGCGTCATGTGCTGTTTGGGGAGTAGTTTTTTGAAGGGCCAGCCTGCGTGACACTGCAGTGCCACTCCTAGATGGGCCAGGTGTTTGTGTCGGCCACTTGGGTCGCTTATCTTAGTCACACAGCTACCTCATTGCGCCTCTTTTTTTCTTTGCGTCATGTGCTGTTTGGGGGTGTTTTTTGGAAGGGCCATCCTGCGTGACACTGCAGTGCCACTCCTAGATGGGCCAGGTGTTTGTGTCGGCCACTTGGGTCGCTTATCTTAGTCACACAGCTACCTCATTGCGCCTCTTTTTTTCTTTGCGTCATGTGCTGTTTGGGGGATGTTTTTTGGAAGGGCCATCCTGCGTGACACTGCAGTGCCACTCCTAGATGGGCCAGGTGTTTGTGTCGGCCACTTGGGTCGCTTAGCTTACTCACACAGCTACCTCATTGCGCCTCTTTTTTTTCTTCTTTGCGTCATGTGCTGTTTGGGGAGTGTTTTTTGGAAGGGCCATCCTGCGTGACACTGCAGTGCCACTCCTAGATGGGCCAGGTGTTTGTGTCGGCCACTTGGGTCGCTTATCTTAGTCACACAGCTACCTCATTGCGCCTCTTTTTTTCTTTGCGTCATATGCTGTTTGGGGGGTGTTTTTTGGAAGGGCCATCCTGCGTGACACTGCAGTGCCACTCCTAGATGGGCCAGGTGTTTGTGTCGGCCACTTGGGTCGCTTATCTTAGTCACACAGCTACCTCATTGCGCCTCTTTTTTTCTTTGCGTCATGTGCTGTTTGGGGGGTGTTTTTTGGAAGGGCCATCCTGCGTGACACTGCAGTGCCACTCCTAGATGGGCCAGGTGTTTGTGTCGGCCACTTGGGTCGCTTATCTTAGTCACACAGCTACCTCATTGTGCCTCTTTTTTTCTTTGCGTCATGTGCTGTTTGGGGGGTGTTTTTTGGAAGGGCCATCCTGCGTGACACTGCAGTGCCACTCCTAGATGGGCCAGGTGTTTGTGTCGGCCACTTGGGTCGCTGAGCTTAGTCATCCAGCGACCTCGGTGCAAATTTTAGGACTAAAAATAATATTGTGAGGTGTGAGGTGTTTAGAATAGACTGAAAATGAGTGGAAATTATGGTTATTGAGGTTAATAATACTTTGGGATCAAAATGACCCCCAAATTCTATGATTTAAGCTGTTTTTTAGGGTTTTTTGAAAAAAACACCCGAATCCAAAACACACCCGAATCCGACAAAAAAAAATTCGGTGAGGTTTTGCCAAAACGCGTTCGAACCCAAAACACGGCCGCGGAACCGAACCCAGAACCAAAACACAAAACCCGAAAAATTTCCGGTGCTCATCACTACTTGCAGAGTCTCCCTTTTTCACTGCTTCTCTCAACTTGTGTGGTGACCTAGGTCCAGATTCAAAGGTGGACTCTGTTGTGACGTCGGATGCTAGTGGCCAATGTCTTAAGTGTGTGCATTAGTCTGCTCCGCCCAGCACATACTGTATGTCCTGATATACTCCTGATGGTAATCACCAGGGGTGGGGGTATCTTCATATTCCATGATTTTCATCTTGTTCAATTCATGCTAGTCTATTTTGATTTTTTTTTTAAATTATGACTTCTAGAACATATTTTCCAACACTGGCTGATGGTCATTTGGAACAGAGTCCTCCAGAAAGTATTCTTCAAATAATACAATATTATTATGGAGTTTAATCATAATAACTTCCAACCTGACACATATTGTGACCATCATCCATCTCATGTGTTGGCAGAACAGTCCCTTGAAATCTGCATTTTTGGGAGGCATAAACAATTTCAGGAAACTGCAGTCTCCAGCCCAGGTTTTAAGGAAATACATGATTGAGCACAGGTGGCTTAATAAGTATCTCTGTCAATTGTTGATGTAACTTCTGGACTCAAGCATGGATTTTTCTTAATACCTGGACTATAATGGCAAAGTTTGGAAAACTCTGGTCTAAGATAATTGCAACCTCGTAGATAATGTATGTTCAAGTCCTGAAATACAGTATTTGCATCTGCTGCAGCAGTATCGTACAGTAAGTTATATGCATAAAAGCTTATATCTTAAGGACCTCATAGCTCCCAATGTTTAATTTTGTATAATTGTATTAGTTGCCTAACAGGAGTAGCCCCATAATTGGTGTTCGTTTCTTAAGGAAACTACATTCTGAAAATATTTTCTTATGATACCTTTCCACTTTTGCTTGTTTGCATTTCAAAACATTTCATACCATTTAATTGTGGTCACCTATGCAGATAGTGTGTGTGATATTCTATTTTAATACATCCCATGACAGAGTGCAAGCATTAAGTAATTCATTTTTTTTTTCTAGATAACAATGCAGGCTAGTTTTACTGAGCATTGCTGGTGTCAAAATGAAATAAATTAATGCAGTATTTTTAAGCTCGCGTGCATTTTGAATATTTTTTTTTTTTTTGCTTAAACTGTACTTGATTCAGCTATTTACTGAAAATATACACCGAACCAATTTTTTTTTTTACAATACAGCAATGTTGCTTTCAACTTAGGACTTTGCAATCACCAATATTCCCCAAAGAGCTTATCACTTAATTTTGATGTATGATGCACATAGAGATGATGTGACAAGGGTCACAGCATATAAAAAAGGTTTGCTGCATCACAAAAACATTAACCCCACCATGGGGCCACTCTTTCTTCTTTATGTGCATCTGATTCGTGTACTTGACCTTGCAGCAAAATATTAAAATTGATAGAGAGAAAAAAAATGTGAGGAACAGTAGCTTGATGTCCCAGGAGCTTATTATGATGCACCTGCAAATAATTATTCTAAGCTGCCTAATGTAGGGCAAATTTGGGTCGAAGAGAAGGAAGCACATTTATGGAGAGGACGTAGAAGCCAAAGAATATTCATTTTGTCTTCCGTAGCTATCAGCTAGCTGAGCCAACATACACTGCATGACATTTGTTATTTGGTTAATGCAGAGAATGCTCCAAACTGAAGCAGTTGACCTTTTAGTTTTTCTCACAGGCTTGCTCAAAGTCACTTATAGCTAGTTTTATTCACTAATTAATGTTTCACCCTAGATTCTGTTACCTCACAGGCATCTCGATTAGCTCTTTTCTTTCTGTAATACTATTTGAAGTCAGTCTTTACTAAAGCTCTTGTGTATGGAGACTGCACCATATTAGTATGTTATTTACAACTATATTTTTAATTTACCATATTCTGTGTATATATATATATATACACAGTATATATATATATATATATATATATATATATACTGTATATATAGCAATGGATACATGGTTCTTCTTTTTCACACACAGCACTGGGTTACCTCACCTGATGAAAAGGCTGCCATGCCTTGAAACGTCGTAAGATGCCTGCAATTTGTTGTTCTTTTGAGCACCTTTGTTTACCATCACTATGATTTGAATACAACTATTTCCACAAGTCCTTGGAGTGCCGCCTCCATTCCTTCGCCGCTAACACCTGAGCCATAGGTGGGGAAGGATACCACAGTTATATATATATATATATATATATATATACATACTGTATATACCAACCCTGCGGTCCCTGCTCTCTACACCCCACCCTTACTGTCCCTGCTCACTACACACACACGGACCCCACCCTGAAGTGCCTGTTTCCTACACACTCCCCCCCAATCGTTGTTCCTTACTCCCTGCATATACCCTCCCTGCTGTCCCTACACACCCCACGCTGTGGCCTCTGCTTCCTTCACACTCCCCCCAGGTACTTGCTCCCATCTCACTAATCATTTATGCTGCGGTTATGCTCACTACACTCTGTGATGCCTCCTCCCCCGCCCTCTGTGCTTCAGCAGCCGGCCACACTGCAGGTACACACTTTCTACACTCACCAGTGTCGACTGAAGTACCACTGGACCCCCATCTTTCCTTCTTACCCTGCCCCAAGCCCAGTCCTGTGCTTCATTGATGCACCTCCTCCACTGTTTACCTTCTCCATGGCCACTGCTCCATCCCCGCTCCTCTCAGCCCTCACCATGGTGTCCTCACAGTTCTCTTCCAATACAGCTCCCCCAGCCTGTGTACGGTGTCATGCTAGCGGTGGCTGCAGTCCGATTACCTCTGCATCCAGGGACCAGCACAGTGGGAACAGTGTATGCAGAACGTGTCTGCACTCTACTCGCTGATCAGTCAATGACAGCTGCAGCTCTGCACGGACATAGTGCCTTCTTCTGTCTGGCGCTCTATGCATCTGCGTACCTCACATATGTGTCAGGCCGGTCCTGAGCACAGCTTCTGGCCAGCACAGCAGTATGAGCCAGCCCAGCCAGAGTGTGAAACAGCCAGGCTGAGGGGGGATATGGGACCTGCGGCATCGGCCACTCGGAACCTGTCATGGTGTCCCGGTGGGCAAATCCGCCCCTGATGTAGGGTATTGTGAATACTATTCAGAAACAAAATTAGGCATATGTATTCCTTCAGCACAGGAAAGTATACATATCCTGTCTATTTGTTAGAAAATAATAAATTCAGTAAAATAAAATTACTTAGTTTGCTAACAGAATGTTTTAAACATGTTGGGTGCAAAATACTTGCAGTTGGGATCAAGACAATCAGAATACCGACAACGGGATCACAATGGACAGAATGCTGACATGTCCCAGTTAATATTTTACCCTGCTCCTAACACTAAAGCTTGGTACACATTGGGACCAGGGGCATTCGTTCCAACATCGGACTGATTGCCAGTCAGCCCAGATTGCCCGTTCACAATGCAGCGATGTTAATGAAGGACAAAAGGACAATGTTCCATCTCTTCATTAGCATAATTAAGGACGCTAGCGATATCGCTGGGTTTGACGTGCTGCACATCAAACCTAGCGATATCACTAACACACACTGCCCAAAAATGCTCCATTCTGAGCAATATGCCCTCTAATCTGCCCGATTGGAGCGATATATTGCTCAGTGTGTACCCAGCTTTATCCACCCCTCCCGCAGCCTAACCCTAACCTCCCTATCCGCAGCCTAATTATAACAGACCCCCCCTTCCCACAGCCTCACCTGAACCTCCCCCATCAGCAGCCTAATCCTAACATCCCCACTCCCACAGCCAAACCCTAAACTCCCAAAACCCCACAGACTAACCCTAACCCTCCCCTTAGTACCCAACCCTATCTTCAACCCCTTGTACTTACCTCTGGGATGTGTCCGGATTCTGGCCATCAGGATCCCACTGTTTGTCTTCTGACTGTCAGGATCCTGACTACCGGTATTTTGTCAGCATCTCATTTTAAACTGCTACATTCTGTTTTGTTCATAGCAGTCAGCTTTACATTTGTTTAACTTTGTTATTAAAATTTTGTTTGTGTCCAAATAAATAATTTAGCTTCATGGTTAAATAGAGTTCATAATTATTTATTTTAAAGTGCTAGACATTCAAGAACAATTGTATGACAGCACAAATATAATAAAAGGTTGTCTAGACGGAATGCATTAAACAGCTAAACACTCACCATAATAAACTCACTCCGCTTAAACCTCCTAATGATAATTTGTGGACCCCTTATTCAAAAGTAAAGCATTCATTACCTTTAATACTAAGAAATAATGACACGGAGACTTGAATTTGGCAGAAAATTGATAGCTTTTTATTGTACCCTAACCATTAGTAAACCTGTAAATTGAAAAATGTATTTAACATGCCGATTCAGCCGGCATATGGTGGCAGAAATAAGAATGGCTCTATTAAACTGACGCTAACCTTAAAACGTTAAAATTCAAAACTATCCTAATTTAAATACAAACTATAAAATCGGTAATAGGTGCCCAACTCATACCCCCACGGTGACTACCCACCCTGATGGGTGATGCCGCTGCCCCCGGACGGGTGGTCGGGCGGCCATAAAAGTCAATGGAGGTGAGTGCACCTAAACCACACCAAACTGTAAATCACTACAGCTAACAAGACAAACTATAACCTGCCGTTCTTTTCCGCCAACAGCGAAAGACTCCTCCCCAGAGTCTTCGCACCGCCACCATAACCTCAACCTAACTCCTGCAACACAAGAAACAGATCCTCCAGGAAAAGCATCATCCCCTCATTGGACAGATGCACACCATCAGGCCGAAAAAGGTGACTGTCTTGAAACCGAATCCTAGGGTAGGCGAACCACTTTGCCTCCGTGGGACAACACCCACTTCACCACCGCCCCATTCACCTTCTGCCTGGCCTCATCAATCAGGCGACCATCCGCCACACCTCGCCAACTCAACCTTGGCACCATCATTGAGAACACCAAGACACAATTGGTCCATGCTGCGGCCACACAGGCCAGATCCTTCATCATGGCCCACCGCAGCTCCAAAGATGTCCTCTTCCCCAGGTCGTTGCCACCTAAATGGACAACCAGTACCCTAGGGACTCCATGCTCGCTGGCCTGACTGACTAATCTACTCTTCAGATCTTTCCACATCATCCCCCGCCAACCAAGCCAACGAACGCCATGAGCCCTAGGAAACATCTGCACCCCCTCCGAGGCAAAAAACCTGGCTGCCCAGTACACATAAGAGTGGCCAACTACGCAGACTGCCAAATCATCATCTACCCAACCTGAAGAGAAGGAAAGGGGTAAAAATTCGGTTAATAAGAATCTAAAGCAGAGTTTATTAAATGCATTAACCTGAAGGATCTGCCAAAAGAAAAAATGGATTTTCGTGTCTTGCAGAAGTAACGGCCTAGCCGATCTGCACAAGCTTCCAGCCAATTTGAACAGAACATAAACACACAATGGGAAAATCAAAATTAAAATAAGAAAATAAACAGGGGGGGTGGGGTGGGAAGGGGGGTATAAAATGGGAAAAACATGTAAGAACTCAGCTGGAGGTGAAAGTGTAAAAACCTGCTGAGGGACTTTGATTAGAACTGATCAGCAGAATTGTAGATTAGAAATCAGTCCGTCAAGTCAGGCAAAAAATCGCAAAAGAACTCCAGACCCCTGCTGCCAGCAGCAGCGAGTGGCTAATCCCTGAGTAGGATAAACAGGGCAGACAAACAGATACACCACACAAGGACGTACCGAACTTTACAACAGGACTTATACAACTACAAATAAACAAAACCATATTCAAGCAAACATATCATGCAACGGGGCGAATATATCGTCTGTAACTCGACGACTTCCATCGCCCCACCGCCTGGATTTCAGCCACGGAAAACCCTGCCGACGCAGCCGACGTCGCAGCCCCGATGCGGAAGGAATGCATCCCGAAAGCAGCGGGTGGAAGGCCCAAGCTCGCCAGACAGCGACCCAGCATCCAACAAAACTGATATTTCGTCACTGGCAGACCGTCATAATGCAGCAACCACGACCCCCGACCATCGGGCCGTACTGCCGCATATTGTACTGCCAACCTCACTGGGCAAATGCTCTCCTCCAGCGCCGAAACCAAGGTGACCCATCGACCTCTACCTACTTGGTCCATCTTAGAGCGACGCAATCTGCACAGCAAGGACCTCTCACCCACCACCACGTCCTCGAGAAGCATGCGCGAATCTGCTCGCTTAGATGGCGCCACCAGCTCCGAAACCCGAAAGGCACCGTGATAAGCCATTGAGAACGCCAAACGGAACAGCAGCGACTCAAAAATAGACGACGCGATACTGCCAACCGCCATGATGACAGCCGGAAGCAAGGCCACATCAATGGGCCGCCTCCTATCAGGCGGCGTCGGCGCCACGTGCGCCCACCCCTTCATCGCTTTAAGCAGAATCCCGCTCTTTGTCACGTCAGGGACACCCTTGATTTTGTTAAAAAACGAAATACCAGCTAAGTACCGGGATACCACCGCTCTGGACCTACCCATAACAAACAGCTGCCAAATAAAAGAAAGCATCATCCGATGCCCGCTCTTACCTTGTTGACTTCGTCCTCGGACAAACTCCTCCCACTCACTCCAAGCTTGTCCGTAAGCCTTGAGCGTGTTTGGAGCGACTGACCGCATCGCTAGACCCTACAGTCCGGCCCGATCACCTGCCAGACATAACCGGGACATTGAAACCCTTGCTCATCGGCCTCGGGTGCCAACAAACAAAACCTCTCCCACTGACAACGCGTCGGCAATTCCGTTCTCCAGACCAGGCACATGCTGCGCGCGGAACCACACATTCTTATGCAAGCATGTCAACAGCAACTGCCCCAGCACCCTCAGGACCACCAGCGATTTCGCCCTCTGGTTATTTATCGCATGCACCACGCCCAGATTGTCACATCTAAACAAGATGCTGCGATGCGCCAGACGAGCGCCCCAAACCTTCAGCGCCACCATAATGGGGAAAAGCTCCAGCAGCAAGTCCTTAGTTAAACCCTCGCGATGCCATTCTGCCGGCCACGAGGCCGCGCACCAAGATCCCTCCAGATAGCAACCAAACCCAGAGGAACCCACCGCGTCGGTAAACAGCTGCAGCCCAGCACTGTCGACTGTTGGGGCCTGCCATATACACACCCCGTTGAAGTCCTCCAGGAACGAGGCCCATACGGCCAAATCCCTCTTAATCTCGGAGGACAAGCGTACGAAATGATGCGGTCTGGCACACCCCGCAGTCGCCCTCTCCAGCTTCCGGGATTACCCGACAAGCAAAGTTCAAAAGGCCCAGCAAGGACTGCGCCTGACCTTACGAACCGGTAGATAGCCTCGCGGAGCTTCGCAACCTTGTCCGGAGGCAGTCGACACGATCCCGCCACCGTGTCGATTTATATCCCCAAAAATGACAAATAGGAGACCGGCCCCTCCGTTTTATCCTCGGCCACAGGAACGCCAAAGTGAAAAAACAGAGCTCGGATGCTGAACAGCAAGTCGCCGCAGCGTGGCGAATCCGCCGGACCCACACACAGGAAGTCATCAAGGTAATGGGCGACTCCGTGACCCCCTGATGAAGACTCCACGCACCAATGTAGGAATGTGCTAAACCGTTCGAAAAACGAGCAGGAAACGGAACATCCCATCGGCAAACATTTGTCGATGAAATACTCCACTCCAATCCGAAAACCCATAAAACGGAATGAGTCCAGATGCAACGGCAGCAACCGAAACGCGGATTCCACATCTATCTTAGCCATCAGGGCCCCACGGCCGTAACTACGGACCAACTCTAGTGCCTCGTCAAACGACTGATACACCACCGAGCAATGAGCCGGCGGTATCGCGTCGTTGACCGACGACCCCGACGGGTAAGAAAGATGCTGAATGAGCCTAAAAGCACCTGGAGTCTTCTTGGGAACTACCCCCACTGGGGAGATGACCAAGTCATCCACCGGGGGTGAGATAAACGGTCCCTCCATCCTACCCAGCCTTATCTCCTTATCCACTTTCTCCCGCAGAACCGACGGCAAGGCACGAGCAGACTGGAGATTCCGTTGGGCCTGGACCGAAACCTTGCTTGCAACAGGCAAGCGAAAACAAAACTGAAAACCGTAAAACGAAAACTGAGCGTCCGCCTTATTTGGATACCAATCCAACCACTTGGCCATTGTATCCAAATTAATTGGCGTTGGTGCCCTGCGGAGCGCTCCCGCTCGCGCCAGGTCTTGGGTAACTTTGCTTATTCCGGGCGCCCTGGCGACTGCCTTTAAAACAGGTAGAGGCTGGGTGGGAGCCGCCACATTGCAAGCACAAATGTCGAAACCGACACTGCTTGCCGAAGGAACAGGACGCATTGTTAAATGCGAAGCACTTCCCTTTTGCGGCGGCCTGCCCCCCCCCCCACGGACGGCCAACCTACCTGTCTTGCCCGATCCGCCGTCCGCGCCGGTCCCTTGGGCGGACGACCCTGCGCGGTGCCCGTCTGCCCCCGGATTCCGGGGGCTCCCTAGCAGGTTGAGAAGCCCAGGTGACTTGGAGCCAGACTTCCACGTCCTTGCAACCAAAGTCAATCACCTGCAAGCAGTCCTGTTTTTCCCGGAATTTCTCGTCATACATCCGCCATTCGATGCCCGACGATGTGCGCTGCATATCGTGTATTAAATGCAGGTATATAATGACGTTCATATGTTCGTCAGGCCTATCTTCGAGGTAACAAGCCGCGAAGACACAAAAACCGGCCAGCCAGTTGTCGAAGGTACGGAAAGCCTCGGCCCCGATGCCCTTCTTTGCTGACGCCGACTTATAGTCCTTCTTTGTATCCTTCGTCAAGACGAACATATCAACGTAATCGCCCCTTCAGATTTTCCTACGTCAGCTATCCCGCAGTCCCCGCATCACTGCAGTGTAATCGCAGTGGACTACTCCAGGCAAATCGCGGCGCTTCTTGGCCCTGCGAGCGTCCTCGCTAAGCCGCTTACGTCTCTTCCGCCTCTCCTGCTGACCCGCCGCCCTCTTGGCGTATTTCGTCGCGCGCTTTTTCACCCTAGTCGTGCTACTAACTTCGGACGCTGGTGACGACAGAGAAGAAGAGGAAGAGCTGCGAGAACTAGAGCGCGTGATGGAGCCCGACACCGACTGCTCAACCTCACCTGATGCTGTCGACTGCTCGGACCGGGAATCTTCCGGTGTGGCCACTGCAACATCCTCGTCCTCGCTCCCCACCATCTCAACTTCGCCGCGGTCACCTGAAGTAGAAAACGGAGCAGAGGACCCAGCAACCAAACGAGGCGCATGCCTAGCACCCCGGGGCGAAGGCGTCTCCACCACGCGCCCTTGCTCGTCCCGCATGCAACGACGACCTAGCTGCGCCGCGGCCGCCCCCAGCTCGCGGAAAGTGCGAGCAACACACTGTGCCGCCGACCCTGGCCGCGCTGCTACTGCGTGCGTGCCGGAACTCCTTGCCCCCCCCGGGCATGCGGCAGCGGCCAGCGGACCTAATGCCGCCACTACCGTTGACAGCCTGCGCCCGGATAACAGCCGGACGAGACCCCGCTACAGGCCTTGTCCGCCTCGCGACCGCCGCCCGCCCGCTCTGCCCCCCTCGCCCGGCACCGCCTCTCGAGAAGGGGACCGCAACTGCAGCCTCCGAACACAGCACCAAAGCCGCCAACACTGCACCCGGAGGTGAGGGCCAATGCCCGACTACCTCCGGGCGTCCTGCTTGTGCCCCCAGCCCTCCCTGCCGTCCTCGCTCCCCACCATCTCAACTTCGCCGCGGTCACCTGAAGTAGAAAACGGAGCAGAGGACCCAGCAACCAAACGAGGCGCATGCCTAGCACCCCGGGGCGAAGGCGTCTCCACCACGCGCCCTTGCTCGTCCCGCATGCAACGACGACCTAGCTGCGCCGCGGCCGCCCCCAGCTCGCGGAAAGTGCGAGCAACACACTGCGCCGCTGACCCTGGCCGCGCTGCTACTGCGTGCGTGCCGGAACTCCTTGCCCCCCCCGGGCATGCGGCAGCGGCCAGCGGACCTAATGCCGCCACTACCGTTGACAGCCTGCGCCCGGATAACAGCCGGACGAGACCCCGCTACAGGCCTTGTCCGCCTCGCGACCGCCGCCCGCCCGCTCTGCCCCCCTCGCCCGGCACCGCCTCTCGAGAAGGGGACCGCAACTGCAGCCTCCGAACACAGCACCAAAGCCGCCAACACTGCACCCGGAGGTGAGGGCCAATGCCCGACTACCACCGGGCGTCCTGCTTGTGCCCCCAGCCCTCCCTGCCGCCCGCGCCCGGCCGGCAAGACCGGCCCGGCATCCAGCAGCAATGAGGACTGGGTCAGCCATGCCCCGCCCGCACCCGCGCTCGCGTAGGCCCCAGAAGCCGGGAAGCTGTCAGCAACGCCAGCCAGCCTGTCCTCGGGCCCAGACCCACCGCCAGATGAGCGGTAATGGGCTGGGGCCCCTGTGGTACGGCGAGGTCGAGATGCGGCCATCACAGACAGAATAACTTTGAGGGGAAGTGGTAAAAATAAGCTCTAGCAAACAAGGCTACCAATGTGGAAACTCTGCTATGCAGCACTCACCAAAGGCAATTCAGCAGCAAGAGAGACCGAGCTGGCCTAGCATTCCCTATATATATTAACCCTCCCCTTTTTCCATGGGCTGTACTTTCCTCACAGCTAGGTCAACCCCTCACAGGATGTTTAACTCTCTCCATTCCTATGCAGTCATTTCGCTCTCCTTATATATGAAAAATGGGGTTTTGGTTCATGGATTGATCAATTTATTTAAGCTTGTAGCCCAATGTCAATGGACCCAATTTTACTGCAAGTCCTATTGTGTTACACAGATTTTTGGGAACCTAGCAACTGCTATCACATCAGAGTCAAACTGAATATATGCAACCTGGTTTAAAACTCACCTGACAACTAAGTTATGGCTTTTAAAGGTTAGACAGCTACCGACATAACTTCTCAATTACCACTAAGGAAACAGCTGACATAGGTTTAAAATAAATGAGTTTACACGGGTGCATGAGAAAGCTGTGATCACAATAAGGATAATTGTAAATTATCCCATATATACACATACAGAAATCCACCAAACTCGCGATTCCTAGGAATGGGGTGCACACTTGCACTCACCATTCCCAGGTTGGAGTGCAGTGGCCTGTGACCACATTGCTTAAATACATTAAAAACAGAAAGCTTAGCACTTAGCATGGTAAACTCATTCACCTCAATACATAAATAATGGGGTTTTTGGTTCATGGATTGATCAATGCATTTAAGAATGCAGCCCAACATCAAGGGACCCCATTTCTCTGCAATTCCTACTCTATCACCCAGATTTTTGAGAACCTGGCCATTGCCTAACTTATGGCTTTAATAAGTATTTGGTGAGACCCTGTACCATTGGACTATTAGATATATTAGATATACAGATGTATCATCCAGCATGGCCACACCTACACACGAGCTGCGTCAAGGCGCACCTGTACCTTAGTACGCCAAGCTGCACCTTAGTACTCCACCCATTTATTCCTATGGGCACGCATACTTAGACACACATGCATGTCTTAGTCACGGGCACACTTGGTGACAAGTGTCAGCACAGAGTAACCGGGAGAACCTGAGTGAGTTACATAGACTGTGTTTATGATAAACTGCATGAGGGTGAGAGCTGAGCCCTACTTTATTTTTCACGTACACAATGCCTCACAATCATATGAAGAGGGAAGGCTTCCAGCCTAATACCAATAATTATATAGAGTGACCCTTATTCTTTTGATGATCAGTACAAAGACTAATAATACCATTTGATGATCAATACAGAGACATTTATTGCCTTGGACAATATACATTTATTGCCTGGAATAAGAGACACAGAAACATTTGTTCTTTGAGTTAGTTGCTTCAGAGACAGTCTAGTTGTTTGGAAACTAAGTACACATTTGCCAGATAAATCTCTGTTCAGAAGTTGGAATACAGAGTCACTGTCCATCCTGACACAGCAGGTCAGGTGTTTAGGCCCAGGATTTACAGTTCTTTAGGCAATTGTCTAACCCAGTGAGCTACCAACAGTTCACATTTTCCAGACCACCTAGCTGGTGCACAGGTGTATTCATTATTCACTGACACATTGTAAGAGATTCACAGGTGGAGCTTCTGTGATTCTGTGAGGAGACCTAAAAAACATTAACTGTTGGTAGCTCTCGAGGATAAGGGTTGGCTACCCCTGGTATAACCCCTTGTGCAACAAGTACAGTGCAAACCACAGACCCCCATTGCAATACTGTTGCGCTGTAGAATCTTTGAGCTCCAACATATATAATGCCGGTGAAGATTGGAACTATTCATTGCGGGGCATTTAGAGAGATTATAATTATTCTTTGTGCAAATTATATTCTTAATCACCTTCTTCACTGTCTTTTTTGAAACATTATCTTTCAGAATATACAAGTCTCTGTGATTAGATTTATTGCTGTCCTTTAACTCTCTGCTTGTGTATCAATCTGTCCTACTGTACCTCTCTGAACCACATACAGCGAATAAGGTACAGGGAAAACATCTTAGGGAAAGGGTCCATCACATAGCCATCGAACACCTGTGATACATCTTCCAACCACATACACACCTGTCAACCCCTGGGTGTTACATGTATCCAAAATAATGTACTGCAAAGACAATGGATTGTAAAAGAAAATGTATCAGCACATTTTCATAGCATTTCATGACAATTTTTTGACAGTACAGTAATTGGTTGAAAAGGCAGATGACATAAGGCCCTATAAGATTGGAAGGAGTTTAAACTCTGAGGGGTTTGTTTCCAGGTCATTCCCACAGCATTTTTTTAATTAGTATTGACTAATGTCTTCTAATCTAATCATAGGGGGAGGCATTGAGGCCTCTGATTAATAGAGAGGTACTGCATTCTGTTTGAGATCTCTTTAGCTTCCCACCCTCCATGCCTTCATCATTTTGGTGGTCACTGGGTTGTGAGACATCCTTTTTTGTTTTCAATCATATGTTTTCGTGCTGGTCTGCATTTGTATAAACACACCCTTACTGAACTTCACCCATGTAATACCTGCAGCCCCTATATATGAAGATGGGAAGATATTCATCCCATACTAGCACTGGAAAATCATGTAGTGTCTGTTTATGCAGTTATAAGAATTGTGTAGTGCAGGGCTGGATTTAGCTTTCGGGGGTCCGGTGCACTTAAGACAGAAGGCCCGCTCCCACACCTCTGGCCCGCCCCTCTCTTGTCAGCACCGCCTTATTCAGTCATGCTTTTTGGGTATTGGTGTCTCATTAATGGGACTAGTCATTTGCATGTCCGAATATGCCAGATGGAGGAGGATGTGAAAGGATGCCACTCATTTGCAAAAAGCACATGACAGAGGTCACACTCCAGCCCCTTCTCTCCTCCATTATCCTGCTCCTTCCTTCACACTTTGACCTTTATTCCATCACCATTCTCCTTCCCTCACATCCTAGCCACATCCTCTTCTCCATCTCCCTGCTCCTTCTCTCACATACCAGTCTCATCTACTCTTTAAATACCTTGATCCTTCGCCCACACTCCGGTCCCTCCTCTATAAAGGGTGCTAAAATATGTTAGAAGAAATATAGTAATACTAATATTAATAAGAAACAATACAAGGAGCAGGAAGCACACATGGATGATGGAATGTGCAGCACATCTCATGGACTCAGTCAGTCGACTGTTAAACTGACGTGCTTCATAGAGCTGTGTATGTGGGTCCATGTTATATTGGGTTCAGTATGATTTCTCGGTGGAAGGGATGTCGGCGGTCACAATACTGATGCTGGAATTCCAATATTTGAAATCCTGACAGGGAGGAGGTAAATATGTTCCCCTCTGTCCCCTAACCCTTCCCTCCCGCAGCCTAACCCTAACCTCCCCCTTAGTGCCTAACCCTAACGTCCCCTTGGTGGTGGTGGATAAAGCTAACCCCCCCTGCAACACAGCCTAATGCTAACCTTCCTCCTTAGTGCCTAAACCTAACTTCCCCCTTGTGGTTCCTAACCCTAACCTCCCCCCCTTTGCAGCCTATGCCTATCCCCCACCTCCCCCCCATTGGTGCCTAAACCTAACTTCCCCTGGCCGTAACCAGCCTGCTATACTTACAGTCTAATCAAAGGGGTTCTGGTTGTTGGGATTCTCGTGAACCAGTTGGGATTCCGGTGTTGGCATTTTGACTGGTGTCGCGATTCCGGCATCAGAATTCTGACAGCTGGAATCTCGACAGCTGGCATCTTAACTGCATCCCGTTATATCATACATACAATACTAATAATATGACAGAATATAGAGTGAAATGTTACAAGGATTAATCCGTTCACAGCCACACTGAGTGAATGGCATGCAGTACAGCAGAAAAGAGGCGCACAACAGTAAGTAACGTGGTTCAGTCTCTCCACATGTACAGAAGGAATTAATGAAAGTACAGTATGTGCTCACAATACATACAGATATCCCACATTCCTATACAGTCAGGTGACTGCAGAATATACAGAAGAGGCAGTGATAGCTCATGTCTGCACATAGACTGCTGTGACCTTTCAATAGAAAACAATAAAATAAAAATAATGCAGTGTATGCAGATAAACAGACACAGAGAACTGCTGCTTAATAGAAGTCAAGTGTCTATATGTTATACATGTGTGCATATATATGAGAGGAAAAATACACTTTCAGAATACTTAGGCTTACCATGCCATCCCTTTAAACCAGGACTCTCATGGATTAAACAGTTTCAGTGGCTAACTAAAACCAGGTGACATGCACTCACATACGCATTAAATGGGGTTGAGACTAGTTGTGACATTACTGACTGTGCATACATACACACAGACACACATACATACAACTGAATGCACAAATTAAAGTCAGGCCTGCACACGTGTTCTCACATACGCATTAAATGGCGTTGAGACTAGTTGTGACAAACATGTACAGTATGGTTTCAGCAGAGATGTGCTGTGCAGGGCTGTATTCATGGTGCTGCTGACATTCATTCTGCAACTAGCAGCCAATCACAGTCAAGATAAGGAAGCCAGATTCGGGAGATCCTGGGAATTGGAGTTCTGGGAGATGACAGCTAATGAAAGGTGAAAAAGAAAAGAGCTCAGTGTGCATTGCAGGAGACAAGTCTGGGAGGCTTACAGGGCCAGAGATTGGTGGAGACAATTAAGGCACACGTACTCGGGAGTCAGGACTATAGTGCAGCAGTGAGCTGCGCTTTGACTGGGGGGTCCTCTGAGAAAGGGGCCTGGGTTACAGAGTTCCCATGCCCCCCCACACCCCCTTAATCTGGCAATGGCGTAGTCCTTGTATTGTACAGTTTGTACAGAATTTAAAACTAGAATGGCAATTTTATTATTACAATGTTGTAACTAGTAGCAGATCTAAATCTATTGTCTACATGACCATTGTATGAATGGATTACATTTTTGTCAATAAAAGTTAGTAGATGGGAACACAAACTAAGGGTGCATACACACGGTGAGATTCGGACTTATCCGATTCTCACCGTGCGACAGGGGGCCGGGTCGGCACTTAGCCAGTATCGCAAGCACATAATAACTGTGCTTGCGATGCTGGCTATGTGCGATTTCAATCCTGACTATCTCTTCTATAGAGATAGTCAGGATTGACTTGCCTGCACAGCCTATTTTTTCTTCCGATGCCGACCGCGCGGGGCCACGCATCGGCATCGGATCGGGATCGCAAGGTGACTGTCACCTTGCGATCTGCACTATATTTTCTTCCGATTCTGACTATATAGTCAGAATCGGAAGAAAATATCTTACCGTGTGTACACACCTTAAGACAGAGCTGGCCAAACAAGTCCTTGAGATCTACCAACAGTTCATATTTTTCAGACCACCTAGCTGGTGCACAGGTGTAGTCATTACTAATTAAGATGTGCTGCATTCATTCCTAACTGACAATTCTACAGAGCTCCAGGAGGCCTGGAAAACAGGAACAGTTAGTAGATCTTGAGGAACGATTTAGCCAGCCCTGAACTAAGATGAGGATTTCTTTTTTTGAATGGAGATGTTTCTTGTGCTGTATAAACGGTCATTTTCCTCTGTTATGTCACTGGGGTAATATATCATTTGTAGCTTTGATTTCAAAGATCATCTGGAAACAGGTATTTACTGTATGCTTTCGTCCATCGATGCGTAGCTTGCTGTTCCACTAACACACCCTCACTGATCAATGCCTGCATGAGAACAAACCATTACAGCCAAGTTACACTGACTCAGATGCAAGTGGAGATGCCTCTGAAATGAGTTTGCCTCTGCATTACTTGTACTTGCAAACCTTTGGTTTTATGTAGGATGCATCGGGGGGCTACCTGGCTGGCTCCAAGAGATGAGATTCATGCGTATTTAGGGAGCAGGGCCTAATGCTGGGTAGATCCCGCCCCTATCAGAGACCCCTGTTGGAGTCAAGTAGTGCTTGCTCCCCCTCCCTCTCTCTCGCCCTATCCCTCTTGCTTCTCTCTATTATTTTCTCTTTCCCTGACACTGTCTCTCTCTCCCTGATGACATTGTCTCTATCCCTCACTCTCTTCCTTTCACACTCCATCTCTCTCCCTGACACTGTCTCTCTCTCTCTGACACTGTATCTCCCTTTCTCTATCACTGTCTCACCCTCACTATCTCCCTTACACTGTCTCTCTCTTACTCTTTGACAGTGTCTCTCTCCCTGACACTGTCCCTCTCTCTCTCTCTTCCAGACACACTATATCTCTGACACTGTCTCTCCCATTTTCACTCCCTGACACTGTCTATCTTGCTATCTTTCTCTGTTCCTGACACTGTTACTCTCCTTCTCTCCCTGACACTGTCTCTCACCCTCTCTCTGACACTGTCTTTCTCCCTATCTCTCTCTCCCTGTAACTGTCTCTCTCTTCCTCTCTCTATCTCTCCCTGACTGTCTCCCTTACTCTCTTTCTCTCTTTCCCTGAAATTATATCTATCTCTCTCTCTCTCCCTCCCTCCCTCCCTCCCTCTGACACTGTCTCTCTCCCTGACACTGTCTCTCTCTCTCTCCCTGACACTGTGTCTCTCTCTCTCTCTCTCTCTCTCTCTCCTTTGCACTGTCTTTCTCCCTCTCACTCCCCCTTACACTGTCTCTCTCTGTTGAAGCAAATACTAATCGCTTAATATAAATGCAGATGCTTTGACTGGTTCTCTAAGCTGCTGTTAATCAGGAGATAGTCAATCACCCGAACACAAGATAAATATAGTACACAAAAACAAATAAACAGCGTTCAAAAATAGAAACAGGTGCTTAAATGAAAAATCACATAATTTAATAAAAACAAATAATGTCTAAAATTGTAAATGTGTATAACATAAGTTCACAAATATGAAATTCTAAAATAGCCTTAATGCCAGTCTCTAGATCACAATCAGTCACTTGTTAGGGCACATAGATCCTCCAGTATTATAGGTAAACAGTTCAAATCTGTCATTTGAGATCCTTTGGGCAATAGGAATACAGCATCCAGTCTTTAGGTAAATAGTTGCCAATTTCTTGTGTTTGCAGCTGGGTATTCAACTTAGCGAGGGATCAAAAAAACGTAGGTCCTACGCAAGAAGGATAGTGGATCTCTCTTTATTGTTTGTCCACATGTGCTGTAGCTGGAGCTTCCCAAAGCTTTCAGTGGCCACAAGGTATCCCACAGAGTGATCTGGCAATGCTCAGGTCCAAAGGCTGGCTCCCTTACGTGTCACTTGCCAGATAATGCTGTCACTTGGAATGGCCAGATAAGACTAAGCCTGCCAGGCCACCTCAGTGCATGTAATTTCAGTATAGCTATATTCCTCCACCGTTGAAGTGTTATTACATCATATATCATCACCATTATGTGGTAAAATCTGGATAGTGGTGATGATATGTGATGTAATAACACTTCAGCGGTGAAGGAATATAGCTACAGTATACTGAAATTACATGCGCCGAGGTGGCCTGGCAGGCTTTGTCTTATTGGTTTATGTGTTTTTTCTTTGTTTAGACATTGAATTCTACTTGAATAATTTGAGTCTGCACATCTGATTATGTCTAAATTGTGTAAGCCTTCTCCTGATGAAGATTCATGTTTTTTATTTAAAATGTCGAGATTGTGAGGCTTCTTTGAATAAACCGATGACGTCTTAAGTAAACTGTATTCGATTTTTATTAGAGAGAGCAGAGCCAGCCTTAGGTATAGGCAAACTAGGCAATTGCCTAGGGCATCTGGTATGCCTAGGGGCACAAGCAGCTTCTGCTGATTAAATTGATATGCGGCATGCCTATATTGTGTGTGTAGCATTTCGTATGCAGATACAGCCGCAGTCACACACAGACTATAGGCATGCCGCATATAATTTTAATCAGGAGAATCTGCTTGTGCATCCTAGCCACATAGCAATGCAAATAAGATGCATTTTCATCAAACACAGGCACCCGACGTTAGCAGAGCTACCAGTTGACTCGCGCCAGGCATATCCTGCTGCATGGTGTAAGATTTATGTATCCAAGCAGAGGAAGAGGTCCCAGTGTTAGCGGCTGTGTGAGTGCTGTGTGTGTGAGTGGGTTGGTTGTGCAATAGTGTTCAGCATATGTGTAAGGGTCATTATACGTTTCATGTGTATAATGCGTTAATAATGTGCAGCAAATGTGTATAGAAAGGGCACTACTGTGTGGTCTAATGTGAATAAAGAGCAATATGGTATGGTGTAATGTGAATAAGGAGCAATATGGTGTGGTGTAATGAGAATAAAGAGCAATATGGTGTGGTGTAATGTGAATAAGGAGCAATTCAGTATGATGTTATGTGAATGAGGGGAACTACTGTGATTAGTAGTGTATATAAGGTAAAGTGGTACTACTGTGTGATGTAATGTGATTAAGGGACACTATCGCATGATAAATTGTGAACAATGTTGCAGTACTGTGTGGCATAATTTGAATTGGGGGTACTATTGTGTGGCCATGCCCCTTCCCAGCAAGAACACATACCTTTTTGGGCTGTGTGCCGAATGTGCACACTGTTCTTATTTAAATTTCAGGGGGTAGGAAAACCAAAATAAGGACTGGTATAGGTGAGGGGTGATGGTGCTGGGAAAGGGGTGCAGGGTCAGAGGCGGAACTAGCGTTGGTGCTAGGGGGCACCAGCCAAAATCTTGCCTAGGGCATCATATTGGGTAGGGCCGGCTCTGAGAGAGTGCACCCTCCTCCCCCACGGTGGAACTGTGTATATTTGGTGGACCATCTTTATGGATCAATTGGGAGCACCCTGAATGCTGATGAAGCGATCTATGCAAGTGCAGGACCTATATGGAGATATGTATATATATATATATATATATATATATATATATTTATTTATACATACAGTGCTTGAAGTGGGCTGGTATACCGCCACTTCGAGGACAGACTGAGACCCCCGCTGCTGCAGTATTCAAATTCAGTGCTATTGAACCAGTAGCCAATCAGGAGTGGCGGTCACAGGCAGACCAGAGCCGCGCCAAAGTGCACCGCCGCCTTCTGTTTACTTCATACCCACAGGCTCCTGCACCGCAGCACCGCCTCCCATGAGCTGCCGCCCACAGCCTCCTGCACCCATAGCTCATGCTCTGCACCACTGCCTCCTCCGCATTGCCGCCCACATCCTCCACACCACTGACCACAGCCTCCTCATTTGCCACCGACCACAGCCAGCTCTGCACCGCTGCTGACCACAACCTCCTCATCCTACACACTGCCAATCACAGCCTCCTCCACACCGCCGCTGCTGATTAGGTAATTTTACACTGCTGCCTTTCTCTCTCCATTCTGTATGTTGTTGCTGTCCCTCTCTCTGTCACTCTCCATGTACCTATGTCCCTGCTGTCACTCTCCCTGTCCCTAAGTCCTTGCTGTCACTCTCTCTGTCCTTATGTCCCTGCTGTCACTTTCCCTGTTCCTATGTTCCTGCTGTCACTCTCCCTGTCTATGTTCCTGCTGTCTCTCTCCCTGTCCCTATGTCCTGCTGTGACTCTCCCTGTACCTATGTTCCTGCTGTCACTCTCCCTGTCCCTATGTACCACTGTCACTCTCCCTGTTTATATGTCCATGCTGTCATTCTCCCTATCCATAATGTCACTCTCCCTGTTCCTATGGCCCTGCTGTCACTCTCCCTGTCCCTATGTTCCTGCTGTCTCTCTCACTGTCCCTGCTGTCACTCTCCCTATCTCTATATTCCTGCTGTCACTCTCCCTGTCCCTACTGTCAATGTCCCTGTCCCTATTTCCCGCTGTCACGCTCGCTGTCCCTATGCCCCTGCTGTCACTCTCCCTGTCCCTTCTGTCATTCTCCCTGTCCTTATGTCCCTACTGTCACTCTCCCTGTCCCACTGTCATGCTCCCTATACCTGCTGTCAGCCTCCCTGTCCCTATGTCCCTACTGTCACTCTCCCTGTCCCTGCTGTCACTCTCCCTGTCCCTATGTCCCTGCTGTCACTCTCCCAGTCCCTATGTCCTTTCTGTCACTCTCCCTGTCCCTGAATTGTAGCCTATACTGTGTGGCATAATGTGAATTTTGGCTTATTCCATGTAGCATAATGTGAATTTTGGCTCATTCCATGTGAATTTTGGTTCATACTGTGTGGAAAAATGTGAACTTCGTGTCATTCTGTGTGAATTTTGGCTCATTCCATGAGGCATAATGTGGATTTTGGCTCATTGTGTGTGAATTTTGGCACATTTCATGTGGCATAATGTAAATTCTGTCTCATTCTGTGTGAATTTTGGCTCATTCCATGTGGCATAATGTGAATTCTGGTTCATTCCATGTGAACTTTGGCTCATTCCATGTGGCATAATGTAAGGAGCATTAGATAGTACTAGAGTACTAGAAAGTATAAGGGGTCCTACTATTGTGGTGCATAATGTGTATAAGGGGTATGTGGTGTGGTACACTACACTTAAATGCATGCACCCTTTTGAGTGACCACGCTCCCTTTTCCAGAGGTGTACACTTAATAAAAGCCTTCACTTTTCCATACCCCCACTTCAAAATTTCCACTTCGACCACTGTGTATCTATCTATCTATCTATCTATCTATCTATCTATCTATCTATCTATCTATCTATCTATATATCTATCTATATATATCCATATTTCTCTCTATCTATCTATCTATCTATCTATCTATCTATCTATCTATCTATCTATCTATCTATCTATATTTGGAAAGTATTTAATGACTAGTACTGCGCTTTAAATTTAATGTAAATAATTCTTTATATTGGGTATTGTTTGTATTGTGATATAGGGGGTCATTCCTAGTTGATTGCTCGCTAGCAGCTGTGAAAACACATTGTTGCCACCCATCGGGGAGTGTATTTTCGCTTTGCTGAAGTGCGAACGCCTGTGCAGCAGAGCGCCTGCAAAATCTTTTTGTGCAAAACAAGACCAGCACTGTAGTTACTTATCCTGTGCGTTGATTCTAACAATGGAGGGACGGCTTTTGACGTCACACACCCGCCCAGCGAACGCCCTGCCATGCCTGCATTTTCCCCGACATGCCTGCGTTTTTCTAAGCACTCCCTGAAAACGGTCCTATCCTTTTAATATTGGATTTGAGTGATCAATCCATCACTCAGATCCAATAACAAAAGGATACAACTGTTTTTTAAACTACACATTGTGTTTATACATATTTTTAAGTAGTATATATGTATTTCTATTTTTAAGTTTTTTGGTTGTACTCAACAATTTATTGGAAAATTATGTTTTGCAAAACGTAAAAGGAATTAACCTACAGAATATTATAAGAACAGGCGCCCCAAAAGAAAACTATTATTTTCTATCTATCTATCTATCTATCTATCTATCTATCTATCTATCTATCTATCTATCTATCTATCTATCTATCTATCTATCTATCTATCTATCTACAGTATCTCTCTTTCTCTCTCTCTCTCTCTCTATATATATATATATATATATATATATATATATGCTCCCATTACATTGCACCATGGTTTGTCCAAGTGCAAAGTTTCTTGCTTTAATTTGCTTTGCTCCTAACTCAGAATCAGTCTTAATATGTGCCACACTGCTGATATCTGCTATATACTATTCAAAGTGAATAGTCAATGAGAAAATAATGTGCACGTATACTTTATTGTAGATTTACTGAAAATGGTTATATCTCAGGGAGTCATTCCGACCTGATCGCACGCTATGATTTTTTGCTGCACTGCGATCAGGTCACAACTGAACATGCGTATGCACCGCAATGTGCAGGTGCATCATACGGGTACAAAGCGTATCATTGCTGAGCGAAGAATTTAATGAAGAATCCATTCGCACAGCCGATTGCAAGGAGATTGACAGGAAGAAGGCATTTTTGGGTGTCAACTGGGAGTGTTTGGAAAAACGCAGGTGTGTTCAAGCGTTTGCGGGGCGGGTGTCTAACGTTAATTCCGGACAAGAACAGGCTGAAGTGATCGCAGCGGCTGAGTAAGTTCTGAACTACTCAGAAACTGCACAAAACTTCTTTGTGCCGCTCGGCTGCACATGCATTTGCACACTTGCAAAGCAAACATAAACTCCCCTATAGGCGGTGACTATCTGTTCGTAGCGCTGCAAAAAATAGCTAGCAAGCGATCAACTCGGAATGACCCCCTCAGGGCCTAATTCAAACCTGATTGTTAGGCTGCGTTTTTGTACAGCCTGGGATCAGGTCTAAACTGCGCATGCATATGCACCACAATGCGCAGGTGCCTCACAAAGCGGATCACCGCTCAGCAATGGGTTTGTGCGAAGAATCCATTCGCACGGGCGTTCGCAAGGAGATTGACAGGAAGAAGCCATTTGTGGGTGTCAACTGACCGCTTTCAGGGAGTGGTTGGAAAAACGCAGGCGTGTCCAAGCGTTTGCAGAGATGGTGTCTGACGTCAATTCCGGTCCCGGACAGGCTGAAGTGTTCGCAGCGGCTGAGTAAGTCCTGGGCTACTCAGAGACTGCACAAGATCTGTTTGTACAGCTCCGCTACACATGCGTTAGCACACTTGCAAAGTTAAAATACACTCCCCTATGGGCAGCAACTATGCGAACGCAGGACTGCAAAAAAAACCTAGCGAGCGATCAGGTCTGAATTAGGCCCCCAATGCGGACACAGGTTATGTTTGTGTCCAATTGGTACCACCTATTATGTTGAACTCTGCAAACCTCCAGTATAGTACTGGTGTTGAAAAAAATAAGTTATTTAGAAGCTCTTTTGAAAAATGAGGTATGACTAAAATAGTGCAATAGATGGGATCGATATGCGAGCCTGGCAGATGGGATGCCGACGGTGATAATACTGATGCCGGCATTCTGATGGTTAGGATCCCGACAGGGGCGAGGTAAGTATTTAAGTTACCCCCTACCTCCTACCTCAGCCTAACCCCACTTAGTGCCTAAGCCTAACCCCCTATTTTCGCACCCTAACACTAAACCCCTCCCTTATTTTCTAAACCTAACACCCCCCCCCCATGCTGGGTTGTTCCCAAACCTCCCCTCCCCGCAGCCTAACTTTAACCCCCCTCCTGGGAGGCACTTATCCCTATCACCCTACCACAACCCCCCTACAACCAAAATCTAACACTGCAGGCTATACTTATCTTCGAAGTACCAGCTGTAAGAATTCCGGCATCGGAATCATCACCAGTTCTGAATTCCGATGTCGGTGTTCTGATGGATGATGAGATTCTGGTGACAGCATTTTGACTGCCAGGATCCCAATAGTCAGTATTTTAAATGTATACCCAATAGATATACTGTACCGAACCCCCCAAACTTCATGCTCCAAGCCCGGATCCGAGTCCGGCTCAGGACTTCCTGCAAGACTCGGAAACCACTGTCAGATTATTGCGGATTTTGGATTCCATATAAACAGCGGCACGTCACTGCCATTTTCACTCTGGACTTGGAAAGTGAGGGGGAGAGACCTCAGTCTCTTTCTGTGGGTGGTGGTGTTGGGTGGGGTCAGTGTGTGCCCTGTAGGGGTGCTGTCCTGGATGTCACTGGTGTTTCAGGGGTGTTTCAGAGCTGTTAGGGGTGCTGCAGCAGTACAGGGGTGTTGCTGTCCTTGCTGTCACTGTGTTGTACAGGGGGCAGGGGATCTGTCCTCCTGTATGCAGTGAAAATACAGGGGTGCTGGCTGTAAACTTCAGGGGTGCAGTGTAAATAAATGTACACTTGCCCTGTCTTGTATGCTGTAAAAATTCTGGGATGCAGTGAAAATAAATGTACCTGATTGTGTGTGCCTTTCTAATTTTTAATTACCTACTTGACACTGTCCTCTTGCCGCTTCTCATAATGTGAAAATTCATCAAAGAAGGAGTTGGTATGTTTGTAGCTAGCTATGATTCTGAGAACTTGGCGAGCTTTTTCCAGGGGGACCACCTGACGCTGAAATGATTGGTTTATTAAACTGTGCATTTCCTGTTTAAACAACATAAGAGTGGGTGGGAGGACCCGAGGCAATTCCATCTTGCACCTCTTTTTTTCTGTGCATTAAGTGCTCTTTGGGGCCTATTTTTTAAAACTGCCATCCTGTCTGCCACGGCAGTGCCTCTCCTAGATGGGCCAGGTGTTTGTGCCGCCCACTTGTGTCGCTTAGTTTAGTCATCCAGCGACCTCTGTGCAACCTTTTGGCCTAAAAGCAATATTGTGAGGTGTGAGGTGTTCAGAATAGTCTGGAAATGAGTGGAAATTAATGTTATTGAGGTTAACAATACAGTAGGATCAAAATTACCCCCAAATTCTGTGATTTTAGCTGTTTTTATGGGGTTTTTTTTTCAAAAAACATCCAGATCCAAAACCAAAACCCGAGAGGGTGGTTTTGGCAAAACCAATCCAGATCCAAAACACGAGCGGGGATACAGATCCAAAACTAAAGCACAAAACCCGAAAAGTGTCCGCCGCACATCTCTAATATATATATATATATACTGTATATATATATATATATATATATAGACTGTCCAGTGTACGGCACTCAGTGGTCTTTTAAAATAATTCAAACAGCTGGCTGTATTTGCGGCGTTTTGGGTTCAATCACAATTTTCAAGCAGCACAAGTGATACTTGTGCTGTTTGAGAAAGGGTGATTAAACCCGAAATGTTGCAAATGAAGCCAGGTGTTTGAATTATTTTAAGAGACCACTGAGTGCCGTACACTGGACAGTGGCCCTCATTCCGAGTTGTTCGCTCGGAGATTTTCATCGCATCGCAGTGAGAATTCTCTTAGTGCGCATGCGCAATGTTCGCACTGCGACTGCGCCAAGTAACTTTACTATGAAGAAAGTAATTTTACTCACGGCTTTTTCTTCGCTCCGACGTTCGCATTGTGATTGACAGGAAATGGGTGTTACTGGGCGGAAGCAAGGCGTTTTATGGGCGTGAGGCTGAAAACGCTACCGTTTCCGGAAAAAACGCAGGAGTGGCCGGAGAAACGGTGGGAGTGCCTGGGCGAACGCTGGGTGTGTTTATGACGTCAGCCAGGAACGAAAAGCACTGAACTGATCGCACAGGCAGAGTAAGTCTGAAGCTACTCAGAAACTGCTATCTCGTTTGTAATCGCAATATTGCGCCTACGTCGGTCGCAATTTTAAGAAGCTAAGATTCACTCCCAGTAGGCGGCGGCTTAGCGTGTGTAACTCTGCTACATTCGCCTTGCGAGCGAACAACTCGGAATGAGGGCCAGTGTGTATTGATTTATTGCAATGTGCACTGCGGCAATGTGATTTGGGAAGGAGAGTGCCTGCTATTCGCTATCTATCTATCTATCTATCTATCTATCTATCTATCTATCTATCTATCTATCTATCTATCTATCTATCTATCCACTTAAGTAACAGATGAATCTGTTATGTACTGTACAACACAAGAAGAACATAAAGCAGTCCTTCAGTCTGTCAGGTAAAACACAAAGGAACATAAAACAGCACTATAATGTGCTACAGGTTTGACAGAAGAATTTATTTTTAAGTGATACACAGTAAATTTACATAAGTCCTCTGTTAAATAATGAAAACAAATCTGCTCTTCAAATAGCGGGCAAATATAGTTAAGATAGTTTCTCTTTGTTGATGACGTGCACTAGTACAAACGCAATTGAGGCCTATAAAATGTACCATTTTTCTAGACGGTAAAGGGCTTGCTTTTAAATTGCAAGCATGGATCTTTTCTAATTCAGGAACTAATTCAGAAGTTGCTTGATTCACATTACCATATGTATGAGAAAAAATCTCACTTAGTTGATGACTTGGATCATTAAATAAAGTGCTACTAGCAGCAGGGCCGTAACTAGATGTGTGCCAGTGGTGTCTTGCACACAGCGCAACTGCACTGGGGCTGCCAGATGGTGCGCCGAACCTGTGCTGCCGCTGCCCATTCTCATTCCTTACCTCCCACCTCCCACCGCTGCAGCACTGCCCTTCAAAGAAGCCAGAGCAGCGGTCCGCAATTTAAGCCCCACCCATCCTGGATTTGGCTTTGCCCCATTCAGAGAACCGCGAGTCACTAGTTGTGCACTTGTGCTGTGTGTCTTGGCACTTGGCAGCTGCTGTACCCTTCAACTACCACAGTCCCTCCACTGGCTGCTGCATCCTATTACTACAGTCCATTGCCTGGTCCTCATCCTGGAGGCACTTGTAAGTGATATTGTTCCCAAAATACTTATATCTGCCATAATGTGTAAAAAGGAGTCTCTTACTGCTGTAATGTGTAAAAAGGGGGACTCTGCTGCTATAATGTGTCAAAAGGGGGACTCTGCTGCCATAATGTGTAAAAAGGGGGACTCTGCTGCCGTAATGAGTAAAAAGGGAGACTCTACCTGCTGTAATGTGTAAAAAGGAGCTCTGCCTGACGTAATGTGTAAAATGGGGCTCTACATGGCGTAATGTGTGACGGGCTCTACCTGGTGTAATGTGTGTAAGTGGCGCTACTGTGCGGCGTAATTTGAATAATGGAGACTACTGTGCAGCAAAATATGAATTGGTATTATTTTCTGGCCACGCCTCTTCCCCATGAAGCCATGCCCCTATATTTTTGACGCAGGTCTATGGTGCGCACTGGCCCTATTTTAAATATGGGGGGGCGTCGATGCTGGTTCTTGCACACAGCGCTAAAATGTCTAATTACGGCACTGACTAGCAGTACTCAATGTTAAAGAAACATATTGTTTCACCTCTTTTGCCATGATTTTCTAGGCATGAATTGGCAGAAAGCATTAATATCACTATAAAGTTGTATCATAGCTGCACCCATTCAGCCACAGATGAAAGGATAAAATTAATATCTTTACAAATTGGTGTAAATCAATCACCCATAAATTAATTTGAAGTTAAATTGTCTTGGCTCTATTCAACTTTACAAATGGAAAAAATGTGTACACCTTGATGTAAGGTCAAAAAACAATGACTCTGAAATATATGAGATGTATATTTTGTTATGACAAATAAATATTGCACTACATTTTTATCCTTGTAACTCACTCAGCCATTGATCAATAGATGAAAATGCCAAACCTTAATCAAGGCTACAAAGTTTGTATGCCCAGTGGAGCTTTGACTGTTTTTTATTGCAAACTCCAACAAATGTCACAACAGAGAAGAGTCACAACCAGGATATGTCAGCCTTATTGTCAGATGAGCAGGCCTACAAATTAAGGGTCAGATTGGCATTCGCTATACATCATGCTTGATTGACATGTAAGTCTCATTTCAGGGCAAAGAGTAGGAATGGAAGACACCTCGGGCTCTTGCCTAATGTGGGATCAGCTGGTGACATTATTGTAACGATCATCAGGGTTCACTTGTTCTGCCTTCATGTTGTCAATAGGTTTACACCACGTGGCATATACATAATACAGTTTCCCAGTGTGGAATCACATACCCAATTAGAAGAAAGGAAACTAATCATTTTTCTCTTTGATTGTGAAGTTTACTCTTCGTTCATCAAAATACAATTCAGGAGAGGTTTTGCTGCTTTCAGCATTCAGTCTGCTGGATAAATAAAAATATATTTATTGTATATATATAGATAGATAGATAGATAGATAGATAGATAGATAGATAGATAGATAGATAGATAGATAGATAGATAGAGATATTTTCTATCTATCTATATCTTTTTATATTATATATATATATATATATATATATATATACAGTGCAGTACTGTATATATGCTTGCCATAATATCCCTTTGATCTGGGAAATCTATCATTTATACTGGTAATAGGTAAAGATTAGAGGGTTTAGTTCTCAGAGAACCAAACCCCCCGAACATCATGCTCCGAGCACAGATCCGAGTCCGGATTGGGACTTCCCGCCAGACTTGGAAACCAGAATGATACAAAACATCATCATCCCACTGTCGGAATCTTGCGGGTTTTGGATTCCATATAAACAGCCGCACGTCACCGCCATTTTCACTCCAGACTTGGAGAGTGAGGGATACAGACCTCTGTCTCTCTGTGGGTGGTGGCGTCGGGTGGGGTCAGTGTGTGCTCTGTAGGGGTACTGTTCCTGTCACTGGGGTGTACCTGTGCTGATAGGGGTGGTGTCCTGGCTTTCACTGGTGTTTCATGTGCTGTTAGGGGTTCTGCAGCTGTACATGGGTGTTGCAGTCACTGTGTTGTTGCAGGGGCACTGTCCTCCTGCATGCTGTGAAAATACATTGGTGCTGGCTGTAAAAAAAAATCTGGGGGCAGTGAAAATAAATGTACACTGGCCCTGCCTTGTATGCTGTAAAAAACCTGGGGAGCAGTGAAAATAAATGTACACTGGCCCTGTCTTTTATGCTGTAAAAAAATCTGGTGAGCAGTGAAAATCAATGTACACTGGCCCTGTCTTGTATGTATGTTTTATATGCTGTAAAAAATCTGGGGAGCAGCAAAACAAAATGTACACTGGCCATGTTTTATATGCTGTAAAAAATCTAGGGTGCAGTGAAAATTAATGCACACTGGCCCTGTCTTGTATGCTGTAAAAATTCCGGGGTGCTTTTGTTAAAATAAACGTACACTGGCCCTGTCTTGCATGCTGTAAAAATACAGGGGTGCTGTTATTAAAATAAATGTACACTGGTCCTGAATGCTGTAAAAATATAGGGGTCCTGTTAAAATAAAAGTACACTGGTCCTATCTTATTTGCTGTAAAAATACAGGTGTGCTGTTATTAAAATAAATGTACACTGGTCCTGAATGCTGTAAAAATACAGGGGTGCTGCTGTTAAACTAAATGTACACTGGTCCTATATGCTGTAAAAATACAGGGGTACTGCTGTTAAAATAAAAGTACACTGGTCCTGTTTGCTGTAAAAATACAGGGGTGCTGCTGTTAACATAAAAGTACACTGGTCCTGTATGCTGTAAAAATACAGGGGTGCTGTGAAATAAATGTACACTGGCCCTGTCTTGTATACTGGAAAATTACAGGGATGTTTTGAAAATACAGGGGTGCTGGCACTGTCCACGGTTGCGATGTGTAGGCCTGACCTTTAGAACACTGTAGGGGAAGATGACGCTCCTACCCCCATTTTCACACCCTCTGCAAGTGCTGGGAGGAGCACCGCCAATCCAGTTGCTGATATTGAGATTGAGGATGTCACTGTAGAAGTACAACAGGATGAGGAGGATATTGGTGTAGCTGTCACTGAGGAGGATGTTGACAATAAGGATCCTGATGGTGATGTGGTTTGTTTAAAGAAGGCACCAGTGGAGACAGTTGTTGGCCATGGGATGAAAAAGCCCGTTGCCTTTGTCAATCCATAATAAGTAGGGGTAAGGACGTTAACCACCTAGGAACATCCTCCCTTATAGGTCACCTGCAGTGCATTCATCATGTCATTGTGAAGTTTGGAAAATTTGGGTAATATCGTAAGCAGCCCACTGACACCTAAATGATGTGGTTTGTTTGAATATTATTTCTCTGTGAGGATGAGGATGTAAACACTGAAGTGGGGGTGGGAATCTGAGGATGAGGACAACATCTTGCCTCTTTAGAGCCAGTTTGTTCAAGGAAAAATGAATTGCTTCTTTTTTGGTGTGGGCCCAATAAACGAATAATTTCAGCCACAGTCGTGTGGCAGACCCTGCCGCTGAAATGATTGGTTTGTTAAAGTGTGCATGTCCTGTTTATACAAAATAAGGGTGAGTGGGAGGACAATTCCATCTTGCATGTCTTTTCTTTGCCACATCATTCCAGGGTTGCTGCCCTATATGGGGTGCTGCCCATCTGCCCTATCAGTCTAAGGGTGCTGCCCCACTTCTGTTTAAGTCCAGGGGTGCTGTTGCCTGTCTGCTGTGCTGTGTAATTCTCCAGGGGTGCAGTCTATGCTGTATAAGTCCAGGGGTGCTGCCGTATAATTCCAGGAGTGCTGCTGTACTTGATCCTAGGTGTACATGAAAGCCTAGAGCAGATATGAAACAAGCTTCCACATCACAAACAGATTTGTGAAAACATAGCAGCAAAGGTGGAAATGGAAATTGCTATTTTGACTAAGTGTTTTTTAATAAAGTGGGGACAGACCACATTTGTGGCCAAAGTCAGCATGACTCAGAAGATACTGAATCATAATCCAGTGCAACTGCCAGACAGGTAAAAGTGACATTTTCTACCGGAGCATTAGAAAGAGGTTCTTCTCAATTTTTTAATGTTAGGGACTCACTCAAATGAATGGCTCCAATTAGTCAACCTTAATTTTGATTTATTATTGATGTTCCACATTTTGGGATTATGTATTTAGAAGATGCTCATTTGTTGTACAGGGTTCATTCCTAAGGGCTGCATAAGGTTATCGCAAGACCTCGCGGTGTTAGAAGAACAGTTTCAGTGATCTTGCATAAGGCCCAGTATGGAGTCTCATGGTGGCTTACAGCCAGGAAGATGTCTGGCTTGCCAGGCTGAGGCATGCTGTGGGCACAGAGGTTAGCATTGCTCCCTTCCACAGTCCTACTTATAGTATGAAATGAGTTTCGATTTTAGAGTGATAAGCTCCACTAGGGCAGGGGCTCAATAACAAAAATTCACTTCACAGTCCTGCTTAGCACTGTACTAAACCCACCCAAACTCATCTTTCCCCATCCGGGGCTGCTGTAGGATCTCAGGAGGGGCTGCTAAAACATCAAAAGGTATGCTTTATTTAAAAATTAAATATGAAGAAAATAAACAAGACACACAGGTATGCTCACATGCGTGTAACTGGGACACACAGGTATGCTCAAATACGTGTAACTGGGAGCTGTGAAAAACAAAAATAAGGAATCGCCACAAAATATGTAATTAAAAATACACTATAAAATGGAAAAAAAGAAACCCACAAGATTTTCACAAAATAAGGGGGAAATTTACTAAGCTCTCGATTTTGCCCGAGATGGTGTTTTTTCTTCAAAGTGTCATCTCGGGAATTTACTAAACTCAAATCACGGCAGTGATGAGGGCATTCGTATTTTTATTACGGCTGTGTAGTAAAAATACGAATGAATACACCATCGGTCAAACGCGGCTGTTTAGATCTAGAACTCGGTCATTTACTAAGCATTCGTATTTGAAATCTCTACCGTGAAAATGGATTTGCGGCCGGAAAAAATTACTAATCGTACAAAAAGCCTAAAAAAAAGTAGACCTGCTTTTGAGAAGCGTGTTTACATGTGTTGTCAATTATACATTAGTCACACCTGACTTTTTGGACCTTTAAAAGGGGCCCAAGCACATTTTTCACCACTCTCAATCTGAAATGGCTGCTACTGTGTGTAGTACTGCTGTCTTGTTTGCTGGGGGATACCTGACACTGCTCCATGAGGCTACAATAAACCCTGGCCAGGAAAATCAACAGGGTAAGCAGGTTGTACATGTTCCGCGTAGGCTGGCCATGGCTTGTTTTTTTATTGGGACTTTAAACGATAACAAAATTGCTGATGACCATGTTATACAGATGCTCAGACTAAATGTAATTAATTTTTGCCCTCTGTATGACCTTGTCAAACTGACCCTAGACCCTGAGACAGTACGCTCTCGCTCTGTCTCAGGCCTGCACAAACTCCTGCCTGTGTTGCACTTTATGGCTACCGGCAGCTTCCAGCCTGTGACTGGCAATGTAATTAGTATCTCACAGGCCACCTTTTCAAAATATTTAATTCAGGTGAGTTAAAACATACATACATGTCTATGTCTAAGTGGTGCTTCTGTAATGTAGTAGAAAACAGTATTGTATTGATTACAGGTCATGACACTCACCTTTAATTTTTGAAGGGCCACTCAGGTTTTGGATGTCTTGGATGGCTACATAGATGCCTCTCTCTGCTTCCCTACCCAGGAGTCGCAGTGGTATGCGGTCAGGGTAGCTTTATCTGATCTTGCGGCCATGGACAATGTGCTGGGTGACATAGCTTACACACATGTTGAGTTGAGGACACCTAGGGGCAGGCAATATATTTCTAACAATCCACATCAGGCCCAAGACACTAATGTGCATGTGGTTTGTGGAGCTAATTAAACAATACACATATTGCGTGTTCACAATTTATTAATTTTAACACACAACTTTTGAGACCAATCTTAAAGAAAAAACACTGTAATGGTCAATATATTCTGACTGAACATTATTAATGTTTTTTTTTTGTGTGCTGGGTGCCGAGGATTGTGCTGGCTCGTTGGTGCGGGTTCGACTTGAGCGTCGGACTGGGGAATGAACTGGGGTGTGGCTTGGTGTCGTTGTCCCAGAACTAGATGTGGCAAGGTGTGATGCCAACACACTAAGGCTTTGGCTTAGATTGTTCAAGCTTGCTGTGAGCTGAGTGTTAGCGGCAGTGTTGTTAGCTAACATGCGTGAGAGGTTGTCGTTGATCATTTGGTTGTGTTGTATGATCTGTATAAGTGATTGTTGCTGCCGCTGCTGATCATCCAAGATGCGTTGGAGGTTTGACTGCATTTGGGTGTTGTCTGCCCTCATCTGTTCCATGGAGTTAGCGATTCGGCCCACCTGCACTATAAGTCTGCCTGAGTTGCGACTCAGTCTAGGCAAATGATGGGGCAGACTGGACAGGTAGTGGCTGTGGGTGTTGAGGCTTGCGCAGTATTGCGCCTGATGTGACGACCAACGGCTCCAAAACTCAGGGCCCATTTGTGTGTCAACTTGTGTTGTGCTCAATTAGGAGCTGTGGGATGTTTGGGGTGGTTGGGGTATGTCCTGCGGCGTGGTTGTCTGAGTCTGATCGATGGGCTGCAGGTGGAGTGTGAAGGTCTCCTGGTCACTTTCCTGCTGGGCATCCTCGGTGAGGATGCCTGGGTCTGTATGGGGTTGAAGATAGCGACTATTTAGTAAATATGTAGCATTGGTCAAACTATAGCTTTACCTCAACATGCATTACTTCTTAATATTAATGTTGTAATTGCTGAAAAGATTGTGGTATAAACTTAACTATGTTGCTCACCTTTTTTTTACAAACATGTGGCTTCTAACGTTCACTACTCATTTGTTTTTTTTGGGGGGGAATAGTAGGATTCTGAGCCATAATTACTTTTTAAACACGAAGAACTCTAACAAATACAAAGTACTACATTTACATATTGGGTATGAAGCTTCCTTTGGAACAACACACACAATACAATAAATGTGTTGGTCAATACACTCATACATTGTTCAAGGCAGTCAGTGGTCTGCCAAAATCGAAAAAAAAAAATAGTGGCCTAAAATGTACACATTAACAATGGCTGAAAAAGTATTAAGGTGCCCTATGTTTAGAAGTGGTGTTGTTGGCCATGCCAAACAGTTGGCTGAGACTTAACATTTCTGTTGTTTTTTTTCTTCAAAAATTATGTGTCAAAAATGTGTTGCTATGGCCAACATCCCATCTGACAATTATCCATCTAAAAATACCTTAACACCATCTGCTTGTTGTTGTTGATTATTGCAAGGATGACTGGTCATTAGTGTATTATAATTTTCGATGTACTAACAGTGGGGCAGATGTATAAACCTGGAGAAGGCATAAGGAAGTGAAAAACCAGTGATATGTGCAAGGTGAGAAAGGCACAAGGCAAACATATCCAATATGTACATTAACAGTTGTGTTTGTTTTGTACTGCTGCCTTTATCACCTTGCACATATCAGTGTTTTTTCACTTCCTTATGCCTTCTCCAGGTTAATAAATCAACAACACTGTTTGTTTACTTATTTACACGTAATTGTTATGTTTACTCACCAGACAACTGAGGAGATTGTGGATCCTTACTTTGGGGGCTGGCCAATAGAGCTAGTGGTGGCACGGCCGACACTGCGGAGATGCGCCGTTGGGGTGGTGATGCTGGTGCTGGAGCTGGAGCCTCAAGACGGCGTCTCTTGGGTGGCCTCGTTGCCACAGTAACCGAGCCCTGTGATGGGCGCCTTAGTGTAGGAGGATTTGCCGAAGAAGAACCTGTGTGATAAGATAATCATTTTAAATTTTGTGTTTCTATGTGTTTGCAGCATTGGCGGATCCAGGGGGGGGGGGGGGTACTCGGGCCCGTGCCCCCCCTGTCGTTACCCAGGAATTGATATGGGGACACAAAACATAAAAAAAGCCGGGTCCCGACTCACTCAGGACGCACTGTGAGCCGCAGCGCTGTCCTGTCCTGTCAATCAGTCCGGTGGTAGGGACGGAACGGAGGGAGGAACTTGGAAGAGGCGGAGACCATGAAGAGTGTGATCTCCCGCCCTCCCCTCCTCCTCTGCTCCACACTCTTTCCCCCCTACGATGAACTCCGCTGCTGTACCTGAGGTGGGGGCAGTTCGGTCCCTGGTCCCCCGGCTGGATGCCGCCGCACTCCCCTCTGATTCCCCTCTTCTTCCACCTCAACCATGCGGCCGCCCCCTCCGTGTTTTCCGCTCCCCCCTGGCCGCATCCTGTGACTCCATGCTGGCGGCGTTGTGGCCTCATACGGGTCAGACTATACCCCCCGGCCTGACAGCGCTGCTGCTCACAGTGTCCATGGTAAGCGGTGGGGGCCTGGTCCCTGGAGGGAGTTATTTGGTGTTGTTTCTGGCTGCACACTCTCCTGCCTCTCTATCCCTACCCCCTAGTGCCTCTGTCCCTATCCCCTGGTGCCTCCATCCCTACCCCCTGGTGCCTCTGTCCCTACCCCCTGGTGCCTCCGTCCCTACCCCCTGGTGCCTCCGTCTCTACCCCCTGCTGCCTCCGTCCCTACCCTCTGCTGCCTCCGTCCCTACCCCCTGCTGCCTCCGTCCCTTCCCCCTGGTGCCTCCGTCCCTACCCCCTGGTGCCGGCTCTGTCCCTACCCCCTGGTGCCTCTGTCCCTACTCCTTGCTACCTTTGTCCCTACCCCCTGGTGCCTCTCTCTGTCCCTACCCCCTGGTGCCTCTGTCCCTACTCCTTGCTCTCTCTGTCCCTATTCCCTGGTGCCTATCTCTGTCCCTGCTACCTCTGTCCCTATTCCCTGGTGCCTCTCTCTGTCCCTTCTCCCTGCTACCTCTGTCGTTACTACCTAGTACCATATAAAACGTGTATAACATGCTCTACCTGGCGCAATGTGTATAGAACACTAACTGGTGCAATGTGTGTAATGTGTTCTACCTGGCGCAGTGTGTATAAAGTGTTCTACCTGGCGCAATCTATATAACGTGTTCTACCTGGCGCAATCTATATAACGTGTTCTACCTGGCGCTATCTATATAATGTGTTCTAGCTGGCGCAATCTGTATAACGTGCTCTACCTGGTGCAGTGTGTGTAACGTGCTCTACCTAGCGCAGTGTGTGTAACGTGCTCTACCTGGCGCAGTGTGTGTAACGTGCTCTACCTGGCGCATTGTGTATAACGTGCTCTACCTGGCGCAGTGTGTGTAACGTGCTCTACCTGGCGCAGTGTGCATAACGTGCTCTACCTGGCGCAGTGTGTATAATGTGCTCTACCTGGCGCAGTGTGTATAATGTGCTCTACCTGGCGCAGTGTGTATAATGTGCTCTACCTGGTGCAGTGTGTATAACGTGTTGTAACTGGTGCAGTGTGTATAACGTGTTCTACCTGGCTCTGTCTGTATAACGTGTTCTACCTGGCGCAGTGTGTGTAACGTGTTCTACCTGGCGCAGTGTGTGTAACGTGTTCTACCTGGCGCAGTGTGTGTAACGTGCTCTACCTGGTTCAGTGTGTATAACGTGCTCTATCTGGCGCAGTGTGTATAATGTGCTCTACCTGGCGCAGTGTGTGTAACGTGCTCTACCTGGCGCAGTGTGTGTAACGTGTTCTACCTGGCGCAGTGTGTGTAACGTGCTCTACCTGGTTCAGTGTGTATAACGTGCTCGACCTGGTTCAGTGTGTATAACGTGTTCTACCTGGCGCAGTGTGTATAATGTGCTCTACCTGGCGCAGTGTGTATAATGTGCTCTACCTGGCGCAGTGTGTATAATGTGCTCTACCTGGCGCAGTGTGTATAATGTGCTCTACCTGGTGCAGTGTGTGTAACGTGCTCTACCTGGCGCAGTGTGTGTAACGTGTTCTACCTGGCGCAGTGTGTATAATGTGCTCTACCTGGCGCAGTGTGTGTAACGTGCTCTACCTGGCGCAGTGTGTGTAACGTGCTCTACCTGGCGCAGTGTGTATAACGTGCTCTACCTGGCGCAGTGTGTATAATGTGCTCTACCTGGTGCAGTGTGTATAATGTGCTCTACCTGGCGCAGTGTGTATAATGTGCTCTACCTGGTGCAGTGTGTATAACGTGTTGTAACTGGTGCAGTGTGTATAACGTGTTCTACCTGGCTCTGTCTGTATAACGTGTTCTACCTGGCGCAGTGTGTGTAACGTGTTCTACCTGGCGCAGTGTGTGTAACGTGTTCTACCTGGCGCAGTGTGTATAATGTGCTCTACCTGGCGCAGTGTGTGTAACGTGCTCTACATGGCGCAGTGTGTGTAACGTGCTCTACCTGGCGCAGTGTGTATAACGTGCTCTATCTGGCACAGTGTGTATAATGTGCTCTACCTGGCGCAGTGTGTATAATGTGCTCTACCTGGCGCAGTGTGTATAATGTGCTCTACCTGGCGCAGTGTGTATAATGTGCTCTACCTGGTGCAGTGTGTATAACGTGTTGTAACTGGTGCAGTGTGTATAACGTGTTCTACCTGGCTCTGTCTGTATAACGTGTTCTACCTGGCGCAGTGTGTGTAACGTGTTCTACCTGGCGCAGTGTGTGTAACGTGTTCTACCTGGCGCAGTGTGTATAATGTGCTCTACCTGGCGCAGTGTGTGTAACGTGCTCTACCTGGCGCAGTGTGTGTAACGTGCTCTACCTGGTTCAGTGTGTATAACGTGCTCTACCTGGCGCAGTGTGTATAACGTGCTCTACCTGGCGCAGTGTGTATAATGTGCTCTACCTGGCGCAGTGTGTATAATGTGCTCTTCCTGGCGCAGTGTGTATAATGTGCTCTACCTGGTGCAGTGTGTGTAACGTGCTCTACCTGGCGCAGTGTGTGTAACGTGTTCTACCTGGCGCAGTGTGTATAATGTGCTCTACCTGGCGCAGTGTGTGTAACGTGCTCTACCTGGCGCAGTGTGTGTAACGTGCTCTACCTGGCGCAGTGTGTATAACGTGCTCTACCTGGCGCAGTGTGTATAATGTGCTCTACCTGGCGCAGTGTGTATAATGTGCTCTACCTGGCGCAGTGTGTATAATGTGCTCTACCTGGTGCAGTGTGTATAACGTGTTGTAACTGGTGCAGTGTGTATAACGTGTTCTACCTGGCTCTGTCTATATAACGTGTTCTACCTGGCGCAGTGTGTGTAACGTGTTCTACCTGGCGCAGTGTGTGTAACGTGTTCTACCTGGCGCAGTGTGTATAATGTGCTCTACCTGGCGCAGTGTGTGTAATGTGCTCTACATGGCGCAGTGTGTGTAACGTGCTCTACCTGGCGCAGTGTGTATAACGTGCTCTACCTGGCGCAGTGTGTATAATGTGCTCTACCTGGCGCAGTGTGTATAATGTGCTCTACCTGGCGCAGTGTGTATAATGTGCTCTACCTGGCGCAGTGTGTATAATGTGCTCTACCTGGTGCAGTGTGTGTAACGTGCTCTACCTGGCGCAGTGTGTGTAACGTGCTCTACCTTGCGCAGTGTGTATAACGTGCTCTACCTGGCGCAGTGTGTATAACGTGCTCTACCTGGTGCAGTGTGTGTTACGTGCTCTACCTGGTGCAATGTGTGTAACGTGCTCTACCTGGCGCAATGTGTATAGGGTGTTCTAACTGGCGCAATGTGTGTAACGCGCTCTACCTGGTGTAATGTGTATATAACGTGCTCTACCTGTGTGGTGAAATGTGAATTGGTACTGTTATGTGGCCATGCTCTTTCCCCATGAAGCCACACCCCTAAATTTTTGGTGCGCACCTTCGGCGCGCACTGTCCTTGGTTTGAAATATGGCAGGGGGACCACCAATTTACTTTCTGCCAAAGGGCACTGAAATGTCTAGTTACAGCTCTGGGGCAGAGTGTCCTGTTGGCTACACAGCCCAGCAGCATTGTCACCCCCTCCTCTCCCTCGCAATACTTTTGTAGTGTCCAAATCAAGTCTGTTTTTATATTTGAATAATTAATAAGATTAATATGAACCTTCATTCCGATGGGACCCAGAAAAGGACAGATAGGACCCCAATTTTTAAAAGTGAGGGGTCCGTGGGACCCACTTTTTTTTGGGCTCAGCGCGATCACTGACACTTCTTTTTTATTTTTTTTCAAAAGGAGAACCACACTCTGGGAGCACGCGTGCCTTAGGTGCATGTAAATATAACTATTACTGACCCATATTATGGTGCCCCCCCTTTCATTTTCTTCTGGATCCGCCCCTGGTTTGCAGAATATGTGTATACAGTTAAATCTTACCGGCATTGCCACCATCTGCATCTCTTGGCAGTGTTGGCTGTGGCCTGGCTGTGCTGCTTCTCTGGCGTACTGTAGAAATATGAAGAATGTCCTTATGAACATACTATTTTGGTGATATGTTTATGCAAATTCCTGTTGTGATGTAAACATATGTGGTACCTGATGAGAATTAAACTAAACGATGCTTATGCATTTCTGCCTGACGTCATTGGGTGCGTATTCTTTAAATTAGCATAAATTTTGCAAAAACAACAACAACACAAAGGCGCATAATGCAAACAATTATACTACTTAAAAACAAAACGTCGTAGCTTGACACAACCACAATATTGCACGCTAAGGTCCCAATTTTGGATAATAAAAATTAAACACTAGTCCAAAATATCTTGTAAAAATTGGAAACATCGCAACCAAATATGCAATCAAAAACACATCAAGCACACAAAGGGCAACCCATAACAACACACAATAATCATAAATGATATGAAATGTATTTACAAAAAACCTTTGTTTAAAAATTAATAAATTAAAAGCATGAAAACACACCTACAAACATTTACTTTTGACTTACAACACCAGAAAAACTCCAAGGCAACCAGTAATATAAAAAAAAAAAAAAAAAAACAGTAGATCAGGCCTGGCCAACCTGTGGCTCTCCAGATGTAGTGAAACTACACATTCCAGCATGCCCTGCCACACTTTTAGCATTCCCTAATAGCAAAACTGTGGCAAGGCATGATGGGACTTGTAGTTTCACAACAGCTGGAGAGCCACAGGTTGGCCAGGCCTGCACTACATCACCAACACATTAGAAGAATGAACAAACTGACAACCACAATTAGCTAGAAGACATTTCAGACAACTAAGGACAAAGCACACATGCTTAAATAGTTTTTTAAAAAACACAAATAACTCACCATCCTGCCTTGGCCGATCCGAATCCCGGGCATAAGTGGCACCAACCACTTCTTGCGGAATGAGTGCATGCACAGGCTCCTCCCAATCGCGGTAAGATGCACGGAAGGGGGGTCCACCCCAGGTTTGCCGGGCCGATTTAGCCTCCTTGGCCATCTTCTACTTGACACGGCGCTTTATGTCGTAAAAGCGCTTACGGCACGTGTCCTCGGTCCGCCTCACCACACCCTCACTATTCACAGCCGCAATGACGTTCCTCCACAGAACACTCTTCCTGCGTGACGACACCTTTGCAGCATCATGGCCAAACAACTGCCGATGATGCCTCATCAGCTCCCGCACCAAAGCCATATTTTCTGCATAGCTAAATTTGACATTGCGGCCAGTCTTTGTAGTGGTGCGTGGCTGCGGAGCCACAACACCATCACTATCACTGGAGGCCGCAGCAGCAGCCACCCCCTCCTCCTCACTAACCTCCTCCACCTCACTCACCTCCTCCCTCTCACTCACCTCCTCCACCTCACTCACCTCAGACTGGGACATAATCAGGACAAACAACAAATAACACTGAGAAAAAAAAACAATAAACACACTCCTCCACTACCACTACACACCACACACCAAACACACACACACACACACACACACTCACTCACTCACTCACAAACAATGACAATAGACGTTAAATAAAAAACAATGACAAAAAGTAAACAAACTTTTAAATAACTACACAACAAGTATGACAAAACTACTTACACACAGTACAGCACTCAACAATCGCAAAAAAACGCCTCAAATCCTCCACAAACTCCAAACAACTCTCCAACTCCTAACACACCTTCCTCTCACCTCTCCATTAGCTAAACCACGAGGTGCTGACGGTTTGGGGCGTTTTTATAGTAATGTGCACAGACACTCCTCCATCACGAATCTAACCAATCACGGACGAGTGACAAAAACGAAACTCAGGAAAAAAAACGCGGCCGTGAACGGATAAACACTGCCGTAACCAAAATGTGACGCAGTCGTAAAAAAACCACATAACACGGCCGCAAAACCACTAAATCAGCCGCATTCTACCTTACAAAACTACGAATGACATCGACATCGGAAAACACGAAAAAGAAAATACTACAGCTTAGTAAATTAGTCGTAATAAATTAAAAAAGTTGCACAATTACACATTCGATGTCATTCGTGATGAATCTCACTCCAAATCGGTAGAAATACGAATTTTAGTAAATATACCCCTAAGTCTCCAGACTCCATGAAGGTGAAAATATCCAATCTTGATCCTGTGGTATACACCAGTTTATTTGCATCCCAGCATTGAATCCGAGATTATCTTAATCCCTGAAAATGGAGAAGGGGGTACAAATTTGGAGGCTTTGGCCACTAGTTTTTCAGTTTGTCCAGTAATGTGGTAATTATACAGTGTATTTGCTTGGTTGAAGTCCTTTCTGTTCCACACCAATATAGGAGTGGAGGTGAAAGCCTGTGTGTTGTTCTTGATTGTGTGTACCTCTCTAATTTTTAATCACCTTCTTGACAATGTACTCGTCCACTTGCCTGTTCTCATAATGTGAAAAGTCATCAAATATGGAGGTGGTATGTTTGTAGCTAGCTATGATTCTGAGAACTTGGTGAGCTTTTTCCAGGAGGACCACCTGTCACTGAAATGATGAGTTTATTAAACTGTGCATATCCTGTTTAAACAACATAAGGGTAGGTGGGAGGGCCCAAGACAATTCCATCTTGCACCTCTTTTCTTTCTTTGCATTATGTGCTCTTTGGGGCCTAGTTTTTAAAACTGCCATCCTGTCTGCCACTGCAGTGCCACACCTAGATGGGCCAGGTGTTTGTGCCGCCCAATTGGGTCGCTTAGCTTAGTCATCCAGTGACCTTGGTGCAACCGTTTGGCCTAAAAACATTATTTTGAGGTGTGAGGTGAACAGAATAGACTGAAAATGTGTGGAAATAGATGTTATTGAGGTTAATAATACCGTAGGATCAAAATGGGTGGTCTTCTGTATGCCGGCGGTCGGGCTCCCGGCGCACAGTATACCGGCGCCGGGAGCCCGACAGCCGGCATACCGACACTTATTTTCCCTCGTGGGGGTCCACGACCCCCATAGAGGGAGAATAAAATAGTGTGGCGCACGTAGCGCGCCACCGTGCCCGTAGCGTGGCGAGCGCAGCGAGCCCGCAAGGGGCTCATTTGCGCTCGCCACGCTGTCGGTAAGCCGGCGGTCGGGCTCCCGGCGCCGGGATGCTGGTCGCCGGGAGCCCGACCGCCGGCCAGCCGTAGTGAACCCATCAAAATTACCCCCAAATCCTGTGATTTAGAAATCCAGATCCAAAACCACACACAAAACCCAGAAAGTGTCCGTCACACAGCTCTAGTAATAGGTTGTATATTCACACATTTTAGAACTAAAAGAAAAAGAAGGATAGCTGTTCAGTATAAATTGATACTGTAAACGGAAATGATCTGTGGTGGGGGCCACTTAATTGTGGTCATGGCCCTTTTCTGTATTGCTATTGCTGTTGTTGTGCACACACTCTCTCTCCAATGGCCTTTAGGCAAGCTGTAGCACTACCCATATGTTATTTACTCACTCTTTAACTTGCCCTTCTGCTTGCGCAGCTCACAGACTCTTGCCAAGCTGGCATTTTTAGCAACCAAATTCCTGAACTAATTTGATATCCCTCACTGGTGGCATGGACAAACTCAGGATTTTCTTGGGGGTTTACATGCACATACACCCACAAAACACACACACACACACACACACACACACACACACACACACACACACACTGTATATATATTAGATGTATTCAGCAAAAACAGTGGCCAACACTCTAAGGAAATATTAATAAGAAATCACATCGCAGCATTTTGCTAGTAGGTATATATCATTTACATCTGTGCATGCATACAAAGACACACACACACACACACACACACACACACACACACACACACACACACACACACACACACAAACTAGGATATAAACACAGCATACTTACAAACACACATAGCATACATTAACACACACAGAAGACACACACATAGCATACATGCACACGGCAGACACACATAAACACATGACATACTTAAAAAACACATTTTATTATTATTATTATCCTTTATTTATATGGCGCCACAAGGGATCTGCAGCGCCCAATTACACAGTACATAAACAAATCATCAAAACAGGAAAACAGTGACTTACAGTTAAAGACAATATAGGACAAGTACATGATAAATAAACATAGCTACAGTATATCAGCAGATGACACTGAAATAAGTATCAGGTGGCAGAAAACCACAGGATTTGGTGCAGTCGAAGATTACTAAAGTAAGAAAAGAATAAGCACATGAGGGAAGAAGGTCTTACTCGTGAGAGCTTACATTCTAAAGGGGAAGGGCAGCATACATACATACATACATACATACATACATACACACACACATAGCATACATACATTTTTTACACACACACATAGCATACATACACACAAACAAAATGTACTTATGTACTGTACATACAAATGTACAAACACACATATGCAGCACACATACATACATACATATATATAGCACACACACAAAATGCATACATACATACACAAATAGCATACACAAACACACACATAGCATTCAAACATCCAGCATGCACGCGCACACACACACACACACACACACACACACATAACATGCATACACACATACATCATACAATCAACATGTATTCATACAATCAACATGCATATATACATACACATAGCATACATACACACAGTATGCATACATACTGTACATATACAGTAGCACACATACATACACACACACTTAACACAACCCCCTTTCCCACGTCCCAACTGCAGGTTAGAGAGTTCATAATATAGGAAGTAGAAATGCCTGAGGAGTTGCACACTGCAGCTTCCCCTACTTTCAGCTAGCACCCCAGCAGCCTCTTAGTATAAATACTGTATAAGGAGGCAGTTTTGTAAAGTTATGTTTGCGCTCTGCTCCATATAAAAAAATATATATATACAGATGTAGCCATGCTCATGCTCATCTTACTGCGATGCAGCATGTTGCATCATGGCAAGTGGCATAGGTTTTTTTCTTTTTTTCTCCCTCTCTTTATCCCTAATAATGTGGGACCAACCACATAATTGGGACATACCACACGATTGGTTCCTTCTTTCCTTCTTCTTCCCCCCTTTCTTGAGGGTTGTTGGATTCTGGAATTCCACCACCATTTGAAGAACAGCAACTTCAAGAGTAGACACCCTGGTAGGATCGGACTCATAATAAGATGGACTCATGAACAGTGATTCATTTTATATTTATATTTTTATGGGTATCATTTTCATGAGTATTACCATTTAGAATTTTCCTATCACCTAGGCTTTTTTATGTGCATTCTCTCATCCTAAGGTCTGTGTTTAAAAAAAACGTTATTCATCCTTACCAATCAGGAAGAGTGCAGAAGTGGGTTTTACACAATTGTTGTTGTGTTGGAGGTTGAGTGACACTCCATTGTAATTCCCCACTTCAGCCACCAAGGAGCGCTACAGTTCTCCTTCTCCCCCCTTTTTTTCAGATGTGGAACCTGTACAAGCAGAAGACCACACACAGGCAAAATTGCAGCTTGACAGCTCTAGTGGCTAAAGTAAGTAGAGCGGCAGACAATCTAGAGCATTGTCATTTCTATAACGGGGGCAATGTGTGCGGTGCACCCATATGTTAGTACTCACCTCTCCGGAGTCCAGTGTCGGACGTTGCAGCCGCCTCCGTTCAGCACAAAATCAACTCCAAAATGGTCGCCGCGCATGTGCACTTTAAATTTTGTCTCCGGAACATGGCGGGTGCCATGTTTCCGGAGACCTGCACATGCGCAGTAGGCTCCGGCGCAGTGTCGGAGCCTACAGCGCCATGGAGAGGAGGGGGCCCACCCGGAGTCTGCACACGGGCCACCTCCTCGCTTAAGACGCCCCTGATCTAGAGCAAATTAGGGACTGCAATAATAGGTTCCACTACACATTACTAAGGATGTTGGAATCCCAAATGAATGTTACTCAGGACTTCAATGAAAAATATTGTTTGGGAACCCAAATTATGTCTACCTAACCCGAAGTTACCACCAGCCCATTAGCATGACACACAGCACTTTCCATGTGACCACACAACCCAAATGGACACTCCGCACCTGAGGTAGTGTACAACAACCCAGGTCTGCCAGGGACACAACTAGGAGAAGACGGTGACTGTTCATGTAAAAAAAAAAGAATTGGTATACATTAAATGTAATTTTTTTCTAAATGTCAATTTTTTTGCAATGTTTACATTTGCATATTCTTAAATTAAAAAAAAAAATGTTCTACTATACAAAACATAATTTTAATGCAAGGCATTTGCATATTCTTTGTTTGAACTTGTGTTGTACCGAAAACTCAACAAAGTAAATATTTTGTAAACATTTGTGTCATTAATATTTGCAAACTTTATGTGCAATGTGTATATTATTAAGCAAAAAAAAAAGGTATACACAACATGATTTTAGTGTACGTTTTCTATAAATACATAAGCTATATAAATGTAGGTACACATTTGCCCTAGTCAGATCAAAAGTAAAGGTACTGGTACTGTGTTTAGATAGTTATCAAAGGTATATTTAATACTTGCATGTGTGTTTTTTTGGTAAAAACACACACATGACACATCAAACTGTGTGCATAGTGCTTAAATGTGCAATTATCTGCATAATAATGACACAATTATTAATGATTAATTTCTGTCTGACCTACTTTCTGTGCTCAGTGTTGCCTTATGTAACAAATTACACTACCTGCTGTCTATTGCATAATCTGGTGGTGGAGGTTGTTGAAAACACATATTATGCAATAGACAGGATCTAAGCACAATGTCCGAAATCTTAGAAGACAAATACAGAGAAATGCCACCTGACTTGTCAAGACAGCAGAACATATAATTTAATAGGCCAAAGCAACAACCATAGTCTGAATCCCCTGGAAGGCAAAATTAAAAGTAGATAATGTTGTTTGACCTGGTGTATTTGAATGTAGTTTGCCAGTAGTGGACAAGTGAAATGTGTAGTTAACCATCAGCCATCCCTCTGGCAGTGGTCTGGCCTTAAATATATCTTGGTGGTTTGATTAAGGATAAAGGTATTGTGACATGAGCCAGGGTAGCTGACCAGAACACTAATCATTTTCATTATTGCTTAACAAACTGCCTGCACATTAGTAGAATGGCCATATTGTCTATTCAGTAATATATGTGCCAGGGCCTTAGGTAGTCTCATCCCAATGTGTGTGCAGTCAAAAGCATTAAGGACATTATGCATTCCTGCAATTCTATAAAAAGCTAATGGACTGCATGCCTGGCTAATGAAGCAGATATAGGTATTGATCAGAGGCTGAAATGCTGACAGGACTTTGGTGTGATATCTTGAGAATGTCATCTGTGAGAGTCCAAGAGCTCTACCAGTAACAGACTAAAAATTCCCAGCTGCTAGAAAGTGCAAAATATCCAGATGCTTATGCAGGCCTGAGAGAGACTGTAAGCATACTGTCTCAGGGTCTAGGTCCATTTTGAAAAGGTCATACAGATTGAATAATTTGGTATGGAACATCTTCCAACATTCCAAAATGTTCCAACATTCAGCTGGAACATCTGTATGACCTCTCCACCAGATAATGCATTCAGGTACAAACTGACCCTAAAAAAATGAGTCCTGCGCATGACGCAGGAGTGATAGCGTCTTAGTGCATTGTATGATAGATATACACAGATTTTATAAAGTTATGTATTATTTAATGTTAGAGTTCCCAGAGGAACCACTATCTGACAAGAGTCCTGAACACACACTAGTAGCAGAAAATTGAGAAATGTGTTGTACAGTATGTTTAATGCAGGCCCATTCACTACATGGAACAATTGCTGTCAAGAGCTCACACCCTGTAAAGAGTTAAAAGAGTAATTAGACATTGGTTGCTCAAGCAAGGCTTGAATTACATAATCTTTGTGTCTTAGAGACTACTTTTATATACTTTTATATACATTTAAAAAATATATATTATTTGGAATATGCAAACTGAAAAGCAGACTGGCCATCTTTCGGGTGTCCATGGTACAAGGATCTCATTGTAGGATTCAGCAAGAGAGTACCTCACAGTACTCTGGTCCATAAGTGGGAATTTCAAAGTTATAGAACTATAACTGGACATGGAATTGTTATCACAGTTGATATAATACTATTGGCGCCCTCTCATGATCAAGAAGCTATGATTCATTATAAATTTGAACTGATATCATATAAGCATGTTACAGTGAATGCTGTGTGCTATTCAATTCATTCCCATATAGAAATCATATGTAACAGAATATATTTAGCAGCATTATTTTGAGAAACTGAATGGGTTCCTCCAATCCGCAGGTGTTTTTCTGTGTATTGCTTCACATTTTTATATGGGTCTAATCTTTCTTTGAATATGTTTTACCCTAGTAATTTTCTAGTAGAGTATTAAGGTTTTTTGACATAAGAACAGTTTAAGCACCTTTCACTACTTAATAATTCCTCCTGTGTAAAATAAAAGATCTGTGTACAGTGTGAAATTTCTTGGAAAAAAATTACAATAAAGGACTCTACTGCTTTGGGTGCACAAAAATGTAGAAAAAAAGATAAAATATAACTTTAAATACTTTTGTTTAAAATTAGTAAAGGACACAACAAGACATATAGTTTAATGACAAATTTAACACCCAAGGTGACTTAATTTTGTGGTAAAGGAAGGGGTCACAATGGACCAACAGAAATTAATTGGATTAATGCAGGAAGTGAAACGTAGGACACCACAATGGTAAAATAAGTGTGTCCCTGTGATGGTGATGGTTATGTGCGAAATATAGGTGTAATGAAGAATGAGAAGCATTCAGATTAAAATATAAGCACAAAGGTCAGAAAAAGTAGACCTATATACAGTATTAGGATACATCTATTAAAATCTAAATTAATAAAGAACATAATGGGCGGTATTCAATTATTTTCACCCGCTTCCACACCCGTTCTGTTACTGTTGACGGGTGTAGTATCATCATTTCAGCTCGCTATCCCTAGGGTAGCAAGGGTGCCCAACCCTTTCCGCGGCTAATTTTGATTACTATGGGCGACATATGTGTGATAACGGGGATCACTTTACAAAGGAGATTGGGTGTGATTTATCATTTGAATACCGCAGAAATAGTCATAAACATCATATCTAAAAGTAAGCACAGTACACTTGTCATTTAATGATCATTGAGCTTGAATGTGAAATACAGAGTACTTGGTTATGGTCCAGATCTGTTTCCAATGAAAGTGAATAAGTAAACACGGTGGCTCACACTCAAATCAGAAAAAAGAATAGTTTCTGCTTTTGGCTAAGTATCTGAAGTATGTAGTGTAATCCTAGAGAAATGAGAGCAGGAGCCCAACAAGTGTATGTTAGCCCAGTGAGGGTATTTTAAAAACAATGGTAAATGAGCACCTAGGATGCTATAAAGATGGCAGAACAGGACCTTGATGCTTGTTGGGTCCTGTTTGCGAACAATGGAATTTCAAGGAGGTCAAAATTTGTGCTTTTTACTGGAGCTTTTTGCTCCTTTTTTCCTATAATACATTATTATACTAGAGTGTCCCCCCTCCCCCACAACTGTATACCTACTTATACTATTTAAAAAAGAGTTCACTAGAAGGGTCATTCAGGAGAGGATGGATAAGCTATGACTGCTGCTTCCTTAGTACTGTATGGTGATGCAGCAGGAGGCATCTATTACACTCAGATGCTTCCTGCTACACTAGAGATCCGACCTGCATCTTAGGATGCAGCATCAGATCACTCAGTCACCATTGGGATGGCTTACACAACTATGGTGCCATTCAAGCTGCCTGTTGCAGAGGCCAGGAAATCTCTGTGCTACCATGGAGATCTTAGACCTCTTCCCATCCCAAAACATTGGCAACATGCCCCCATTTTCACAAACAGAGGCCATTGCCACCCTCTCCCTGCCCCCAAAATGGCTTCAGACTGTCAATCAAATTCAGTCTGATTCTGGGCTGCATCCTATGCTGCAGGACCCATTTGTGCATGCACAAAATGGGTCCTGCACATGTACTGTAAGTACCTAAAATTGTTTTTTGTGCTTATTTAGGTTGCACCGGAATTACCCTCTAGGAGCTGATTATTTATCTAGGTACAGTACTTACTGTACTACAGTAGTAATACAGTATCTTCAAGTTCATAAACCAATCTCTAGTTGTCTTTACTCATGATAAATTGCTTAGAATCCAACTTTATTAGCAATGCATTGTGTTCCAACATCAGTGCAAGTTAATTTATACAGGTCAGAACAAAGTCTTCCACACTAGACACAGGTTACGTACTGTACATAAGTCATAACATTATTGGTCTCAGATTATGAATGGTCACATGACCAGCATCACTTGATTTCCCAGATGTTTATATACCTTGAAAAGTTTCAGCTTCAAAATGCATTGTTGAGTGGAGGAGGATGTCTTCCCTACTACACACTATCTTCTAAACATCATTGAGGGCATACAACAGGACCCTTGGGCATCCCAAGACTAATGAGGACTGCTATGTTGTTACTGCACTAACTCTGTATGTGTCTTGTAAGCAGCCAAGCCTTCACTTTTGTGATTTTACTGTACATGTCTTAAATTTCTATTCCTGTGAATGTTTTTTTTTTTTTTTAAATAAAATACCAAGGATAATGTGTTTTTCTTCCACATATCATTATCTTCAACACATATGAATCTTCATGGAGCAATGGCTGGTTATTAGGGAGTGCAGTTATAGTTTATTCTCTTTATAAAGTTTTTTTTTCTCTTAACAGTCTAAGCTTTTATAGTCTCTAAAACTAGCATATACATTTTTCAAGAGTAGTATCATACTGCAGATTGTCCAGTTCTATGTTAGAATAATTTAAGAAATTGTTACTTCCATTTAGATACTACTGTAGAGTGATCTATTTGATTAATATTTTAACTAGGATATATTTTTACAATGCAATTACCAGCATCATCAACAGAAATCTTCCCATTGCAGACATCATTGCTTTTAACCAGTCCTGAAAACCAATTTGCAGGCTCTCACCAATAGAACTACCCACTTTAGGTAACGCAGCACTGTGGGTTTTCTTCAAACCTACTACATTTGAAGTAAAGATGTGTTTTCATACACTATTGCTGCAGTTGCATCAAACATCCTCTCTTAGTGAGCAAAGTCATGTGTGACTCAACTTTTATAGAATGCCTTTTTCATTTGAATATGCACCAGTTACAATTGCAAGCAACAAAACTGCTTCATGAGACTGCACTGATTAACTTGATATGCAACATTTATCATACACTGTGTGTGCGTGTGTGTGTGTGTGTGTGTGTGTGTGTGTGTGTGTGTGTGTGTGTGTGAGAGAGAGACTGAGTCTTAATATGTATACTAAGTGCTACAATCCAGCAGTAACAGCTTTTTTCATGCCAAGTTCCATTGTGTTTTGTATGTATAGATTCATGCTCAGTTGCACTCGTATCAAATTCATCAGTACAGTCTTGTGAAGAAGTTTTGTTGCAACTTATTGAAACTAAGGTGCACATTTGGATAATACACTACTCTGTGTAAATCTACTCTGCTTGGCTTGGCTCACTCGAGAAAGGAGTCTGCTGCCGTGTGCTATATTGATACTACGTGTATGAGGACACATCTATAATTCATCTATCTAATGGTCTTTCACTTCTTTAGGATCCTTTGCTTAATTAGCAATGTAGGAGCAACAGTTTATACCAAAATCTATGTTTAATTAATTCCATATTAAATACCCATATCACTTTTGCAATGTATCTAAAGGTGTCATACATGTCAGTAATGTGATCAATTAACTGTGCTAAGGCTTGGATGTGCAGTATTTATAATTCACAGTTTATCTTGCTATTTTGGTTATGTCAATGGCCACAAGGCATTTTGACCCCTTGTTAATATTTGATGCTTCATGAGTCTCATCCCCACTGGAAACATTTCTCTTGCATTTGATTTTCCTTGGAATGTGGATAAATGGTTTAGATGATGCAGAATGTATCATTAGCATTTACTTACATGTCATTATTATTACACCAGGTTTTATCTTCCCTAGAAATCTCAGTCCCCTAGAATTTGGCTAACCACTCATGCTGTATGCCATCTGTCCACTTATTTAATACATGTCATCTGGGAGCATATAAGGCATAGAATATCCCAAACTTATCAAACATTATTGTATTGATTTTTGTTTTATACTATTTGACATGCTATATTTCTTAATTTATTTGTATGTGAATATATGTTTTGATTATTTTACCAACACAGATTTGAATATTATTATTTTATATACTATTTACCTATACTGTACCTATACACTACCACTACACATTTTGTACAATATATCTGCAAACCTACCTGTTGCCAGCACCCTAATCTGTTGAAATCAAATGTTTTTCTGTAGAACTGCCTCACAATACATAGGTTGAACTCCTTCTTACTGGTATATTTTTTTAATATTCACCTTTTCCATACTCCCAAAATCAGACCTGTATAGTACATACAGGTCTGATTTTGGGAGTATGGAAAAGATGAATATTAAAAGAAATATACCAGTAAGAAGGGTCCTCTGTCAGCCCTTTCTAAATAAATAACTGACCTTTTAAGTCAAAAAGTTCTCAATACTCTGATACTTGCTTATTTGTAAACTTAATGTCAATTACTGGGCTGTCAAAGAAGTATTAGAGAAATGTCAGGTGTGGTGGACTAGTTGTATTATTTTCTCCATTGGTTGGTCATTCACCTGGTAATAAGAAAACTTCTGTGACATTTAGAGGCATGGGCATAAATCCCATATTGTTTTGACTCTGAGGCATATGAAAGAATGCTTAAAAATCTTTTAAGACAACATAGGCTCCAAAATCATGTACTTCACCAAGGGCATATCTTTAATCTGCCAACCCACAAGCTCTTCTAAATACTATTCATTCAGCTACCTGATATGAATGAGGTGGACATAAGGGGTTCAGTTTTTACCTTACCTACATCATATACAACAGAATATCTAGTGCATTGTTCTTCTGTGTTAGTCTGTCTATTACAGCACCCATCAACATAAAAAGCAAAGATATCACATATGTCAAGTCTCACTAAAAAGCTTATTCAATACTCCAGACAATCATATGTATCTGTTGAATTGCTAAATCCTCCTTCAGCTATAGTCTCCTCCTCTTATAGTCTCAACCCTTGTATCCCATGATGAAAATATGGTAAATAAGTTGAAGAATTTTTCATGTTATATCTTTTGATGGTTATATTTGTAGGTGTTGTAAAGGCTGATTACAATCTTTTGAACCTTGATAATGAAACATGCATAGTATGGGACAAATTTAATCATGGCTTAACACTATTTCACTTTTGCTGAATAGAACAGCTGCTGCTATTGCTCTCAGACATGTAGAAATTGATTTTTTTTCAGTATCCAGTTAGTAACTGTAGTGTGCTACTGGTCTACTAGCATCTTTATTTGTTTGTGTTAAGACCCCTGGAGCATAATAAATAAACTCTGTGCAATATACATCAAACATTTTCTCATAGTCTGGAAAAACGCAGGAGATTTTGTCCGATTTTTCTTGAGATCAAGGAAAGCCTGCTCTGTATAGTCAGTGTACTTTCCATACAAAACAACACATAAATTTAACTAGAATCGTGTTTGCAAACATGCCTGAGAATTATGCAAACTTGATTAAAAATATTAGATTCAAATAGACCCCCATCAACAGCACCATGTTTGGATTTGTTTCTACTTGAAATAAGTGCACACACAATTATGATGCCTATAAAAGGGGTCAAATCAGCTGCATTCAGTTGTGTTTGTTTGGAATATGACAGAGTTACAACAGCATTCCAGAGAACATGGCTGGGGTAACAGCTGTTGTGTCTGATAGTCAGACATACGTTGCCAGTAGGTGACGTTTGGCTGGCTAGGAAGAATGGAAAGGGAATTGCATTCTCCTATTTTTTTTGTCTGTATATAGGAATTTAACCTGCTCTATTGAGAAATATTACAGCAGTCTGACTGGCTACTCAATCTTATAAAGCAGGTATGTATCTAGGAGAAACCTATATAGTGTGTTTTTGTTTGTGTTTGGATGCATTAATGTGTTTGTGTTCAATTTACATAGTCACTTGCAAGATGTGGATAGCACAGACCCGCAGGCTTCTCCAGTGAGGGTAAAAAGGGACCTTTTGTGTCTTGACATACGTGATACCTTTAATTTTTATATTGATGGGTGCTGTGAAGGAAACTTCCTTTACCTCAAACTCACACTTCTCCAACTTGGTGAACAACTGATGCTCCCGGAATTTCTGTAGAACTCTCTTAACAAGGTCACAGTGGAGTTCTGTGGATCTTGAGTGAATTGGGATATCTTCAAAGTATACAACATGACTCCAAAAATTCATATCATTGATAATATTCTGGAAGACTGCCAGAGCATTTGAAATACCATAGGGCATGACAAGATACCCATGTCCTGTATGGGTATTAAATGGCATCTTACATTCTTCCACCTCCTTTATGCTCATTGAATTGTATGCATCATGTGAATCAATTTTAGAGAAGATTGTCACCTTTCTCAACTAGTTGAAAAGAACTGAAATGAGGGGTAGAGGATAGGTGTTCTTTATTGTGATCTTGTACAAACCTCTATATCAAACCAACAGGAGTCTTGGAATGCCTAATGAAACCCTTGCTGAGGTTATCTTTGAAGTAGTTATCCATAGTTTTTGGCTCAGGAACTGACAGGGCATATAATCTGGCTTTAGGTAGTTTAGCTCCAGGGACAAGATTGATGGTACGATCATAGTCAAGATGCGGAACTGCATATCTGCTTTTCTTTTTTTTTTTTTAAATAAAATGGGGGTACAGTCCTTTGTGAACCTGCTGCAACAATCGGACAAGCAAGGACAGACAGGCATTGGCACAAATCATACTCCAATGAATAATGTCCCCTGAATTCCAGTTGATCACTGGTTTATGACATTTAAGACATTGGTAGCACAGAATGAGTGGTACCAAAGGGCAATTAATCAGGAATAGAGTTAGAATCACATAGTATAAGGAACACAGGAATAACTGCATGTGTGGAGATTGATGTCTGATTTTACCTTTTAAATAAAGGTTTGCCATCAAAGCACACACTGTGATTTATGGAGTAACTTCAGAGAAAGGTATATTCGAAGTCTTAGCAAGAGTGAAGTCCAAGAAGTTGCCAGCTTCACCACTATCCAGAAAGGCAGTAATTTTGGTAACTTGGTTATAAAAATTAATCTGAGCTGGGAAGAGGAGAGAATTCTTGGAAGAGAATGACTGTAAGCCTAAATGGACCTCTTCTTCATCCATTAGACTTGGCCTTTTCCTGACTTTTTGGGGCAAAATCAGGACAGATATCACTCATCATCAAGATATAGACAGAGACCTAGGGAATAGAATTTGTCGGCAGATAAGAACCACTTGGCCCATCTAGTCTGCCCCTTTTTTTTTTTAATATTATTTTTATCTCTAACCTATTCCTGGGACAACCCATAAGCTCTAAGTTGCTTTGGATCAGAGGAGTTCATAGTAGTAAAAGAAGAAATGACAGAAGGAATAGAGCTCGCCAATTCCTTCTCCATTTTTTTTTCTTTGAGATGCCTATCAATCTTGATAGCAAACTGCATAAGATTCTCCAATTAATTTGGAACTGGGTATTGGAGTAAGGAGTCTTTGACCAAACTGGAATTGTCTGTGAAGGGCTGGAATATTCCATTCACTGTTGTTGGCCCAGCACCTGATTTTGGCACAAAATTTTTCCGCAGCTCTGTGTTATTGTTTTAGAGCACAGAGGTGGGACGCGGGGGTGGCAACCCAATTCAGATCATCTAAAAGCAATAACAAAGCCTTGAAAAAAGTTTTCACAGACAGACTGTAACCCCAGATGCTCAGGACTTAGTCCAAAGACCCAGATCTAACCAGAGGTGCAAGATCTGACTCTGAAATATAGCTTACAGCTCTCCCTTAAATTTCATAATAACTTCCATTCTCTGGAGAACCAATTGGGGAGATTTAATTTTGGCTCCAGAACTGATGCTGAAGTAGCTAGAGTCAGCCTCGATACAGATTTTACATCTACGCTGCAGTCACGCCAAATAGCCCCTCTTAGCATGTCAGCTTGCATGACAATATTCTAGTGTCAGGTGTCTTTTTTATTCTTTGTTATCCACAATACTATGTGACTAGGATGCATAAGGAGACTGTGCTGATTAATTTGATATATGGCACTTGTATATCTATGTGCGACTGAGAATCTGAATTTGGATATGAAGTGCTACAATATAGCAGCAGCAGGTTATTTCCAATATAAGTTCTGTTCTGCTCTGTACACAGTACACAGACAATATACAAGTCTCATAGCACAAATTAATCAGCACTGTATCCTCGTGGGTCCTAGCTGCATTGTCTTGCAATTAAGATTCATTTTCGGCAAAAAAAGGATGCCTGATGTTCACAGAGTTGCATGGGATCTGGTGGCTTACACAAGCCAGGCATCTCACACAGCACGGTATATTGAGGCTAGATGTATAAGGACACATCTGTACCTCCTCTTGAGCTTCAAGGTGGATTGACAAATCCTGAACCACCTGTGTGAGAGTCTGTATTTGATTAGCAAGCACCTGGGTAGGATTAGACAGAGCTGTGTCCATAGTTCAAATTCCAGTTGAAGCTGAAAATATGTTGTGTGTAATGTTACAATATGTTCACCAAGTAAACACACTACTCCTGCAGTGATATGCTTCACCTTTAACAGCTGCTGTTCCTAGCTGAAGTAAGTTTACCCAGTACTAGGATGCCACCAAAACTTGAATGATGGTACTAAGAAATCGCATGGGACTAAGTGTGCCAAGAGCGAACTGAAATAGTAAATAGATGCTGACAATGCAGGAAGCAAGACACAGTTCAGGGTCTAGAAATAGTAACAAAAATGGCAGGTAGCTAGATAGACTGGGAGACAATCTAGTAGCAGACAGGTCTAGAGTAGACTGGAACACTGCAAAGATCAACAGGGCTATAACCAGGCATAATGCCAGCAGTAACTTGGCTGAACTTCACAAGAGTCCATACCAGGGCAGGTAACCTCAGACAAACTGAAGCTAAAACCAGAAAAACATGAAGGCCAATCAGAACCCCAGAAGGGAGACTGGCCCCTGCAATTAATGATATTGCCGCTGAATAGCTGCACATACAAAAATAATCTCCTTAATCATATGCAACTGAGTAGCTGCACATGCAGATAAAAGTTCCTTATTTATACTGCAGTTGAGTAGCTGCAGTTAGAGAGGACATGTCCTGGCCGCGGATGGGACCCACAGAGATTGTGATCTGCATTGGCAACTCATAACAGTAAGATATGGGAAAACACTAGGGCTGTCAACAACCCTTAGGAGAATTATGTGCATGGGCCCTCATTCCGAGTTGTTCGCTCGCTAGCTGCTTTTAGCAGCATTGCACACGCTAAGCCGCAGCCCTCTGGGAGTGTATCTTAGCTTAGCAGAATTGCGAACAAAAGATTCGCAGAATTGCGAATAGAAATTTCTTAGCAGTTTCTGAGTAGCTCCAGACTTACTCAGCCATTGCGATCAGTTCAGTCAGTTTCGTTCCTGGTTTGACGTCACAAACACACCCAGCGTTCGCCCAGACACTCCCGCGTTTTTCCCATAAACGCCAGCGTTTTTTCACACACGCCCAGAAAACGGCCAGTTTCCGCCCAGAAACACCCACTTCCTGTCAATCACACTGCGATCACCAGAACCAGAGCCGGCCTTAGGCATAGGCAAACTAGGCAAATGCCTAGGGCATTTGGTATGCTTAGGGGCACCAGCAGCTTCTGCTGATTAAAATGATATGCGGCATGCCTATATTCTGTGTGTGACTGCGGCTTTATCTGCATACAAAATGGTACGTTGCAGTGTATTCCTGGAAATCATTGTAATGTAGCATTTCATATGTAGATACAGCCGCAGTCGCACACAGAATATAGGCATGCTGCATATCATTTTAATCAGCAGAAGCTGCTTGTGCATCCTAGCCACATAGTAATGCAAATAAGATGCATTTTCATAAACAAAAGGCGCCCAATGTTAGCACAGAGCTGCCAGCTGACTCATGCCAGGCATCTCCTGCAGAACTAGCGGTGGTGCTAGGGGGCACCAGCCAAAATCTTGCCTAGGGCATCATATTGGTTAGGGCCAGCTCTGACCAGAACGATGAAAAATCCTTGTTGTGCCATGAGTAAAATACCTAACTTTTGTCTAAAATAACTAACCGCATGCGCTCTGCGAACCTTGCGCATGCGCAGTAAGCGACTAATCGCAAAATAGCGAAAATCGGCAACGAGCGAACAACTTGGAATGACCACCATGGATATTTTAGCCATCTGAAAGTGAAGGCTAAAAGGTACTGACAGGGTGAAGAAAACAAAACAGAAGAGAGACAGTGACAATGACAGTGAAGTGAGAAGTAGTAGAATGAACTTGCAATAAAATTACTCCTGGAACAATGGGAAATTGGGGTAATGACAAATTTGTTTATTCCCCTTAAATCCTGTACTAGCTACTAATTAGAGATGAGCCGGTTCGGATGTAACACTAGAATTAACGTCAGTTCGGTTTTATCCGGATTTTTCTTATTGGCTATCCAAAACACGTGACATCCGTGAGCCGTTTTGAGAACCGAGTAAATCTGAGTAAAACCGAACCTGCTCATCTCTACTAATAATACATCCCCCACTATTTTTTACAGAGCTGACAGACCTATCAGCTGTGCATGCCATCTGAATTCAAATATTTTGCTCTAGCAACCTTTCAACCACTGAACAGACTCCTAGATCAGCTTTGGGTTTTAATGGATATTGCAGTATATTCAAGTAGATCATTATTGGTGTAACATTAATGATTAATCCAAAGTCCTATAAATCTTTAGTCCATAATGAACCAGAAATTGAGAATTCAATTAACCGCGATAACCAAGGGGTTAAAATGTGAAATGCAACTTAAAATGGGTGGGTGCAAATGTCTTACTTTTCAAGTAGCTATGAAACCTAAGCCACAATAATATCCCACATGACTTAATGCAGATATTTCTTCTCAGCCGAAAAGATTGGGAATATCCTTATTTCAGGGTAAATACTGTATATTGGGACTTGGTTCAAAAACCCTGGGGACACCCCACTCCCACTCCATATGATTGTTAAGGCATTTTCATTTTTCAATTATTTTAAATTTGGCCAGCAAAATTCAGACTAATGGGTTCAATGATATGAGACTGGTATATGGGGATGTTGTATTTAATGGGTCAGGCGATTTTAGGCTTGCCAGTGGGGGTTAAAAATGTGTTTTTTTTTAGCAAATTTTTAAAATGGCAAGAATGACACAAATAATCTACTAACAAGGAACAAGGATTGTTCTACACTCCAAATTAATCTACAGCACAGGTTCTCAAACTCGATACCCCACACAGTGCATGTTTTGCAGGTCTCCTAATAGAATCCCAAGTGAAATAATTAGCACAACCTGTAAACCTTTTAAAATGTGTCTGTAAGTAATTAATACACCTGTGCACCTGCTGGGTTACCTGCAAAACATGCACTGTGTGGGGTCGTGAGGACCAAGTTTGAGAACCTGTGATCTACAGCATTAATCTTTTGAATTTCTATTTTTTTATTTATTTGCAATTGTAAAATCAGCCCTTTAACACCTTTCAAGACTGCAAATACTTTGCTTTTGGCTATTAAAATATTTTTATACTGTTATCCAATAAAAGTTTGTACTCTGTTATGGTACAGTGATTTCCCAATTTTTCTCTACAGTTAATGTAGCTAGTATCAGGGGTGGATTTAGGAATCAGGGCACCCCTAGGCACAACAGTAATGGCCGCCCTCCTCTGCCCAATTTTATTATTTTCATTGTTTGGTTATAAACCCTCATTATGAATAATAATAATAATAATAATAATAATAATAATAATAATAATACTATGAACTATAACATTTCATTTTATTTTAAGTTATTTATGTATATATATTTACTATGTATGACAGCTTACAGGGGCATGTCCTACCCATTCACACGCCACTCAAGGTGGTGTATGGTACAGTAGAGTGAAATATTTTGTAGTTACTGGTAAATTTCTGTCTGGCAATACTGAAGCAAGCATACCAAGTGCCGCCCCTAGGCACGTGCCTCACGCCCATAGGCATGTGCCTCACATTCCAGATCCACAATGTAGCAGCTCCAGTTAGCCACTGCCTGATGAAAAGGCTGCAGGTATTTATGGGCAGTGATGGGAAGGGTTCCAAAAAATGTGCACATGTTGGAACCATTTTATGGGTGTGCCAAAGTCAGTGGCTAGATGTAGCCACACTCATCGTGGTTACATCTGCGGAAAACGTGCACTCTCAATGCAGCATTTGCAGCTCCCATTCATGCGAATGGGGCACGTGGGTATCTAAGATCCGTGCGCGCACTAGACATACATGCAGACGTGCCTAACAGGGAGCGATCGTGGTAAGATGTAGCCACGATGAGTGTGGCTACATCTGTATGTCCCAACGCATTTCGTCCATCAGCAACAGGATTTCATCAAGGGGATCTGTTGCTGACGGACGAAACACGTTGGAACTACCTGCGGACATCTCCTCTTATGGACAGATAAGCCATATACAATTTGAACTCTGTACGCATGTTTTTCAGCTATTTATGGACAGATAAGCTTGATATAATTTCTTATTCTGTACGCATGCTATACAGCTATTTATGTACTTTTATGTATTTTATGTATTTTTATGTCATTACGTGTATTAAATATTTGTATCTTTTTATATATACACTGCTCAGGCTATACATTGATTGTGTTCTGGGAATATGCTGGTTCCCTAATTGAGTCTATGGAATCTTTGCAGTGATACGATTAGAAATTTTAAACGGTACACACTATGTTTGCTTTCTTTTGCTTTATTCACATATATTAAGTGACAAAGAAGTACCGCTTGAGCAAAGCTTCTCTGGTTATCAGATAAGTGTTCTAAACCAGTTTTACCATACCCTTTCTTGACACCTTCATCCACCTTGATATACAAACCACACTCTTGGGCGCTTGTATTCACTAATTCCTACAATTAATTACAGGTTGAGTATCCCATATCCATATATTCCGAAATACGGAATATTCCGAAATACGGACTTTTTTGAGTGAGAGTGAGATAGTGAAACCTTTGTTTTTTGATGGCTCAATGTACACAAACTTTGTTTAATACACAAAGTTATTAAAAATACTGTATTAAATGACCTTCAGGCTGTGTATATAAGGTGTATATGAAACATAAATGAATTGTGTGAATGTAGACACACTTTGTTTAATGCACAAAGTTATAAAAAATATTGGCTAAAATTACCTTCAGGCTGTGTGTATAAGGTGTATATGTAACATAGATGCATTCTGTGCTTAGATTTAGGTCCCATCACCATGATATCTCATTATGGTATGCAATTATTCCAAAATACGGAAAAATCCGATATCCAAAGTACCTCTGGTCCCAAGCATTTTGGATAAGGGATACTCAACCTGTATATGTGCATGCCAAGCACATGTGTATGTACTATAAGCTGTCGCTCATACAGTATAACATATTGAGAAGTGTTATTTATCTGCGTGTTAAGGGTTACTTATACTTATGGTATAGATATCGCAAAACTGCACCTAAGCGCCGTAGTATTCATTTCTATATATATATATAATTCAAACATGGGATGGCCACTTTTAAACATAGGATCATAGATCACGTACCACCATCACAGCGAGGTGGGAACAGGGGTAAACAACTCTTACAGTTGGAATCCATGTGGATTCACAGATTAAATACATTGAAGCCGGGGGGCTTAAATGAGAGCTTAGGTCTGATCAATTTTGTATGACTATAGCTACAGAGTATCAGTGAGAGTCAGGTGTTATGCACACGTATTAGAAACAGTACGTTGTTCAGCAATGATAAAATCTAGTTAGCAGGTCTTTTTTAATGAAGGTGTAGTTGAGGACTACCTGAGAGGTTGACATTAAATATACTATATGTTTTGATATATACATATTTTTTGGTATATGTTTTGGTATATATGTATTAATTTGTTTCATATATATGTATCTATTTTTATGTTGCACTGTGATTTAACACGCGTAGCATCGTGTGTTAATATGTATTATCTAGTTTTTAACTTAATGGATAGGGGTCAGTGGGCTAGATCGTGCACTTTAATGTAAGTATGCAATTCCCATATTGGGATCTTAAGAAATGTATTATTCACTATTTGTATACAGCTTTCACTTTATGATCATGTATTTTTCTTGATTCTCTTCATTCTCTTATTGTTTTATTGGATGTGTTGCACTAACGAATACGAAATGATCTAGCCCGCTAATCCAGTCCACGTTGTATGTTTTGGTTTCAGGGTCCCCATGGTAACGCGGCCGAGCCGGGCGCCGTGACGTCACTTCCGCATCACGTGGTGGGCATCACGTGGTGCGCTGTGGACGCCGGGCTGGGAGCGCGGGAGACGCGGCCGTGGAAGACGCTGGCGGGGAATCTGATCAGGGAGGGTAAGTTGTCTGTTATAAAATGGTTTGATTGTCACTGTACACTTGTCCTGAAGACGGGGAGGTGGTCCCCGAAACGTTGGCCGTATTGAATACACTTGATTGATTTTTTCACAAGTCTGCTGAGTGCCGCCTCATATTTGTCGTTTGTGTATATATATATATATATATATATACATATATATACACACACACACACACACACACACACACACACACACACACACACACACACACACACACACACAGCACAGTGTAAAAGTGTTAGGCAGGTGTGTAAAAAAATGCTGCAAAGTAAGAATGCTTTCAAAAATAGAAGTGTTGATAATTTATTTTTATCAATTAACAAAATTCAAAGTGAATGAACGGAAGTCAAATCTAAACCAAATCAATATGTGGTATGACCATCCTTCAAAAACAGCATGAATTCTTCTACTGTAGGTACACGTCCACAAAGCCAGGGATTTTGCAGGATTATAGTCATGTGTATGATTAACCAATCATACCAAATAGGTGATAATGATCATCATTTTCATATGTAGTCATTAACTGAAACAGAAACAGCTGTGTAGGAAGCTTAAAACTGGATGAGGAACAGTCAAATTCTGCTACAAAGGTAAGGTTGTGGAAAACAGTTTCATGTCACAGGTCATACACCATGGCAAGACTGAGCACAGCAACAAGGTAGTTATACTACATCTTTAATGTCTGTCCCAGGCAAAGATTTCAAAGAAGACTTTGTTTTCAAGATGTGCTGTTCAAGCTCCTTTGAAGCAGCACAAAAAAATGGGCAACATTGAGTACTGTATACGCAATGGACGGCCAAGGAATTTTAGTGCATCAGATTAATGACACATCATGCTTTCTTCCCTTTGAAATTGAAAGATGTCCAGCACTGCCATCAGCTCAGAATTGGCAGGAACCAGTGGGACCCAGGTACACCCATCTACTGTTGGGAGAAGTCTGTCCAGAAGTTGTCATCATGGTAGAATTTTGGACAAAAAGCTATACCTTTGACATGTAAACAAGGCCAAAAGACTTAACTATGCATGAAAACATAGGAACTAGGGTGCAGAAAACTGGCAGCAGGTACTCTGGACTGATGAGTCAAAATTTTAATTATTTGTCTGTAACAGTAGCACTGAAGAGTGGTACAATAATGCAGGCAACAGTGAAGAGATATGGTGGAGGTTCCTTGCAAGTTTGGGGCTGCATTTCAGAGTTGGGGAGTTGGTCAGGATTAATGGTGTCCTCAATGCTGAGAAATACAGGCAGGTGCTCATCGATCATGCAATACCCTCTGGGAGGCATCTGATTGGCTCCAAATTTATTCTGAACAGGACAAAGGCCCCAAACATACAGCCGATGTCATTAAGAGCTATCTTCAGCATAAAGAAGAACACGGAGTCCTGGAAGTGATGATATGGCACCCACAGAACCCTGATCTCTACATGATCATGGGCGCGCATACTGTACATCCACAGAATATCTGTGGTTAGTTCTCCAAGATGTTTGGGACAACCTCCCTGCCGAGTTCCTTCAAAAACTGTGTGCAAATGTACCTAGAAGAATTGATGCTATTTTGAAAGCAAAGGGTGGTCTCACCAAATATTCATTTGATTTAGATTTCTCTTCTGTTCATTCACTTTGCATTTTTATAATTGATAAAAATAAAGTGTTAACTCTTCTGTGTTTGAACAATTCTTACTTTGCAGCATTCTTTCCACACCTGCCTAAAATTTTTGCACAGTCTATCTATCTATCTATCTATCTATCTATCTATCTATCTATCTATCTATCTATCTATCTATCTATCTATCTATCTATCTATCTACACACACACACATTGTATATATATTTATACACTAAAACATAGTCTCTCTTTTCTGTGACTACTCTTTTGTTCACATTCAATTTTTAAGGTTTTTTTTCTGTTTAAATATTGCTATTAGTTCTCAAGATTTAAAAAAAAAAATTCCCTTCTTTGGTTCGCCTTTCTCACTTGTCTAATTCAAACACTGCAAATGTCAAGATGCCTGACTAATTAAACATGTCTGTCCAAGGCTCATCTTGTATCTTTCAACACGCTGTGTTTGTGGGATCTGGCATATTCAGAGTCATTCAGTGAATTTTATTTCCTTAGTAAGAGAATATAAAATTGCAGCTGACCATTGAAAAGTTGGTTTATCGCAAGACCATACATGTCAAACAGAGGGGAGGAAAGAAAGAAACGTGATGTGTAATGTTTACCACTGCAGTACTGAGCAATTTCCAGTCTTGAAAATGCTAAAAACAAGTTCTACTATTTAATTTTGCTATATTACTTGCTGCATAAATGTCATATTTACTACATCTTGTCTTAACTACTGTACATGATAATGTCTAAAGATTAATAAATGCTGTGCTTTGGTAAGGCAGCCAACTCAGAGGATATCTGCACAGTTAGCTTAAAAATACATTTAAAGCAAACAAGAAAGGCACAAAATTGCAGTTATAAAAAAGAAATTTAAGAAATTTTAAATAAAATTTCAACCTAATTATAAAATGTTAAAACAGCAGGCATTACCAGCTTTAGAATTAAATAGATATTATGGAATTTAACAAATCCTTAGTGCCATGATTGTCAGTACATGTAGATTTTATTAGTACAAATTTTTAGTCCAGCAATAATAATTACTTTAATATAAAATATAATACAGGTTGAGTATCCCATATCCAAATATTCCGAAATACGGAATATTCCGAAATACGGACTTTTTTTGAGTGAGAGTGAGATAGTGAAACCTTTGTTTTTTGATGACTCAATGTACACAAACTTTGTTTAATACACAGTTATTAAAAATATTGTATTAAATGACCTTCAGGCTTTATGTATAAGGTGTATATGAAACATAAATGAATTGTGTGAATGTAGACACACTTTGTTTACTGCACAAAGTTATATAAAATATTGGTTAAAATGACCTTCAGGCTGTGTGTATAAGGTGTATATGAAACATAAATTCATTCTGTGCTTAGATTTAGGTCCCATCACCATGATATCTCATTATAGTATGCAATTATTCCAAAATACGGAAAAATCCCATATCCAAAATACCTCTGGTCCCAAGCATTTTGGATAAGGGAGACTCAACCTGTATAGCATATGCAATTATTTACCACTATGGGATTTAGAGACAGCGACAATGAGCAAAATCTATTGTAAACAATTTTCCCATACTAAAGAAAAACTCCATATGAATTCATTAGTTCAACGGTCTATAGTTCTGTGCCCTATAGTTCCAGCAGATTGATGTGATAATTTATGAGTTAGAAATATCAGAATACAGGACCTCATTCAGGTCCAGTTGGATGTGCACCATAATGTGCAAAGTACAAATATTCAATACTTTGCGCATGTGTAGGACCTACTCTCAGGAACGGATTAAGAATGGGGGTGACCAGGGCACTTAAGACAGGGGGCCCCTGTGGAGGGGGGGGTGTATATTAGATTGTGCATACCTCACAACATGACCCATTCCAGGAGGGTCAAAATTCTCTCGACCTGGACTTCCCACTTAACATATGATTGGTGTCACCTGTGTTGAACTATTTTATTTATAAGAAGGTATTTCAACACAGGTGATTGCAATCATAAATTAAGAGGGAAACAGGTCATGTTGGGTGGTATGGATTGTGTATATTAAATGTAAACTAATGGTGTATATTAGTTTTAAACTAATAGTTTAATAATGCCTGGATGGGTACTGTTAGTGCAGCTAATTGAAAGACAAATATTTTATCAAATTGTCTTGTAAAGGAACAAAGACAACCTAACCTTAAAATACACACAGAAAAATAAAATATATAATTTATCTTGTCACATGCAAGAATAGCAGCAGCCTCTTTACTACTTACACACTGGAACAGGACTCAGGAGGACTATGTGTGTGTGTGTCTCTCTAAACCCTCCTTAGATAACACAGGACTCAGACACCCAGGTGGAGAGGAGGAGAAGCTGGGATCCCTGTGTCACTTACAGATCTGTCCACCCTCCTATCTGTCCTCTAGTCAGAATGCTCCGTCGGTAGCTCATGAAAGATGATACTCCTGTGTCTCTGCCTGCACTGTATACTGTGCATACTGTCCTGCTAGCATTCTGGCTGCTACTGCATAAAAGAGAAAGCAAGTGATGTCAGTGTGCTCTGGCTGGGGGGCTTGGGGTACAGTATGCCCTGCATCCCCCCCTTAATCTGGCTTTGCCTACTCTGCATGTGTGCGAATGGGTCCGGTGACACAGGACACAGTGATGGCTTCAGACTGTCAGTGATTGACAGTCTGATGCCGTTTGGGGGTAGTGACAGTAAAAGCCTCTGTTTGTAAAAATGGAGGCGTGTTGCTGCCATTTATAGGGAGGAAAGAGGCAAGGGATCTCCTTCATTGCATGGAGATGTCCTGGCCTCTGCGATGGGCAGCTTGCCCGTCCCCATGGTGTGTGAGTGATTCAATGCCTGCATCCTAGGGCACAGGTTGTATCACCACTGCAGCAGGAAGTGTCTACTTGTAATAGACCCCTCCTGCTGCATTACCATACAGTGCTATTTCTGCTGTTTCCAAGGAAACACCAGTGATGGCTACTTCATTCACATCTGAAATTGGCTGGGTAGCAAGATGAAGCACATACAGTATATTATTAGCTTTATCAGGTATCAGTCTTAAGTTCTACATCATTTTATCATGGCTATATGTAATTTATGGAGATGTAGTCAGCATACTTGTGTTCGGGACCCAACCAGTGAGGATGCCGGTGCCAGAATCCCGACACCTGTCGGAATGCAAACGCCAGAATCATCAACCGCCGAGATGCGAAACATAAGTATGCCATGGAGGGTTAAGCCACATACACACTAAACGACCCCCACCGATGCTGATATTGGTGGCGGTGGGGACCCGGCAGGGGGAGGGTTAGGGTTACAATGTAGGGAAGAAGGGTTAGTGTTAAGGGGAGGGTTAGGATTAAAGTTCTTGTAGTATAGCACCCCTGTACAGGAACCAGTTGAGATGCCAGGGTTGGTAATCTGATCTCCGTCATCTGAACTATCAGTCTCCCGAACCCAACCCAATTGATGTTTTCTTTGTTGATAAACAAAATTAACTTTACCACTAACCACTAAATTACATTGTCCTAAAATGGGCAATTCACACTATAACAAGGCAATCTTTATGGGACAAAAATTGTTCAGTAAATCATAAGGATCGCAAAAAGTTGACTTTAAGCCAGATGGGGGCTAAAACTTAAAATTGACTCAGACTTTTACCTTGATGTCAGTTGGGGTGGCTTTAGTGGTCGTCTGACAAGTATAGTAATCTATAGCTTGAGTGTGAGAGGAGTTTGTATTAATGCAAATCTTTATATGTGGTTGGAACCTGGTTTGGGGTTGGAGTTTCTGACATGCAGCCAGTCAGAGATTTCACATGTTGTCTTTAATGCAGTGGCACACGCTTCGGGAGTTTCTGGGTATCCAGAAACCCTCCACATGGACTTTTTTATTTTCAGTAATGGCTTCGAGAGAAGGCACCATTACCAGGAATCTTTATTAGGCCCACCATTATTAGGGAATTGGCCTAATGACATGTTGCCCGGTACTGCCCTGATCTACAACCTACAGCTGCTGCATGGTAAGTGTATGTGTGTGTGTGTGTGTGTGTGTGTGTGTGTGTGTGTGTATACAGTATATGTGTGTCTGTAATATATGAATAAAAATGCATGCTTCCTCTTTCTCTTTACAAATATATGTATATTTTTGCTCTTTTATATATATATATATATACTATATGTGTGTGTGTGTTGTCAAGGGAGGATCTAGGGGCGGGCATGTAGGGCGGTCCTTCTGGGCGCTGTGGACTGAGGGAGCTGCCACAGTCACCCCACATCTATCTGCGGTCATTACGTCATTGCATAAGGCATTTTAGGAGCAGCTGTGGGGGAGAGGGAAGACTGAGTAGCAACACACAGCCGGTTGCCCACCCACTCAAGCACGCGGTGTACAGCCTGGCTGCCTGACCCCTTCTGGTGCTCTCTCTCTCTCTTCTCTGCATCCTCTCTATTTTGTCTGCACCCCCCTCTCTGTCTCTTGTCCACAACCCACTCAACTGGAGACAGCAGTTGTGACACAGGCCACTTGTTTTCGTATATACGAGCTCATAGCTGATGTCAGATGCACCTCCCATAAACGGCCATGGCATGCCTGCATTTTTGCAACCACTCCCCATTAACACCTTCAAAGGTCACTGTCTTTCAATCACTTTATGTTGAAATCCTAATTGTGAGCGGCACATTGACACATGTGTACTGCAATTTGAGCGCATGCATCGGTCATAGTGTACAACTCTGAATCAAGCCCTTTGATAACGTCTCTAAGCATTCCCAGGTCACTGGGTCACTAACTGCTATTTTTATTTTCTGTCACTCACTTGTACAGAAATCTATTGATTTTTCCACATGTACATTCTGTTTTGAATTTATTGTATTTTTTGTGTTAAATTGCAATTTTGTTGTATGGTGCTATGGACACTTTATGGAGACATGTAAATAAAGGATAATGATGATAATAATAATAATAATAATAATAATAATAATAATAATAATAATAATCTGATTGAAATTGGACTTAAACAAGCATCATATCTGGCTTAATAGCTTGAGACTTAATATCGGGCCTTGAGGAATTTTACCTTTTTATTTTCTAGACTTGGGAAACTGATTGACTTATTGATATTACTCCACTAGAGCCCCCAACTCTTTTCACCTTTTCCTTTCCTATCCCATATTTTCCTTCTTTTTTATTTTTATTGCTGATGTTCTAACTTTTCCCTATATATATATATATGTGTATGTATATATATATATATATATATATACATGTGTATATATATTAGTGATGAGTGGGTTCGGTTTCTCGGAAACCGACCCACCCAAACTTCAGCCTTTTTACACGGTCCGAGCCGTGCTCGGATTCTCCCGTGTGGCTCGGGTAAACCGAGCGCGCCCGAACGTCATCATCCCACTGTCGGATTCTCGCGAGATTCGGATTCTATATAAGCAGCCGCGCGTCGCCGGCATTTTCACACGTGCATTGAGATTGATAGGGAGAGGACGTGGCTGGTGTCCTCTCCGTTATAGTAGAAAAGACTGAGTGACTTAGTTATAATTGTGGGGAGGATTGGAGACGGGGAGCAGCTGTTAGGGAGTACAGTGCAGGGTTTTGATTATAATACCACCAGTGAGTTTAATCCGTTGTTTCTCTGCCTGAAAAAAATGCTCCACCATATCTGTGCTCACTCAGTGTGCTGCACTGCTGCATGATATATCTGTGCTGAGTGCACTGCTCACACTGCCTAATTGTGGGGACTGGGGAGCAGTTATAGCAGGAGTACAGTGCACAGTTTTGCTGACAGTGACAACCAGTCCAGTATACGTTTGTCTGCCTGAAAAACACTTCTGTGGTGGCTTTTTTTTTCTTCACACTACTAGTTTAGCAGTCTGCTGACAGTGTCCACCAGGTGCGTTATTATTATACAGTATATTATATATATATATAGCAGTACGGTAGGCCACGGCTGTACCTACCTCTGTGTCGTCAGTGCACTCGTCATCCATAAGTAATATAATACTATACTATCCATCCATCTACATTGTATACCTGTGGTGGCTTTTTTTTCTTCTTCATACTAGTTTAGCAGTCTGCTGACAGTGTCCACCAGGTCCGTTATTATTATACAGTATATTATATATATATATATATAGCAGTACGGTAGGCCACGGCTGTACCTACCTCTGTGTTGTCAGTGCACTCGTCGTCCATAAGTAATGTAATACTATACTATCCATCCATCTACATTGTATACCTGTGGTGGCTTTTTTTATCTTCATACTAGTTTAGCAGTCTGCTGACAGTGTCCACCAGGTCCGTTATTATTATTATACAGTATATTATATATATATATATATATATAGCAGTACGGTAGGCCACGGCTGTACCTACCTCTGTGTCGTCAGTGCACTCGTCGTCCATAAGTAATATAATACTATACTATCCATCCATCTACATTGTATACCTGTGGTGGCTTTTTTTTTCTTCATACTAGTTTAGCAGTCTGCTGACAGTGTCCACCAGGTCCGTTATTATTATTATACAGTATATTATATATATATATAGCAGTACGGTAGGCCACGGCTGTACCTACCTCTGTGTTGTCAGTGCACTCGTCGTCCATAAGTAATATAATACTATACTATCCATCCATCTACATTGTATACCTGTGGTGGCTTTTTTTTTCTTCATACTAGTTTAGCAGTCTGCTGACAGTGTCCACCAGGTCCGTTATTATTATTATACAGTATATTATATATATATATATATATATAGCAGTACGGTAGGCCACGGCTGTACCTACCTCTGTGTCGTCAGTGCACTCGTCGTCCATAAGTAATATAATACTATACTATCCATCCATCTACATTGTATACCTGTGGTGGCTTTTTTTTTCTTCATACTAGTTTAGCAGTCTGCTGACAGTGTCCACCAGGTCCGTTGTTATTATTATACAGTATATTATATATATATATATAGCAGTACGGTAGGTCACAGCTGTACCTACCTCTGTGTTGTCAGTGCACTCGTCGTCCATAAGTAATATAATACTATACTATCCATCCATCTACATTGTATACCTGTGGTGGCTTTTTTTTTCTTCATACTAGTTTAGCAGTCTGCTGACAGTGTCCACCAGGTCCGTTATTATTATTATACAGTATATTATATATATATATATATAGCAGTACGGTAGGCCACGGCTGTACCTACCTCTGTGTCATCAGTGCACTCGTCGTCCATAAGTAATATAATACTATACTATCCATCCATCTACATTGTATACCTGTGGTGGCTTTTTCTTTCTTCATACTAGTTTAGCAGTCTGCTGACAGTGTCCACCAGGTCCGTTATTATTATTATACAGTATATTATATATATATATATATATAGCAGTACAGTTGGCCACGGCTGTACCTACCTCTGTGTCGTCAGTGCACTCGTCGTCCATAAGTAATATAATACTATACTATCCATCCATCTACATTGTATACCTGTGGTGGTTTTTTTTTTCTTCATACTAGTTTAACAGTCTGCTGACAGTGTCCACCAGGTCCGTTATTATTATACAGTATATTATATATATATATATAGCAGTACGGTAGGCCACGGCTGTACCTACCTCTGTGTCATCAGTGCACTTGTCCTCCATACGTAATATAATACTATACTATCCATCCATCTACATTGTATACCTGTGGTGGCTTTTTTTTTCTTCATACTAGTTTAGCAGTCTGCTGACAGTGTCCACCAGGTCCGTTATTATTATTATACAGTATATTATATATATATATATATAGCAGTACGGTAGGCCACGGCTGTACCTACCTCTGTGTCGTCAGTGCACTCGTCGTCCATAAGTAATATAATACTATACTATCCATCCATCTACATTGTATACCTGTGGTGGCTTTTTCTTTCTTCATACTAGTTTAGCAGTCTGCTGACAGTGTCCACCAGGTCCGTTATTATTATTATACAGTATATTATATATATATATATAGCAGTACAGTTGGCCACGGCTGTACCTACCTCTGTGTCGTCAGTGCACTCGTCGTCCATAAGTAATATAATACTATACTATCCATCCATCTACATTGTATACCTGTGGTGGGTTTTTTTTTCTTCATACTAGTTTAACAGTCTGCTGACAGTGTCCACCAGGTCCGTTATTATTATACAGTATATTATATATATATATATAGCAGTACGGTAGGCCACGGCTGTACCTACCTCTGTGTCGTCAGTGCACTTGTCCTCCATACGTAATATAATACTATACTATCCATCCATCTACATTGTATACCTGTGGTGGCTTTTTTTTTCTTCATACTAGTTTAGCAGTCTGCTGACAGTGTCCACCAGGTCCGTTATTATTATTATACAGTATATTATATATATATATATAGCAGTACGGTAGGCCACGGCTGTACCTACCTCTGTGTCGTCAGTGCACTCGTCGTCCATAAGTAATATAATACTATACTATCCATCCATCTACATTGTATACCTGTGGTGGCTTTTTTTTTCTTCATACTAGTTTAGCAGTCTGCTGACAGTGTCCACCAGGTCCGTTATTATTATTATACAGTATATTATATATATATATATATAGCAGTACGGTAGGTCACGGCTGTACCTACCTCTGTGTTGTCAGTGCACTCGTCGTCCATAAGTAATATAATACTATACTATCCATCCATCTACATTGTATACCTGTGGTGGCTTTTTTTTTCTTCATACTAGTTTAGCAGTCTGCTGACAGTGTCCACCAGGTCCGTTATTATTATTATACAGTATATTATATATATATATATATATAGCAGTACGGTAGGCCACGGCTGTACCTACCTCTGTGTCGTCAGTGCACTCGTCGTCCATAAGTAATATAATACTATACTATCCATCCATCTACATTGTATACCTGTGGTGGCTTTTTCTTTCTTCATACTAGTTTAGCAGTCTGCTGACAGTGTCCACCAGGTCCGTTATTATTATTATACAGTATATTATATATATATATATATAGCAGTACAGTTGGCCACGGCTGTACCTACCTCTGTGTCGTCAGTGCACTCGTCGTCCATAAGTAATATAATACTATACTATCCATCCATCTACATTGTATACCTGTGGTGGTTTTTTTTTTCTTCATACTAGTTTAACAGTCTGCTGACAGTGTCCACCAGGTCCGTTATTATTATACAGTATATTTTATATATATATATATAGCAGTACGGTAGGCCACGGCTGTACCTACCTCTGTGTCGTCAGTGCACTTGTCCTCCATACGTAATATAATACTATACTATCCATCCATCTACATTGTATACCTGTGGTGGCTTTTTTTTTCTTCATACTAGTTTAGCAGTCTGCTGACAGTGTCCACCAGGTCCGTTATTATTATACAGTATATTATATATATATAGCAGTACGGTAGGCCACGGCTGTACCTACCTCTGTGTCGTCAGTGCACTCGTCGTCCATAAGTAATATAATACTATACTATCCATCCATCTACATTGTATACCTGTGGTGGCTTTTTTTTTCTTCATACTAGTTTAGCAGTCTGCTGACAGTGTCCACCAGGTCCGTTATTATTATTATACAGTATATTATATATATATATATATATATATATATATATATATATAGCAGTACGGTAGGCCATGGCTGTACCTACCTCTGTGTCGTCAGTGCACTCCTCGTCCATAAGTAATATAATACTATACTATTGTTATGCACACCAGTGTCTGCAGGAAAGTACTGGTGTCAGAACTGTTATGCACTCCAGTGCCTGCAGGAATGTACTGGTGTTTGAACTGTTATGCACACCAGTGCCTGCAGGAATGTACTGGTGTCTGAACGGATAGGTATGCAAAACAAATGGACTCACAGACAGACTGGGGAATATGACATAACGTACACAGAAGGTGATAGGGTAACAAAATACACACAAAGTGAACAGAGAAGCCCAGAGGCTAAGGAACTGGGTATCTCCCTTGTATTAGAAATGCTCAGATGGGAAAAGCAAGATGTTGTGTTTTAATACATAGAGAACCTGAAATGCTGTTGCTAAGGGCAACAGCAAAACCCTAAAGGGTTACCAACGGGTGTGGCAGTAAACTCCTTGGTCAGAGATGGAATGATAGACACAAGGAGAGTCTCCACCATCCTAATTCTCACTTGCAGTGCACAGGCTCAGCTTACTGCCACTAAACTGACCCCTGACACCTAGCACAGTGAGACAGGATTAGACAGGCAAGTCTTAGAATACAGCCGCAAACTTGCTAAGTTCACAGAGTAGTAACAGAACCCCAGCAAGCTAAACGACTGACTCCAGTCTTACTGCTAGGTCTGGATTGGCAGAGTGTAATACCAAATCCCCAGGCCTATTTGCAGTAAGCAACAAACAAATACAAAGCTACACAGTACTGGCTAACTTTCAGGAACTGACTAACCAACAAAGATTCAGCAGCATCTGCTTAACCTGGAAAGAGGCCTTATAAAGCAGGTGCTGTCCACGCCCCACTCAGACCTCACAGACTGTGAGCACAAAAACCAGCACCGGATCCCCTGCCGTGCACAGAGCCTATAACCAATGCACAGCAAAAGACCCGAAGCGGAGTATCAGCTGCGCTCAGGTTACTCCGCTAGCACTTGTCTCCCGGTTGCCATGATGACGTGGCAGCACAGGGCAGGAGACCCTAACAGTACCCCCCCTCTGACGAGGGGTCAAAGAACCCCTACCACCGGGTTTATCGGGGAACTGCGAGAAGAAAGAGCGTATCAGTCTGGGGGCATGAAGATCACAACTGCGCACCCACGACCGCTCCTCCGGGCCATACCCCTTCCAGTGCACCAAAAATGACAGCCGACCCCGAACCACCTTGGAGTCAAGAATCCTTTCAACAACAAACTCCCTCTGGCCACATATCAGAAGAGGGGAAGGTCTTCCACTGGAAGAAGGATTCCTAATCGCCCGTTTTAAAAGGGAACAATGAAATGTTTTATTGATACCCAAAGAACGGGGCAGATCTAACTGAAATGCCACCGGATTGATAACCCTGGTGATCTTATAAGGGCCGATGAACCGGGGGCCTAACTTATGAGATGGCTGTCTCAACTTCAAATTCTTGGTAGACAACCAGACGAAGTCTCCTAATTTGAAGCTGCAGGGTCTTTTCCGCTTATCAAAAACCCTTTTGGTCACTAATGACACAGACACAATGGCTTTCTTCACTTTCCGCCAAATACCTCTAAGGACCGAAACCACAGAGGAACCACCAGGCGTGGAGTCCAGGGGGTCAAAAGAATTGGCCTTAGGATGATGCCCATACACACAAAGGAAGGGAGAGATCCCTGTAGCAGAGTGAGCCGCGTTGTTATAGGCAAACTCCGCCATGGACAGATGAGCAACCCAGTCAGTCTGACACTTGGAGACATAACACCTGAGGAACTGCTCCAAGGACTGGTTCACCCTTTCAGTCTGCCCATTAGACTGCGGATGGTAGCCTGACGACAAGCTGACAGAAATCTGGAGATCGGAACAAAATGCCCTCCAGAATTTGGCCACAAACTGGGATCCGCGGTCAGAGACCACATCAAGTGGCAACCCGTGGAGACGCACAACATGCAGCATAAATAATTCAGACAGGCGTCTGGCCGATGGCAGCCCAACCAGTGGAACGAAGTGCGCCATCTTCGAAAACCTGTCAACGACAACCCAGATGGCTGTCATCCCCGAGGATTTGGACAAGTCCACCACAAAATCCATTGAAATGTGGGTCCATGGCTTAGATGGGATAGAGAGTGGATGTAATGGGCCAACAGGAACCCCTCTAGGAGTCTTATTTCGGGCACAGATGTCACATGCCCGAACCCACTGATCCACATCCTTAGCCACCGAGGGCCACCACACCGCCCTAGATAGCAACTCCCGAGTTCTGGCAATACCCGGGTGACCTGCCGACTTCTTGGCATGGAATTCCAGGAACACTCGCTGTCTTAACCTAGGAGGCACAAACAAAAGACCTACCGGAAGGTCTGGAGGAGCCTGCTCCTGTGCTCTAAGGACTAATGATAAGAGGTCCTGGGTAATGCCCACTTTAATACATGATGGGGAAACAATGGGCAACGGCTCCTCGGTGGTCTCCTGGATTGGAGCAAAACTCCGCGAGAGCGCATCAGCCTTGATGTTTTTTGACCCAGGGCGATATGTTATCAAAAAATTAAAGCGAGCAAAAAACAAAGCCCATCGTGCCTGCCTGGCATTGAGACGCTTCGCTGACTCTAAATATGCCAGATTCTTATGGTCAGTGAGAATTGAGACCACAAACTTAGCCCCCTCAAGCCAGTGTCTCCACTCCTCGAGTGCATCCTTAATAGCCAACAATTCCCGGTTACCCACGTCATAATTCATCTCGGCAGGCGAAAATTTACGGGAAAAGTAAGCACAGGGATGAAGGCGAAAATCAGACACTCCCATCTGAGAAAGCACTGCCCCAATACCCATCTCAGAGGCATCCACCTCCACCACAAAAGGACGCTCTGGATCTGGGTGTCGCAGCACCTTGGCCGAAAAAAATGCCCTTTTGAGACGGGCAAAAGCCGCTTTAGCCTCACAAGACCAGTGAGCAACATCCGCCCCTTTCTTAGTGAGTGCCACCAAGGGCGCCACTATAGATGAAAATCCAGCGATAAATCGTCTATAAAAATTCGCAAAGCCCAGGAAACGCTGAAGCGCCTTCAAACTAGTGGGCTGCACCCAATCCAGGACTGCCTGTACCTTGGAACCCTCCATTTGGAAACCTTCTGGGGAGATAATATATCCTAGAAATGCGATTTGCTGAACTTCAAATTTGCACTTCTCCAGCTTCGCCCCAAGCCAGTGGTCTCTGAGTTTCTGGAGGACTAAGCGTACATGCTTCCGATGTTCCTCCAGGGAATGGGAGAAGATTAGGATGTCATCTAAGTATACAACTAAGAATCTATCCAAATATTCCCTGAGCACATCATTCATGAAATCCTGGAAGACTGCCGGGGCATTACAGAGCCCAAAAGGCATCACCAAATATTCATAATGCCCTGAGTGGGTATTAAAGGCAGTCTTCCATTCATCCCCCTCTCTTATTCGGATTAGATTGTACGCACCGCGTAGGTCAATCTTAGAAAAAATGGTGGCAGTACGAAGCTGGTCAAACAAGACCGAAATGAGAGGCAGTGGGTATGAGTTTTTAATCGTGATACGGTTCAATTCCCTGAAGTCGATGCAGGGTCGCAACGAACCGTCCTTTTTACCCACGAAGAAGAACCCCGACCCAACTGGAGACTGTGAAGGTCTGATAAATCCCTTAGCCAAGTTCTCCTGAATGTACTCTGCCATAGCCTGAGTCTCAGGACGTGACAGGGAGTACAACCTGCTCTTGGGAAGCTTAGCATTTGGCAACAAATCAATGGCACAGTCATAGGGGCGATGGGGAGGTAGTACCTCTGCAACTTTTTTGGAGAACACGTCCGCAAAATCTGCATAACACCCTGGCAATCCTGGCAAACTTAGCTGCGAGAGCCTGACTGGAAGGCTCAAGCAACTCCTGAAACAATCAGTACCCCAACTAAGAATCGCCCCAGAGACCCAGTCAAATTGAGGATTGTGGGCCCTTAACCAGGGTAACCCCAACACCAATGGGGCAAAAGTACAGACAGTCACATAAAAGGACAATTTTTTGCAGAGTGTGTGGCTCCAATAAACAAAGAAATCTGGCTAGTGCAAGAGGTAATTTTACCTTGGGATAATGGTTCCCCGTTTAACCCACAAATCTCAATTTCCGATGCCAAGGGTACTAAGGGAACAGAGTGTTTCAGGGCGAATTGGCGGTCCATAAAAACCCCGTCGGCCCCACTGTCCACAAAGGCCTCAGTCTTGACAGTTTGACCGAGGATCTTCAAGGTCACCGGAATGATAAAAGTCTTCTTGGGAAATTCTGACTTCTGGCCTGACAGGATATTTCCCATCACCCTCAGGCCCTGAAGTTTTCCGGCTTTTCTGGGCATGATACTACCACATGACCTTTATTCCCACAGTACAAACACAACCCCTGCTGTCTCCTCCGCGTCTTCTCACGCGAGGAGAGGCGGGTAGCCCCAATCTGCATAGGCTCCTCGGAAAATTCCTCAGAGTCTGAGGTTCCCTTGGGAAGGAAGGAAATCTCAGTCTCCCTTTCAAGCCTACGCTCTCTCAGCCGTCTATCCACCCGGATGGATAACTGCATGAGCTGATCCAAGCTATCAGGCAAGGGATATTGTACCAGTTGGTCCTTTATCTGGTTAGAAAGACCTCTTCGGTACTGGTGTCTCAGGGCTGGGTCATTCCACTGGGTATCATGGGCCAACCTCCGAAACTCTGTACAGTAAACCTCAACTGGCCTTCGCCCTTGCTTAAGGATCGAAATCTGAGCCTCGGCTGAGGCCGTCTTGTCAGGGTCATCATACAACATGCCCAGTGCCGTAAAAAAAGCATCAACACTTTTAAGCGATGGACAGTCAGGCTGCAACCCATATGCCCAGACCTGTGGGTCTCCTTGTAGCAAGGAAATCACTATGCCCACCCGCTGAATCTCCGACCCAGAAGACTGAGGCCTAAGCCAGAAGTATAGCTTGCAGCTCTCCTTGAAACAAAAGAACTGCGAGCGATCTCCAGAAAAACGATCCGGGAGATTTACTTTCGGCTCCTTAACCCCTGCAGGTGCTGCTGCTGCGGGAGCTCCGCCAGCAGCCTGGGAGGTGTGCATTTTAATGGACAGATCATTAAATTGTCGAGTCAGGACCTGCACCTGATCGACCACCTGTTGCAACGTATTTTGAGGGGTATGCTCCATATTCCCACAAAATTTCAACAGGAGTATTAGGCTGCTGAATATGTTATGCACACCAGTGTCTGCAGGAAAGTACTGGTGTCAGAACTGTTATGCACTCCAGTGCCTGCAGGAATGTACTGGTGTTTGAACTGTTATGCACACCAGTGCCTGCAGGAATGTACTGGTGTCTGAACGGATAGGTATGCAAAACAAATGGACTCACAGACAGACTGGGGAATATGACATAACGTACACAGAAGGTGATAGGGTAACAAAATACACACAAAGTGAACAGAGAAGCCCAGAGGCTAAGGAACTGGGTATCTCCCTTGTATTAGAAATGCTCAGATGGGAAAAGCAAGATGTTGTGTTTTAATACATAGAGAACCCGAAATGCTGTTGCTAAGGGCAACAGCAAAACCCTAAAGGGTTACCAACGGGTGTGGCAGTAAACTCCTTGGTCAGAGATGGAATGATAGACACAAGGAGAGTCTCCACCATCCTAATTCTCACTTGCAGTGCACAGGTTCAGCTTACTGCCACTAAACTGACCCCTGACACCTAGCACAGTGAGACAGGATTAGACAGGCAAGTCTTAGAATACAGCCGCAAACTTGCTAAGTTCACAGAGTAGTAACAGAACCCCAGCAAGCTAAACGACTGACTCCAGTCTTACTGCTAGGTCTGGATTGGCAGAGTGTAATACCAAATCCCCAGGCCTATTTGCAGTAAGCAACAAACAAATACAAAGCTACACAGTACTGGCTAACTTTCAGGAACTGACTAACCAACAAAGATTCAGCAGCATCTGCTTAACCTGGAAAGAGGCCTTATAAAGCAGGTGCTGTCCACGCCCCACTCAGACCTCACAGACTGTGAGCACAAAAACCAGCACCGGATCCCCTGCCGTGCACAGAGCCTATAACCAATGCACAGCAAAAGACCCGAACCGGAGTATCAGCTGCGCTCAGGTTACTCCGCTAGCACTTGTCTCCCGGTTGCCATGACGACGTGGCAGCACAGGGCAGGAGACCCTAACAACTATCCATCCATCTACATTGTATACCTGTGGTGTTTTTTTTTTCTTCATACTAGTTTAGCAGTCTGCTGACAGTGTCCACCAGGTCCGTTATTATTATACAGTATATTATGTATATATATAGCAGTACGGTAGGCCACGGCTGTACCTACCTCTGTATCGTCAGTGAACTTGTCCTCCATAAGTAATATAATACTATACTATCCATCCATCTACATTGTATACCTGTGGTGGCTTTTAGTTGTGCGCATTAAAATATGGAGAACAAAAATGTGGAGGTTAAAAAAATAGGGAAAGATCAAGATCCACTTCCACCTCGTGCTGAAGCTGCTGCCACTAGTCATGGCCGAGACGATGAAATGCCATCAACGTCGTCTGCCAAGGCCGATGCCCAATGTCATAGTACAGAGCATGTAAAATCCAAAACACAAAAGATCAGTAAAATGACCCAAAAATCAAAATTAAAAGCGTCTGAGGAGAAGCGTAAACTTGCCAATATGCCATTTACGACAGGGAATGGCAAGGAACGGCTGAGGACCTGGCCTATGTTCATGGCTAGTGGTTCAGCTTCACATGAGGATGGAAGCACTCATCCTCTCGCTAGAAAAAAGAAAAGACTTAAGCTGGCAAAAGCACAGCAAAGAACTGTGCGTTCTTCGAAATCACAAATCCCCAAGGAGAGTCCAATTGTGTCGGTTGCGATGCCTAACCTTCCCAACACTGGACGGGAAGAGCTTGCGCCTTCCACCATTTGCATGCCCCCTGCAAGTGCTGGAAGGAGCACCCGCAGTCCAGTTCCTGATAGTCAAATTGAAGATGTCAGTGTTGAAGTACACCAGGATGAGGATATGGGTGTTGCTGGCGCTGGGGAGGAAATTGACAAGGAGGATTCTGATGGTGAGGTGGTTTGTTTAAGTCAGGCCCCCGGGGAGACACCTGTTGTCCGTGGGAGGAATATGGCCATTGACATTCCTGGTCAAAATACAAAAAAAATCAGCTCTTCAGTGTGGAATTATTTCAACAGAAATGCGGACAACTGGTGTCAAGCCGTGTGTTGCCTTTGTCAAGCTGTAATAAGTAGGGGTAAGAACGTTAACCACCTCGGAACATCCTCCCTTATACGTCACCTGCAGCGCATTCATAATAAGTCAGTGACAAGTTCAAAAACTTTGGGCGACAGCGGAAGCAGTCCACTGACCAGTAAATCCCTTCCTCTTGTAACCAAGCTCCCGCAAACCACACCACCAACTCCCTCAGTGTCAATTTCCTCCTTACCCAGGAAAGCCAATAGTCCTGCAGGCCATGTCACTGGCAAGTCTGACGAGTCCTCTCCTGCCTGGGATTCCTCCGATGCATCCTTGAGTGTAACGCCTACTGCTGCTGGCGCTGCTGTTGTTGCTGCTGGGAGTCGATCGTCATCCCAGAGGGGAAGTCGGAAGACCACTTGTACTACTTCCAGTAAGCAATTGACTGTCCAACAGTCCTTTGCGAGGAAGATGAAATATCACAGCAGTCATCCTGTTGCAAAGAGGATAACTCAGGCCTTGACAACTATGTTGGTGTTAGACGTGCGTCCAGTATCCGCCGTTAGTTCATGGGGAACTAGAGAATTGCTTGAGGTAGTGTGCCCCCGTTACCAAATACCATCTAGGTTCCACTTCTCTAGGCAGGCGATACCGAGAATGTACACGGACGTCAGAAAAAGAGTCACCCGTGTCCTAAAAAATGCAGTTGTACCCAATGTCCACTTAACCACGGACATGTGGACAAGTGGAGCAGGGCAGACTCAGGACTATATGACTGTGACAGCCCACTGGGTAGATGTATTGCCTCCCGCTGCAAGAACAGCAGCGGCGGCACCAGTAGCAGCATCTCGCAAATGCCAACTCGTTCCTAGGCAGGCTACGCTTTGTATCACCGCTTTCCAGAATACGCACACAGCTGAAAACCTCTTACGGCAACTGAGGAAGATCATCGCAGAATGGCTTACCACAATTGGAATCTCCTGGGGATTTGTGGCATCAGACAACGCCAGCAATATTGTGTGTGCATTACATCTGGGCAAATTCCAGCACGTCCCATGTTTTGCACATACCTTGAATTTGGTGGTGCAGAATTATTTAAAAAACGACAGGGGCGTGCAAGAGATGCTGTCGGTGGCCAGAAGAATTGCGGGCCACTTTCGGCGTACAGGCACTGCGTACAGAAGACTGGAGCACCACCAAAAATACCTGAACCTGCCCTGCCATCATCTGAAGCAAGAGGTGGTAACGAGGTGGAATTCAACCCTCTATATGCTTCAGAGGATGGAGGAGCAGCAAAAGGCCATTCAAGCCTATACATCTGGCCACGATATAGGCAAAGGAGGTGGAATGCACCTGTCTCAAGCGCAGTGGAGAATGATTTCAACGTTGTGCAAGGTTCTGCAACCTTTTGAACTTGCCACACGTGAAGTCAGTTCAGACACTGCCAGCCTGAGTCAGGTCATTCCCCTCATCAGGCTTTTGCAGAAGAAGCTGGAGGCATTGAAGGAGGAGCTAAAACAGAGCGATTCCGCTAGGCATGTGGGACTTGTGGATGGAGCCCTTCATTCGCTTAACCAGGATTCACGGGTGGTCAGTCTGTTGAAATCAAAGCACTACATTTTGGCCACCGTGCTCGATCCTAGATTTAAAACCTACGCTGTATCTCTCTTTCTGGCAGACACAAGTCTGCAGAGGTTCAAAGACCTGCTGGTGAGAAAATTGTCAAGTAAAGCGGAACGTGACCCATCAACATCTCCTCCTTCACATTCTCCCGCAACTGGGGGTGCGAGGAAAAGGCTACGAATTCCGAGCCCACCCGCTGGCGGTGATGCAGGGCAGTCTGGAGCGAGTGCTGACATCTGGTCCGGACTGAAGGACCTGCCAACGATTACTGACATGTCGTCTACTGTCACTGCATATGATTCTGTCACCATTGAAAGAATGGTGGAGGATTATATGAGTGACCGCATCCAAGTAGGCACCTCAGACGGAGGTGCTGGCAGGAAAAACAGGCAATTTGGAGGCCCTTGCAGAAACTGGCTTTATTCTACCTAAGTTGCCCTCCCTCCAGTGTGTACTCCGAAAGAGTGTTTAGTGCCGCCGCTCACCTTGTCAGCAATCGGTGTACGAGGTTACTTCCAGAAAATGTGGAGAAGATGATGTTCATTAAAATGAATTATAATCAATTCCTCCGTGGAGACATTCACCAGCAGCAATTGCCTCCAGAAAGTACACGGGGACCTGAGATGGTGGATTCCAGTGGGGACGAATTAATAATCTGTGAGGAGGGGGATGTACACAGTGAAAGGGGTGATGAATCGGACGATGATGATGAGGTGGACATCTTGCCTCTGTAGAGCCAGTTTGTGCAAGGAGAGATTGATTGCTTCTTTTTTGGTGGGGGCCCAAACCAACCAGTCATTTCAGTCACAGTCGTGTGGCAGACCCTGTCGCTGAAATGATGGGTTCGTTAAAGTGTGCATGTCCTGTTTATACAAAATAAGGGTGGGTGGGAGGGCCCAAGGACAATTCCATCTTGCACCTCTTTTTTCTTTCATTTTTCTTTGCGTCATGTGCTGTTTGGGGAGTATTTTTTTGAAGGGCCATCCAGCGTGACACTGCAGTGCCACTCCTAGATGGGCCAGGTGTTTGTGTCGGCCACTTGGGTCGCTTATCTTAGTCACACAGCTACCTCATTGCGCCTCTTTTTTTCTTTGCGTCATGTGCTGTTTGGGGAGTATTTTTTTGAAGGGCCATCCTGCGTGACACTGCAGTGCCACTCCTAGATGGGCCAGGTGTTTGTGTCAGCCACTTGGGTCGCTTATCTTAGTCACACAGCTACCTCATTGTGCCTCTTTTTTTCTTTGCGTCATGTGCTGTTTGGGGAGTATTTTTTTGAAGGGCCATCCTGCGTGACACTGCAGTGCCACTCCTAGATGGGCCAGGTGTTTGTGCCGGCCACTTGGGTCGCTTATCTTAGTCACACAGCTACCTCATTGCGCCTCTTTTTTTCTTTGCGTCATGTGCTGTTTGGGGAGTATTTTTTTGAAGGGCCATCCTGCGTGACACTGCAGTGCCACTCCTAGATGGGCCAGGTGTTTGTGTTGGCCACTTGTGTCGCTTAGCTTAGTCACACAGCGACCTTGGTGCGCCTCTTTTTTTCTTTGCATCATGTGCTGTTTGGGGACAATTTTTTTGAAGTGCCATCCTGCCTGACACTGCAGTGCCACTCCTAGATGGGCCAGGTGTTTGTGTCGGCCACTTGGGTCGCTTAGCTTAGCTATCCAGCGACCTCGGTGCAAATTTTAGGACTAAAAATAATATTGTGAGGTGTTCAGAATAGACTGAAAATGAGTGGAAATTATGGTTATTGAGGATAATAATACTTTGGGATCAAAATGACCCCAAAATTCTATGATTTAAGCTGTTTTTGAGGGTTTTTTGAAAAAAACACCCGAATCCAAAACACACCCGAATCCGACAAAAAAATTTCGGTGAGGTTTTGCCAAAATGCGTCCGAATCCAAAACACGGCCGCGGAACCGAACCCAAAACCAAAACCCGAAAAATTTCCGGTGCACATCACTAATATATATATATATATATATATATATATATACACACACTATTCCCTAAGATTGGATTTTAAGTTTGTTTGGATTATTGTTCATGATTTTGTATTTTGCCCACTGAAATCTACAGCAGCCTCTGATTCATCCCTTTTTCCAGATATTGGTTATTCTACGTTATTGGACTTCTGTCACATGTTTTGGTATTTCCTGAAGGACAGCTGCTCATTTTGGAATCCTGTAGGTCTTGGTGAGCCCTTTAGGAGGTAACAACCTTTAGTTGATTTGAACATGGCCATTGCCCATGATCTGGAGTTGAATGGGAGCATGGCCCATGTGATGGCTGCTATGGCTGTTTAGTTGTTTCCCCCTTTAGCTATTTGGGAATGTCTGAGCTGCTATTGACCATTCCATACTGTAGTTTTGGTTATAGCATGACAAGAACAGGCAATTGTTACATCCCAGTGATCCCATGTTTAATGCAGAAGTGTGTGCCAAATTACAAATAATAGATGATGATAATGGCATCACAATTAATTTATCCCTTCAACTATCCTAAGATACAGTAAAATAAACAAGTAACTAATGTAAAAACTGACATGAAGACAAGGGCGAAAGTACAGTATGATTTGACTTGAGGTGGTTCCAGTGGAAGTCTGAGAAGTCTATTTAACAATCACAGCAGTCACCATGACTAAATACGTTCTGTTATATGCATCAGGAATTTGTATACGTGAATCACTCTGATAAAAGTCAACAATTAATATTTGTCAATGAGGTAACAACTCCAGACCATAAATCAGCTGAGGTTCTTCCAGGTGTGTGACGAGCCTGAAAGATAACATTTACAATGCATTGCTAATATACAATATAAAAGAACAATGTATAAAAAGGGACCCATACTGTCAATCACTATATCACTGGGTCATGTATCTAATATAAGACTATACAGATTAACTAAATATACAGTAAGGCTATATAAACTGATAGATCATCCATGAATGCCCCCCCCCGCCAAACATAAATAAATAAATAAGCCAAATAATCTGACCATATAGATGGTTTCTATCTTTAATATAATCTTGAATGATGTCACATCTCGGTCATGCATGTGGGATCCAGCTGCTGCAATCAATAGTTGGGACAACGGGCCTAATTCAGACCTGTTCGCTATTGTGCAAAATCGCACAGTGGATGATTGGCAAATGAATGCGCATGCATATGCACCACAACGCACACGCGCGAGGCCAAACAACGGCAGAATGGTGCAAAAATTTAGATCACTAGTCATACGCAAGGTGAATGACAGGAAGCCGACGTTTGTGGTAACTGTCCGTTTTCTGTGAGTGTCAGGAAAAAACCGCAGGCGCTCCCAAGCGTTTTCAGGGTGGATGTGTGACGTCAACTCTGGCCCCGATCAGCCTGTTTGTATCGCGCTGTAGGAGTAAGTTCTGGGCTACACACAGAACAGAATGGAAAAATCATTCGATGGTGAGTGAGCTGCGAACGGATTTGCAGATAACCGCAGTCTGGTGACAATTTCACATCGAGTACGCACTACGCAGGCATTTGCACACTTGCAAGGGGCGGGTTTTCATTCTTTATGCGTGGCAGCTATCTAATCGCAGACCTCTGCAAAAACGCAGAGGAGCAATCAGGTCTGAATTAGGCCCATCATACCGTACATGAGGTTTATTCATACTTGCCTACTCTCCCGGAATGGCCGGGAGGCTCCCGAAAATCGGATGACCCTCCCGGCCCCCCGGAAGAGCAGGCAGGTCTCCCAATTTCAGGGGTCCTCTCTGCCCGGCCGCCCACTTAGCGAGTAAAGTGGGCGGTCCGGGCAGGAGATGACGCGATTCTTGTTGAATCGCGTCATCATAGCCACGCCTCCTGCTGTATAATGCCGGTAATAGCGGCATTACACAGCGGGGGGCGTGGCTTACATGACACGATTCCACAGCCATGCCCCCATCCCGCCTCCGCCACGCCCCGTCTCACCTCTGGTCCGCCCCCCTCTGGACGTAACCTCACTGCCCGCCCCCCTGCTGAGCCGACCTGGCTGCTCTCTCCCGGAGAGAGCAGCCTAGAAGACGGCAAGTATGGGTTTATTACTGCCCACAATAAATAGGCTGCAAAGAAACAGCAGGCTTTTCAGGATGCAAACATGATGGGTGGAGTCAGAAAAAGATTACTAGAGGAAGCCAGTATGACATAGAATGCTCAGGTGCTGAGGTGTGATCTGCAATCTGTAATGCAAGCAAATGGCTTTACAACAACAGGGATGATAAAAGTGCTATACATGCCTTGCTGTTTAGCACCTGCATAATGCACCTACTGCAACTGATAGCAGGTAGTGATTGAAAAAAGTAGGGGGCTAGGTTCTGAGCACCTAGAAATCCCTGTTAAGTGCACAGCTAAAAGTATTATATAATTTAGAGTAGTCACATACAGCACTATAGTGTATAAATGGGGAAACTCATTAAAGTTTTATTGCTTTGAAAGTGTTGAACATTGGTGGTCATTCCGAGTTGATCGCACGTAGCAAGTTTTTGCTGCTCGTGCGATCAACTTGACGCCGCCTATGGGGAAGTGTATTTTAGCATAGCAGGGCTGCGATCACTTGTGCAGCTCTGCTATACTAAAAAAGTTTTGTGTAGAACGTGACCAGCAATGCACCTACTTACCCAGTGCGAAGGATCCAGCGATGAAGGTCCTGGCTGTGACGTCAGACATCCGCCCTCCAAACGCCTGGACACACCTGCGCTCGCCTTACCATGCCAGGGAAACGGTGAGTAGACGCCCCAATCCTCCTTCCCGCTGTCAATCTTCTTGCGATCGGGCCTGCGATCGCTTTCTTCGGTCCTGGCATCATTGCCCGGTGACTGCCGTCGCTGGGCAACGACGTGCGTGCGCAATGTGGGCACCGCGCAGCCGCAGTTCCGACCCATTCGTACCGCAGCAAAGAACCGCTGCGTGCGAACGTATCGGAATGACCCCCATTATTCGGACGTCTGCCGTAGAGGAATTCTTCCGCTGCTGTTGCCATTTTTCGTTATGATGATGATATTGGAGTGCAATATAGTTTACATCAGTGGTTCGCAAACTCGGTCCTCAGGACCCAAACTGTTCACGTGTATCACCAACTGTCACATATTAAAAATCCACAGTTGACCTTGAAAACATAAACTGTTAGTGGTCCTTGAGGACTGAGATTGGGAACCACTGGTATACATAATTAGCATTACTTTTGTTTCTGGCACTTAATATTTTGTTTACAAATGAATATAATATTGTATAAGTTCTGAAATCATAGAGAGTGATTTACAAATCTTATGATAAAATATAATTTCATTGCATTGCCAGGGCATTTGGATTCTTATTTTGAATCCATTGTACTATGTTGGATCAGGCTAAAATATGCCTTAAGTTTTTTTATGGTTAGACTTTTTATTTTATAAAAAGAGGGGAACTATTTATTTACATAGCAGTATGACAACAATTTTTATTGTATTAATCTTAATAATTTTACTAGGGCCACTACCTTATTTTTAGTTAAGTCAGTACGTTATTAATTTTTTTTTTAAGCGATTGTTATTCATATTGAGCGGGTTCGGCTCTCAGAGAACTGAACCCTACCGAACTTCATGCCCCGAGCCCGGCTTGAGTTTTCCCGCCTGACTCAGAAACCAGAATGAGGCAAAACGTCATCATCCCGCTGTCGGATACTCGTGGGGTTTGGATTCCATATAAGTCACCGCCCGTCACCACCATTTTCACTCCGGCATTGGAGAGTGTAGAAAGAGGACGTGTCTCCGTCCTCAGTGTCCTGGATCAGTTCAGTGTTAGTGTCTTGTGCTGCATCAGTCCAGTCACAGTGGTTGTGTCCTCTGCTGCCATATGTCCAATGCTCCTGAACCTGCCCTGCCATCACCTAAAGCAAGAGGTGGTAACGAGGTGGAATACAACACTCTATATGCTCCAGAGGATGAAGGAGCAGCAAAAGGCCATTCAAGCCTATACATCCACCTACGATATAGGCAAAGGAGGCGGAATGCACCTGACTCAGTGGAGAATGATTTTTGTCTTATGCAGGGTTCTCCAAACCTTCGAACTTGTCTCACGTGAAGTCAGTTCAGACACTGCCAGCTTGTCAGGTCATTCCCCTCATCAGGCTCTTGCAGAAGCAGCTGGAGAAATTGAAGGAGGAGCTAAGATGGAGCGATTCACCTAAGTATGTGGGACTTGTGGATGGAGCTCTTCATTCACTTTGCCTGGATTCAAGGGTGGTCAATCTATTCAAATCAGAGCACTTCATTTTGGCCACCGTGCTCGACCCTAGGTTTAAAGCCTACATTGTATCTCTCTTTCTGGCAGACACAAGTCTTCAGAGGTTCAAAGACCTACTGGTGAGACAATTGTCAACTCAAGCGGAACGTGGCCCATCAACAGCTCCTCCTTCATTTACTCCCACAGCTGAAGCTGCGAGTAAAAGGATAAAATTTCCGAGCCCACTTGCTGGCGGTGATGCAGGGCAGTCAGGAGCGCTGACATCTGGTATGGACTGAAGGAGCTGCCAACGATTACTGACATGTGTACTGTCACTGCATATAATGCTGTCACCATTGAAAGAATAGTGGAGGATTATATGGGTGACAGCATCTAAGTAGGCACGTCAGACAGTCCGTATGTATACTGGCAGGAAAAAAAGGCAATTTGGAGGCCCTTGCACAAACTGGCTTTATTTTGCCTAAGTTGCCCCCCTCCAGTGTGTACTCCGAAAGAATGTTTAGTGCAGCCGCTCACCTTGAAAGCGATCGTTGTAGGAGGTAACTTCCACAAAATGTGGAGAAGATGATGTTCATCAAAATTAATTATAAATTCTTCCGGAAGACCTTTACCAGCAATTGCCTACAGAAAGTACACAGAGACCTATGATGGTGGATTCCAGTGGGGATAAATTAATACTCTGTGAGGAGGAGGCTATACACACTGAAAGGGGTGAGGAATCGGAGGATGAGGATGGGGTCGACATCTTGCCTCTGTAGAGCCAGTTTGTGCAAGGAGAGATTGATTGCTTCTTTTTTGGTGGGGGCCCAAACAAACCAGTCATTTCAGCCACAGTCGTGTGGCAGACCCTGTCACTGAAATGATTGGTTTGTTAAAGTGTGCATGTCCTGTTTATACAACATAAGGGTGGGTGGGAGGGCCCAAGGACAATTCCATCTTGCACCTCTTTTTCTTCTTTGGATCATGTACTGTTTGGGGACTAGTTTTTTTAAAATGCCATCCTGTCTGACACCATCGTACAACAACAGGGGTACTGACGTATAAGTCCAGGGGTACTGTCTTGTGCTACATCAGTCCAGTGGTGGTGTCTTGTGCTGCCATAAGTCCAGTGGTGGTGTCCTGTGTTGTATATTATTTACTCCAAATAATAGAGTTATATACATTATTTTTTACAGGTTTTTTTTCTCAATTATGTTTTTTAGCCAAGACGATAGACCATATTGCTGTGATTTCATCTATCTCACATGACACAACCATGTCTATAGTATTACACTTTTTATTCAATTTTTGCACTTTCAGCCTACTACACCTGATGAGTTGTAGTCTGAATATGTGGAAAAAATTGAGTGGAGCCTAGAAGCAAATTATGGACTCTATGGGCCTAATTCAGACCTGATCGCTAACAAGCGATTTTTGCACAGGCTGCAATCAGATAGTGCATTTTAGCCTTGCAAGTGTGCAAATGAATGTGTAGCAGAGCTGTACAAACAGATTTTGTGCAATCGCTGAGTAGCCCAGGACTTACTCAGCTGCTGCAAACACTTCAGCCTGTCCGGGACCGGAATTGATGTCAGGAAACCTCCCTGCAAACGCTTGAACCTGCCTGCTTTTTTCCAAACACTCCCATAAAACGGTCAGTTGCCACCCACAAGTGGCTCTTCCTTTCAATCCCCTTGCAAACGCCCATGCGAATGGATCCTTTGCACAAACCCATCGCTGAGCGGTGAATCACTTTGTACCTGTGCGACGCCCCTGTGCACTGCAGTGCATACGCATGTGTAGTTTAGACCTGATCATCCCGCTGTACGAAAACGCAGCCTAGCGATCAGTTCTGAATAACCCCCTATGTACTGTACTAAGCATTGGAAAGTGATAAAGTGGAGAGATATAAAGTACCAATCAGTCAGCTGCTTACTGCCATGCTGGTTGGTTAGTAGTACTTTATCTCTCTCCAATGCTTAGTACATAGATCCCTTTGTTTAATTTTTTTTTTTTTTGGGGGGGGGGGGTGATTATCTTGTGTGTTCTGCTCTATTGCATAAAAAGGTTTATAATTCGTGCTTTTCAGTTTATGGATCAAAGTCTACTGAAGGGTCTTCCATCTTTTTCTGGCAACCCAGATGTAGGCTATAAAGTTTGATGCTTGTTATAGATTGTATTCTGCGTTATTTTATTTATTTGATGGTATACTATTTATTTGATGGTATACTAATGGAATGTTTTGAAAAAAATACTTTAAAAAATATATATTTTTTTTTTACTAAAATCATTTTGGATAGGGTTAAATTCATGTTCTTCATCTAATTCACTCATAAAAAAAAAGACAATTTTAGAGTGTTTTTTTTGGGGGGGGAAATCGTTAGTTAAGTGGTTAAAGAAGCATAACATTTTGTGAAACCTCAGCAAAGTGATACAATGTGTTTCCATGAAGTGGCATGACGCATTACCATAGTAACATGCTGTGTGTCATGTTACTGTGTGCTACATTTGTCAACTACATCCATGCGCTGCACATTGGGGGTCATTCCGAGTTGTTCGCTCGTTATTTTTTTTTCGCAACGGAGCGATTAGTCACTAATGCGCATGCGCAATGTCCGCAGTGCGACTGCGCCAAGTAAATTTGCTATGCAGTTAGGTTTTTTACTCACGGCATTACGAGGTTTTTTCTTCGTTCTGGTGATCGTAATGTGATTGACAGGAAGTGGGTGTTTCTGGGCGGAAACTGGCCGTTTTATGGGTGTGTGTAAAAAAACGCTACCGTTTCTGGGAAAAACGCGGGAGTGGCTGGAGAAACGGAGGAGTGTCTGGGCGAACGCTGGGTGTGTTTGTGACGTCAAACCAGGAACGAAACTGACTGAACTGATCGCAGATGCCGAGTAAGTCTGGAGCTACTCAGAAACTGCTAAGAAGTGTCTATTCGCAATTCTGCTAATCTTTCGTTCGCAATTTTGATAAGCTAAGATTCACTCCCAGTAGGTGGCGGCCTAGCGTGTAAAAGCTGCTAAAAGCAGCTAGCGAGCGAACAACTCGGAATGAGGGCCATTGTACAGTATATAAGCAATTAATTACAAAAACATATATATTGATCTTTCTGTTATTATTATTTAGCAGCATCTCTGTTTCTCATGTAACCATCTTTAGATGTATACAGGTAATTTTCTATTATTCATTTATTTGTTTGTTTGACTGTCTCAACATCATCAAAGAAATATGCCAACACCAGGGCCGGACTTCCCACCAGGCACTTCTGGCATACGCCAGAAGGGCCGATGGGCCAGTCCGATCCCACAGAGAGCCAGGAAAGCGCGCACACGCGTATTCACAAATGCCCGTGCCGATTCGTAGCCCCAGTCTGTCCCTGGCCAACACTCAGTTTTACTTATGTAATTCATGGTTCCAGCTGCGTGGCAACTTTAATGCCATATAGGAACAGAAAGTAGGAAGACAATTATTGTTAGCACTTCTCACCACCAATGCTTTCATTTTCAAATACGCAGATCTTCATTGATGCTGATATACTATGTAGACAAAAGGGATTAGACACTGACAGCAAAGAGATCAACAAGATTTTATTGATGTAGGTCCACCATGTGCAGTGATTACTGCAGACACCCTGCTTGACAAACTGTCCACAAGTTCCTGGAACAGCAGGCAGTATGTTTTGCAAATCTGCTTTAAGTACAGTGCCCAACTGCAACACTGAAGTTGGTCGAGTTGGTCTAGAATGCACCTGTAACTCCAATTTGTCCCAGAGGTTCTCAATGGGGCCAGTCCATCTGGGTTGCCGAATTTTCTGTATACCAGTCCACCATCACCCTGGAAACATGAGATTGCACAGTTTACAGTGAACCCCTTTTCAAACTTGATTAGCTCCTTCCAGCAAGCCATTTTGTTAGCAAATGATCTGATCAATGCCCCTCTACCTGTTTTTTACCTTAACGAACAAGTTCTGCTGCAGGAGCACACCACTTGGCTTGCGGGGGCAGGGTGTCATCACTTTTGTCTACATAGTGTAAATGCCAACAATAACGGCCTTTCTGTTTTACATCATTCTAGCTGATGCACCCACATTCTTCTCCTTTGTATCTGTCTATTCTTACTTTTGATGATGAGATGCTGATGCAAGCAAATAGCCTTGATTCAAATTCTTAAAAAGTAATTACATTTATTAATAAATCAGATCACCTTTACAGAAAGGGCAGTCCTCTCTGGGCTTTACAAGATAATGAAATGCCCCATACAATGGGTTACAACTGAATATATTTCTGATACATTTCGATCTTCATGCCTACTATGACAACATCTTAATTTTTGATAACATGGTCATATTTAGACTTTTGGCAAGAACAAACAAGAAATATTCATAAACACCTTACTATGACGAGGTTGCCTCTTGCTCTCAAAATCTGTGTCCTTGGTGATAATAAAATATACAATGGATGTCATATTTCTCATTGTTCATAATGTGTGGCGGTTACCATATTTGGAATTAAAACTTGGTCTCTGAGCGCATCGAATATACTGCGTACGTGCTATGAGAACCAACTAACTAACTAACTTGTTTTGTACTGAAATGTAGGCCAAAGGTAATTTAGTCTGTATAAAGTTCATACATATTACTGCATGGTTATATATATTGAATATAGAATTGGTGAATATGCTTTTAGGCTTTAATGATGAATATGAAATCACCTTTATATTGTGATGCCTCAGAATCATCTCTGTGATATGATGCGTGTATCATGAATATAGAATGTTTAGCATTATATATTTGGTCTTGCTATCATTTAGCAAGTGCTTTCTGTTATGGTATTCGACAGTATCGATAATCTATAAGATTGAACAATAAGAATGAATGTGAGTTTTTGTTGCATGAAACCACATTTTTGTGTCTAATCTATCATCAAGATTTCTTTTTCCCTTTAATTTATATAAAATTTCACAAAACTCTTGAAAGAAAAGTGTACAATGAGTTTGTATTTATTATTACTTGCATTATAATCTAGTGTAATGAACAATGTGAATTAGATAAAATAAGTCTATGCTAATGCTCAAATCACAGCCTTTGTCTTAAAACGCTACCTTGAAGAAAAATAATTACAACTTTATGGAATGACCTGTAAAGAATGAGCATTATAAATGTACATTTTAAGAGAATCTGTTGTTTGTAAATAATGTATTGTATGTATGTTATTTTATGTCCAATGGAAGCATTACAAATGTACAAATTTCATTAATATGACCATCGCTTTGTACTTCTTTGAAACATGCTGATGATCTTATTGTAATTTTTGCCAACTGGTAAAAATGAACAGGCTCTCCAAGAAGCTGTCTGTTAAGTCTCATATGACCGTTTTTTAAAACTTCCTTTCATACTTATACAGATTTATTTTCAAAGCATTGGGTTGTAAAACTGGGTACTTCTGGTCAAGTTTATTCCCAATATTAAAAGGGCAATGCTTTTACTAGTCGTGTCTTGCTACTAAAACATTGCCCTTTTAAATATTGGGCATACTGTAAATGCAATCAGAAGCTTCATAAATGGTTTGGTCATAATTCCTCTTCTGTCTTTTTGGCCAGAATCTCCATTAATGTCCTCCCAGGACATTACAGAAAACTCAGTGAATGCAGCACTAGAGTGGTGAATTGGGGGACAATGTGCTCTGTCTCAAATATTTCCCATTTAGGTACCCAACCTCTAGGTGTACCATCCAATGTTGGTGCTGTGTCATGTATATAAGTATTTATTTGTAGAAAAAAATATGCTTATTTATTATTTGTTTTGTATGTGTATACATATATTGTAATGCCTCCAATGTTCTTTGCAGATTCATGGACAATGACAATGAGGTGCTGGGTGAGGTAATATCTATTGTACAGTTGGCTGTGGGGGGATTTGATGGTGTTCATGGCAACCCAAGAGGATCTTTAAATAGCACTAAGACAAGGGGAGTGTCAGTTGGTCTGAGGTAACTGACTGAAGATAGAGAGTCTGGCTGGCTCCCATATTTCTGTTGAGAAGATCAGAAGGTACTGTAGGCAGTGAAGCAACAACACTGTCAGGGTTCCTATCGGTGAAGTGCAGCACTGGGACAAAGAGTCTAACAGCTCATCAATAAGGACTCTAGAAAGGCAGCTGTCCAGGGTCCTGATATAGGACAGTTACAGGAGAAGTTGGTGAATGCAGACAACAGCTCTCCACACTGCAGATAAGCGCATAGAAAGTTCTTCATACTTTGCAAGAGAAGTATAATCAGTCAGCGAAGTCCCTGGTGAACTATAAAATTATTAAGAGTGTAAGAAACTTGGAGGAAATAGAATTAAATGGGGAAACGATTCTGATATTCCAATATCTTAACTGGAGTTCATGGCAACATTGCATCAAAGAAAAATCTAATGTTCCCTCACAGATGAGTTTAAGTGGAGAAATATCAAATTTTACTGGTGCTTTCCTGCTAAGTATTTAGACCTCCCATAATGGGAAACAAAAATGATATGGGATGTCTCTCAATCCCCACTTTACGTAAACCTTCCATGATCTTAACTATTCCATTACCCTTACCCAGCTCATCTTATCACATGAAGCCTATGTCATTACAGCTCTCCACCTGCAGCTGCAGCCACAACTACAGAGGTTAAAAGAAAGTGGTTGCTATTCTATTCTGTAAGCAATTAAGTTTCCTTGATGTGTAAGCTCTGATTACCACTGTTTTTTAGTGAAAGTTACTACTGCACAACATTGGTCCCATTTTACAAATGTATATGCTCCCACATTTATAGTAAGTAAGCAGCTTTCCTAGATAATTCTCTCATTCACATTGAACATAAATCTGAGTGGATTGCAGTTTTAGAGACTGATTTGAGCTGGGATGTAGAACCCTAATTTTAAACAACATCAAGGGCTCCTAGGTCTACTCATAAGAAGGATCAGTGGCTAACAGTGCTCTCTGTGGCTACCAATTGATAGATACTTGGAGACTCATTCAAATAGTAGAGTTTCTGCTTTCAACTCATCACCACCATCCCAATGTACACACACAAGACGTATTCCCATATTGATTATTTCCTTTGAGTCATTTAAATCTGTATCTTTTGGTTGATTACACTACTAGTCAAATCCTGATCCAGATAATCCCCTATCTTGCTCCACATTCTTATGTCAGATTCCTCAGCTAGACACTGGTAGTGAAAGCTTAATGAGCAACTACTACGCATATTGAAAATTTTAGTTTAAGGAGGTGATCGTGGATTATTTCTCCCTAAATTTTAATGTCTGGGAGAAGCATTGATGTGTGATTTGGGAAATGTATATTCAATTGGGATCCTTTGTCAGAAAGCAAAAAAGGGAATCTAGAGATGCTCAATCATCAGCTATTTCATTTACAAACAAACGTGATTTGTAGTATTACTACTGTTTGTAATTTCCCATTCATTTCTGTCAGGGGACTATAACGTGGTGTAGCTGGGATCAAATCAGTGGAGACCAACACACAACTTGGTGCAATTAACACACCAGTTGCTTTCCCCAAATGGGTGGTCAATAAGACTAATACAACAAGCATTAGAAGGAGTTACATTATTAGTAGGAGTAGTCAAAGTAGCAGCAGATAGAGTATGGCATCACACCAGTAAACAGAGCATTGCTGTTTATGTGTGTTAGAGTACACACATTGTTTATGTGAGCAGTTCGACTTAATCCAGCACCTAGGAGATCCAGAATTAGCACTGAACTGATTGCATAAAGCCAACATCAGATAGATCATTCTAACTTGATTTTATTCACTGACAGTCTTCCAATGGTTCTGAAGTCTCTCTAAAAGTATATATTTAAAATAAAATAAAAATCACATTGTCTCTGCCTACTTGTATGCAATATGTTAAGGTGTCCAACCCATTAAGGTTGTTATGCCATTACCCACAAGAAGAGGTCCCTCCCAATACCTCTTTTTGGGAGCAGAAAAGGTTTAAAATACAAAATCTAGCAACAACAATTCAACAAATGTTTTATTTGAATTTAAGAAAAAAATACCCCCATGGATTTGCAATGCAAACTGGACGGCAAGAAAAAAAACAAGGTAATTTACTATTTTACTTGAGAGCATCCCAGTGATTGAAATACAATATAGATGGTATGCTAATGACCACCATTCAATACAGACAGTATTCCGGTGTAACCCATACAGTACAAAAGCATCCTAATGATGTCATACAATATAAAGAGTGTTTGGTGATTACAATACAATACAGAGAGCATCTTAGAGATGGTTATACAAGGCAGAAAGCATCCTGGTGATTTCAATAGCAATATATAGAGTATAATAATGACTGCAATATAATAAAGAAAGTATTATAGTGTACTCCATACATTTCTAAAGGATCCTAGTGGCCATCATAAAAAAGAGATTATATACTGTAGAGAACAATTTAGTAACTAACCATTGCATAGACTCCATGATTTTTCTGCAGTGTAGGGTGTTAATGTCTGATGATAACACTGATAATCAGACAGTAACTTCTAATGGGGTACATAGCTTAGAAGAGGGGACACTCCTCTTTGAATGAGAGTGCCATTGCCTTCATAGGCACTGGGGTTTTAAACTTCATACATGACTTTCCATCCTTTTATTAACAAAAATGGAAATCATGCTGCAGGCTAGCTCCATGTTCCCACTAGTCATCCAGACTGGCAGGGAATATTTTGAAAAAATTACTATTATTGCTGGAATTCAAGCGGAAGCGCTATTAATGGATATGCAAATGACGAGTCCCACTCATTGTCTACAGCAAAGGGTTTAAGTAATGGCAATGCCTTACCACCCACCCTAAGCAATTCTTATAGTAATCATTACTTCAATTACTCTAAGATACTGTACATTATTTTCATACTAATCTGCACTCTACTAAACTACAGTACTTACCAAATTATTACTTTTTTAAATACTCCTTCTTAGTTCAGTAACATACCCCTAAAGACCATTACTTAAAAAGCATTACAAAGTTTGAGAGATTTTTCAATGTTAACCTGATATTCCATTGAAACTTAGTTAAAAATTGAGACCTACCCACTCCACTGCAGACAAAATCATCTCCTACTATTAAGACATTGTCATAACGAAATGTAGGTCAAAAAGTTTATTCTGAAGTTATTTGACTTGCTGCATTATTTCTCTTGAGCCTGAACAGTATATGAATCCAGCATTTGGCAGAACACAGTAAGTCTACCAAGCTGTACTGTATTCTGGTTTGCTTAGAAAAGCGTATTCATCATAATATTCCTGTGCAAGGGTGAAAGAGAACAAAGTAGCCATATTGAGCTCCATGTTGGGCTGGAAATTACCACCTCATTGTTATGCACACCAATGCCTGCAGGAATGTACTGGTGTCTGAACTGTTATGCACACCAGTGCCTGCAGGAATGTACTGGTGTCTGAACTGTTATGCACACCAGTGCCTGCAGGAATGTACTGGTGTCTGAACGGATAGGGATGCAAAACAAATGAACTCACAGACTGACTGGGGAATATGACATTACGTACACAGAAGGTGATAGGGTAACAAAATAAACACAAAGTGAACAGAGAAGCCCAGAGGCTAAGAAACTGGGTGTCTCCCTATTATTAGGAATGCTCAGATGAAAAAAGCAAGATGTTGTGTTTTAATACGTAGAGAACCCGAAATGCTGTTGCTAAGGGCAACAGCAAAACCCTAAAGGGTTACCAACGGGTGTGGCAGTAAACTCCTTGGTCAGAGATGGAATGATAGACACAAGGAGAGTCTCCACAATCCTAATCCTCACTTGCAGTGCACAGGTTCAGCTTACTGCCACTAAACTGAATACCTGAACACCTTGCACAGTGAGACAGGATTTAGGCAGGCAGTCTGAGAATACAGCCGCAAACCTGCTAAGTTCACAGAGTAGCAAAAGAACCCCAGCAGGTTAAACGACTGACTCCAGTCTTACTGCTAGGTCTGGATTGGCAGAGTGTAGTACCAAATCCCCAGGCCTATTTGCAGTAAGCAACAACAAATACAAAGCTACACAGTACTGGCTAACTTTCAGGAACTGACTAACCAACAAAGATTCAGCAGCATCTGCTTAACCTGAGAAGAGGCCTTATAAAGCAGGTGCTGTCCACGCCCCACTCAGACCTCACAGACTGTGAGCACAAAAACCAGCACCGGATCCCCTGCCGTGCACAGAGCCTGTAACCACTGCACAGCAAAAGACCCGAACCGGAGTATCAGCTGCGCTCAGGTTACTCCGCTAGCACTTGTCTCCCGGTTGCCATGATGACGTGGCAGCACAGGGCAGGAGACCCTAACAGTACACCCCCTCTGACGAGGGGTCAAAGAACCCCTACCACCGGGTTTATCGGGGAACTGCGAGAAGAAAGAGCGTATCAGTCTGGGGGCATGAAGATCACAACTGCGCACCCACGACCGCTCCTCCGGGCCATACCCCTTCCAGTGCACCAAAAATGACAGCCGACCCGAACCATCTTGGAGTCATGAATCCTTTCAACAACAAACTCCTTCTGGCCACGTATCAGAAGAGGAGAAGGTCTTCCACTGGAAGAAGGATTACTAATCGCCCGTTTTAAAAGGGAACAATAAAATGTTTTATTGATACCCAAAGAACGGGGCAGGTCTAACTGAAATGCCACCGGATTGATTACCCTGGTGATCTTATAAGGGCCGATGAACCGGGGGCCTAACTTATGAGATGGCTGTCTCAACTTCAAATTCTTGGTAGACAACCAGACGAAGTCTCCTAATTTGAAGCTGCAGGGTCTTTTCCGCTTATCAAAAACCCTTTTGGTCACTAATGACACAGACACAAGGGCTTTCTTCACTTTCCTCCAAATACCTCTAAGGACAGAAACCACAGAGGAACCACCAGGCGTGGAGTCCAGGGGGTCAAAAGAATTGGCCTTAGGATGATGCCCATACACACAAAGGAAGGGAGAGATCCCTGTAGCAGAGTGAGCCGCGTTGTTATAGGCAAACTCCGCCATGGACAGATGAGCAACCCAGTCAGTCTGACACTTGGAGACATAACACCTGAGGAACTGCTCCAAGGACTGGTTCACCCTTTCAGTCTGCCCATTAGACTGTGGATGGTAGCCTGACGACAAGCTGACAGAAATCTGGAGATCGGAACAAAATGCCCTCCAGAATTTGGCCACAAACTGGGATCCGCGGTCAGAGACCACATCAAGTGGCAACCCGTGGAGACGCACAACATGCAGCATAAATAATTCAGACAGGCGTCTGGCCGATGGCAGCCCAACCAGTGGAACGAAGTGCGCCATCTTCGAAAACCTGTCAACGACAACCCAGATGGCTGTCATCCCCGAGGATTTGGGCAAGTCCACCACAAAATCCATTGAAATGTGGGTCCATGGCTTAGATGGGATAGAGAGTGGATGTAATGGGCCAACAGGAACCCCTCTAGGAGTCTTATTTCGGGCACAGATGTCACATGCCCGAACCCACTGATCCACATCCTTAGCCACCGAGGGCCACCACACCGCCCTAGATAGCAACTCCCGAGTTCTGGCAATACCCGGGTGACCTGCCGACTTCTTGGCATGGAATTCCAGGAACACTCGCTGTCTTAACCTAGGAGGCACAAACAAAACACCTACCGGAAGGTCTGGAGGAGCCTGCTCCTGTGCTCTAAGGACTAATGACAAGAGGTCCTGGGTAATGCCCACTTTAATACATGATGGGGACACAATGGGCAACGGCTCCTCAGTGGTCTCCTGGATTGGAGCAAAACTCCGCGAGAGCGCATCAGCCTTGATGTTTTTTGACCCAGGGCGATATGTTATCAAAAAATTAAAGCGAGCAAAAAACAAAGCCCATCGTGCCTGCCTGGCATTGAGACGCTTCGCTGACTCTAAATATGCCAGATTCTTATGGTCGGTGAGAATTGAGACCACAAACTTAGCCCCCTCAAGCCAGTGTCTCCACTCCTCGAGTGCATCCTTAATAGCCAACAATTCCCGGTTACCCACGTCATAATTCATCTCGGCAGGCGAAAATTTATGGGAAAAGTATGCACAGGGATGAAGGTGATTATCAGACACTCCCATCTGAGAGAGCACTGCCCCAATACCCATCTCAGAGGCATCCACCTCCACCACAAAAGGACGCTCTGGATCTGGGTGTCGCAGCACCTTGGCCGAGACAAATGCCCTTTTGAGACGGGCAAAAGCCGCTTTGGCCTCACAAGACCAGTGAGCAACATCCGCCCCTTTCTTAGTGAGTGCCACCAAGGGCGCCACTATAGACGAAAATCCAGCGATAAATCGTCTATAAAAATTCGCAAAGCCCAGGAAACGCTGAAGCGCCTTCAAACTAGTGGGCTGCACCCAATCCAGGACTGCCTGTACCTTGGAACCCTCCATTTGGAAACCTTCTGGGGAGATAATATATCCTAGAAATGCGATTTGCTGAACTTCAAATTCGCACTTCTCCAGCTTCGCCCCAAGCCGGTGGTCTCTGAGTTTCTGGAGGACTAAGCGTACATGCTTCCGATGTTCCTCCAGGGAATGGGAGAAGATTAGGATGTCATCTAAGTATACAATTAAGAATCTATCCAAATATTCCCTGAGTACATCGTTCATGAAATCCTGGAAGACTGCCGGGGCATTACAGAGCCCAAAAGGCATCACCAAATATTCATAATGCCCTGAGTGGGTATTAAAGGCAGTCTTCCATTCATCCCCCTCTCTTATTCGGATTAGATTGTACGCCCCGCGTAGGTCAATCTTAGAAAAAATGGTGGCAGTACGAAGCTGGTCAAACAAGACCGAAATGAGAGGCAGTGGGTATGAGTTTTTAATCGTGATACGGTTCAATTCCCTGAAGTCGATGCAGGGTCGCAACGAACCGTCCTTTTTACCCACGAAGAAGAACCCCGACCCAACTGGAGACTGTGAAGGTCTGATAAATCCCTTAGCCAAGTTCTCCTGAATGTACTCTGCCATAGCCTGAGTCTCAGGACGTGACAGGGAGTACAACCTGCTCTTGGGAAGCTTAGCATTTGGCAACAAATCAATGGCACAGTCATAGGGGCGATGGGGAGGTAGTACCTCTGCAACTTTTTTGGAGAACACGTCCACAAAATCTGCATAACACCCTGGCAATCCTGGCAAACTTAGCTGCGAGAGCCTGACTGGAAGGCTCAAGCAACTCCTGAAACAATCAGTACCCCAACTAAGAATCTCCCCAGAGACCCAGTCAAATTGAGGATTGTGGGCCCTTAACCAGGGTAACCCCAACACCAATGGGGCAAAAGTACAGACAGTCACAAAAAAGGACAATTTTTCAGAGTGTTTGGCTCCAATAAACAAAGAAATCTGGCTAGTGCAAGAGGTCATTTTACCTTGGGATAATGGTTCCCCGTTTAACCCACAAATCTCAATTTCCGATGCCAAGGGTACTAAGGGAACAGAGTGTTTCAGGGCGAATTGGCGGTCCATAAAAACCCCGTCGGCCCCACTGTCCACAAAGGCCTCAGTCTTGACAGTTTGACCGAGGATCTTCAAGGTCACCGGAATGATAAAAGTCTTCTTGGGAAATTCTGACTTCTGGCCTGACAGGATATTTCCCATCACCCTCAGGCCCTGAAGTTTTCCGGCTTTTCTGGGCATGATACTACCACATGACCTTTATTCCCACAGTACAAACACAACCCCTGCTGTCTCCTCCGCATCTTCTCACGCGAGGAGAGGCGGGTAGCCCCAATCTGCATAGGCTCCTCGGAAAATTCCTCAGAGTCTGAGGTTCCCTTGGGAAAGAAGGAAACCTCGGTCTCCCTTTCAAGCCTACGCTCTCTCAGCCGTCTATCCACCCGGATGGATAACTGCATGAGCTGATCCAAGCTATCAGGCAAGGGATATTGTACCAGTTGGTCTTTTATCTGGTTAGAAAGACCTCTTCGGTACTGGTGTCTCAGGGCTGGGTCATTCCACTGGGTATCATGGGCCAACCTCCGAAACTCCGTACAGTAAACCTCAACTGGCCTTCGCCCTTGCTTAAGGATCGAAATCTGAGCCTCGGCTGAGGCCGTCTTGTCAGGGTCATCATACAACATGCCCAGTGCCGTAAAAAAAGCATCAACACTTTTAAGCGACGGACAGTCAGGCTGCAACCCATATGCCCAGACCTGTGGGTCTCCTTGTAGCAAGGAAATCACTATGCCCACCCGCTTAATCTCCGACCCTGAAGACTGAGGCCTAAGCCGGAAGTACAGCTTGCAGCTCTCCTTGAAACAAAAGAACTGCGAGCGATCTCCAGAAAAACGATCCGGGAGATTTACTTTCGGCTCCTTAACCCCTGAAGGTGCTGCTGCTGCGGGAGTTCCGCCAGCGGCCTGGGAGGTGTGCATTTTAATGGACAAATCATTAAATTGTCGAGTCAGGACCTGCACCTGATCGACCACCTGTTGCAACGTATTTTGAGGGGTATGCTCCATATTCCCACAAAATTTCAACAGGAGTATTAGGCTGCTGAATATGTTATGCACACCAGTGCCTGCAGGAATGTACTGGTGTCTGAACTGTTATGCACACCAGTGCCTGCAGGAATGTACTGGTGTCTGAACTGTTATGCACACCAGTGCCTGCAGGAATGTACTGGTGTCTGAACGGATAGGGATGCAAAACAAATGAACTCACAGACTGACTGGGGAATATGACATTACGTACACAGAAGGTGATAGGGTAACAAAATAAACACAAAGTGAACAGAGAAGCCCAGAGGCTAAGAAACTGGGTGTCTCCCTATTATTAGGAATGCTCAGATGAAAAAAGCAAGATGTTGTGTTTTAATACGTAGAGAACCCGAAATGCTGTTGCTAAGGGCAACAGCAAAACCCTAAAGGGTTACCAACGGGTGTGGCAGTAAACTCCTTGGTCAGAGATGGAATGATAGACACAAGGAGAGTCTCCACAATCCTAATCCTCACTTGCAGTGCACAGGTTCAGCTTACTGCCACTAAACTGAATACCTGAACACCTTGCACAGTGAGACAGGATTTAGGCAGGCAGTCTGAGAATACAGCCGCAAACCTGCTAAGTTCACAGAGTAGCAAAAGAACCCCAGCAGGTTAAACGACTGACTCCAGTCTTACTGCTAGGTCTGGATTGGCAGAGTGTAGTACCAAATCCCCAGGCCTATTTGCAGTAAGCAACAACAAATACAAAGCTACACAGTACTGGCTAACTTTCAGGAACTGACTAACCAACAAAGATTCAGCAGCATCTGCTTAACCTGAGAAGAGGCCTTATAAAGCAGGTGCTGTCCACGCCCCACTCAGACCTCACAGACTGTGAGCACAAAAACCAGCACCGGATCCCCTGCCGTGCACAGAGCCTGTAACCACTGCACAGCAAAAGACCCGAACCGGAGTATCAGCTGCGCTCAGGTTACTCCGCTAGCACTTGTCTCCCGGTTGCCATGATGACGTGGCAGCACAGGGCAGGAGATCCTAACACTCATCTGAGTACTCATATCTGTTGACTTGGGGTCGTTATAAATGTGGTCTGCAAGTTACCAGAAAGAAGCTAATCTATGAAAAGGCTACATACTCACAGGTCAAGGGTATTGGAGCTGTGGGAGGAGTCAGACACCCCCTTTGTTCCTCATCTTATAATTTTGTTCTTACTGTATGTAAACCTAACACAATCATTTAGAAAAATGAACAGTCACTGAATACACTAAATTGTTTTATTAACATAGCCTATTAGATTTTAGAGGGTAATAAAATGAATGGCACTACAGATAGAGCCTTGCTCATCTAGCCTTCTCTGCTGCACCATGGTGCACCAAGGCTTGTTAGCATAATCCTTACATCTTTTGTTCTCAGCTGCAATACAATACAGAGAGAACAATTCAACAGGGGATTAAGAAGTCATTAAAGCAGGGGATTAAGTCTGACAGCACTGGCTCAATTAATCCTATTAAAGGGATAGATGAGCAGGGCTCCATCTGTATATGCATGTGAAGTATATTGGAAAAATTAAATTGCACTAGAAAATAAAGTTATCTCCTTAGCTCTTTGTCGTTGGTAGATTCCAGACTACCACTGGAGATTGAAGTGCTAAAGTTAAGCAAGCATTTATTCCAAGAAAAAGACACAGCCAGTGCGATGGCTTTTTTTACAGAGAAGTACCAACAGCAATTCAGGAACATAATAGTCCAGCTTCAAATTGACGAAGGACATTTGTCTCTAAAATGCATTGATGATGCCACTGTGAGTGTGCAGAGGAGAAGACAGAAGCAAGTATGGACCATTAAGCCTGAGACTGTTGCTGGACCAATACTTCTGGAACTACCCTGGACGTTCCAGACCAGTACACAGCCTCATCTGTTGGATGGTATGATATGCAATCATTCCTCATACTGCTGCCGTGTTTTACTGATATATTATGTGTTTTATAATAAATGACATGAATACATAGGAGCTGTCCACTTTTTCCTTTCTCTATGTAAATGTGGTATCGGTGAGGACGCCTTAGAATTCAGCTCATACCACATATATATAGAGGGTGAAACCCGATGGGATTAACAAAGAAATGATGTCTACTTAAAGATATATTTCAAGGAACGTAACAAGGTGGTGTACTGTAAGTGTCTTTTTAATAGACAAGCCACTGATGATTCTATGAATATACCTGTGTTGTGAAGATGGGTTTAATAATAAGGATAACTCACTGCTTTTCTACAGTATATAGATAGTGCATAGTATGTACAGTGCAGATGAATACAGTAACAATATACAGTACAGTATTTTTGCTATTATGCTCATTATGCTAGTTAGATGATCATAATCAGTTTTGCCCCACACTGCACCTTTAATTTCTCAACAGCTAAAAATAATATAGAGACAACTGCACCAGATTGTTCCTTCACTTCTAACATGGTCTAGGCAAGATGTCCTCAAAGAGACCAAGGAGTGATGATTACTTTGCTACCAATTACAGTATATATATATATATATATATATATATATATATCTTATAAGTGTGGCACCCCATCAGTGCTGCCACGAACTATAGTGTGACTTTTGTGCCCCTGTCCCTGCTGAATGTATCCCTGGCTGGACACTATTAAACTTACAGCAGGGATAGGGTTAACTGTGCCCTGAGTGCGGTGTCTGACACGGGGACACTGACCAGTAAGAAACAGGCGTATTGATCCCAGAGAGACAGAGACGGCTTGTGCTGTGGCAGTTACAGCCATCTTCAGGGACAGTTGGGTAGCAGCCATCTTAAGGTTCTCTTGAACGGCTGATATATCATGGGACCGTCGGCCAGTGTGTACAGCCGATACGTCTGTGAACTCCGTCGTTCACAGACGTATCGCGTCGGCCGCGCAGCACAGCTGACGGCCAATATATCTACCGATATATTGGCGCGTCGTTGTGTGTGTACGGGGCGGTCGGCCGACCGCCCGTACACATGCTGCGGTGCCCGGCGGTGATTGACAGCTGAACTGGGCGGGCATGTGTACACGCCCGCCCAGTTCATGACGTCAGTCCCCGACGGATCGGGCAATGTGTATGCACAGCACACTGCCCGATCCGTCCATAGATATATCTGCAGATCAATTGATCTGCAGATATATCTATTAGTGTGTACCCACCTTAAGAAGGACACAGAGCAAAAACTTGGAGCAGAGGCAGCTGCTGGTGTGTGTCAGGAGTGCTGCATCACTTATGAAGAGCCAGCTTCTATTCCCAGTACCAGAGATCATCATTGTAGAAGCCAATTGGTGATACCAGCCTTCTGTGGGGATCCCACTACTTCCGGTAGCGCTTGCTGACAGCATTCTAACAGGGCAGAACAGTGACAGGCTCTACTGACTGTGTGGCTGTAAACTTGGCCACGCAGCCTACCTTCCCTTTTTAAGACAGCCCTGGAGGTAGTCCTGCTTTGGAGTAACAGACATTGGGAGGAGCAGAGACAGTGTCTTGCTGCAGCTTCAGACAGAGGTCAGCTCACAGTGGTTAATTGAGGCCAACCTAACCCTTGTAACACAGGTCATTAACACTGCTGCACTAGCCACACATCACAAGCTTCCTCAGGACCAAACTCAGTTTAGCTGCTTGTATGGTATCTAACTCGAATGCTACAGGCAGGCATAGTTTTGGGACATAAATCTGCATAAGTACTTTATAAATGTAATTGCAATCAGCAGCTCCTATTTTCAAAGGACACCACTAATTGACTACCACTGTTGTTAATCTACACTTAGAGGAGCATCTGCATTGCAGGGAGCATAGTGACATAGTACTCAGCTCTCTAGAGACCTGCAATTTATAGACGTCACTGTTACACAGCTATACAGGGTAGTAAGGCTGTCTGACGGTGAGCTGAAGAAAGTTATATATTTCATTGTAAGAAAACTAGGCCTTGCTCTTTGGATTTCAGTCAGTCTAGTCCAGCAAGACCTACATATTTTATATACAGTAAGACTGTGAACTTTTAAAACTGTGATCACTGAATAAGGAGCTATAGCTATTACAACTGAGTTCTCTAACATGAACTATTTAATGAATGTAAACTAGTACATGGGGCCCCACTAGTAATGCAATATCTATGTTATTACCTTTGTTGCTGTTATTAATTTGTTAAGATTGTTGTCAGTGGATAATACATTCTGTACAGGGTTGGACTGGCCCACAGGGGTACAGGGGAAACCACCACTGGGCCCTACTGCCTGGGGGCCCACCCCCTCCTCTAGGGATCAGGTTCCAGACTGTGCTGTTACTAATCTAGCACATTATCATGCATGCACTACAGTATTTACTGTATTTATTTGTCTAGGGGACCAACACTTGCAAAATGGTTAGGCAAAACAATGTGGTGTCTGGGCACACCCCCTCTAGAGACTGGCCACACCCCTAAACATGTGCCCCTACCACTGCATTCCCCCGGAGGGCCCTACATGCCCCAGTCCTACACTGATTCTTTATTGTTTTGTAGTAATGTGTATGGCTTGCACAAAGTGTTATTATAAATTGTGATAACTACTTCTAAGCTTTACAGTAGAGAAAAGGTTCCCAGAAGTGTTCCAGTTAAATAAAAACTACTGAGGAGCAACTGTGTAATTAATGTCTGTGCTAACTGTAAGTTGAACTATACCGTGAATTGCCAGAGAAACATACTCCATAATACTTACCTGTAAATTGTAACCTTCCATGTGATACTTACTCCAAGTATCACATAAAGATGCTCTTCCCAAATTAGGGGGTTACTCAGGTTTGTTAGCAAACCAAAAAAGTTAACAATTGGGCAAAACTACGTTGCACTGCAGGTGGGGTAGATGTAACATGTGTAGAGAGATTTAGATTTGGGTGGGTTATATTGTTTCTGTGCAGGGTAAATACTGGCCAGAGCCGGATTAAGGGGGGGGGGGCTGGGGTTAAGTACCCCGGGCCCCCTTTTTTAAAAGGGCCCCCCACCGGCACCACCTCCACAGATAGGTCCCGGCTCCCCACTATACTGGCTGCGCTCCTGGTCCCGGCTCCCCACTGTACTGGCAAACACCGCCGGCGGCGCCACATGCAGGGGCAGCTGAGTGACGCCTGTCCCGGCGGCTCACGGCTCCCCCGGCTCCCGCAGCCGCCTGCAGGGAGGCAGGACAGCTGGGCGACGAAAACAAGGAAGACGCGGCTTGTGGAGCCAGCTTGCACCCATCCCAGCTTAGGTGTTTTGATTCCTGGAGGGGATGGACAGCGTGGTACTCATGCTCTCCTATTACACATGTGCAGCCTGCCAGCAGAGTAAGAGGTAAGGCTGGCTGCACAGTATTCAAAGTTCAGGTTATGGGTAATTATATTATATATATTTATATGTATGTGTGTGTGCATATATATATATATATATATATATGTATGTATGTGTGTGTGTATATATATATATGTGTGTGTGTGTGTGTGTGTGTGTGTGTGTGTATAAATATATGTGTATGTGTATGTGTGTGTGTATGTATATATATATATATATATATATATATATTTATTTGCTTCTGAGGTGGCACTCAAAGGCATCTTGCAAATAACACTGTAATCCACAGGTTATGATTGACATTTCATGGTTTTTATACCATTTCTTCGGGATGGTATAAAAACCATGAAACGTCGATCATAATCTTTCAGTGCCACCTCAGAAGCAAACCTAAGTATTTCCCTCCAACATAGAGATAATAGGAGCGCACCTGGCACAATTATTTGCATTATTCATTGACAAGGAAGTACCGGGTGTATGTATTTGGGTGTATGTGTGTGTGTATATATATATATATATATATATATATATATATATAATATGTATGTGTGTGTGTATACAGGTTGAGTATCCCATATCCAAATATTCCGAAATACGGAATATTCCGAAATACGGACTTTTTTGAGTGAGAGCGAGATAGTGAAACCTTTGTTTTCTGATGGCTCAATGTACACAAACTTTGTTTAATACACAAAGTTATTAAAAATATTGTATTAAATCACCTTCAGGCTGTTTGTATAAGGTGTATATGAAACATAAATGAATTGTGTGAATGTACACACACTTTGTTTAATGCACAAAGTTATAAAAAATATTGGCTAAAATGACCTTCAGGCTGTGTGTATAAGGTGTATATGAAACGTAAATGCATTCTGTGCTTAGATTTAGGTCCCATCACCATGATATCTCATTATGGTATGCAATTATTCCAAAATACGGAAAAATCCCATATCCAAAATACCCCTGGTCCCGAGCATTTTGGATAAGGGAGACTCAACCCGTATACATATATATATATATATATATATATAAATGTCCCACTAATGCTTGTCTCATGCAAAAAAAGGACAGCTGTCCTGTATGCTTCTTCAATGTCTCAATTTATTATTCAAATTGTCGTCAGGGAAAAAAAAATGTTTCCTGACGACAATTTGAATAATAAATTGAAACGTTGAGGAAGCATACAGGACAGCTGTCCTATTTTTGCATGAGACAGGCATGAGTGCCGCACCTATGGGACATTATTGATTTTCCACAGTGATGGCACCAGCGACAGGAGTTGATATGATATTTTAGATCTTAGGGCCCCCCTGTCTTAAGTACCCCGGGCCCCCCAAGGCCTTAATCCAGCTCTGATACTGGCTGCTTAATTTCTACACTGTAATTTAGATTTCAGATTGAACATACCCCACCCAAATCTAACTCTCTCTGCACATGTTATATCTGCCCCCCTGCAGTGCAACATGGTATTGCAAAAGTACTAACTTTTTTGGTTTGCTAACAAACCTGAATAAGGCCCTTAGTGAGTTGATTTAAAATAAATGCAAACAATTGCAAATATAAATACAAAAATATGCGCAAGACACACTCATTATAATGATACTGCAGTTGTTCCCTTTGCGATTAGTCTTTTACCCTCTGACTCAACTTTTAAGAATTGCAGTAGGTCTGTAGGAAATGTGCTGATGAAGTTGCAGATATACTGTAACAAAACATTGTGAGCTGGAGCTATTTTTTTTATTTTTTTCAAATTAAATTTCTTAATACGTACCTACTGTAAAGTATTCCTAAATACTATATCTATAGTATGCCAATGTAGATTTCGACAAATTTTGCCCTTACACCTCTTTATGTTTACAGAGGTGGAGCAGACAACAGAGGGGGCCAAATGTAGCAAGGACTAATTCACACAATGCATCTGAAGCAGACAACAACAAATATAATATGCTCCTATTGGGATACGGTCATTAGGTCGACCACACTTAGGTCGACAGTCATTAGGTCGACGTGGTCACTAGGTGGACATGGTAAAAGGTCAACATGCATTTTTTTATTTTTATTTTTTTACTTTTTCATATTTTACGATCCATGTGGACTACAATTGGGAATAGTAACCTGTGCCGAGCGCAGCGGTAGTGGAGCGAGCACGAGCCATGCAAGGGGACATTGTGCACTAATTGGGGTTCTCCATCATTTTACAAAGAAAATGACACAAAAAAGTAAAAAACTGATGTCGACCTTTTTCCATGTCGACCCAATGGCTGTGTTGACCTATTTCAGGTGTCGACCTAGTCATTGTCGACCAATAGTGGTCGACCTAACGACTGTCAACCTAAGTGTGGTCAATCTAATGACCCATTCCCCTCCTATCTGGAGGCATATCAATTTCAGATGCTCGAACTGTTGTGCAAAATATGAACTCATGATGATGACAACTGGCACACAGTATGTTTCTGATCGTATCTTGATACTGAACACTAATACTATTACTATTATTCATGATGATGACAACTGGCACACAGTATGTTTCTGATCGTATCTTGATACTGAACACTAATACTATTACTATTATTCATGATGATGACAACTGGCACACAGTATGTTTCTGATCGTATCTTGATATTGAACACTAATACTATTAATATTATTCATGATGATGACAACTGGCACACAGTATGTTTCTGATCGTATCTTGATACTGAACACTAATACTATTAATATTATTCATGATGATGACAACAGGCACACAGTATGTTTCTGATCGTATCTTGATACTGAACACTAATACTATTAATATTATTCATGATGATGACAACTGGCACACAGTATGTTTCTGATCGTATCTTGATACTGAACACTAATACTATTACTATTATTCATGATGATGACAACTGGCACACAGTATGTTTCTGATCGTATCTTGATACTGAACACTAATACTATTAATAATATTAATGTAGCTGCTGTGATTTATTGTCATTACTTATACATGTCTAAATATTTGCAATAGTGGTAGGCAAGCAAATTCCCATGTTTTTGTTTTTTTAATAGGAAGACAATGGATATTTGTATTTAATTTAAGTTTATTCTTACTTTAATGTTAAATCAGCGGCTGTATTTAAAATTGCTTTACCTGGTAAATATGACTTATTAGTTACCAGCCGTTCAAAATAATAGTACAACATAACAGTAATGTCAGTGCCTGCAACTGTGCGCGGCCGAACGGAGCAACTCTTAAATTGGTACATCGGGTGCCATCTAGTGGCCGCCAGTGCGCATAAAACTTGGATTCCCCCCAAAGAGATAAGGAGCAGTGTTAGCCTTTTATTATAATAGATATAATAGATAGTAATACAATATTGAAAAAAATATGCATCTCACTTTCCACTGTTCCTATCTGCCCCTACCACTGCACTCTCTCCCCAGTCCCTATCTACTCAAACCCCTACCCCCGCTCTCAACCCCCAGTCCCTATCTATAAGTCCTCTTCCTCTATCCAGTATATATCTTCCTCTACCTTCCCTCCCTCTCTCTTTCTCCCCCATTCTTAATCTGCCCCTACCCCCCCCCCCCGCCCAGTGCCTATATGCCCCTATCCCCACTCTCTCGCTCTACCCAATTTCCCTCCAGTGCCTACTTCAGCATATGATAGGCGGATCTGACCGGCCACAGGTAACCCAATTGGTATAGTCATGGGGGTTGATTGCGGCCACTGCCTGGATGCCTGAGTGATTTCTGTGGATCTGAGTGGCTCAGTGATGCAGAGTTCCTCTTATAGATTCTGTTTGTGTCAATGTGTGACTCTGGCACGTATGTCACAATGAGAGACTTGGCCAGCTTGCGTTTGTGTGAAACTGGGTATTTGGCCAGCGTGTGAGTGGCAGAGACTGTGTGACATTGATTGCAATGTAAAGTATCAAATATACACAGTTTTTGGGTCTTGTTTTAGATAAATTATGCTAATATATGAGTCAAAGCACCTTTACATGCCATTTGTCAGGGTTATTTTATAAAGTGGTTAGTACATGTATATGTAGTGTAGTCTTCTATTATATAAGATTATGTTGAATAGTTAACGGCTGTCAACATGGCGGACTTGCAGCACACAAAGGAGTCATTTGGTCCATCGGGTGCCCTCTAGTGGCCGCCAGCGCATATAAAAGAGGTGAGGAGCAGCGTTAGCCTTTTATTATATAGGATTATTTATTATTATTAATAATAATAATAATAATAATACTGTCCAGGCACAGGATGATACTTCATTTTTGTGTACAAATTGTGTACTGTAACTTTAGCATTTACTAATACTGCCTTCACAGATGGGGATACATCAGAACAGAGACAGATCAATAATTACTGTACAGGAACAGTGCTGGTTGGAGTTTGATAGTATTGTGGTGAAAAATGTAATGTGAAATAAGGATTATCTTGACACCATACCCAGCACGCTTCTCATAACGGTACAAACACAGTTCTAATAATGACTAAATACCTTGAGTATCAAACCTGGCCCTCCAATTCCCTTATACATATTAGTATCTGAACTAAAAGCTTCTGCTGTTTCCTCCCTTCCTCTTCCGTATCAGATGGTCACTGCTATGGGTGTCTCTAACCAGCTGATGTTGCAACCTATGACATAGCCCATATCCCTGTCATTAGCAGTATTATAGGAAATTATGTATCTCTCCTGTCACACCACAATAGCCAACCTTCTCCTTTCTCTAGGAGAGTATTTATTATGAAAAATGCCATGTACTACTGTAGTTATTGCTTAAAGATTGTCTATCTCCAAAAATGCAGAGCTGTAAGTAGACATTTTGGTGCCCTGCGCCACAAAAAGCACTGTCGTCCCTACATCCATATTTTTAATAGGGACAGCACACACCAAAGGTGTGTGCTCTCAAAAAAGGGTGTGATGTTATGGGGAAGTGGTTTGGCCAAATAATAGTACACCCAATTCAAATGATGGTACACACACTTGTGCAACCTTATTTACATCACACCACACAGTAGTGCCCCTTATTCATGTTATGCCACACATTAGTGCCCCTTATTCCCATTATATCACACAGTAGTACCCCTTATTCATGTTACATTACACAGTAGCATCCCTTATTCATGCTACGCTACACAGTAGTACCCAGTGGTGGCTCCAGAGGTGGGGCTTTAGCACAGTCCAAAATTCAAATTAGGGATTCACACTAACTACCACCCAAAATGCTGTTAAACATCGCCAGTTGGGACTTGCTGGCAGTTGGTGTGACTCCACTATTTGAATATTGGACTGTGCTAAAGCCCCACCTCTAGAGTCACGTGTAGTGACCCTTATTCACCTTATGCCACACAGTAGTGCATCTTATTCATACAGTATTATGCCACACAGTAGTACCCCTTATTCACATTATGCCACACAGTAGTGCCCCATATTCACATTAGGCCACACAGTAGTGCCCCTAATTCACATTATGACATACAGTAGGATCCCTTATTTATATTATGCCACACAATAGTACCCATTATTCACATTATGCGACACAGTAGTGCCCCTTATTCATATTATGCTTCACAGTAGAACCCCTTATTCACATTATGCCATACAGCAGTGCACATAATTTACATTATGACACATAGTAGTGCCCCATATTCATATTATGCCACACAGTAGTACCCCTTTTTCATGGTACACCAAACAGTAGTGCCCCTTATTCACATTATGCCACACATTAGTGCCCCTAATTCATATTATGACAGACAGTAGGGTCTTTATTCACAATATGCCACATAGTAGTGTCTCTTATATACATTATGCCACACAGTAGTGTCCCTTATTCCCTTTATGCCACACTGTAGTGCCCCTACTCACATTATGCCACACAGTAGTACTCCTTATTCATGGTACATCACACTGTAGTGCCCCTTATTCAATTATCCCACACAGTAGTGTCCCTTACTCACGTTATGCTACACAGTAGTGTTCCTTATTCACATTATGCCACACAGTAGTGTCCCTTATGAACATTACACCACACAGTAGTGCCCCTTATTGTCAGTAAAAAAAACACTAGTACAGGATTAGGACTAGGCCGGGGGACACATTACAATTTAATAATTAAATTAAATAACAATACATTATTGTTCTTTAATAGTTGAATTCTAAAAAATCCCCCACCCCTACCCCCTCTGCCTAAGCCTGATCTAGCAGAATTAGTGTTCTGGTTCTGTAATTTAATAGTGCAGCACAACACATACTGTATACAATGCTGGCACACTTATAGTGACCACCACACATGCAGCACCACACACACCACATACAATGCTGGCACACTTACAGTGACCACCACACATGCAGCACCACACACCACATACAATGCTGGCACACTTATAGTGACCACCACACACACCATCAAGGGGATTTGATGGCTCGATGAAGTCCACAAGTTAAGATGAAATGCGTTGGGACTTATGCCTTCTGGACCCCTTTTGATGGACAGATAAGCCTTCTTTTAACTTATTTCTTGTACATTTTCTAACTATTGGTTACCGTTTGGAATATCTGTGATTAAGGAACTGGTTGTCTCTAGACCAAGTGTTTGGGCAGAGAAGCTTGTTATTGTTTTATATCTTGTACGTGCAATACCTTTTGGTTGCCACTTGGAACATTATGTTGGTTAAATTATTGTTTTTATATATAAAAAACATTTTACACTGTTTTTTTTGGAACTTGCAACAGTTTCAAAATACAGTTCCTTTATATGAGAAAAAATTATATATGCACAACCATTCCTTGCACCATAACAGGTTGCACTATATTTTTATTGCTCTTTGTTTGTTTTGCATATAACTTGAATTCCAACATGGTCATTTGACTGAAGACTTTAATATAAAGGAAGTGTATCTTTGTATCCCGATTTTTTTTTCCCCCACACCATTAGGCGCTATATTCACTCCAACGTACTATATATATATGCACAAAGGTCCCCTGGATGGAAATGTAGCAATCCCCCCAATGGCAAACAGGAACCAGGCGGCACTCGTTGGATTTGATGAACAAAAGTTATGTATTAAAAGTAGCAAAAAGCATGGTTCACCATGCTTTTTGCCACCTTTAATACATAACTTTTGTTCATCAAATCCAACGAGTGCCGCCTGGTTCCTGTTTGCCATTGGGCGGATTGCTACATTCCCATCCAGGGGACCTTTGTGCATATATTCTATTTGAGGAGGGCACCGTGGTTATTTTCATTCATTCTGGAGTGCCTATTACTTCTACATATATATATATATATATATATATATAAAATTAAATGTGACTACGCTATATGACCATTAAAAATGGAACCTAAAAGCCAGTATCAATATAAAAGTATATAAATTTAATAAAATACCATAAAGGAGCTGAGCAAAATTACAAATATAAATGTAGAAAATATTAAAACATAAAAACAATGAGTGCTGAGTCTGAAGGGTAAAGAACTTATCTCAGTGCACGGTGGAGGTCTATTTAGGGGAGCCCAACGCGTTTTGTCCTATCTGGACTTCATCAAGGGGTCTGAGATAAGTTCTTTAGTCTTCAGACTCAGCACTCATTGTTTTTATGTTTTAATATTTTCTATTTTTCAATGAGTGCTGAGTCTGAAGACTAAAGAACTTATCTCAGACCCCTTGATGAAGTCCAGATAGGACAAAACGCGTTGGGCTCCCCTAAATAGACCTCCACCGTGCACTGAGATAAGTTCTTTACCCTTCAGACTCAGCACTCATTGTTTTTATGTTTTAATATTTTCTACATTTATATTTGTAATTTTGCTCAGCTCCTTTATGGTATTTTATTAAATTTATATACTTTTATATTGATACTGGCTTTTAGGTTCCATTTTTAATGATCATATAGAGTATTAACATTTAATCACATTAAGTCGCCGTACCCCTACTCTTTTTATCTATTGTTGTTTCCACAGCACACTATCAGTGCTGTTATTTACTTAGGGGCTGGCTGACACCCATATATAGGGGTTGTGTGTTTTTATAGTTGTGTTACCATAGTGAATATTTTATGGTAATTTTGCCTCACAAGTGGTGCCGTATTCCCCCTCTTTTCTATATATATATATATATATATATATATATATATTTACACACAAGATCCGTTGGTGTGGCACTCCTTATACTAAAAAATGACTCTTACAGCAGCATGTAATCAGCAACATTTCAGTGCTTAGTTCATTGCGCTGTCATCAGGCTAAACAAAAAACAGAAATATGCTTACCTTTTAAACATCCCACCATGTGAACACCGTCCACAGAAGCGGGACTGTGCACCCGGCTGGTGGCGCAGTGTTAGTGATGTCACTGACAGTAGTGGATCTTGCCACGGGCAAGCAGGACTTTTGCCCGGGGCGCTGTTGCCCCAAGGGTGCCGCCGCCGTCCCAAGGGCGCCGCCGCCGTGGCAAGATCTGCTACTGGTGCTGGTGTCGTGCGGTGCGCGATGATGTCATCGTGCACCGCACTGCATTGTGGGAGCAACCATAGATGCTAGAGGGCATAATTAACCTCTAGTGTCTATGAACTGCTATGGGAGAGACGTCATGATGTCTCTCCCATAGATCCGAGGAGTGGTGCCGGTGGCCGGAGATGGAGGGCAGCAGCAGTCTGGAAGCAGGAGCGGGGATGGAGAGTATTTTATTTGTAAGTGGCACAGCTACAGGGGGCACAATACTGGGGACACAACTACTGAGAGCACAGCTATGCAGGGGGCACAACTGCTGAGGGCACAGTACTGGGGGCACAACTACTGTGGGCACAGCTACAGGGAATACAGTACTGGGGGCATAACTACTGAGGGCACAGCTACAGGGGGCACAGTACTGGGGCACAACTACTGAGGGCACAACTACTGAGGGCACAGCTACAGGGGGCATAACCGACCACACCCCTTCCATATGAAGCCACATTCCTATTTTTTGCTGCATGCCGTAGGTGCGCACTAACCTTGTATTGCCTGTCGGGGGGGAGGGGGGGGGGCGGCGGGCACTAAAGGAAACTTTCACCTTGAGAGCCACAAGGTCTTGAACCGGCCCTGGTCACTAACTGTGATTCTTGTGCTCCCCATCACCATAGCAACGGATTACCGCGGCTCTATGCAAAAATGGAGCATTTAATGTAACACCAGCACAATAAATCCAGTCAACTGTTGTAACATTCATATACCTCAGTAACTGAAAGTCAGTAAAGTATAACATACATTATGATGACTGAAAACGATGTGCCGATAATGCTCTAGTATTACACATAAAGATATATACAAACGTATACAGGTAAGCAGGCATATAAAGAACTAGATACAGGGTAGAACAGTATAAAATGCATTACCAACCAGAGGGCCCATTACCAAAAGGAATATACCATACTGAGGTACCATGGGAATATAACAATTTACCAACATAAATGCAGGCATAATCCAGAAAATTATTATAAGGTGGAAAAACACCCTATCTCCCGGCACAATTTTGCTGAATATTTACCAAGGTCAGATGATCATCAGCTGCAAGTACTTGAGAGCTTTTGCAGAGGCCCAAAAGAAACAATTGTACAACCAGCGAATTATATGCGCTTGATGTTCTGACAATATTTAATAATGATTTACTTTACCACTATATGTATAGAATGTGTTTGGATTCAAATAAACGAGAAACTTGCTTTTGATAAAAAGTTTTTACTATATTCTTGTTAAGACAACCTTATAATAGCAATTGTAATAACAACTGTACTAGTATAATTTAAATGAAAAAATATATATATAAAAATCAGAACAGAGCTGGATATCAATAGTCAATTCTGAACCAGAGCCAAGATTTTTATAGACTCTGCACATTAATTGCTAAATAGCAACAGTGTTATTCCTTTTAATGAAAGCAGCCACGTGTTGATAGTACAAATAGTAGAATTGCTACAAACAGTGAGCACGCACAGTGAAATACTGGAATCCTGCAGTGTAATCAATAGCAGTGATGATTCACCTGCCACCGGCGTCCCGGTGCAGGACACAACTCTATAGGTAATTTACCCGATCCAGCGGGAATATAGGAAATACCAGAGATGATGATATAATTTGTCCAGTGTATGCTCACCATGTAAGTAGTTCCACAAAGCCGCTGGTAAGATTAATTGTCAGGGTCCAATTCTGACATGCGGGATGGATAGCACACCTTTCTCCCATTGGAGACACCCGCAATGATGATACTGACTGCAATCAGCCGCCGCTTCCAGTATACTGACACCCACGTGTGTAGGATAGTGTGGAGCCGAATTTCTACCAACCGCTGCTGCTTGTATAACCCATCTCAGCATGGAGGTAATAGCCGCTCCTGTGGTCAGTTTGGAGTAGCCGCGAATGGCCCAGCACTGAAGCACTGTAGCGGTCCGTGGCTCGGAGATACCAGCTCAAACAGGGATGATGTCAACGCGTTTCATCCCGTATAAACCCGGGACTTCCTCAAGACTTGGACTTATGGGCTGTCATACGTTCTTTTTTTAACTTTTTTTATTGAAGCATGAATAAAAAAAGATACATTTCACAAGATGTTACTGAACAGAATGATTGCAATAAAACATTAACATGACTTAAAAGATAACTTGTAGCGTCAATCATTAATTAATAACCAAAAGAGAAAAAATCAAAATAAAGAAAAAAAAACCCTTGGTAGAATATGTTGCGATCACCTTCCAAATTGAGTTTCAGGTAAGTGGATCAATCAAAAATAATGGGGGGATCTCCGTCCAAATTGCGTAGCCCATACCATGAAGTCAAGCGTAAACGTCTATGGATTCCCTCCCTTACAGATAAAGTTTGTGTAGCAATGTAACTTTCCCATACATCAAAAAATGGACCAACTCGCCTTTCCTTATCAAACATGGTTTCTACCCATTCCATTCTGAAAATATTATGAAGTTTTTCTTTATATAGAAGGAACGACGGAGGGTTGGGATGCATCCAAGCCTGTAATATTGTTTATCTAGCTGCTGAGTTTATGGCCAACAATAATTTCCTCCCTCCCTTAGTAATACGTTGGGATTTAGAGGGGAATCCAAAAATGTCCCACTCAGGGGAAAGAGGAATATAATTAATCAATGCGAGTTCTGCATCACGTTTAATCCTCATCCAGAATCCTCTAATTATTGGACAGTCCCAAAGGCAATTATATAAATCTGTGAAACTTCGAGAACATTTGGGACATCTATCATCAGGGATTAGTCCCATAAGAAACTGTCTGTTTGGAGAAAGATAGATTCTATGTATGACATTATAGAATAGTTCCTGATACATATTTGAAGATAGGAGTTTGCAAGAAATATTAAGAAATTTCAAAAGGTCCTGAGTTGAAAGAGTTGGGAAGTGGACCAACCATTGGCTCATCCCTGACTGTATAGTAGTGTGATCAATAGGATTATCCAGAAATATATAATGATAGAAAAATTGCCTTTTTATGAGAAGGTCCTTTCCGTATCAGAGAATCTAAAGGGTTATCCCAATCAGGAACTGTAAATTCTCTCAGCACCGTAGAGATATCATGTTGGGCCTATAGAAACGCCACTGGATAGGACTGAAGAATTTCAAACCTATCCACTGCTTCTGAGAAGGTGAGAGGTCTTTTATCTGTTAAATTAATTAAATCCCCAATTGAATTGATCCCTCCTATCCGCCATAATGTGAAGGAGTGAGCCGCCATGCCGTCCTGGAAGCCCGGATTTTTGCATAATGGGAGGTGGATGGAGAAATGAGCATTAAATCCACGTTTATGTCTCAAAATATGCCAGACCTTTCTCGTGTTCCAAAAGAGAGGATTGTCTTGGAGAATAAGTGGTATGTCCTGATCCCGAATGTGAAGGAAACCAGCAGTGCTTAAGTCTCCCAATAGTTGAGATTCAAGTAATGTATTTGCGTAAATATTGGTACCATGAATCCAGTCAATTAAATATCTTAGATGAGCTGCATGGCTATATCATTCCACATCTGGAAAGTTAATTCCTCCATTGACTATAGTCTGGCACAGTTTGAGAAAACTAACACGAGGCCGCTTTCCTCACCATATAAAGGAATGAAACTGGCTATTAATATGTTTCACATCTCTATAGGTAAGTAACAAAGGAAGAACCTGTAATAAATTGAGCAGTCTAGGAAAAGTAAACATTTTGATCACATTCGCTCTACCTAGGTAGGAAAGTGTTAGATGTTTCCATTCCCTTAGTTCATTAGAAATGTGTAAAATGGCTTTACTAATGTTGCATTTATATAATTCAGAAGGGTTTCTAGTTAAAGTTATGCCCAAATAGTTTATAGGGGAGGAAGACCATTGGATTGAAATCAAATTACTCCACTGCGGAATAGATCTACCAGGCCCTAGAAGCATTCCCACTGATTTGTCTGCATTAATAACCAGTCCAGAGACGTCACCATAAGAGTTGATTTTGTCTAAAATTGGAAGAACTGTGTCACGGGATTATTGATGTATAATAGAATATCATCCGCAAAAGCAGATATTTTTACTTCACTGGATCCAACACACACGCCGTGAAATTGTGGCCAGTGTTGAAGTATCCACAATAGGGGGTCAAGGGATAAGTTGAAGAGCAGGGGAGAGAGAGGGCATCCCTGACGAGTGCCCCTGTAGAGGGTCAATGCGTTACTTCTCAACCCGTTAACCAAAATTGAAGTAATAGGGGAATGGTAAAAAAACACATTAATTTTATAAAATCCTCATCAAAGTCCCTATGTTCTAATATGGAAAATGGGTGTGGCCACAGTACTGTGTCAAATGCTTTGTGAGTATCTACACTGAGCAACATGTTGTCCGTGTTAGAAGACTGTATAGATGAGATGGTTGCTGTTATCGCAGACCTTATGGCACGGACCGAGTGTCTACCAACTACAAAGCCCAGTTGGTGATCAGTAAGCAGATGTGGCAAAATTTGTTGCAGTCGATTAGCCATGATTTTAGATAAAATTTTGAAATCAACATTCAATAATGTTATGGGCCTATAAGATCCTAACAATTGGGGGTCCTTGTCCGGTTTAGGTAATAAAATCGTGTGCGATTCATTGAATGATGGGTAGATGGGAGAGTCTCTTTAAATGGTTTGATAGAGCTCATGTAAGGTCGGGAGAATATTATCGTGGAGAATTTTGTAATAGTCCCCTGACAGACCATCCGGTCCTGGGGCTTTGCGTGGTGAGAGCTTTTTAATAACTTGGGAAATTTCTTCTAAGGTAATAGTACCGCTGAGTTTATCTTTTTGGATCTGTGACAATTTAGGAAGACGGGCTTCTTGAAGGATTCTAGTTCGCAAATCTGGATCTAGCACCTGGTCCGCATAGAGGTTGTTATAATATTCATGGAGTAGAGCCAGAATTCGTTTTGAGTCTGTGACAAGACTACGATCATGAGGATTTTTGACCGCCACTATGTGAGTTCTAGTCTTCCAGGGGCGTGACATTGTAGCCAAAAGTTGGCCTGCCTTGTTCCTCCACCTATAGTATTTATTAGAGATGTGCACTTGAAATTTTTCGGGTTTTGTGTTTTGGTTTTGGGTTCGGTTCCGCGGCCGTGTTTTGGGTTCGACCGCGTTTTGGCAAAACCTCACCGAATTTTTTTTGTCGGATTCGGGTGTGTTTTGGATTCGGGTGTTTTTTTCAAAAAACACTAAAAAACAGCTTAAATCATAGAATTTGGGGGTCATTTTGATCCCAAAGTATTATTAACCTCAAAAACCATAATTTCCACTCATTTTCAGTCTATTCTGAATACCTCACACCTCACAATATTATTTTTAGTCCTAAAATTTGCACCGAGGTCGCTGGATGACTAAGCTAAGCGACCCTAGTGGCCGACACAAACACCGGGCCCATCTAGGAGTGGCACTGCAGTGTCACGCAGGATGGCCCTTCCAAAAAACACTCCCCAAACAGCACATGACGCAAAGAAAAAAAGAGGCGCAATGAGGTAGCTGTGTGAGTAAGATAAGCGACCCTAGTGGCCGACACAAACACCGGGCCCATCTAGGAGTGGCACTGCAGTGTCACGCAGGATGGCCCTTCCAAAAAACACTCCCCAAACAGCACATGACGCAAAGAAAAAAAGAGGCGCAATGAGGTAGCTGTGTGAGTAAGCTAAGCGACCCTAGTGGCCGACACAAACACCTGGCCCATCTAGGAGTGGCACTGCAGTGTCACGCAGGATGGCCCTTCCAAAAAACACTCCCCAAACAGCACATGACGCAAAGAAAAAAAGAGGCGCAATGAGGTAGCTGTGTGAGTAAGATAAGCGACCCTAGTGGCCGACACAAACACCGGGCCCATCTAGGAGTGGCACTGCAGTGTCACGCAGGATGGCCCTTCCAAAAAACACTCCCCAAACAGCACATGACGCAAAGAAAAAAAGAGGCGCAATGAGGTAGCTGAGTGAGTAAGATAAGCGACCCTAGTGGCCGACACAAACACCTGGCCCATCTAGGAGTGGCACTGCAGTGTCACGCAGGATGGCCCTTCCAAAAAACACTCCCCAAACAGCACATGACGCAAAGAAAAAAAGAGGCGCAATGAGGTAGCTGTGTGAGTAAGATAAGCGACCCTAGTGGCCGACACAAACACCGGGCCCATCTAGGAGTGTCACTGCAGTGTCACGCAGGATGGCCCTTCCAAAAAACACTCCCCAAACAGCACATGACGCAAAGAAAAAAAGAGGCGCAATGAGGTAGCTGAGTGAGTAAGATAAGCGACCCTAGTGGCCGACACAAACACCTGGCCCATCTAGGAGTGGCACTGCAGTGTCACGCAGGATGGCCCTTCCAAAAAACACTCCCCAAACAGCACATGACGCAAAGAAAAAAAGAGGCGCAATGAGGTAGCTGTGTGAGTAAGATAAGCGACCCTAGTGGCCGACACAAACACCGGACCCATCTAGGAGTGGCACTGCAGTGTCACACAGGATGGCCCTTCCAAAAAACACTCCCCAAACAGCACATGACGCAAAGAAAAATTAAAGAAAAAAGAGGTGCAAGATGGAATTGTCCTTGGGCCCTCCCACCCACCCTTATGTTGTATAAACAGGACATGCACACTTTAACCAACCCATCATTTCAGTGACAGGGTCTGCCACACGACTGTGACTGAAATGACGGGTTGGTTTGGACCCCCACCAAAAAAGAAGCAATTAATCTCTCCTTGCACAAACTGGCTCTACAGAGGCAAGATGTCCACCTCATCATCATCCTCCGATATATCACCATGTACATCCCCCTCCTCACAGATTATCAATTCGTCCCCACTGGAATCCACCATCTCAGCTCCCTGTGTACTTTGTGGAGGCAATTGCTGCTGGTCAATGTCTCCACGGAGGAATTGATTATAATTCATTTTAATGAACATCATCTTCTCCACATTTTCTGGAAGTAACCTCGTACGCCGATTGCTGACAAGGTGAGCGGCGGCACTAAACACTCTTTCGGAGTACACACTTGTGGGAGGGCAACTTAGGTAGAATAAAGCCAGTTTGTGCAAGGGCCTCCAAATTGCCTCTTTTTCCTGCCAGTATAAGTACGGACTGTGTGACGTGCCTACTTGGATGCGGTCACTCATATAATCCTCCACCATTCTTTCAATGGGGAGAGAATCATATGCAGTGACAGTAGACGACATGTCCGTAATCGTTGACAGGTCCTTCAGTCCGGACCAGATGTCAGCATCAGCAGTCGCTCCAGACTGCCCTGCATCACCGCCAGCGGGTGGGCTCGGAATTCTGAGCCTTTTCCTCGCACCCCCAGTTGCGGGAGAATGTGAAGGAGGAGATGTTGACAGGTCGCGTTCCGCTTGACTTGACAATTTTCTCACCAGCAGGTCTTTGAACCCCAGCAGACTTGTGTCTGCCGGAAAGAGAGATCCAAGGTAGGTTTTAAATCTAGGATCGAGCACGGTGGCCAAAATGTAGTGCTCTGATTTCAACAGATTGACCACCCGTGAATCCTTGTTAAGCGAATTAAGGGCTCCATCCACAAGTACCACATGCCTAGCGGAATCACTCCGTGTTAGCTCCTCCTTCAATGTCTCCAGCTTCTTCTGCAAAAGCCTGATGAGGGGAATGACCTGACTCAGGCTGGCAGTGTCTGAACTGACTTCACGTGTGGCAAGTTCAAAGGGCAGCAGAACCTTGCACAACGTTGAAATCATTCTCCACTGCGCTTGAGACAGGTGCATTCCACCTCCTATATCGTGCTGAATTGTATAGGCTTGAATGGCCTTTTGCTGCTCCTCCAACCTCTGAAGCATATATAGGGTTGAATTCCACCTCGTTACCACTTCTTGCTTCAGATGATGGCAGGGCAGGTTCAGGCGTTTTTGGTGTTGCTCCAGTCTTCTGTACGTGGTGCCTGTACGCCGAAAGTGTCCCGCAATTCTTCTGGCCACCGACAGCATCTCTTGCACGCCCCTGTCGTTTTTTTAAAAATTCTGCACCACCAAATTCAAGGTATGTGCAAAACATGGGACGTGCTGGAATTTGCCCAGATTTAATGCACACACAATATTGCTGGCGTTGTCCGATGCCACAAATCCACAGGAGAGTCCAATTGGGGTAAGCCATTCCGCGATGATCTTCCTCAGTTGCCGTAAGAGGTTTTCAGCTGTGTGCGTATTCTGGAAACCGGTGATACAAAGCGTAGCCTGCCTAGGAAAGAGTTGGCGTTTGCGAGATGCTGCTACTGGTGCCGCCGCTGCTGTTCTTGCGGCGGGAGTCCATACATCTACCCAGTGGGCTGTCACAGTCATATAGTCCTGACCCTGCCCTGCTCCACTTGTCCACATGTCCGTGGTTAAGTGGACATTGGGTACAGCTGCATTTTTTAGGACACTGGTGACTCTTTTTCTGAGGTCTGTGTACATTTTCGGTATCGCCTGCCTAGAGAAATGGAACCTAGATGGTATTTGGTACCGGGGACACAGTACCTCCAACAAGTCTCTAGTTGGCTCTGCAGTAATGATGGATACCGGAGCCACGTTTCTCACCACCCAGGATGCCAAGGCCTCAGTTATCCGCTTTGCAGTAGGGTGACTGCTGTGATATTTCATCTTCCTCGCAAAGGACTGTTGGACAGTCAATTGCTTGGTGGAAGTAGTAAAAGTGGTCTTACGATTTCCCCTCTGGGATGACCATCGACTCCCAGCAGCAACAACAGCAGCGCCAGCAGCAGTAGGCGTTACACGCAAGGATGCATCGGAGGAATCCCAGGCAGGAGAGGAATCGTCAGAATTGCCAGTGACATGGCCTGCAGGACTATTGGCATTCCTGGGGAAGGAGGAAATTGACACTGAGGGAGTTGGTGGGGTGGTTTGCGTGAGCTTGGTTACAAGAGGAAGGGATTTACTGGTCAGTGGACTGCTTCCGCTGTCGCCCAAAGTTTTTGAACTTGTCACTGACTTATTATGAATGCGCTGCAGGTGACGTATAAGGGAGGATGTTCCGAGGTGGTTAACGTCCTTACCCCTACTTATTACAGCTTGACAAAGGCAATGTTATGCACACCAGTGCCTGCAGGAAAGTACTGGTGTCAGAACTGTTATGCACTCCAGTGTCTGCAGGAATGTACTGGTGTTTGAACTGTTATGCAAAACAAATGGACTCACAGACAAACTGGGGAATATGACATAACGTACACAGAAGGTAATAGGGTAACAAAATACACACAAAGTGAACAGAGAAGCCCAGAGGCTAAGGAAATGGGTATCTCCCTTGTATTAGAACTGCACAGATGGAAAAAGCAAGATGTTGTGTTTTAATACGTAGAGAACCCGAAATGCTGTTGCTAAGGGCAACAGCAAAACCCTAAAGGGTTACCAACGGGTGTGGCAGTAAACTCCTTGGTCAGAGATGGAATGATAGACACAAGGAGAGTCTCCACAATCCTATTTCTCACTTGCAGTGCACAGGTTTTAGCTTACTGCCACTAAACTGACCCCTGACACCTAGCACAGTGAGACAGGATTAGACAGGCAAGTCTTAGAATACAGCCGCAAACTTGCTAAGTTCACAGAGTAGTAACAGAACCCCAGCAAGCTAAACGACTGACTCCAGTCTTACTGCTAGGTCTGGATTGGCAGAGTGTAATACCAAATCCCCAGGCCTATTTGCAGTAAGCAACAAACAAATACAAAGCTACACAGTACTGGCTAACTTTCATGAACTGACTAACCAACAAAGATTCAGCAGCATCTGCTTACCCTGAAAAGAGGCCTTATAAAGCAGGTGCTGTCCACGCCCCACTCAGACCTCACAGACTGTGAGCACAAAAACCAGCACCGGATCCCCTGCCGTGCACAGAGCCTATAACCACTGCACAGCAAAAGACCCGAACCGGAGTATCAGCTGCGCTCAGGTTACTCCACTAGCACTTGTCTCCCGGTTGCCATGACGACGTGGCAGCACAGGGCAGGAGACCCTAACAGTACCCCCCCTCTGACGAGGGGTCAAAGAACCCCTACCACCGGGTTTATTGGGGAACTGCGAGAAGAAAGAGCGTATCAGTCTGGGGGCATGAAGATCACAACTGCGCACCCACGACCGCTCCTCCGGGCCATACCCCTTCCAGTGCACCAAAAATGACAGCCGACCCCGAACCACCTTGGAGTCAAGAATCCTTTCAACAACAAACTCCCTCTGGCCACGTATCAGAAGAGGGGAAGGTCTTCCACTGGAAGAAGGATTACTAATCGCCCGTTTTAAAAGGGAACAATGAAATGTTTTATTGATACCCAAAGAACGGGGCAGATCTAACTGAAATGCCACCGGATTGATAACCCTGGTGATCTTATAAGGGCCGATGAACCGGGGCCCTAACTTATGAGATGGCTGTCTCAACTTCAAATTCTTGGTAGACAACCAGACGAAGTCTCCTAATTTGAAGCTGCAGGGTCTTTTCCGCTTATCAAAAACCCTTTTGGTCACTAATGACACAGACACAAGGGCTTTCTTCACTTTCCGCCAAATACCTCTAAGGACCGAAACCACAGAGGAACCACCAGGCGTGGAGTCCAGGGGGTCAAAAGAATTGGCCTTAGGATGATGCCCATACACACAAAGGAAGGGAGAGATCCCTGTAGCAGAGTGAGCCGCGTTGTTATAGGCAAACTCCGCCATGGACAGATGAGCAACCCAGTCAGTCTGACACTTGGAGACATAACACCTGAGGAACTGCTCCAAGGACTGGTTCACCCTTTCAGTCTGCCCATTAGACTGCGGATGGTAGCCTGACGACATGCTGACAGAAATCTGGAGATCGGAACAAAATGCCCTCCAGAATTTGGCCACAAACTGGGATCCGCGGTCAGAGACCACATCAAGTGGCAACCCGTGGAGACGCACAACATGCAGCATAAATAATTCAGACAGGCGTCTGGCTGATGGCAGCCCAACCAGTGGAACGAAGTGCGCCATCTTCGAAAACCTGTCAACGACAACCCAGATGGCTGTCATCCCCGAGGATTTGGGCAAGTCCACCACAAAATCCATTGAAATGTGGGTCCATGGCTTAGATGGGATAGAGAGTGGATGTAATGGGCCAACAGGAACCCCTCTAGGAGTCTTATTTCGGGCAAAGATGTCACATGCCCGAACCCACTGATCCACATCCTTAGCCACCGAGGGCCACCACACCGCCCTAGATAGCAACTCCCGAGTTCTGGCAATACCCGGGTGACCTGCCGACTTCTTGGCATGGAATTCCAGGAACACTCGCTGTCTTAACCTAGGAGGCACAAACAAAAGACCTACCGGAAGGTCTGGAGGAGCCTGCTCCTGTGCTCTAAGGACTAATGATAAGAGGTCCTGGGTAATGCCCACTTTAATACATGATGGGGAAACAATGGGCAACGGCTCCTCGGTGGTCTCCTGGATTGGAGCAAAACTCCGCGAGAGCGCATCAGCCTTGATGTTTTTTGACCCAGGGCGATATGTTATCAAAAAATTAAAGCGAGCAAAAAACAAAGCCCATCGTGCCTGCCTGGCATTGAGACGCTTCGCTGACTCTAAATATGCCAGATTCTTATGGTCAGTGAGAATTGAGACCACAAACTTAGCCCCCTCAAGCCAGTGTCTCCACTCCTCGAGTGCATCCTTAATAGCCAACAATTCCCGGTTACCCACGTCATAATTCATCTCGGCAGGCGAAAATTTACGGGAAAAGTAAGCACAGGGATGAAGGCGATTATCAGACACTCCCATCTGAGAAAGCACTGCCCCAATACCCATCTCAGAGGCATCCACCTCCACCACAAAAGGACGCTCTGGATCTGGGTGTCGCAGCAACTTGGCCGAAACAAATGCCCTTTTGAGACGGGCAAAATCCGCTTTAGCCTCACAAGACCAGTGAGCAACATCCGCCCCTTTCTTAGTGAGTGCCACCAAGGGCGCCACTATAGACGAAAATCCAGCGATAAATCGTCTATAAAAATTCGCAAAGCCCAGGAAACGCTGAAGCGCCTTCAAACTAGTGGGCTGCACCCAATCCAGGACTGCCTGTACCTTGGAACCCTCCATTTGGAAACCTTCTGGGGAGATAATATATCCTAGAAATGCGATTTGCTGAACTTCAAATTCGCACTTCTCCAGCTTCGCCCCAAGCCGGTGGTCTCTGAGTTTCTGGAGGACTAAGCGTACATGCTTCCGATGTTCCACCAGGGAATGGGAGAAGATTAGGATGTCATCTAAGTATACAACTAAGAATCTATCCAAATATTCCCTGAGCACATCATTCATGAAATCCTGGAAGACTGCCGGGGCATTACAGAGCCCAAAAGGCATCACCAAATATTCATAATGCCCTGAGTGGGTATTAAAGGCAGTCTTCCATTCATCCCCCTCTCTTATTCGGATTAGATTGTACGCACCGCGTAGGTCAATCTTAGAAAAAATGGTGGCAGTACGAAGCTGGTCAAACAAGACCGAAATGAGAGGCAGTGGGTATGAGTTTTTAATCGTGATACGGTTCAATTCCCTGAAGTCGATGCAGGGTCGCAACGAACCGTCCTTTTTACCCACGAAGAAGAACCCTGACCCAACTGGAGACTGTGAAGGTCTGATAAATCCCTTAGCCAAGTTCTCCTGAATGTACTCTGCCATAGCCTGAGTCTCAGGACGTGACAGGGAGTACAACCTGCTCTTGGGAAGCTTAGCATTTGGCAACAAATCAATGGCACAGTCATAGGGGCGATGGGGAGGTAGTACCTATGCAACTTTTTTGGAGAACACGTCCGCAAAATCTGCATAACACCCTGGCAATCCTGGCAAACTTAGCTGCGAGAGCCTGACTGGAAGGCTCAAGCAACTCCTGAAACAATCAGTACCCCAACTAAGAATCTCCCCAGAGACCCAGTCAAATTGAGGATTGTGGGCCCTTAACCAGGGTAACCCCAACACCAATGGGGCAAAAGTACAGACAGTCACATAAAAGGACAATTTTTCAGAGTGTGTGGCTCCAATAAACAAAGAAATCTGGCTAGTGCAAGAGGTAATTTTACCTTGGGATAATGGTTCCCCGTTTAACCCACAGATCTCAATTTCCGATGCCAAGGGTACTAAGGGAACAGAGTGTTTCAAGGCGAATTGGCGGGCCATAAAAACCCCGTCGGCCCCACTGTCCACAAAGGCCTCAGTCTTGACAGTTTGACCGAGGATCTTCAAGGTCACCGGAATGATAAAAGTCTACTTGGGAAATTCTGACTTCTGGCCTGACAGGATATTTCCCATCACCCTCAGGCCCTGAAGTTTTCCGGCTTTTCTGGGCATGATACTACCACATGACCTTTATTCCCACAGTACAAACACAACCCCTGCTGTCTCCTCCGCGTCTTCTCACGCGAGGAGAGGCGGGTAGCCCCAATCTGCATAGGCTCCTCAGAAAATTCCTCAGAGTCTGAGGTTCCCTTGGGAAGGAAGGAAATCTCAGTCTCCCTTTCAAGCCTACGCTCTCTCAGCCGTCTATCCACCCGGATGGATAACTGCATGAGCTGATCCAAGCTATCAGGCAAGGGATATTGTACCAGTTGGTCCTTTATCTGGTTAGAAAGACCTCTTCGGTACTGGTGTCTCAGGGCTGGGTCATTCCACTGGGTATCATGGGCCAACCTCCGAAACTCCGTACAGTAAACCTCAACTGGCCTTCGCCCTTGCTTAAGGATCGAAATCTGAGCCTCCGCTGAGGCCGTCTTGTCAGGGTCATCATACAACATGCCCAGTGCCGTAAAAAAAGCATCAACACTTTTAAGCGACGGACAGTCAGGCTGCAACCCATATGCCCAGACCTGTGGGTCTCCTTGTAGCAAGGAAATCACTATCCCCACCCGCTGAATCTCCGACCCAGAAGACTGAGGCCTAAGCCGGAAGTATAGCTTGCAGCTCTCCTTGAAACAAAAGAACTGCGAGCGATCTCCAGAAAAACGATCCGGGAGATTTACTTTCGGCTCCTTAACCCCTGCAGGTGCTGCTGCTGCGGGAGCTCCGCCAGCAGCCTGGGAGGTGTGCATTTTAATGGACAAATCATTAAATTGTTGAGTCAGGACCTGCACCTGATCGACCACCTGTTGCAACGTATTTTGAGGGGTATGCTCCATATTCCCACAAAATTTCAACAGGAGTATTAGGCTGCTGAATATGCTATGCACACCAGTGCCTGCAGGAAAGTACTGGTGTCAGAACTGTTATGCACTCCAGTGTCTGCAGGAATGTACTGGTGTTTGAACTGTTATGCAAAACAAATGGACTCACAGACAAACTGGGGAATATGACATAACGTACACAGAAGGTAATAGGGTAACAAAATACACACAAAGTGAACAGAGAAGCCCAGAGGCTAAGGAACTGGGTATCTCCCTTGTATTAGAACTGCACAGATGGAAAAAGCAAGATGTTGTGTTTTAATACGTAGAGAACCCGAAATGCTGTTGCTAAGGGCAACAGCAAAACCCTAAAGGGTTACCAACGGGTGTGGCAGTAAACTCCTTGGTCAGAGATGGAATGATAGACACAAGGAGAGTCTCCACAATCCTATTTCTCACTTGCAGTGCACAGGTTTTAGCTTACTGCCACTAAACTGACCCCTGACACCTAGCACAGTGAGACAGGATTAGACAGGCAAGTCTTAGAATACAGCCGCAAACTTGCTAAGTTCACAGAGTAGTAACAGAACCCCAGCAAGCTAAACGACTGACTCCAGTCTTACTGCTAGGTCTGGATTGGCAGAGTGTAATACCAAATCCCCAGGCCTATTTGCAGTAAGCAACAAACAAATACAAAGCTACACAGTACTGGCTAACTTTCATGAACTGACTAACCAACAAAGATTCAGCAGCATCTGCTTACCCTGAAAAGAGGCCTTATAAAGCAGGTGCTGTCCACGCCCCACTCAGACCTCACAGACTGTGAGCACAAAAACCAGCACCGGATCCCCTGCCGTGCACAGAGCCTATAACCACTGCACAGCAAAAGACCCGAACCGGAGTATCAGCTGCGCTCAGGTTACTCCACTAGCACTTGTCTCCCGGTTGCCATGACGACGTGGCAGCACAGGGCAGGAGACCCTAACAGGCAACACACGGCTTGACAAATGTTGTCCGCATTTCTGTTGAAATACTTACACACCGAAGAGCTGATTTTTTTGGTATTTTCACCAGGCATGTCAACGGCCATATTCCTCCCACGGACAACAGGTGTCTCCCCGGGTGCCTGACTTAAACAAACCACCTCACCATCAGAATCCTCCTTGTCAATTTCCTCCCCAGCGCCAGCAACACCCATATCCTCCTCATCCTGGTGTACTTCAACACTGACATCTTCAATCTGACTATCAGGAACTGGACTGCGGGTGCTCCTTCCAGCACTTGCAGGGGGCGTGCAAATGGTGGAAGGCGCATGCTCTTCACGTCCAGTGTTGGGAAGGTCAGGCATCGCAACCGACACAATTGGACTCTCCTTGTGGATTTGGGATTTCGAAGAACGCACAGTTCTTTGCGGTGCTTTTGCCAGCTTGAGTCTTTTCATTTTTCTAGCGAGAGGCTGAGTGCTTCCATCCTCATGTGACGCTGAACCACTAGCCATGAACATAGGCCAGGGCCTCAGCCGTTCCTTGCCACTCCGTGTGGTAAATGGCATATTGGCAAGTTTACGCTTCTCCTCCGACAATTTTATTTTAGATTTTGGAGTCCTTTTTTTACTGATATTTGGTGTTTTGGATTTTACATGCTCTGTACTATGACATTGGGCATCGGCCTTGGCAGACGACGTTGCTGGCATTTCATCGTCTCGGCCATGACTAGTGGCAGCAGCTTCAGCACGAGGTGGAAATGGATCTTGATCTTTCCCTAATTTTGGAACCTCAACATTTTTGTTCTCCATATTTTAATAGGCACAACTAAAAGGCACCTCAGGTAAACAATGGAGATGGATGGATACTAGTATACTTATGGATGGACGAGCGACTGCCGACACAGAGGTAGCTACAGCCGTGGACTACCGTACTGTGTCTGCTGCTGATATAGACTGGATGATAATGAGATGAAATCAATATATATATATATATAATATCACTAGTACTGCAGCCGGACAGGTATATATATTTATTATGTAATGACTGATGACGGACCTGCTGGACACTGTCAGCTCAGCAGCACCGCAGACTGCTACAGTAAGCTACTATAGTAGTATGTATAAAGAAGAAAGAAAAAAAAAAAACCACGGGTAGGTGGTATACAATTATGGATGGACGAGCGACTGCCGACACAGAGGTAGCTACAGCCGTGGACTACTGTACTGTGTCTGCTGCTAATATAGACTGGATGATAATGAGATGAAATCAATATATATATATATATATAATATCACACTAGTACTGCAGCCGGACAGGTAGATATATTTATTATGTAATGACTGATGACGGACCTGCTGGACACTGTCAGCTCAGCAGCACCGCAGACTGCTACAGTAAGCTACTATAGTAGTATGTATAAAGAAGAAATGAAAAAAAAACCACGGGTAGGTGGTATACAATTATGGATGGACGAGCGACTGCCGACACAGAGGTAGCTACAGCCGTGGACTACCGTACTGTGTCTGCTGCTAATATAGACTGGATGATAATGAGATGAAATCAATATATATATATATATATATATAATATCACACTAGTACTGCAGCCGGACAGGTATATATATTTATTATGTAATGACTGATGACGGACCTGCTGGACACTGTCAGCTCAGCAGCACCGCAGACTGCTACAGTAAGCTACTATAGTAGTATGTATAAAGAAGAAAGAAAAAAAAAAACACGGGTAGGTGGTATACAATTATGGATGGACGAGCGACTGCCGACACAGAGGTAGCTACAGCCGTGGACTACCGTACTGTGTCTGCTGCTAATATAGACTGGATGATAATGAGATGAAATCAATATATATATATATATAATATCACACTAGTACTGCAGCCGGACAGGTAGATATATTTATTATGTAATGACTGATGACGGACCTGCTGGACACTGTCAGCTCAGCAGCACCGCAGACTGCTACAGTAAGCTACTATAGTAGTATGTATAAAGAAGAAAGAAAAAAAAAAAACCACGGGTAGGTGGTATACAATTATGGATGGACGAGCGACTGCCGACACAGAGGTAGCTACAGCCGTGGACTACTGTACTGTGTCTGCTGCTAATATAGACTGGATGATAATGAGATGAAATCAATATATATATATATATATATAATATCACTAGTACTGCAGCCGGACAGGTATATATATTTATTATGTAATGACTGATGACGGACCTGCTGGACACTGTCAGCTCAGCAGCACCGCAGACTGCTACAGTAAGCTACTATAGTAGTATGTATAAAGAAGAAGAAAGAAAAAAAAAAAAACGGGTAGGTGGTATACAATATTATATATATATTATATACAATTATATATATATATTATATATATTAAACTGGTGGTGATTATTAAACTGGTGGTCAGGTCACTGGTCACACTATCAGCAACTTGCAAGTAGTACTCCTAAGCAGACAATCACAATATATATTATACTGGTGGTCAGTGTGGTCACAATGGCAGTGTGGCACTCTGGCAGCAAAAGTGTGCACTGTACGTTATATGTACTCCTGAGTCCTGCTCTCAGACTCTAACTGCTCCCCACTGTCAGTGTCTCCCCCACAAGTCAGATATACATTATACAGTCACACTATCTATCTATCACTTCAGCAAGTAGTAGTACTCCTCCTAATGCTCCCCAAAATTACTACTGTGTCTCTCTCTACTCTAGTCTCACTCTCTTCTCTATAAACGGAGAGGACGCCAGCCACGTCCTCTCCCTATGAATCTCAATGCACGTGTGAAAATGGCGGCGACGCGCGGCTCCTTATATAGAATCCGAGTCTCGCAATAGAATCCGAGCCTCGCGAGAATCCGACAGCGGGATGATGACGTTCGGGCGCGCTCGGGTTAACCGAGCAAGGCGGGAAGATCCGAGTCGCTCGGCCCCGTGTAAAAAAAAATGAAGTTCGGGCGGGTTCGGATTCCGAGGAACCGAACCCGCTCATCTCTAGTATTTATGTTTGGAGATTTCCAGTGAGTGTTTAGCTTGAGTGATAAGAAAGGATTCCAACAATTGCCTAGCCTTTTTATATGGGTCTAAGGTGCTATCATTTGGGTTTGAAGAATAAGCAGCAAAGCTAGAAGAAACTTCCACTCGAAGGGCATTGTACGTGGTTGTAGATTCCTTTTTTTTTTTAGCTACATAACTAATAATGTGTCCTCTCATCACAGCCTTTGAGGATTCCCAGAAAAGAAGAGGAGAATCCCATTGTTCAATATTATCATCTGTGAGTTCTGCCCAACGTGCATTTAGAAAAAGTTTAAAATCCTCAGAAGCAAATAAATGGGATGGGACTCTCCAAAGTCTATGTGGCAATGGGGTATACCCTGCATTTAATGTAACAGAAATAGGAGCATGGTCTGAGATAACAATGTCATATAGTTTTGAGTTAAATAGATTAGTCATGAGAGTGTCAGAGATCATAAAATAATCTATTCTGGAGAATGACCTATGTACGCCTGAGTGAAATGTGTACGATTTATCCGAGGGATTAAGAAAACGCCACGGATCCGATAAATGTAACAATTCTGCAAATGTTGAAATAATTCCCCAGTGAGGAGAGTGAGGATTAGTGGCTGTGGGGGACTTGTCCATTGTGGGGTCCGCAACTGTGTTAAAATCCCCTCCAATTATTAGGGGAAAATTATCCCTTTGGTTAAGGAGCTGAAGCAATTCATTGAAAAAAGAGTGCATGTCTACATTTGGAGCATTAGTGTTAACTAACATATATTTAGAGTTGTGTATTTGTATGTCCAGTATGATAAACCTCCCTTCTGGGTCGATAATCTGGTTTAAAATGGTAAATGGTAATGATCTGCGTATCAGAACAGCGACGCTATTGGACTTGGTATGGTAGGATGCATCAACACAGTGGCTTATCCAAGGGACTCTAAGAGAAGACCCCTCCCCAATTTTCCAATGGGTCTCTTGGATCAACATTATCAGCCTTAAACTTGTGAAGGTGGGTAAGAATATGTTTACGTTTGATCTGGCTATTGGCCCCTCCCACATTCCATGACATAAGACATATTTGGGTTGGGGTGTTAGAATCAGAGCTTTCACCAGATGGCATGGCTAACCCACCCCCTCCTGGGGTAACTGATTAAATGCAAATATTAAGTACATTCGGACAGATCGTGATGAGATTTCACAATGAAAAAAAGTGTGGGATGGTGTGGGACTAAAGGGATGATCCAACTCCATGAGGGTATACGCCACACATCCTGTAAAGAGCATTGACAATACATATACAAATCCATGCTTCAAATCAACACCTTTTCAAATTTTCCTATAACAGTATCAAGTAACATAAGGGCCGCGCAGCATTGTAACTGTTTGAGGCCACTAGCACATTCACAAACAAACAAATAATAGTAAATAAAGAAAAAAGGAGTGGGAAAGGGGAGGCTAAAGGAAGAGTAAGAGATGAAAAACTGAAAAAACTAAAGAAAGAGAATAACGCAAAAAAAACTGACATTGTATCGACATGTCACTGTCTATTGTAACGCTGTAAGGGTACAAGGTGCCGTTTCCTGGGATAAATGGCAGCCTGCAGCAGCTGAGGAACCACACAAGTCCAGTTTCCGGTACAACTGGCCCCAGCCAGTTGTTTATTAGACAGAAAATAAAACAAACAGCAAAAGAAAATACCTTGCCTGTCCGGCACTAACTAAACACAAGATGTTCCTAACTATCACTAAACAAAACACAGAGTTCTCCAGTACCCTGTATAGCTCACTTGTATCAGGAAGCGTGTCTCTCTCACAGAGATCCTGCAGTCTTCCCAGGCAGTCTGCACACCCTAATCAGGCCAGCAGCTCTATAACACTCTTACACAGCTGAAAGCCTGATTAGCCTTCTGTGAGGCCAAAGACCCGAACTGGGCCCAATGTCTGGAACTTGCCCCATCTCTCTTTCAGGGTCCTTACCCAGCTTTTCCAACAAACTGAAAAGGTTCTGACAAAACAAAACAAAACAAAAACATATTCCTAGAAGTTTTCATTTTTCTAATACATGTAAGACAAGAACCTGGGACAAACATACCTGCCCTCAAACACTATCCCAGTGTTCTTGTCACATATCCCCCTCCCCTGTTTCGACCTAGGGGCCGGAACACTTGTAGCCCCCAGATAGAAGATGCGGGACAATGCATCTGCGTTGGCCAATTGTGTACCCGGTCTATGTTCGACAGTAAACTTAAAATCCTGCAACGCTAGAAACCATCTAGTTACCCGAGCATTCTTGCCTCTATTTACATACATCCATTTTAAAGGGGCATGATCCGTCACTAGTCTGAATTGTCTACCCAAGAGGTAATATCTCAAGGTATCTAGTGCCCACTTAATGGCCAAAGCCTCCTTTTCCACAATGGCATACCTTTTTTCATGCTCATTGAGTTTCCTACTCAAATAAATGATAGGGTGTTCGTCCCCATCTCTGGTTTGGGACAGCACAGCACCTATCCCTACCTCTGAGGCATCTGTCTGTACCACAAATTCTTTTGAAAAATCTGGTGTTACCAACACCGGTTGTGAACACAAAGCCACTTTTAACGCTTGGAACGCTTTTTCTGCATCAGGGTTCCATTTCACCATATTTGACTGCTTCCCTTTGGTAAGGTCTGACAACGGCACCGCTGTGGTCGCAAAATTGGGAATAAACCGTCTATAGTACCCAGTAATTCCCAAAAAAGCCCTTACCTGTTTTTTATTCACTGGACGAGGCCAGTTTTGAATAGCATCAATTTTATTCAATTGGGGCCTAATCAGACCTCTGCCTATGGTGAAGCCCAAGTATTTGACCTCCTCCATTGCGAGGCAGCACTTCTTTGGGTTAGCAGTTAACCCTGCCTCTCTGATTGAGTCCAGTACTGCTTGTACTTTAACCAAATGGGACCCCCAGTCTGTACTGTGAATTACCACATCATCCAAATAGGCAGCTGCATATTTTCTATGGGGCCTCAAAATTTTATCCATCGCCCGTTGAAAGGTTGCTGGAGCCCCATGCAACCCAAAGGGTAACATCTTATACTGGTACAGCCCCTCCGGAACCGAGAAGGCTGTTTTTTCTTTGGCGCTATCAGATAAAGGTATTTGCCAGTAACCTTTGGTCAGGTCCAATGTGGTGAGAAACCTGGCTGTTCCCAGCCTTTCTACAAGCTCATCCACACGGGGCATGGGGTATGCGTCAAACTTGGACACCTCATTTAACTTACGAAAGTCATTACAGAAGCGTATGCTACCGTCGGGCTTCGGGATGAGCACTATGGGACTGGACCACTCACTGTTAGACTCCTCTATGACTCCAAGTTCTAACATGGTTTTAACTTCTTTAGAAATAGCTTCTCGCTGAGCTTCAGGAATCCTATATGGCTTTAAATGAACCCTGACCCCTGGTTCTGTGACAATGTCATGTTTTATTATGGTCGTTCGGCCAGGCAGCTCTGAAAATATCTCCCTATTTTGGATGAGAAATTCTTTAACCTGATTGTTCTGATCAGCTGATAATGTCTCTGACACCTTCACTGCGGGAAGCAACCGGGGTGAAGACACCGAAGGGCAAGGCTCCGCTGACAGAGACAACCTATCTTTCCAGGGTTTGATTAAGATAACATGGTAGATCTGTTCGGGTTTTCTCTTTCCCGGCTGATATACTTTGTAATTAACCTCATTCACTTTTTCCCTAATCTCAAATGGACCCTGCCATTTAGCTAGGAATTTGCTTTCCACAGTGGGTACCAAAACAAGAACTCTATCTCCAGGAGCAAATTCCCGTATCTTGGCACACCGGTTATAGACCCTCTGTTGAGCACTTTGGGCCTGTTCCATGTGCTCTCTGACAACAGGTATCACGGCTGCAATCCTATCCTGCATTTGTGTTACATGTTCAATACCGCTTCTATAAGGAGTGGGCTGTCCTTCCCACGTCTCTTTGGCAACGTCCAACAGCCCTCTGGGGTGTCTACCATACAACAAATCAAATGGAGAAAACCCCGTAGAGGACTGAGGAACTTCTCTGATGGCCATTAACAAGTAGGGCAACAAACAATCCCAGTTTTTCCCATCTCTCTCAACAACCTTTTTTAACATACTTTTTAATGTTTTATTAAACCTTTCCACCAACCCGTCAGTTTGGGGATGGTAGATGGACGTCCTGAGGTGAGTGACCTTAAATAATTTGCACAATTCTTTCATGATCCTTGACATAAATGGAGTACCTTGGTCAGTCAAAATTTCTTTTGGTATTCCCACTCTACTAAAAACCTGCACCAGCTCCCTAGCTATCGCCTTGGTTGTGATAGTGCGTAAAGAGACAGCCTCAGGATATCGAGTGGCATAGTCCATAATTACCAGGATATACTGATGGCCCCGAGCAGACTTTAACAAGGGCCCCACGAGATCCATGGCTATTCTGTCAAACGGGACCTCTATAATAGGCATGGGAACTAGTGGGCTCCTGAAATGGGGTCTAGGGGCATGATACTGGCATTCAGGACAGGAAGAACAATATTCAGACACTTCTTTATAAACCCCTGGCTAAAAGAACCTTTGTAAAACTCTTTCAGTGTTTTTTTCTGCCCCTAAATGTCCTGCGGTAACGTGACTATGAGCTAAATCTAGTACCGTTCTCCGATAAGGTTGGGGAACTACCAGCTGTTCCACCACATCCTCACCCTTTTTGACAATGTGGTACAAGAGCTCATTACAGATGGCCATGTGGGGATACGTAACCCTGTCACCTGGTACCACAGGTTCCCCATTAACAATCTTAACATTCTCTCTAGCCTTTATTAAGTTAGGATCCTTTAACTGTTCAGACGCAAACAGATCCTTCTTTACCTCCAGGTCAGGCACGCTTTCAGTTCTAACTACTATGTCTCTGTTCCCAGCAAGAGGGTCCTCACTGGACTCCCCATCTGTCACTTCCCCAGCCAAACTAGCAAAAGGCAAAGGGTCAGAAAGTTCCGAAGACACACGTACATCCATAAAATCACCGGTATTATCAACTGGCTCTTTACTTCTCACATCTGTTGATAACCGTGATTCCCACAGTTTCCAAAAATGAGGAAAATCCCTCCCTATTATGGCCTCATGCACCAAGGTGGGGACCAGTCCCACTTTAACCATTGCTGACCCACAACAAGTTTCTATATTCACTTCAGCAGTGACATAATGTTGGGTATCCCCATGTATGCAAGTTACCCCAATAGGTATTTGCTGGACCTTTAAGGGGTTCACTAACCCAGCTTTCACGAGGGTAACTAAACTTCCTGAATCTAGCAAGGCCTCTACCCGGTTACCCTCTAAGAACACATCACACATTTGTTTTTCCAGCTCAGGTGAAGGTACCACAGTACAGACTAACCTAGCAAAGAAAGACATTCTGCGACATTCAAAGGCAGCATCACAGTGCATGGGTTCTTGCGTGACTGGGGAATTGGCAATAACATGACCTGGCATACCACACCTAAAACATTTAACCACACGATTATCAACCCGTTTGGGCAGCACAGACCGTTCTAGCCCCATTGGCCTGTCTCCAGGGCCAGTGTTTACAGTCTCTCCAGCCTTGCGTTCTCTTAACCGCCCAGCAACGTTTTCCCACGGAACAGTCTTACCAGTCTTTACTGAAGGGCGCTGTCAAGGATCTATGGGTTGCTGGGTGGTCATCAGTAATTCCTCTGCTGCCAAATACCTCTCTACCATGTCCACTAATTGGTCAGCAGTACCCGGGTTTCCATGGCTCACCCACTTGCGCAGGACCATGGGCAAAGATCTCAAGTAGCGGTCCATGACGACTCTTTCAACCATCTGGGGACCAGTTAATGTCTCTGGCTGTAGCCATTTTTTTGTTAGCTGGATAAGGTCGTGCATCTGGGAGCGCGGAGGCTTCTCCATGGCGTACACCCAACGGTGCACCCGTTGTGCTCGTACTGACAGCGTGACTCCCAGGCGGGCCAGGATCTCAGTCTTTAGTTTATCATAGTCCCGAGCCTCAGCAGGGCTTAAATCAAAGTAAGCTTTTTGGGGCTCACCTGACAGGAAAGGTGCCAGCAGACTGGCCCACTGTGCTTTCGGCCAGTTCTCACGCTCGGCAGTCCTTTCAAACGTGGTCAGATAGGCCTCCACATCATCAGCCTCTGTCATTTTCTGCAGGAAGTGACTGGCCCGTATAGCACTAGAGCAGGTCGGAGCACTGACGGCCACATCTCCAACCCGAGCTGCAAGTCTCTGCACCACTTCTGCTAAGGCCTCTCTATCCTGACGCTGTTGCCTCCAATTTTCCTCCATAGCCATCTGCTGCTGTCTGTTGGCCTCTTGCTGAGCCACTGTAGCTTGCAGCAGGGCTTTAAGCAGTTCCTCCATGTCGACAGATTTTTCAGGCGGCTTTGTAGCTGCTTTCACCCAGGACATATATCAAACCCTCGGGGTGAATCTCAGCAACTTCTCACTGTGCTGTATCTGCATAAACCACCGTTTTCTGCAGGCCTCATGAAGCTGCTGCTTTCACTTATGTGCAGAGCGGTGTGCTCGCATTCTCCACCAAGTTGTAACGCTGTAAGGGTACAAGGTGCCGTTTCCTGGGATAAATGGCAGCCTGCAGCAGCTGAGGAACCACACAAGTCCAGTTTCCGGTACAACTGGCCCCAGCCAGTTGTTTATTAGACAGAAAATAAAACAAACAGCAAAAGAAAATACCTTGCCTGTCCGGCACTAACTAAACACAAGATGTTCCTAACTATCACTAAACAAAACACAGAGTTCTCCAGTACCCTGTATAGCTCACTTGTATCAGGAAGCGTGTCTCTCTCACAGAGATCCTGCAGTCTTCCCAGGCAGTCTGCACACCCTAATCAGGCCAGCAGCTCTATAACACTCTTACACAGCTGAAAGCCTGATTAGCCTTCTGTGAGGCCAAAGACCCGAACTGGGCCCAATGTCTGGAACTTGCCCCATCTCTCTTTCAGGGTCCTTACCCAGCTTTTCCAACAAACTGAAAAGGTTCTGACAAAACAAAACAAAACAAAAACATATTCCTAGAAGTTTTCATTTTTCTAATACATGTAAGACAAGAACCTGGGACAAACATACCTGCCCTCAAACACTATCCCAGTGTTCTTGTCACATATCCCCCTCCCCTGTTTCGACCTAGGGGCCGGAACACTTGTAGCCCCCAGATAGAAGATGCGGGACAATGCATCTGCGTTGGCCAATTGTGTACCCGGTCTATGTTCGACAGTAAACTTAAAATCCTGCAACGCTAGAAACCATCTAGTTACCCGAGCATTCTTGCCTCTATTTATATACATCCATTTTAAAGGGGCATGATCCGTCACTAGTCTGAATTGTCTACCCAAGAGGTAATATCTCAAGGTATCTAGTGCCCACTTAATGGCCAAAGCCTCCTTTTCCACAATGGCATACCTTTTTTCATGCTCATTGAGTTTCCTACTCAAATAAATGATAGGGTGTTCGTCCCCATCTCTGGTTTGGGACAGCATAGCACCTATCCCTACCTCTGAGGCATCTGTCTGTACCACAAATTCTTTTGAAAAATCTTGTGTTATCAACACCGGTTGTGAACACAAAGCCACTTTTAACGCTTGGAACGCTTTTTCTGCATCAGGGTTCCATTTCACCATATTTGACTGCTTCCCTTTGGTAAGGTCTGACAACGGCTCCACTGTGGTCGCAAAATTGGGAATAAACCGTCTATAGTACCCAGTAATTCCCAAAAAAGCCCTTACCTGTTTTTTATTCACTGGACGAGGCCAGTTTTGAATAGCATCAATTTTATTCAATTGGGGCCTAATCAGACCTCTGCCTATGGTGAAGCCCAAGTATTTGACCTCCTCCATTGCGAGGCAGCACTTCTTTGGGTTAGCAGTTAACCCTGCCTCTCTGATTGAGTCCAGTACTGCTTGTACTTTAACCAAATGGGACCCCCAGTCTGTACTGTGAATTACCACATCATCCAAATAGGCAGCTGCATATTTTCTATGGGGCCTCAAAATTTTATCCATCGCCCGTTGAAAGGTTGCTGGAGCCCCATGCAACCCAAAGGGTAACATCTTATACTGGTACAGCCCCTCCGGAACCGAGAAGGCTGTTTTTTCTTTGGCGCTATCAGATAAAGGTATTTGCCAGTAACCTTTGGTCAGGTCCAATGTGGTGAGAAACCTGGCTGTTCCCAGCCTTTCTACAAGCTCATCCACACGGGGCATGGGGTATGCGTCAAACTTGGACACCTCATTTAACTTACGAAAGTCATTACAGAAGCGTATGCTACCGTCGGGCTTCGGGATGAGCACTATGGGACTGGACCACTCACTGTTAGACTCCTCTATGACTCCAAGTTCTAACATGGTTTTAACTTCTTTAGAAATAGCTTCTCGCTGAGCTTCAGGAATCCTATATGGCTTTAAATGAACCCTGACCCCTGGTTCTGTGACAATGTCATGTTTTATTATGGTCGTTCGGCCAGGCAGCTCTGAAAATATCTCCCTATTTTGGATGAGAAATTCTTTAACCTGATTGTTCTGATCAGCTGATAATGTCTCTGACACCTTCACTGCGGGAAGCAACCGGGGTGAAGACACCGAAGGGCAAGGCTCCGCTGACAGAGACAACCTATCTTTCCAGGGTTTGATTAAGATAACATGGTAGATCTGTTCGGGTTTTCTCTTTCCCGGCTGGTATACTTTGTAATTAACCTCATTCACTTTTTCCCTAATCTCAAATGGACCCTGCCATTTAGCTAGGAATTTGCTTTCCACAGTGGGTACCAAAACAAGAACTCTATCTCCAGGAGCAAATTCCCGTATCTTGGCACTCCGGTTATAGACCCTCTGTTGAGCACTTTGGGCCTGTTCCATGTGCTCTCTGACAACAGGTACCACGGCTGCAATCCTATCCTGCATTTGTGTTACATGTTCAATAACGCTTCTATAAGGAGTGGGCTGTCCTTCCCACGTCTCTTTGGCAACGTCCAACAGCCCTCTGGGGTGTCTACCATACAACAAATCAAATGGAGAAAACCCCGTAGAGGACTGAGGAACTTCTCTGATGGCCATTAACAAGTAGGGCAACAAACAATCCCAGTTTTTCCCATCTCTCTCAACAACCTTTTTTAACAAACTTTTTAATGTTTTATTAAACCTTTCCACCAACCCGTCAGTTTGGGGATGGTAGATGGACGTCCTGAGGTGAGTGACCTTAAATAATTTGCACAATTCTTTCATGATCCTTGACATAAATGGAGTACCTTGGTCAGTCAAAATTTCTTTTGGTATTCCCACTCTACTAAAAACCTGCACCAGCTCCCTAGCTATCGCCTTGGTTGTGATAGTGTGTAAAGAGACAGCCTCAGGATATCGAGTGGCATAGTCCATAATTACCAGGATATACTTATGGCCCCGAGCAGACTTTAACAAGGGCCCCACGAGATCCATGGCTATTCTGTCAAACGGGACCTCTATAATAGGCATGGGAACTAGTGGGCTCCTGAAATGGGGTCTAGGGGCATGATACTGGCATTCAGGACAGGAAGAACAATATTCAGACACTTCTTTATAAACCCCTTGCCAAAAGAACCTTTGTAAAACTCTTTCAGTGTTTTTTTCTGCCCCTAAATGTCCTGCGGTAACGTGACTATGAGCTAAATCTAGTACCATTCTCCGATAAGGCTGGGGAACTACCAGCTGTTCCACCACATCCTCACCCTTTTTGACAATGTGGTACAAGAGCTCATTACAGATGGACATGTGGGGATACGTAACCCTGTCACCTGGTACCACAGGTTCCCCATTAACAATCTTAACATTCTCTCTAGCCTTTATTAAGGTAGGATCCTTTAACTGTTCAGACGCAAACAGATCCTTCTTTACCTCCAGGTCAGGCACGCTTTCAGTTCTAACTACTATGTCTCTGTTCCCAGCAAGAGGGTCCTCACTGGACTCCCCATCTGTCACTTCCCCAGCCAAACTAGCAAAAGGCAAAGGGTCAGAAAGTTCCGAAGACACACGTACATCCATAAAATCACCGGTATTATCAACTGGCTCTTTACTTCTCACATCTGTTGATAACCGTGATTCCCAAAGTTTCCAAAAATTAGGAAAATCCCTCCCTATAATGGCCTCATGCACCAAGGTGGGGACCAGTCCCACTTTAACCATTGCTGACCCACAACAAGTTTCTATATTCACTTCAGCAGTGACATAATGTTGGGTATCCCCATGTATGCAAGTTACCCCAATAGGTATTTGCTGGACCTTTAAGGGGTTCACTAACCCAGCTTTCACGAGGGTAACTAAACTTCCTGAATCTAGCAAGGCCTCTACCCGGTTACCCTCTAAGAACACATCACACATTTGTTTTTCCAGCTCAGGTGAAGGTACCACAGTACAGACTAACCTAGCAAAGAAAGACATTCTGCGACATTCAAAGGCAGCATCACAGTGCATGGGTTCTTGCGTGACTGGGCAATTGGCAATAACATGACCTGGCATACCACACCTAAAACATTTAACCACACGATTATCAACCCGTTTGGGCAGCACAGACCGTTCTAGCCCCATTGGCCTGTCTCCAGGGCCAGTGTTTACAGTCTCTCCAGCCTTGCGTTCTCTTAACCGCCCAGCAACGTTTTCCCACGGAACAGTCTTACCAGTCTTTACTGAAGGGCGCTGTCAAGGATTTATGGGTTGCTGGGTGGTCATCAGTAATTCCTCTGCTGCCAAATACCTCTCTACCATGTCCACTAATTGGTCAGCAGTACCCGGGTTTCCATGGCTCACCCACTTGCGCAGGACCATGGGCAAAGATCTCAAGTAGCGGTCCATGACGACTCTTTCAACCATCTGGGGACCAGTTAATGTCTCTGGCTGTAGCCATTTTTTTGTTAGCTGGATAAGGTCGTGCATCTGGGAGCGCGGAGGCTTCTCCATGGCGTACACCCAACGGTGCACCCGTTGTGCTCGTACTGACAGCGTGACTCCTAGGCGGGCCAGGATCTCAGTCTTTAGTTTATCATAGTCCCGAGCCTCAGCAGGGCTTAAATCAAAGTAAGCTTTTTGGGGCTCACCTGACAGGAAAGGTGCCAGCAGACTGGCCCACTGTGCTTTCGGCCAGTTCTCACGCTCGGCAGTCCTTTCAAACGTGGTCAGATAGGCCTCCACATCATCAGCCTCTGTCATTTTCTGCAGGAAGTGACTGGCCCGTATAGCACTAGAGCTGGTCGGAGCACTGACGGCCACATCTCCAACCCGAGCTGCAAGTCTCTGCACCACTTCTGCTAAGGCCTCTCTATCCTGACGCTGTTGCCTCCAATTTTCCTCCATAGCCATCTGCTGCTGTCTGTTGGCCTCTTGCTGAGCCACTGTAGCTTGCAGCAGGGCTTTAAGCAGTTCCTCCATGTCGACAGATTTTTCAGGCGGCTTTGTAGCTGCTTTCACCCAGGACATATATCAAACCCTCGGGGTGAATCTCAGCAACTTCACACTGTGCTGTATCTGCATAAACCACCGTTTTCTGCAGGCCTCATGAAGCTGCTGCTTTCACTTATGCGCAGAGCGGTGTGGTCGCATTCTCCACCAAGTTGTAACGCTGTAAGGGTACAAGGTGCCGTTTCCTGGGATAAATGGCAGCCTGCAGCAGCTGAGGAACCACACAAGTCCAGTTTCCGGTACAACTGGCCCCAGCCAGTTGTTTATTAGACAGAAAATAAAACAAACAGCAAAAGAAAATACCTTGCCTGTCCGGCACTAACTAAACACAAGATGTTCCTAACTATCACTAAACAAAACACAGAGTTCTCCAGTACCCTGTATAGCTCACTTGTATCAGGAAGCGTGTCTCTCTCACAGAGATCCTGCAGTCTTCCCAGGCAGTCTGCACACCCTAATCAGGCCAGCAGCTCTATAACACTCTTACACAGCTGAAAGCCTGATTAGCCTTCTGTGAGGCCAAAGACCCGAACTGGGCCCAATGTCTGGAACTTGCCCCATCTCTCTTTCAGGGTCCTTACCCAGCTTTTCCAACAAACTGAAAAGGTTCTGACAAAACAAAACAAAACAAAAACATATTCCTAGAAGTTTTCATTTTTCTAATACATGTAAGACAAGAACCTGGGACAAACATACCTGCCCTCAAACACTATCCCAGTGTTCTTGTCACACTATATATAAACATAAAAACAGTATGGAATGGTGAACTTGACCCAAAGCCACAATCCCAGGGTCAAATTAGTTGTTCCATGTATATTAAACAAAAACGATCAGTTTCATCTTAGTAGTGTGACACAATATTAGATAGTAAAAGGTATTAACCATGTTATGTAATAATCCCTCCGAGCTATGGGGATCTAGGGGACCGAGACGGTGAACGGTTAGCCATTAGTTTGCGTTTCGCCACTTGAGGATCATCAAAGTACACTGGTTGGCCATCTATTATTATTCGAAGTTTTGCCGGGTAGAGTAAGGCGAAACGTCGATCATGGCTGTGGAGGTATCGACATATCTCCGAAAATGCCTTTCACTTCTGGGAAACACCCGCGGAAATTCTATTAATTCTATGGTCTTTAACTGTTTATTGCTGTGATTTGCGATACTGAGACAGTATTTTTTCTTTGACTCTGTAATCCAAGAATTTGGTCACAACCAGTCTAGACCTACCCTGGGCATTTCTCTGGGCTGGGCCAACTCTATGGGCTATTTCTATCTGGGGCAAGGGAAAATCCCCACCTAGGCCCATAGCTGGCGGAAGATCAATACTGAGAAAATCAATTAATTGAGTTTCGGGAATTGACTCTGGGATCCCTATAAAACGAAGATTGCTCCACAGGTGGCTGTTCTCCCAGTCATCAATTTTATCTTGGAGGGCTTGGATAACATTGGAATGTGAGTGCCCCTGCTGTTGAACAGTATGTAGTGAATCCTCTACATCACTAGTTCTTTGTTCCAGAGTGTCTAGACGGGAGGAATGGGAGTCGAGTCTAGCTAATGCAGCATCTAATTTAGTGTTCAAGTCCTCTAGAGGCTTGTTTAAATGAGGTAAGATAATTTTGGACAATTATTTCGCCATTTCAGCCAATGGAAGAGATTCCAATGGAATTACCTGATGGGTAGTGGGTGTGTGGGAATCTTGTGAGTCATCTGAGACAGATGCAGGTTGTGAGGAAGCCTTTTTATCTCCCTTGTTTTTGTTTCTAACCATGGCTGGGGTGGAAGGAGACTGGTGCGGAGCCGATAATTTATCCACAAATTTATCCATGCCCAACCCGGAGCCTACCAATAAGAGTAGATGTCCTCAGTTACTCAGTTGAAGATTAGTAAATAGATATAAAGTTAACACCTGACAAATGTAATGTGGTCACACATTAATGCTGATAAGTAACCTTTAGCCCCCCTCATATAAGACTAGCATCCTAATTCACATGTCTATGCAATAGAATTCAATGAAGGAATGAATGCTATTCTCTAATTAGAACATGTGTAACAATCTTGAAAATATATATATAAGAATAAAAACACAAAAAAATCACAATCTCAAATAATGCAGTTACACAGGATCAGAGTAATACAACCTCAGGCACTGAATGGAGTTTACCAGGGCCGTAACTACGTGTGTGCCAAGTGGGCTTGGCACACAGCGCAGTTGCCCTGAGGGCGCATGGCCAGCGGCATGTAATGAGTCAAATTGACTCATTACATGCCGCCTCTGAAATCTGCGTCGTGCGCCGCCGCCGCGCTGGAGGAGAGAGAAGCGCCGGGCAGGTGAGAAGGAGGAGGAGGGAGGGGGACTGGAGCCGCAGCAGTGCTATGTCATTGGTAGTAAGCGCCGCTGCAGCTGTCCCCTCTCCTTCCGTATAGGCTGCCCGGCGCTGCTGTGGATGCTGGGATGCGGTTCCTCCATCCCAGCATCCAGAGCAGCGCCAGGCAGCCTATACGGAAGGAGAGGGGGATGCTGCAGCGGCGCTTACTACCAATGACATAGCGCTGCTGCGGCTCCAGTCCCCCTCCCTCCTCCTCCTTGTCCGATGCCTGCACAGAGGGAGATGCCAGCACGAGGAGCCTGTCAGCGGGGAGAAGGTAAGTATATCCCTCTCTCTCTCTTTCTCTCTCTCTCTCTGTCTGGGGGACACCGTCTGCCGTAATGTGTAAAAAGGGGGCCTGGCTGCCGCAATGTGTAAAAAGGGGGCCTGGCTGCCGCAATGTGTAAAAAGGGGCCTGGCTGCCGCAATGTGTAAAAAGGGGGACTGGCTGCCGCAATGTGTAAAAAGGGGTCCTGGCTGCCGCAATGTGTAAAAAGGGGTCCTGGCTGCCGCAATGTGTAAAAAGGGGTCCTGGCTGCCGCAATGTGTAAAAAGGGGGACTGGCTGCCGCAATGTGTAAAAAGGGGTCCTGGCTGCCGCAATGTGTAAAAAGGGGTCCTGGCTGCCGCAATGTGTAAAAAGGGGGACTGGCTGCCGCAATGTGTAAAAAGGGGGACTGGTAGCCGCAATGTGTAAAAAGGGGGACTGGCTGCCGCAATGTGTAAAAAGGGGGACTGGCTGCCGCAATGTGTAAAAAGGGGGACTGTCTGCTGTAATGTGTAAAAAGGGGGACGCTGTCTGCTGTAATGTATAAAAGGGGCTCTACCTGTTGTAGTGGCGCTACTGTGCAGGGGAATTTGAATAATGGAGACTACTGTGCACCGTAGTTTGAATTGCTATTATTTTGTGGCCATGCCCCTTCCCCATGAAGCCACGCCCCTATATATTTTTTGCACGCCTACGGCGCGCACTGCCCCTATCTTGCATGGGGGGGGGGGGCGCCAATGTCGTTTCTTGCACACAGCGCTAAAATGCCTAGTTACGGCACTGGAGTTTACATCTAAGCGTGTGCAGAAAAAAAAAAGTCAAGAGCACATGTGGCTTTAACTACTAAAACAAAGCTGTACAAGCACACCCATACTAAGTGACATGGGCTGCTGTGAATAATTATTAAGCCCTTGTGCTTATGCAGTGACCAGTGAACTCAGACAGGGTCCAAAGCGTGCCATCGATATCCAGAGGCTACAACAATCACCCTTGTGATTCGGGGAGATGTAAAGATGGTGGCACTGCACTGTTGGGGTCTTGGAGAGCTGAGATCCATGAGCCCCGGATTAGACACCACTGTAACAATGAGTATGGGGCAGGGAGCACTGTGTTTGTTGCCTCAGTAATCGTGCATGTGAGTGTTTAAAAGAAAATAGAAGATGCCAGGGCAAGCACTGCCTTATGAGCAGGGAAATTATGGGGTCTATTGTGAGACTGCCGGAGGGTGGACAAAGTGAGCAGGAGACCACACACCCTGAAGACTCTGACGGTAGGCAACAGAGGTATCCACAGCTTCAAATTTTCCCCATAAGTGGCTACAAGGAGTGTGGGCTGGAGAGAGCAGAAGGAGTAAAGCTGTCGGCCGACAGCTCCGCTCTGAACATCCCACCCAGTGGTCACGGAAACCGCAGGTAGGAAGCAAGAGGGCACTGTAATGTTGGTAGTGAGGATGTAGGGGATCAGGGTGGGACACCACCCCACAGGCGGCAAGGACATTGCAGCCCCCCAGAGTAGGAGACCAGCAGGCAGCACCAAGTGGGGAGCCCACCCCCATCAACAAAGAGGGGGCATCAGCTCCGACAGGAGAGCACAGACCCGACTCACCACCGCCAGTGGGAAGGGGGACAGCAGCTCCGGCGGTCCTGGTGCTGATTGTCGGGTAGGCGAAGGCAGGAGCGCACGGAAACCGCTGCAGCGTTAGGAAGGAGAAGAACCAGACCGGGTCTCCGATTTCAGGTAGGGAAGCTCTGCTCCAGCAGACTACAATGAAGCAGGGAAGAGGGGGTCATCAGTGGGCCGGGAGGAAGGACCAACACCCTGCAATCTCTTTCAAGGGTCCCAGCGAATGCCGTCACGTTGGCTCCGAGTCCCGGCAGACTGGAATGGGGAAGCCCGCCTTACTCCGGATCCTCTCCCTGGTCCATCCCCTGAACGGTGGGGAAATCAAGTCAGGACCCTCGTCCCAGTAGCAGTGGGGTATTATACCACGCTGCGGTGGCAATATGGCGCTGGGTAGCTCCGTGCCTTTTGGCTGCAGATGCGGCCGGACTCCGGGGAAAATAAATATTGCTCTGGGCTGCAAATCAATGTCACCAGTAGGGTCTTTATTAGTTCCCCTCCTCCTGGGTACAATTTAAACAAACTGCGAGGAGCTTTAAATACAGGAAAGGGTGATGAATTGAGCCGCTAGACCCAGAGCTGTGTTAAAATGCGGCCATTCCTAATGCCTCACCCACCGGAAGTTGTCATACGTTCTTTGAACGTGTGTACGATCTTGCCTAAGTATGACAGTCCACAGGGGCATATGATCTGATATACAACGAACTTGGAATTGCCCGTAGGAATGTGTCTAATTTCATAGCGTTTGCCTGACAACGGTTGAAAAAATTTATTACCAGAGATCATGGAACCGTGAATACACATTTCAAACAACCCTTTTTGATATTAGTGATGAGCGGGTTTGGTTCCTCGGAATCCGAACCCCCCCGAACTTCACCCATTTTACACGGGTCTGAGGCATACTCGGATACTCCAGTATTGCTCGGTTAACCCGAGCGCGCCCAAACGTCATCATCCTGCTGTCGGATTCTCACAAGATTCAGATTCTATATAAGGAGCCGCGCGTCGCCGCCATTTTTCACTCGTGCATTGGAAATGATAGTGAGAGGACGTGGCTGGCGTCCTCTCACTTTGTTTCAGAACTTTCAGGGAGCTGCAAATATCTTTATTTTGGGGACCAGCAGTATTATTGGAGGAGTACAGTGCAGAGTTTTGCTGACCAGTGACCACCAGTATTATACAGGTTGAGTATCCCTTAACCAAAATGCTTGGGACCAGAGGTATTTTGGATATCGGATTTTTCCGTATTTTGGAATAATTGCATACTATAATGAGATATCATGGCGATGGGACCCAAGTCTTAGCACAGAATGCATTTATGTTACATATACACCTTATACACACAGCCTGAAGGTAATTTTAGCCAATATTTTTTTATAACTTTGTGCATAAACAAAGTGTGTCTACATTCACACAATTCATTTATGTTTCATATACACCTTATATACACAGCCTGAAGATCATTTAATACAGTATTATTAATAACTGTGTATTAAACAAAGTTTTTGTACATTGAGCCATCAAAAAACAAAGGTTTCACTTTCTCACTCTCCCTCAAAAAAGTCCGTATTTCGGAATATTCCGTATTTAGGAATATTTGGATATGGGATACTCAACCTGTATGTTCTCTGCCTGAAAAACGCTCCATATCTGTGCTTAGTGTGCTGCATATATCTGTGCTCACACTGCTTTATTGTGGGGACTGGGGACCAGCAGTATTATATAGGAGTACAGTGCAGAGTTTTGCTGACCAGTGACCACCAGTATTAAACGTTCTCTGCCTGAAAAACACTCCATATCTGTGCTCAGTGTGCTGCATATATCTGTGCTCACACTGCTTTATTGTGGGGACTGGGGACCCGCAGTATTATATAGGAGGAGTACAGTGCAGAGTTTTGCTGACCAGTGACCACCAGTATTATACGTTCTCTGCCTGAAAAACGCTCCATATCTGTGCTGCATTGTAGTTTATAGTAGGAGTACAGTGCATAATTTTGCTGACCACCAGTATATAATATATAGGAGTACGGTACAGAAGGCCACTGCTCTACCTACCTCTGTGTCGTCAAGTATACTATCCATCCATACCTGTGGTGCATTTCAGTTTTGCACAGTTTGCTGACCACCAGTATATAATATATAGCAGTACGGTACAGTAGGCCACTGCTCTACCTACCTCTTTGTCGTCAAGTATACTATCCATCCATACCTGTGGTGCATTTCAGTTTTGCACAGTTTGCTGACCACCAGTATATAATATATAGCAGTACGGTACAGTAGGCCACTGCTCTACCTACCTCTGTGTCGTCAAGTATACTATCCATCCATACCTGTGGTGCATTTCAGTATTGCACAGTTTGCTGACCACCAGTATATAATATATAGCAGTACGGTACAGTAGGCCACTGCTCTACCTACCTCTGTGTCGTCAAGTATACTATCCATCCATACCTGTGGTGCATTTCAGTATTGCACAGTTTGCTGACCACCAGTATATAATATATAGCAGTACGGTACAGTAGGCCACTGCTCTACCTACCTCTGTGTCGTCAAGTATACTATCCATCCATACCTGTGGTGCATTTCAGTTGTGCGCAGTATATATAGTAGTAGGCCATTGCTATTGATACTGGCATATAATTCCACACATTAAAAAATGTAGAACAAAAATGTGGAGGGTAAAATAGGGAAAGATCAAGATCCACTTCCACCTCGTGCTGAAGCTGCTGCCACTAGTCATGGCCGAGACGATGAAATGCCATCAACGTCGTCTGCCAAGGCCGATGCCCAATGTCATAGAAGAGAGCATGTAAAATCCAAAACACAAAAGTTCAGTAAAATGACCCAAAAATCAAAATTAAAAGCGTCTGAGGAGAAGCGTAAACTTGCCAATATGCCATTTATGACACGGAGTGGCAAGGAACGGCTGAGGCCCTGGCCTATGTTCATGGATAGTGGTTCAGCTTCACATGAGGATGGAAGCACTCATCCTCTCGCTAGAAAAATGAAAATACTTAAGCTGGCAAAAGCACAGCAAAGAACTGTGCGTTCTTCTAAATTCCCAAGGAGAGTCCAATTGTGTTGGCTGCGATGCCTGACCTTCCCAACACTGGACGGGAAGAGGTGGCGCCTTCCACCATTTGCACGCCCCCTGCAAGTGCTGGAAGGAGCACCCGCAGTCCAGTTCCTGATAGTCAAATTGAAGATGTCACTGTTGAAGTACACCAGGATGAGGATATGGGTGTTGCTGGCGCTGAGGAGGAAATTGACAAGGAGGATTCTGATGGTGAGGTGGTTTGTTTAAGTCAGGCACCCGGGGAGACACCTGTTGTCCGTGGGACGAATATGGCCATTGACATGCCTGGTCAAATTACAAAAAAAATCACCTCTTCGGTGTGGAATTATTTTAATACAAATGCGGACAACAGGTGTCAAGCCATGTGTTGCCTTTGTCAAGCTGTAATAAGTAGGGGTAAGGACGTTAACCACCTCGGAACATCCTCCCTTATACGTCACCTGCAGCGCATTCATCATAAGTCAGTGACAAGTTCAAAAACTTTGGATGACAGCGGAAGCAGTCCACTGACCACTAAATCCCTTCCTCTTGTAACCAAGCTCCTGCAAACCACACCACCAACTCCCTCAGTGTCAATTTCCTCCTTACACAGGAAAGCCAATAGTCCTGCAGGCCATGTCACTGGCAAGTCTGACGAGTCCTCTCCTGCCTGGGATTCCTCCGATGCATCCTTGAGTGTAACGCTTACTGCTGCTGGCGCTGCTGTTGATGCTGCTGGGAGTCGATCGTCATCCCAGAGGGGAAGTCGGAAGACCACTTGTACTACTTCCAGTAAGCAATTGACTGTCCAACAGTCCTTTGCAAGGAAGATGAAATATCACAGCAGTCATCCTGCTGCAAAGCGGATAACTCAGGCCTTGGCAGCCTGGGCGGTGTGAAACGTGTTTCCGTTATCCACCGTTAATTCACAGGCAACTACAGACTTGATTGAGGTACTGTGTCCCCGGTACCAAATACCATCTAGGTTCCATTTCTCTATGCAGGCGATACCGAAAATGTACACAGACCTCAGAAAAAGAGTCACCAGTGTCCGAAAAAATGCAGTTGTACCCAATGTCCACTTAACCACGGACATGTGGACAAGTGGAGCAGGGCAGACTCAGGACTATATGACTGTGACAGCCCACTGGGTAGATGTATTGCCTCCAGCAGCAAGAACAGCAGCGGCGGCACCAGTAGCAGCATCTCGCAAACGCCAACTCGTTCCTAGGCAGGCTACGCTTTGTATCACCGCTTTCCAGAAGAGGCACACAGCTGACAACCTCTTACGGAAACTGAGGAAAATCATCACAGAATGGCTTACCCCAAATAGACTCTCCTGGGGATTTGTGACATTGGACAACGCCAGCAATATTGTGCGTCCATTACATCTGGGCAAATTCCAGCACGTCCCATGTTTTGCACATACATTGAATTTGGTGGTGCAGAATTATTTAAAAAACGACAGGGGCGTGCAAGAGATGCTGTCGGTGGCCCGAAGAATTGCGGGCCACTTTCGGCATTCAGCCACTGCGTGCTGAAGACTGGAGCACCACCAAACAGTCCTGAACCTGCCCTGCCATCATCTGAAGCAAGAGGTGGTAACGAGGTGGAATTCCACCCTCTATATGCTTCAGAGGATGGAGGAGCAGCAAAAGGCCATTCAAGCCTATACATCTGCCTACGATATAGGCAAAGGAGGGGGAATGCACCTGACTCAAGCGCAGTGGAGAATGATTTCAACGTTGTGCAAGGTTCTGCAACCCTTTGAACTTGCCACACGTGAAGTCAGTTCAGACACTGCCAGCCTGAGTCAGGTCATTCCCCTCATCAGGCTTTTGCAGAAGAAGCTGGAGAGATTGAAGGAGGAGCTAAAACAGAGCGATTCCGCTAGGCATGTGGGACTTGTGGATGGAGCCCTTAATTCGCTTAACCAGGATTCACGGGTGGTCAATCTGTTGAAATCAGAGCACTACATTTTGGCCACCGTGCTCGATCCTAGATTTAAAACCTACGTTGGATCTCTCTTTCCGGCAGACACAAGTCTGCAGAGGTTCAAAGACCTGCTGGTGAGAAAATTGTCAAGTCAAGCGGAACGTTACCCGTCAACAGCTCCTCCTTTACATTCTCCCGCAACTGGGGCTGCGAAGAAAAGGCTAAGAATTCCGAGCCCACCCACTGGCGGTGATGCAGGGCAGTCTGGAGCGAGTGCTGACATCTGGTCCGGACTGAAGGACCTGCCAACGATTACTGACAGGTCATCTACTGTCACTGCATATGATTCTCTCACCATTGAAAGATTGAGGATTATATGAGTGACCGCATCCAAGTAGGCACATCAGACAGTCCGTACGTATACTGGCAGGAAAAAGAGGCAATTTGGAGGCCCTTGCAGAAACTGGCTTTATTTTACCTAAGTTGCCCACCCTCCAGTGTGTACTCCGAAAGATTGTTTAGTGCAGCCGCTCACCTTGTCAGCAATCGGCGTACAAGGTTACTTCCAGAAAATGTGGAGAAGATGATGTTCATCAAAATGAATTATAATCAATTCCTCCGTGGAGACATTCACCAGCAATTGCCTCCAGAAAGTACACAGGGACCTGAGATGGTGGATTCCAGTGGGGATGAATTAATAATCTGTGAGGAGGGGGATGTACACAGTGAAAGGGGTGAGGAATCGGATGATGAGGAGGAGGTGGACATCTTGCCTCTGTAGAGCCAGTTTGTGCAAGGAGAGATTGCTTCTTTTTTGGTGGGGGCCCAAACCAACCAGTCATTTCAGTCACAGTCGTGTGGCAGACCTTGTCGCTGAAATGATGGGTTTGTTATAGTGTGCATGTCCTGTTTATACAACATAAGGGTGGGTGGGAGGGCCCAAGGACAATTCCATCTTGCACTTCTTTTTTCTGTCATTTTTCTTTGCATCATGTGCTGTTTGGGGACTATTTTTTTGAAGTGCCATCCTGCCTGACACTGCAGTGCCACTCCTAGATGGGCCAGGTGTTTGTGTCGGCCACTTGGGTCGCTTAGCTTAGCCATCCAGCTACCTTGGTACACCTCTCTTTTTCTTTGCATCATGTGCTGTTTGGGGACTATTTTTTTGAAGTGCCATCCTGTCTGACACTGCAGTGCCACTCCTAGATGGGCCAGGTGTTTGTGTCGGCCACTTGGGTCGCTTAGCTTAGTCATACAGCTACCTCTATGCGCTTCTTTTTTTCTTTGCATCATGTGCTGTTTGGGGACTATTTTTTTGAAGTGCCATCCTGTCTGACACTGCAGTGTCACTCCTAGATGGGCCAGGTGTTTGTGTCGGCCACTTGGGTCGCTTAGCTTAGTCACACAGCTACCTCATTGCGCTTCTTTTTTTCTTTGCATCGTGTGCTGTTTGGGGACTATTTTTTTGAAGTGCCATCCTGTCTGACACTGCAGTGCCACTCCTAGATGGGCCAGGTGTTTGTGTCGGCCACTTGGGTCGCTTAGCTTAGCCATCCAGCGACCTTGGTACACCTCTCTTTTTCTTTGCATCATGTGCTGTTTGGGGACTATTTTTTTGAAGTGCCATCCTGTCTGACACTGCAGTGCCACTCCTAGATGGGCCAGGTGTTTGTGTCGGCCACTTGGGTCGCTTAGCTTAGTCATACAGCTACCTCTATGCGCTTCTTTTTTTCTTTGCATCATGTGCTGTTTGGGGACTATTTTTTTGAAGTGCCATCCTGTCTGACACTGCAGTGCCACTCCTAGATGGGCCAGGTGTTTGTGTCGGCCACTTGGGTCGCTTAGCTTAGTCACACAGCTACCTCATTGCGCTTCTTTTTTTCTTTGCATCGTGTGGTGTTTGGGGACTATTTTTTTGAAGTGCCATCCTGTCTGACACTGCAGTGCCACTCCTAGATGGGCCAGGTGTTTGTGTCGGCCTCTTGGGTCGCTTAGCTTAGTCATCCAGCGACCACGTGCAAATTTTAGGACTAAAAATAATATTGTGAGGTGTGAGGTGTTCAGAATAGACTGAAAATGAGTGGAAATTCTGGTTATTGAGGTTAATAATACTATGGGATCAAAATGACCCCCAAATTCTATGATTTAAGCTGTTTTTGTGGGGTTTTTGTAAAAAAAACACCCGAATCCAAAACACACCCGAATCCGACAAAAAAATTTCAGGGAGGTTTTGCCAAAACGCGTCCAAATCCAAAACACGGCCGCGGAACCGAATCCAAAACCAAAACACAAAACCCGAAAAAAATATCCGGTGCACATCACTATTTGCTATACAAAGCATTAGATAAAATATTCACCGAGTCATGTGTAATATTAGTTTTACTAAATAACCTCTAAGACTACGACCTCGTCTATAGCTAGCTAGTAGTTGGGTGTCCTTCATCTTAAGATCAGGGTCGCTTTGAATCATGGGCCATAAACTTTTTGATGTTCTATTTATGCTATCACTAGCACTATGGTAACGAATAACCCATGGCATCTTATTATAAAAAAATTTAACAGTACATTGTTTTAGCAGTTTTTCTCTGTCCTGCTTAAGGGTCTCTTTTTAGCATCACTGAGTAGTTTAGGATTATATCCCCTACTGGTAAACTTCTGCTCCATGGTATCCATCTGTACTATCGCAGTTTCTCTATCGGAATTAACTCTCATCACTCTCAGAAACTGGGAGTATGGGAGTCCCTTTTTAAGTGCGGTGCATGTGCAGCAAATTATTCCTGTCTGTTGGCTTGCTATACAATGTAGTGACAATCTGTTGATTGCAAATTTTAATCTGAACATCCAGGAAATTAATACTTTCTTTGCTGATGGAATACGTAAATTTTACTGGATGATCTCTGGCATTGCGCGAATCGATAACTGACATAAACATCTCCCTACTACCTCGCCACAATATAAGCAAGTCGTCAATAAAATGTGTGTAATACACAATCTGTCTAGTAATTGCTTCATCAGAAAAAAAAATCCTGCTCTACAGTGAACATAAATATGTTGGCGTATGATGGGGCCACACTGGACCACATCGCATAGCCAACACACTGCAGAAAAAAACTGTTATCGGACAGAAAAAAATTATTTGTCAAAATCAAATGCAGTACTCCAGACATAATTCCACATAATGGCCAACATATTTAGAGTGATCCTTTACACACTCTTTAACAGCCAGAAGTCCCTTATCATGAGGTATGACCGTATAGAGTGAGGTCACATTTTTACACTACATAGCCAAAGCTCACTACCATTCAATATAATCTCCTGTTATTGATTAAGAAGTACAGTGGTGTCCCGCAAGTAGCTAGAGTGGTCCTGGATGCATGGTTGAAACAAACTGTCCAAATATATGGCTGTTTGGTTGAAAAAGGACTTGGTAGTGGCTATTATAGGGCGCCTGGGGGGATTGTGCAAGGTTTTGTGCACCTTGGGAGTGGTATAGAACAAAGGTGTTATGGGATTAGATAGATTCAAAGCATTCATTAATTCCTACAGAATTATTTCCGTATCCACTGCCTGCTTGAGAATGTTACCAAGCTTCTGTTTAAATAAACCTGTAGGATCCTGGGGTAGTGGTCGATATGTGGCTGTATCGCTCAGTTGAAGCTGAATTTCTCTTATATATTCCATTTTATCCTGGATGACAAGAGCGCCACCCTTGTCTGCCGGGCAAAATACAAGGGAATCATTATTAGCCATTTACGCAAAGCCTGATGCTCCTCTTTGTTGGAATAAGGTCGTGTGAGGACCTGGGTTCATGTGTGCGTTATTCTCGCCTATCGCTCATCTCCGCCTTGAGAAAGGCAGCATTTACATTTCTGCACATTTCCCCGGGGTCACTACCGGGTTCTGAGATCACACAGTAAGCACACAATAGCAAGGTACAATGGCACCTTTATTTTCATACACACTAATTATACATGAAAAACCATAACCACACTTTGTGGGTAATTCCAAGTTGATCGCAGCAGGACATTTTTTAGCAGTTGGGCAAAACCATGTGCACTGCAGGGGGGGCAGATATAACATGTGCAGAGAGAGATAGATTTGGGTGTGGTGAGTTCAATCTGCAATCTAAATTGCAGTGTAAAAAAAAAGCAGCCAGTATTTACCCTGCACAGAAACAAAATAACCCACCCAAATCTAACTCTCTCTGCACATGTTATATCTGCCTCCCCTGCACTGCACATGGTTTTGCCCAACTGCTAAAAAATTTCCTGCTGCGATCAACTTGAATGACCCCTGTTTGTGCATTATTTACAAATAGCATTAGCATTGCACGCAGTAGGACTAAACTAATATAAAAACCACACAAAGCAAAAACCCCTATCCCTACACAGTCACTAGCCACCTCAGGGAATATTTGCTTTGGGGGACTCCTGGCGTATGATGGTTCCTGGAAGGGTTCTGTCTTGCTGATCCCAGCCGCGTGGCCTGTGTGAATCCACTACTCCTGTGGGTAGGGTATGCTGGAAAATAGAGATGTGCACTTGAAATTTTTCGGGTTTTGTGTTTTGGTTTTGGGTTCGGTTCCGCGGCCGTGTTTTGGGTTCGACCGCGTTTTGGCAAAACCTCACCGAATTTTTTTTGTCGCATTCGGGTGTGTTTTGGATTCGGGTGTTTTTTTCAAAAAACTCTAAAAAACAGCTTAAATCATAGAATTTGGGGGTCATTTTGATCCCAAAGTATTATTAACCTCAAAAACCATAATTTCCACTCATTTTCAGTCTATTCTGAATACCTCACACCTCACAATATTATTTTTAGTCCTAAAATTTGCACCGAGGTCGCTGGATGACTAAGCTAAGCGACCCTAGTGGCCGACACAAACACCTGGCCCATCTAGGAGTGGCACTGCAGTGTCACGCAGGATGGCCCTTCCAAAAAACACTCCCCAAACAGCACATGATGCAAAGAAGAAAAAAAGAGGCACAATGAGGTAGCTGTGTGAGTAAGCTAAGCGAACCTAGTGGCCGACACAAACACCTGGCCCATCTAGGAGTGTCACTGCAGTGTCACGCAGGATGGCCCTTCCAAAAAACACTCCTCAAACAGCACATGACGCAAAGAAGAAAAAAAGAGGCGCAATGAGGTAGCTGTGTGAGTAAGCTAAGCGACCCTAGTGGCCGACACAAACACCTGGCCCATCTAGGAGTGGCACTGCAGTGTCACGCAGGATGGCCCTTCCAAAAAACACTCCCCAAACAGCACATGACGCAAAGAAGAAAAAAAGAGGCGCAATGAGGTAGCTGTGTGAGTAAGCTAAGCGACCCTAGTGGCCGACACAAACACCTGGCCCATCTAGGAGTGGCACTGCAGTGTCACGCAGGATGGCCCTTCCAAAAAACACTCCCCAAACAGCACATGACGCAAAGAAGAAAAAAAGAGGCGCAATGAGGTAGCTGTGTGAGTAAGCTAAGCGACCCTAGTGGCCGACACAAACACCTGGCCCATCTAGGAGTGGCACTGCAGTGTCACGCAGGATGGCCCTTCCAAAAAACACTCCCCAAACAGCACATGACGCAAAGAAAAAAAAAAGAGGCGCAATGAGGTAGCTGTGTGAGTAAGCTAAGCGAACCTAGTGGCCGACACAAACACCTGGCCCATCTAGGAGTGGCACTGCAGTGTCATGCAGGATGGCCCTTCCAAAAAACACTCCCCAAACAGCACATGACGCAAAGAAGAAAAAAAGAGGCGCAATGAGGTAGCTGTGTGAGTAAGCTAAGCGACCCTAGTGGCCGACACAAACACCTGGCCCATCTAGGAGTGGCACTGCAGTGTCACGCAGGATGGCCCTTCCAAAAAACACTCCCCAAACAGCACATGACGCAACGAAGAAAAAAAGAGGCGCAATGAGGTAGCTGTGTGAATAAGCTAAGCGACCCTAGTGGCCGACACAAACACCTGGCCCATCTAGGAGTGGCACTGCAGTGTCACGCAGGATGTCCCTTCCAAAAAACCCTCCCCAAACAGCACATGACGCAAAGAAGAAAAAAAGAGGCGCAATGAGGTAGCTGTGTGAGTAAGATAAGCGACCCTAGTGGCCGACACAAACACCGGGCCCATCTAGGAGTGGCACTGCAGTGTCACGCAGGATGTCCCTTCCAAAAAACCCTCCCCAAACAGCACATGACGCAAAGAAAAAAAGAGGCACAATGAGGTAGCTGTGTGAGTAAGATAAGCGACCCTAGTGGCCGACACAAACACCGGGCCCATCTAGGAGTGGCACTGCAGTGTCACGCAGGATGTCCCTTCCAAAAAACCCTCCCCAAACAGCACATGACGCAAAGAAAAAAAGAGGCGCAATGAGGTAGCTGTGTGAGTAAGATAAGCGACCCTAGTGGCCGACACAAACACCGGGCCTGTTATGATTCCAGCACTCTGGTCTGAGGTGGTCCTTTTGCAAGGACCGGAGCACTGGAACGGAATGCTGGGGAAGGGAGCGGGAATAGAAAGTAGCCCCTGGCGCCCTAACTCCGTTGTCTCGCCCGTGTTATCAGAAATCCCCTGCGAGACTATGGTTGCTTGAGCCCATGGCAGCCGCGTTTGAAGGGCGGATTATGTCTGCCCAACTCCGATGCCCCCTCAGGTCTTAATGGGAGACAAAGGGAAATCCGAGACAGGGTGATAACAAGGGGCCCTCTGACTAAACAACCAGGCCAGGGGCTACAAGCTAACTGACTAAACCTGAGGTATGTGCGGTAACCCGCCAGGGAAAAGGACAACCAAAATCCACTAGTCCGTACTCCTACCCAGCACCGCTGGATACCAGAGTGGATCTGTGGGAGCGGAATCCTCCGCAAAAGCTCCGAAACACAAATAATAAATGACAAATAATAAAGCGGCCCAAGCCGCAACTCACGAACTCCACTGGATGTTCAAAAGGTGCTCAGTCAGGACTCCAGGAACAGATGACGACTTCCGAGTACAGGACAACTGAGAACAGGAACGACCGGATACAGCAGGACTGGAAACACTCACAGCAAACAGATTCAGCATGCAGGAAGCTATTACCGGCGTCTGTGAGAAGCCCAGGAAGTGTATTTAACAGGGAGTTCTCCAATCAGCTGTTTGGAGGCTGATTGGATTAGATGCCATACAGCTGCCAAGCTGCATGGCCAGGAAAACAGATATCTATTAATTAAATTGAACCCAGCAACGGGGAAACGCAGTCCGTAAGTGGCGTCCCCGTTGCTAGGGTCCATGCGGCTCCGTGCGCTCGGCGTCTAGCGTTGCCATGGAGCCGGCGGCTGTACGCGCATGGCGTCCCTGGTTGCTAGGCGCCGGGCCGCACCGACGAGCGGACCCCGGCGCCTAACAGTACCCCCCCTTGAGGAGGGGTCAAGGAACCCCTAAAGCCAGGTTTCCGAGGAAATTCCCGAAAAAATGCCCTCTTGAGCCTCGGGGCATGGAGATCCTTATCCAGGACCCAAGACCTTTCCTCTGGACCATAGCCTCTCCAGTGCACCAGAAAATAAAGCCGACCCCGGGACAATTTGGAATCGAGAACCTTCTCCACCAAGAACTCCTGATGACCCTGTACATCTACTGGTGATTTCCCCTGAGAGATCTTCCGAGGAAATCTACTGGAAGAAACGTATGGTTTCAACAAGGAGCAATGGAACGTATTTCCGATCCGGAGAGCTCTTGGTAAACGTAACCGGAAAGCAACTGGATTGATTTTTTTAATAATATGAAATGGTCCAATAAATTTGGGGCCCAATCTAGCTGAGGTTTGTCGAAGTTTAATGTTACGAGTCGACAACCATACCCTATCTCCCACCTTAAAAGTGCAAGGCCGCCGGAGCCTGTCAGAAAATTTTTTCTCTCGAAATGCCGCTTTTCTGAGAGCAAGGTGCACTTTTCTCCAAATGAGTCTGAGATGAGAGGTTAAGGTTAGCGAGGAGACAGAGGAATGTTGAAAAAAAGAATTAGCTCTGGGGTGAAAACCAAAAACTGAAAAGAATGGAGACACATTAGTGGAGGAATGACAAGAATTGTTGTAAGCAAACTCCGCCAAAGGAAGAAACTCGGACCAATAATTCTGGAGTTTGGCTGAGTACAAACGCAAATACTGTTTTAATGATTGATTAACTCGCTCGGTCTGCCCGTTGGATTGGGGATGGTAGCCGGACGTTAAAGACAATTTCATCTTTAATGAGGCACAAAAAGACTTCCAAAATTGTGCAATGAATTGTGGACCCCGATCAGAAACAATATCAGTGGGTAACCCATGAAGTCTGAAAACATGGTGGAGAAACAAAACTGCCAATTCCTGGGCAGATGGCAGTCGGGGAAGAGCAATGAAATGGGCCATCTTGCTAAAACGGTCCACTACCACCCATATGACTCGGAATCCGGCTGACAGAGGGAGGTCTACCACAAAATCCATGGAAATATGAGACCATGGCCTGAGAGGAACATTTAAGGGCATAAGTTGCCCGATGGGCAAGGAACAGGGAACTTTATGCTGTGCACAGACCTGACAAGAAAAAACAAACTCCTTAATGTCTTTAGAAAGACCAGGCCACCATACTGAGCGGGAGACTAATTCCAAAGTCTTAGAGGTCCCCGGATGCCCGGCAACTTTGCTATCATGAAACTCAGTCAAAACAGTAGCTCTCAAAAACTCAGGGACATAAAGACGACCAGCAGGAGTATTTCCAGGAGCTTGATGTTGAAGCTGCTTTAACTGGGTAAATAAATCTTGTGTGAGGCCTGCCCAAATGACTGAAGACGGAAGTATGGGAGTAACAGGACTGTTATTATGAACTGGAAGAAAACTGCGTGACAGGGCATCCGCCTTGGTATTCTTGGAACCTGGCCTGAAGGTGATAATAAACTTGAAACGAGTAAAAAATAAAGCCCAACGAGCCTGCCGGGCATTCAGCCGTTTAGCTGATTCGATGTACTGAAGATTTTTGTGGTCAGTCAATACTGAAATGGTATGTGTTGCTCCCTCAAGCCAATGCCTCCACTCCTCGAAAGCCCATTTAATAGCCAGTAACTCCCGGTTACCAACATCGTAGTTGGATTCAGCGGAAGAGAATTTCCTGGACATAAAGGCACAAGGATGTAATTCTAGAGAGTCCGGATCCTTCTGAGATAGGATAGCCCCCACTCCAACCTCCGAGGCATCAACCTCAACAATGAAGGGCAATTCTGGGTTGGGATGTCTGAGGACTGGGGCTGAGACAAAAGCTTGTTTCAAGGCCTGAAATGATAACTCAGCTTCACGTGACCAGTTGGTAGGATCCGCTCCCTTCCTAGTCAGTGCCACAATGGGAGCAACCAGGTCGGAAAAAGAATGAATAAATCTTCTATAATAATTCGCAAACCCTAAAAAGCGCTGAATTGCTTTTAAGTTGGTGGGTTGCGCCCAACTAAGGATGGCTTGGAGCTTCTTTGGTTCCATACAGAATCCCCGAGGGGAAATAATGTACCCTAAAAAGGATACCTCCGTGACATGAAACTCACACTTCTCCAGCTTGGCATAAAGGTGATTTTCACGTAATTTTTGAAGAACCTGACGCACCTGGGTAACATGTTGTTCTATAGAGTCAGAATAGATCAGGATATCGTCTAAGTAAACGACCACGAATCTTCCAAGAAAATCACGGAGCACATCGTTAATGAGATCCTGGAAAACTGCCGGAGCGTTAGACAAGCCGAACGGCATCACCAGATACTCGTAGTGACCCGACTGAGTACTGAACGCCGTTTTCCACTCATCTCCCGACTTGATTCGGATGAGGTTATACGCTCCCCTCAGGTCAATCTTAGAAAAAATCACAGCCGAACGCAGCTGATCAAAGAGGACAGAAATCAGCGGCAGAGGGTAAGTATTTTTAATTGAGATCTTATTCAGAGCTCTAAAGTCAATGCAAGGTCTGAGTGATCCATCTTTCTTCTCCACAAAGAAGAAGCCTGCACTTAAAGGGGATTTAGATGGCCTGATAAATCCTTTCCCTAGGCTCTCCTTAACATACTCATTCATGGCCGCAGTTTCTGGTCCGGACAATGCATATAACCTTCCCTTTGGCAATGTGGCACCAGGAATTAGCTCAATAGCACAATCATAAGGCCGATGGGGAGGCAGAATGTCCGCATTGCCCTTGGAAAATACATCAACAAAGTCCTGGTATTCCACGGGAATGGGTTCAGGAATGGCAGCAGCTATTCTGACGGGAAACGTAATACATTCCTTATTACAGATGGTACCCCATTGTGAGATCTCCCCCGACTGCCAATCAATGATGGGATTGTGAAAGGCCAGCCAAGGGTGACCCAGAACCACTGGAACTGCTGGGCAATGGGTAAGGAAAAACTCAATCTTTTCGGAATGAAGAGCTCCTACCGTAAGTAGTACAGGGGGTGTACAGAGGGAAATAACCCCATTGGACAAGGGACTCCCATCTAAACCATGCATGGTGATACACCTACCCAAGGTTAACTGAGGAATACCTAAGGCCTTGGCCCACGTTAAGTCCATAAAGTTCCCTGCAGCTCCACTGTCAACAAAAGCCGACACCGAAGAACTGAGGCTGCCAAAGGAAACTTTAGCTGGGACTAACAGGGAGTTACTCGAGGAGATAAGCTGCAGACCAAAGTGAACCCCCTCACAATTCACTTGGTCGAGGCGTTTCCCGACTTGTTCGGACAATTACGGGCAAAATGTCCCTTACCCCCACAGTACAAACAAAGACCAGAGTTTTGCCTTCTGGCTCTTTCTTCTGGAGACAGCCTGGAGAGACCCATCTGCATGGGCTCCTCTATGTCTTCAGGAATGGAAAATACACAAGGAGTAGACCTGACAGGTGCTCCTTTTTCAGCCCTCCGCTCTCTGAGACGACGATCAATCTTAATAGAAAGCTCCATGAGTTTATCGAGCGTCTCAGGAGCGGGATACTGAAGGAGACTGTCTTTTATAGACTCAGATAAGCCGAGGCGAAACTGACTGCGCAGAGCAGGGTCATTCCAGCCACAGTCGTTCGACCAACGGCGAAACTCTGTACAATAAACCTCTGCAGGATTTCTACCTTGTCTGAGAGCGCGTAACTGACTCTCGGCGGATGCCTCCCTATCAGGGTCATCATACAAAAGCCCTAAAGACCCCAGAAAGGCGTCTACTGACAACAATGCCGGATCCTCTGCTTTTAAACCAAAAGCCCAGGTCTGGGGATCCCCCTGGAGCAAAGAAATAATAATTCCGACCCGCTGAGATTCAGTACCTGAGGAGATTGGTCTTAAACGAAAATAAAGTTTACAGGACTCTTTAAAATTAAAAAACTGCTTCCTATCACCAGAAAAACGGTCAGGCAAGTGCATTTTTGGTTCAGGGACTACCCTCGGGGAAGTTCGTAAAAGATCTTCCTGCGACTTCACCCGAAGGGAAAGATCCTGAACCATTTGAGTAAGTTCTTGAATCTGGCTAACTAGAAGCTGGCCAGGATTTGGCCCTAAACCAGTGGGATTCATGGGGCCGACAATTCTTACAAAACTGAATAAGGGAAAAAATCAAACCCTGTTTAATTTTAAGTTTTGGTTTGGCCGGTAATAATGTTATGATTCCAGCACTCTGGTCTGAGGTGGTCCTTTTGCAAGGACCGGAGCACTGGAACGGAATGCTGGGGAAGAGAGCGGGAATAGAAAGTAGCCCCTGGCGCCCTAACTCCGTTGTCTCGCCCGTGTTATCAGAAATCCCCTGCGAGACTATGGTTGCTTGAGCCCATGGCAGCCGCGTTTGAAGGGCGGATTATGTCTGCCCAACTCCGATGCCCCCTCAGGTCTTAATGGGAGACAAAGGGAAATCCGAGACAGGGTGATAACAAGGGGCCCTCTGACTAAACAACCAGGCCAGGGGCTACAAGCTAACTGACTAAACCTGAGGTATGTGCGGTAACCCGCCAGGGAAAAGGACAACCAAAAATCCACTAGTCCGTACTCCTACCCAGCACCGCTGGATACCAGAGTGGATCTGTGGGAGCGGAATCCTCCGCAAAAGCTCCGAAACACAAATAATAAATGACAAATAATAAAGCGGCCCAAGCCGCAACACACGGCTACGCCGTGACTCACGAACTCCACTGGATGTTCAAAAGGTGCTCAGTCAGGACTCCAGGAACAGATGACGACTTCCGAGTACAGGACAACTGAGAACAGGAACGACCGGATACAGCAGGACTGGAAACACTCACAGCAAACAGATTCAGCATGCAGGAAGCTATTACCGGCGTCTGTAAGAAGCCCAGGAAGTGTATTTAACAGGGAGTTCTCCAATCAGCTGTTTGGAGGCTGATTGGATTAGATGCCATACAGCTGCCAAGCTGCATGGCCAGGAAAACAGATATCTATTAATTAAATTGAACCCAGCAACGGGGAAACGCAGTCCGTAAGTGGCGTCCCCGTTGCTAGGGTCCATGCGGCTCCGTGCGCTCGGCGTCTAGCGTTGCCAGGGAGCCGGCGGCTGTACGCGCACGGCGTCCCTGGTTGCTAGGCGCCGGGCCGCACCGACGAGCGGACCCCGGCGCCTAACAGGGCCCATCTAGGAGTGGCACTGCAGTGTCACGCAGGATGGCCCTTCCAAAAAATACCCCCCAAACAGCACATGACGCAAAGAAAAATTAAAGAAAAAAGAGGTGCAAGATGGAATTGTCCTTGGGCCCTCCCACCCACCCTTATGTTGTATAAACAGGACATGCACACTTTAACCAACCCATCATTTCAGTGACAGGGTCTGCCACACGACTGTGACTGAAATGACGGGTTGGTTTGGACCCCCACCTAAAAAGAAGCAATTAATCTCTCCTTGCACAAACTGGCTCTACAGAGGCAAGATGTCCACCTCATCATCATCCTCCGATATATCACCGTGTACATCCCCCTCCTCACAGATTATCAATTCGTCCCCACTGGAATCCACCATCTCAGCTCCCTGTGTACTTTGTGGAGGCAATTGCTGCTGGTCAATGTCTCCACGGAGGAATTGATTATAATTCATTTTAATGAACATCATCTTCTCCACATTTTCTGGATGTAACCTCGTACACCGATTGCTGACAAGGTGAGCGGCGGCACTAAACACTCTTTCGGAGTACACACTTGTGGGAGGGCAACTTAGGTAGAATAAAGCCAGTTTGTGCAAGGGCCTCCAAATTGCCTCTTTTTCCTGCTAGTATAAGTACGTGCCTACTTGGATGCGGTCACTCATATAATCCTCCACCATTCTTTCAATGGTGAGAGAATCATATGCAGTGACAGTAGACGACATGTCCGTAATCGTTGTCAGGTCCTTCAGTCCGGACCAGATGTCAGCATCAGCAGTCGCTCCAGACTGCCCTGCATCACCGCCAGCGGGTGGGCTCGGAATTCTGAGCCTTTTCCTCGCACCCCCAGTTGCGGGAGAATGTGAAGGAGGAGATGTTGACAGGTCGCGTTCCGCTTGACTTGACAATTTTCTCACCAGCAGGTCTTTGAACCCCAGCAGACTTGTGTCTGCCGGAAAGAGAGATCCAATGTAGGCTTTAAATCTAGGATCGAGCATGGTGGCCAAAATGTAGTGCTCTGATTTCAACAGATTGACCACCCGTGAATCCTTGTTAAGCGAATTAAGGGCTCCATCCACAAGTCCCACATGCCTAGCGGAATCGCTCTGTGTTAGCTCCTCCTTCAATGTCTCCAGCTTCTTCTGCAAAAGCCTGATGAGGGGAATGACCTGACTCAGGCTGGCAGTGTCTGAACTGACTTCACGTGTGGCAAGTTCAAAGGGCATCAGAACCTTGCACATTGTTGAAATCATTCTCCACTGCGCTTGAGACAGGTGCATTCCACCTCCTATATCGTGCTGAATTGTATAGGCTTGAATGGCCTTTTGCTGCTCCTCCAACCTCTGAAGCATATAGAGGGTTGAATTCCACCTCGTTACCACTTCTTGCTTCAGATGATGGCAGGGCAGGTTCAGTTGTTTTTGGTGGTGCTCCAGTCTTCTGTACGTGGTGCCTGTACGCCGAAAGTGTCCCGCAATTCTTCTGGCCACCGACAGCATCTCTTGCACACCCCTGTCGTTTTTTAAAAAATTCTGCACAACCAAATTCAAGGTATGTGCAAAACATGGGACGTGCTGGAATTTGCCCATATTTAATGCACACACAATATTGCTGGCGTTGTCCGATGCCACAAATCCACAGGAGAGTCCAATTGGGGTAAGCCATTCCGCGATGATCTTCCTCAGTTGCCGTAAGAGGTTTTCAGCTGTGTGCGTATTCTGGAAAGCGGTGATGCAAAGCGTAGCCTGCCTAGGAAAGAGTTGGCGTTTGCGACATGCTGCTACTGGTGCCGCCGCTGCTGTTCTTGCGGCGGGAGTCCATACATCTACCCAGTGGGCTGTCACAGTCATATAGTCCTGACCCTGCCCTGCTCCACTTGTCCACATGTCCGTGGTTAAGTGGACATTGGGTACAACTGCATTTTTTAGGACACTGGTGAGTCTTTTTCTGACGTCCGTGTACATTCTCGGTATCGCCTGCCTAGAGAAGTGGAACCTAGATGGTATTTGGTAACGGGGGCACACTACCTCAAGAAATTGTCTAGTTCCCTGTGAACTAACGGCGGATACCGGACGCACGTCTAACACCAACATAGTTGTCAAGGCCTCAGTAATCCGCTTTGCAGCAGGATGACTGCTGTGATATTTCATCTTCCTCGCAAAGGACTGTTGGACAGTCAATTGCTTACTGGAAGTAGTACAAGTGGGTTTACGACTTCCCCTCTGGGATGACCATCGACTCCCAGCAGCAACAACAGCAGCGCCAGCAGCAGTAGGCATTACACTCAAGGATGCATCGGAGGAATCCCAGGCAGGAGAGGACTCGTCAGAATTGCCAGTGACATGGCCTGCAGGACTATTGGCATTCCTGGGTAAGGAGGAAATTGACACTGAGGGAGCTGGTGGGGTGGTTTGCGTGAGCTTGGCTACAAGAGGAAGGGATTTACTGGTCAGTGGACTGCTTCCGCTGTCACCCAAAGTTTTTGAACTTGTCACTGACTTATTATGAATGCGCTGCAGGTGACGTATAAGGGAGGATGTTCCGAGGTGGTTAACGTCCTTACCCCTACTTATTACAGCTTGACAAAGGCAACACACGGCTTGACACCTGTTGTCCGCATTTCTGTTGAAATACTTCCACACCGAAGAGCTGATTTTTTTGGTATTTTCACCAGGCATGTCAATGGCCATATTCCTCCCATGGACAACAGGTGTCTCCCCGGGTGCCTGACTTAAACAAACCACCTCACCATCAGAATCCTCCTGGTCAATTTCCTCCCCAGCGCCAGCAACACCCATATCCTCCTCATCCTGGTGTACTTCAACACTGACATCTTCAATCTGACTATCAGGAACTGGACTGCGGGTGCTCCTTCCAGCACTTGCAGGGGGCGTGCAAATGGTGGAAGGCGCATGCTCTTCACGTCCAGTGTTGGGAAGGTCAGGCATCGCAACCGACACAATTGGACTCTCCTTGTGGATTTGGGATTTCGAAGAACGCACAGTTCTTTGCGGTGCTTTTGCCAGCTTGAGTCTTTTCATTTTTCTAGCGAGAGGCTGAGTGCTTCCATCCTCATGTGAAGCTGAACCACTAGCCATGAACATAGGCCAGGGCCTCAGCCGTTCCTTGCCACTCCGTGTGGTAAATGGCATATTGGCAAGTTTACGCTTCTCCTCCGACAATTTTATTTTAGGTTTTGGAGTCCTTTTTTTACTGATATTTGGTGTTTTGGATTTTACATGCTCTGTACTATGACATTGGGCATCGGCCTTGGCAGACGGCGTTGCTGGCATTTCATCGTCTCGGCCATGACTAGTGGCAGCAGCTTCAGCACGAGGTGGAAGTTGATCTTGATCTTTCCCTAATTTTGGAACCTCAACATTTTTGTTCTCCATATTTTAATAGGCACAACTAAAAGGCACCTCAGGTAAACAATGGAGATGGATGGATACTAGTATACTTATGGATGGACTGCCGAGTGCCGACACAGAGGTAGCTACAGCCGTGGACTACCGTACTGTGTCTTCTGCTAATATAGACTGGATGATAATGAGATGAAATCAATATATATGTTTATATAATATCACTAGTACTGCAGCCGGACAGGTATATATTATATATTTATTATGTAATGACTGATGACGGACCTGCTGGACACTGTCAGCTCAGCAGCACCGCAGACTGCTACAGTAAGCTACTATAGTAGTATGTATAAAGAAGAAAGAAAAAAAAAACAACCACGGGTAGGTGGTATACAATTATGGATGGACTGCCGAGTGCCGACACAGAGGTAGCTACAGCCGTGGACTACCGTACTGTGTCTGCTGCTATTATAGACTGGATGATAATGAGATGAAATCAATATATATGTATATATAATATCACTAGTACTGCAGCCGGACAGGTATATATTATATATTTATTATGTAATGACTGATGACGGACCTGCTGGACACTGTCAGCTCAGCAGCACCGCAGACTGCTACAGTAAGCTACTATAGTAGTATGTATAAAGAAGAAAGAAAAAAACAACAACCACGGGTAGGTGGTATACAATTATGGATGGACTGCCGAGTGCCGACACAGAGGTAGCTACAGCCGTGGACTACCGTACTGTGTCTGCTGCTAATATAGACTGGATGATAATGAGATGAAATCAATATATATGTATATATAATATCACTAGTACTGCAGCCGGACAGGTATATATTATATATTTATTATGTAATGACTGATGACGGACCTGCTGGACACTGTCAGCTCAGCAGCACCGCAGACTGCTACAGTAAGCTACTATAGTAGTATGTATAAAGAAGAAAGAAAAAAAAAACAACCACGGGTAGGTGGTATACAATTATGGATGGACTGCCGAGTGCCGACACAGAGGTAGCTACAGCCGTGGACTACCGTACTGTGTCTGCTGCTAATATAGACTGGATGATAATGAGATGAAATCAATATATATGTATATATAATATCACTAGTACTGCAGCCGGACAGGTATATATTATATATTTATTATGTAATGACTGATGACGGACCTGCTGGACACTGTCAGCTCAGCAGCACCGCAGACTGCTACAGTAAGCTACTATAGTAGTATGTATAAAGAAGAAAGAAAAAAAAAACAACCACGGGTAGGTGGTATACAATTATGGATGGACTGCCGAGTGCCGACACAGAGGTAGCTACAGCCGTGGACTAACGTACTGTGTCTGCTGATAATATAGACTGGATGATAATGAGATGAAATCAATATATATGTATATATAATATCACTAGTACTGCAGCCGGACAGGTATATATTTTATATTTATTATGTAATGACTGATGACGGACCTGCTGGACACTGTCAGCTCAGCAGCACCGCAGACTGCTACAGTAAGCTACTATAGTAGTATGTATAAAGAAGAAAGAAAAAAAAAACAACCACGGGTAGGTGGTATACAATTATGGATGGACTGCCGAGTGCCGACACAGAGGTAGCTACAGCCGTGGACTAACGTACTGTGTCTGCTGCTAATATAGACTGGATGATAATGAGATGAAATCAATATATATGTATATATAATATCACTAGTACTGCAGCCGGACAGGTATATATTATATATTTATTATGTAATGACTGATGACGGACCTGCTGGACACTGTCAGCTCAGCAGCACCGCAGACTGCTACAGTAAGCTACTATAGTAGTATGTATAAAGAAGAAAGAAAAAAAAAACAACCACGGGTAGGTGGTATACAATTATGGATGGACTGCCGAGTGCCGACACAGAGGTAGCTACAGCCGTGGACTAACGTACTGTGTCTGCTGATAATATAGACTGGATGATAATGAGATGAAATCAATATATATGTATATATAATATCACTAGTACTGCAGCCGGACAGGTATATATTATATATTTATTATGTAATGACTGATGACGGACCTGCTGGACACTGTCAGCTCAGCAGCACCGCAGACTGCTACAGTAAGCTACTATAGTAGTATGTATAAAGAAGAAAGAAAAAAAAAACAACCACGGGTAGGTGGTATACAATTATGGATGGACTGCCGAGTGCCGACACAGAGGTAGCTACAGCCGTGGACTAACGTACTGTGTCTGCTGATAATATAGACTGGATGATAATGAGATGAAATCAATATATATGTATATATAATATCACTAGTACTGCAGCCGGACAGGTATATATTATATATTTATTATGTAATGACTGATGACGGACCTGCTGGACACTGTCAGCTCAGCAGCACCGCAGACTGCTACAGTAAGCTACTATAGTAGTATGTATAAAGAAGAAAGAAAGAAAAAAAAAAAAACACGGGTAGGTGCTAGGTGGTATACAATATTATATATATATTATATACAATTATATATATATATATATAATATATATTAAACTCATAAACTGGTGGTGATTATTAAACTGGTGGTCAGGTCACTGGTCACACTATCAGCAACTTGCAAGTAGTACTCCTGAGTCCTAAGCAGACAATCACAATATATATTATACTGGTGGTCAGTGTGGTCACAAACAATGGCAGTGTGGCTGGCACTCTGGCAGCAAAGGTGTGCACTGTACGTTATATGTACTCCTGAGTCCTGAGTCCTGCTCTCAGACTCTAACTGCTCCCCACTGTCAGTGTCTCCCCCACAAGTCAGATAATACAGTCACACTATCTCTCTCTATCACTTCAGCAAGTACTAGTAGTAGTAGTACTCCTCCTAATGCTCCCCAAATTACTACTGTGTCTCTCTCTGTCTCACTCTCTTCTCGAATCTCTATAAACGGAGAGGACGCCAGACACGTCCTCTCCCTATGAATCTCAATGCACGTGTGAAAAATGGCGGCGACGCGCGGCTCCTTATATAGAATCCGAGTCTCGCGATAGAATCCGAGCCTCGCGAGAATCCGACAGCGTGATGATGACGTTCGGGCGCGCTCGGGTTAACCGAGCAAGGCGGGAAGATCCGAGTCGCTCGGACCCGTGTAAAAAAAACTGAAGTTCGGGCGGGTTAGGATTCCGAGGAACCGAACCCGCTCATCTCTACTGGAAAAGTCACCCAGCTCCTGCTGGCACACTTAAGCCAGGTACCTGGGATAGCTCCTGTGGGAGCAATATACTTGGCTGTGGTATCGCCTGCTGGGCCTCAGGTACCCATGCACAGGCTGACAGGAAATTCTCCTGGCAGCAGCCTGTGCTCTCCAGTCAGCTTTGTTGACACCAAGCCTCCCTAGCCCTCTGTGGGACCTTTTGAAACCTTCCAAACTCCCATGAGGCTGTGCTCACCTGGTGATGCTGCAGAGTGTCCTGATTGGTAGGATTTCAATTCTGTTTTTAGGATGTTTCTCAGGGCAGCCTGGAAACCCCCTGTGGCTTTGGAGTCACTGGGGTATATTTACTAAGGTCCCGATTTTTTTTTTTTTTTTCAAAGTGTCATCTCGAGAATTTACTGAACAGAAATCTTGGCAGTGATGAGGGCATTCATATTTGTTTTGACGGCAAAGATCACAAATACGAATCAATACACCATCGGTCAAACATGCCTGTTTAGGTATACAACTCGGTAATTTACTAAGAATTCGTATTTACAATCACTGCCGGCAATAGACAAACACTGCCGGTAAATGTTACAATTCGTAAAAAAAAGTAGTTTTCAAATAGACGTGCTTTTTTTATCCGTATTCTGATAGGCATGCACGGATTAGTGAGATCCGTGCATGCTTATCAGTGGGAAGGGGTGTGAATGGGTTAAAAAATGTAAAAACAATTTGCGTGGGGTCCCTCCTCCAAAGTATAACCAGCCTCGTGCTCTTTGAGCCGGTCCTGGTTGAAAAAAATACAGGGGTAAAAATGACTGTGGTCCCCCCATATTTAAACAACCAGCACCGGGCTCTGCGTCCGGTCCTGGTTAAAAAAATACAGGGGACAAAAGACGTAGAGGTCACACGTATTTTTTAAACCAGCACCGGTTAAAAAAAAACAGCACATTGGTTACAATGTAGCGTAGCAGCGCTCCATTGTAACCAATGATGGGAACTTTGCGGTCTGCAGTTAACCGCAAAGTTAATTGGGGTCACTCTTGTGGGTGACCCCAATTAACTTTGCAGTTAACCGCAGACCACAAAGTTCCCATCATTGGTTACAATGGAGTGCTGCTACGTTACATTGTAACCAGTGCGCTCCTCCTGATTGACAGTGCAGGAGCGTACAGCCAATAAGGAGAGTGCCATGACGTGGCGCTCCCTGATTGGCTGGCGGGATCTTCACTGACAGAAGTCACGTGGGGTCCCGCCAGTCGGGGAAAGGGGTTCCATGTGTAAACATGGAACCCCTTTATTAGCGTGGGCCGGGTTATTAGTTTTTTTATTTTCAATAAGTACGTTGATTACAAAGTGAAAGAAGAGGACAGATCTACACCGGATTGGTTGTAAGTATAATTTTTATTTACAGGTAATCAGTGGATTCTACTGGACAAGAGGACCGAGGTACTCTTTGTCAACATAGGTAAATATGTGTGTGTAAGTGTGCATGTATGTCAATTAAAGTTGTACTGTCACGGTGAGTGTGTTGTGTATTTTTTGGGGTATTTTTTTTGTAGTAGAACTACAAGTACCAGCAGGCTCATTATTTTCCAGCATTCTGGTACTTGTGGTTCTCCAAGTACCAGCTTGCGGGGGAGGCTTGCTGGGACTTGTAGTTCTTCTGCAAAAAAACAATATTCTTTCATTTTACACAATGGCTATCAGCCTCCCATCCACCACCCATGGATTGGGGGTCAGCCTCGGGCTACACCCCTTGCCCTTGGGTGGCTGGTGGGGGACACCCCTTGATTTAAGGGGTCCCCACTCCTCCAGGGTTCCCCGGCCAGGGGTGACTAGTTGGGGGGGGTAATGCCACAGCCGCAGGGACCAGTATAAAAGTGTCCCCCGGCTGTGGCATTATCTCTCTGGCTAGTAGAGCCCGGTGCTGGTTTAAAAAATCCGGGGGACACCTATGTCTTTTTTCTCCCGTATTTTTTGAACCAGGACCGGACGCAGAGCCCTGTGCTGGTTGATTAAATATGGGAGGATCCCAGTAATTTTTTCCCCTGTATTTTTTCCACCAGGACCGGCTCAAAGAGCCCGAGGCTGGTTATGCTTAGGAGGGGGAACCCCACGCAATTTTTTGGGGATTTTTAACACTTTACAGACTTTATATAATGTACACAATGAAGCCCTGCATGGATCTCACTGTTTTACTAATCACTCCCGTAAAACACTGCCCGACAATACGAATCACATCGACATCGGAAGCTTAGTAAATTACATGCACTTTATTCAAAAAGTTGAAAAAAAACACACGATCGATACAATTCGAGGTCTAACTCCCACCAAATCGACACAAATACGAATCTTAGTAAATATACCCCACTAAGGGGGTCATTCCGAATTGATCGTAGCACAAATACAAAAGCATCGCACAGAGGCGATGCCTTTGTATTTGAGGAGTAACTCCCGGCCAGCGCAGCTCCTGCGGCTGGCCGGGAGTTGCTCGTCGCTCCCTCTGGCCGCAGCGGCTGCGTGACATATCGCGCTGCCACTGCAGCCCGCCCCCCCAACCGTCCGGCCACACCTGCATTGGCCGGACCGCTCCCCCTAAACGGTGGCTTAACGCCGCCGTTCAGCCCCCTCCCGCCTAGTGAATGCCTCTGTCTCAGAGGCGATCGCTAGTTAACGAAAGCTGGCATGTGCTGGCGCACTGCGACGCCGGCGCATGCGCAATTCCGACCCGATCGCTGCACTGCGATAAACTGCAGCAAGCGATCGGGTCGGAATGACCCCCTAAGTCTAGAAAGAGCCCTGTTAGAGCAAAGGGTAGGTAATTATGTTTATAAGGGGTAGTTCACAATGGTATAGTAAATTTACTCACGATTAACCACTTGTCATCATTTGGGTTGTCACAAGCCCTTCAGCTGACTGCTGTTTCCTGTGAGGGGGGGGGGCTACGACAAATGGGGGTCTGCCCAGCACTTCCTGTTTATAACTTACATGATAGCTACCTGGCTGGGCCCACACTGGACAACAAAATATTACACCAATGCAATAAACAGTACATTAATGTGACAGACACATATCAGGCTCAGGGAGATATTCCTTGATAGGCATAACATATTTACACAGGACTATTTCCCATCGCAGGCACACATCTGGTACCTAGCAAAATCACCTTCTTGGATTATTCAGAATAATCTCATATTCTTGACAAACATACACTCCTGTTATGTCTGCTGCATACAGTAGTATGGAGTATGCAGCTCAGATGCGAATACCAGCCGGGTGTTATAAATGATAATATACTGTTAGCTCTGGCATTCTGCCATTCACTATTGAAGCGAAGGACCAGGCTGGCCAAAAAATATGCGACGTGATGGTAGCATGGCTGCGTACCATCACACACTATCCCTAATTTTTTCCAGCCGCTGGGATTCAGTGACCCCAGCTACCCTGTGGCCCTGGGTAAGGTTTATACTAGAGATGTGCACTTGAAATTTTTCGGGTTTTGTGTTTTGGTTTTGGGTTCGGTTCCGCGGCCGTGTTTTGGGTTCGACCGCGTTTTGGCAAAACCTCACCAAATTTTTTTTGTCGGATTCGGGTGTGTTTTGGATTCGGGTGTTTTTTTCAAAAAACACTAAAAAACAGCTTAAATCATAGAATTTGGGGGTCATTTTGATCCCAAAGTATTATTAACCTCAAAAACCATAATTTCCACTCATTTTCAGTCTATTCTGAATACCTCACAATATTATTTTTAGTCCTAAAATTTGCACCGAGGTCGCTGGATGACTAAGCTAAGCGACCCTAGTGGCCGACACAAACACCTGGCCCATCTAGGAGTGGCACTGCAGTGTCAAGCAGGATGGCCCTTCCAAAAAACACTCCCCAAACAGCACATGACGCAAAGAAAAAAAGAGGCGCAATGAGGTAGCTGTGTGAGTAAGATAAGCGACCATAGTGGCCGACACAAACACCTGGCCCATCTAGGAGTGGCACTGCAGTGTCACGCAGGATGGCCCTTCCAAAAAACACTCCCCAAACAGCACATGACGCAAAGAAAAAAAAAGGCGCAATGAGGTAGCTGTGTGTGTAAGATAAGCGACCCTAGTGGCCGACACAAACACCTGGCCCATCTAGGAGTGGCACTGCAGTGTCACGCAGGATGGCCCTTCCAAAAAACACTCCCCAAACAGCACATGACGCAAAGAAAAAAAGAGGCGCAATGAGGTAGCTGTGTGAGTAAGATAAGCGACCCTAGTGGCCGACACAAACACATGACCCATCTAGGAGTGGCACTGCAGTGTCACGCAGGATGGCCCTTCCAAAAAACACTCCCCAAACAGCACATGAAGCAAAGAAAAAAAGAGGCGCAATGAGGTAGCTGTGTGAGTAAGATAAGCGACCCTAGTGGCCGACACAAACACCTGGCCCATCTAGGAGTGGCACTGCAGTGTCACGCAGGATGGCCCTTCCAAAAAACACTCCCCAAACAGCACATGACGCAAAGAAAAAAAGAGGCGCAATGAGGTAGCTGTGTGAGTAAGATAAGCGACCCTAGTGGCCGACACAAACACCTGGCCCATCTAGGAGTGGCACTGCAGTGTCACGCAGGATGGTCCTTCCAAAAAACACTCCCCAAACAGCACATGACGCAAAGAAAAAAAGAGGCGCAATGAGGTAGCTGTGTGAGTAAGATAAGCGACCCTAGTGGCCGACACAAACACCTGGCCCATCTAGGAGTGGCACTGCAGTGTCACGCAGGATGGCCCTTCCAAAAAACACTCCCCAAACAGCACATGACGCAAAGAAAAAAAGAGGCGCAATGAGGTAGCTGTGTGAGTAAGATAAGCGACCCTAGTGGCCGACACAAACACCTGGCCCATCTAGGAGAGGCACTGCAGTGTCACGCAGGATGGCCCTTCCAAAAAACACTCCCCAAACAGCACATGACGCAAAGAAAAAAAGAGGCGCAATGAGGTAGCTGTGTGAGTAAGATAAGCGACCCTAGTGGCCGACACAAACACCTGGCCCATCTAGGAGTGGCACTGCAGTGTCACGCAGGATGGCCCTTCCAAAAAACACTCCCCAAACAGCACATGACGCAAAGAAGAAAAAAAGAAAAAAGAGGTGCAAGATGGAATTGTCCTTGGGCCCTCCCACCCACCCTTATGTTGTATAAACAGGACATGCACACTTTAACCAACCCATCATTTCAGTGACAGGGTCTGCCACACGACTGTGACTGAAATGACGGGTTGGTTTGGACCCCCACCAAAAAAGAAGCAATTAATCTCTCCTTGCACAAACTGGCTCTACAGAGGCAAGATGTCCACCTCATCATCATCCTCCGATATATCACCGTGTACATCCCCCTCCTCACAGATTATCAATTCGTCCCCACTGGAATCCACCATCTCAGCTCCCTGTGTACTTTGTGGAGGCAATTGCTGCTGGTCAATGTCTCCACGGAGGAATTGATTATAATTCATTTTAATGAACATCATCTTCTCCACATTTTCTGGAAGTAACCTCATACGCCGATTGCTGACAAGGTGAGCGGCGGCACTAAACACTCTTTCGGAGTACACACTTGTGGGAGGGCAACTTAGGTAGAATAAAGCCAGTTTGTGCAAGGGCCTCCAAATTGCCTCTTTTTCCTGCCAGTATAAGTACGGACTGTGTGACGTGCCTACTTGGATGCGGTCACTCATATAATCCTCCACCATTCTTTCAATGGGTAGAGAATCATATGCAGTGACAGTAGACGACATGTCCGTAATCGTTGTCAGGTCCTTCAGTCCGGACTAGATGTCAGCATCAGCAGTCGCTCCAGACTGCCCTGCATCACCGCCAGCGGGTGGGCTCGGAATTCTGAGCCTTTTCCTCGCACCCCCAGTTGCGGGAGAATGTGAAGGAGGAGATGTTGACAGGTCGCGTTCCGCTTGACTTGACAATTTTCTCACCAGCAGGTCTTTGAACCCCAGCAGACTTGTGTCTGCCGGAAAGAGAGATCCAAGGTAGGTTTTAAATCTAGGATCGAGCTCGGTGGCCAAAATGTAGTGCTCTGATTTCAACAGATTGACCACCCGTGAATCCTTGTTAAGCGAATTAAGGGCTCCATCCACAAGTCCCACATGCCTAGCGGAATCGCTCCGTGTTAGCTCCTCCTTCAATGTCTCCAGCTTCTTCTGCAAAAGCCTGATGAGGGGAATGACCTGACTCAGGCTGGCAGTGTCTGAACTGACTTCACGCGTGGCAAGTTCAAAGGGCAGCAGAACCTTGCACAACGTTGAAATCATTCTCCACTGCGCTTGAGACAGGTGCATTCCACCTCCTATATCGTGCTGAATTGTATAGGCTTGAATGGCTTTTTGCTGCTCCTCCAACCTCTGAAGCATATATAGGGTTGAATTCCACCTCGTTACCACTTCTTGCTTCAGATGATGGCAGGGCAGGTTCAGGCGTTTTTGGTGTTGCTCCAGTCTTCTGTACGTGGTGCCTGTACGCCGAAAGTGTCCCGCAATTCTTCTGGCCACCGACAGCATCTCTTGCACGCCCCTGTCATTTTTTAAAAAATTCTGCACCACCAAATTCAAGGTATGTGCAAAACATGGGACGTGCTGGAATTTGCCCATATTTAATGCACACACAATATTGCTGGCATTGTCCGATGCCACAAATCCACAGGAGAGTCCAATTGGGGTAAGCCATTCCGCGATGATCTTCCTCAGTTGCCGTAAGAGGTTTTCAGCTGTGTGCGTATTCTGGAAACCGGTGATACAAAGCGTAGCCTGCTAGGAAAGAGTTGGCGTTTGCGAGATGCTGCTACTGGTGCCGCCGCTGCTGTTCTTGCGGCGGGAGTCCATACATCTACCCAGTGGGCTGTCACAGTCATATAGTCCTGACCCTGCCCTGCTCCACTTGTCCACATGTCCGTGGTTAAGTGGACATTGGGTACAACTGCATTTTTTAGGACACTGGTGAGTCTTTTTCTGACGTCCGTGTACATTCTCGGTATCGCCTGCCTAGAGAAGTGGAACCTAGATGGTATTTGGTAACGGGGGCACACTACCTCAAGAAATTGTCTAGTTCCCTGTGAACTAACGGCGGATACCGGACGCACGTCTAACACCAACATAGTTGTCAAGGCCTCAGTTATTCTTTGCAGCAGGATGACTGCTGTGATATTTCATCTTCCTCGCAAAGGACTGTTGGACAGTCAATTGCTTGGTGGAAGTAGTAAAAGTGGTCTTACGATTTCCCCTCTGGGATGACCATCGACTCCCAGCAGCAACAACAGCAGCGCCAGCAGCAGTAGGCGTTACACGCAAGGATGCATCGGAGGAATCCCAGGCAGGAGAGGAATCGTCAGAATTGCCAGTGACATGGCCTGCAGGACTATTGGCATTCCTGGGGAAGGAGGAAATTGACACTGAGGGAGTTGGTGGGGTGGTTTGCGTGAGCTTGGTTACAAGAGGAAGGGATTTAGTGGTCAGTGGACTGCTTCCGCTGTCGCCCAAAGTTTTTGAACTTGTCACTGACTTATTATGAATGCGCTGCAGGTGACGTATAAGGGAGGATGTTCCGAGGTGGTTAATGTCCTTACCCCTACTTATTACAGCTTGACAAAGGCAACACACGGCTTGACAAATGTTGTCCGCATTTCTGTTGAAATACTTCCACACCGAAGAGCTGATTTTTTTGGTATTTTCACCAGGCATGTCAACGGCCATATTCCTCCCACGGACAACAGGTGTCTCCCCGGGTGCCTGACTTAAACAAACCACCTCACCATCAGAATCCTCATTGTCAATTTCCTCCCCAGCGCCAGCAACACCCATATCCTCCTCATCCTGGTGTACTTCAACACTGACATCTTCAATCTGACTATCAGGAACTGGACTGCGGGTGCTCCTTCCAGCACTTGCAGGGGGTGTGCAAATGGTGGAAGGTGCATGCTCTTCACGTCCAGTGTTGGGAAGGTCAGGCATCGCAATCGACACAATTGGACTCTCCTTGTGGATTTGGGATTTCGAAGAACGCACAGTTCTTTGCGGTGCTTTTGCCAGCTTGAGTCTTTTCATTTTTCTAGCGAGAGGCTGAGTGCTTCCATCCTCATGTGAAGCTGAACCACTAGCCATGAACATAGGCCAGGGCCTCAGCCGTTCCTTGCAACTCCGTGTGGTAAATGGCATATTGGCAAGTTTACGCTTCTCCTCCGACAATTTTATTTTAGATTTTGGAGTCCTTTTTTTACTGATATTTGGTGTTTTGGATTTTACATGCTCTGTACTATGACATTGGGCATCGGCCTTGGCAGACGACGTTGCTGGCATTTCATCGTCTCGGCCATGACTAGTGGCAGCAGCTTCAGCACGAGGTGGAAGTGGATCTTGATCTTTCCCTAATTTTGGAACCTCAACATTTTTGTTCTCCATATTTTAATAGGCACAACTAAAAGGCACCTCAGGTAAACAATGGAGATGGATGGATACTAGTATACTTATGGATGGACGAGCGACTGCCGACACAGAGGTAGCTACAGCCGTGGACTACCGTACTGTTTCTGCTGCTAATATAGACTGGATGATAATGAGATGAAATTAATATATATATATATAATATCACTAGTACTGCAGCCGGACAGGTATATATATTTATTATGTAATGACTGATGACGGACCTGCTGGACACTGTCAGCTCAGCAGCACCGCAGACTGCTACAGTAAGCTACTATAGTAGTATGTATCAAGAAGAAAGAAAAAAAAAAACCACGGGTAGGTGGTATACAATTATGGATGGACGAGCGACTGCCGACACAGAGGTAGCTACAGCCGTGGACTACCGTACTGTGTCTGCTGCTAATATAGACTGGATGATAATGAGATGAAATTAATATATATATATATATATAATATCACTAGTACTGCAGCCGGACAGGTATATATATTTATTATGTAATGACTGATGACGGACCTGCTGGACACTGTCAGCTCAGCAGCACCGCAGACTGCTACAGTAAGCTACTATAGTAGTATGTATCAAGAAGAAAGAAAGAAAAAAAAACACGGGTAGGTGGTATACAATTATGAATGGACGAGCGACTGCCAACACAGAGGTAGCTACAGCCGTGGACTACCGTACTGTGTCTGCTGCTATATAGACTGGATGATAATGAGATGAAATTAATATATATATATATATATAATATCACTAGTACTGCAGCCGGACAGGTATATATATTTATTATGTAATGACTGATGACGGACCTGCTGGACACTGTCAGCTCAGCAGCACCGCAGACTGCTACAGTAAGCTACTATAGTAGTATGTATCAAGAAGAAAGAAAAAAAAAAAACACGGGTAGGTGGTATACAATTATGGATGGACGAGCGACTGCCGACACAGAGGTAGCTACAGCCGTGGACTACCGTACTGTGTCTGCTGCTAATATAGACTTGATGATAATGAGATGAAATTAATATATATATATATAATATCACTAGTACTGCAGCCGGACAGGTATATATATTTATTATGTAATGACTGATGACGGACCTGCTGGACACTGTCAGCTCAGCAGCACCGCAGACTGCTACAGTAAGCTACTATAGTAGTATGTATCAAGAAGGAAGAAAGAAAAAAAAAACACGGGTAGGTGGTATACAATTATGGATGGACGAGCGACTGCCGACACAGAGGTAGCTACAGCCGTGGACTACCGTAATGTGTCTGCTGCTAATATAGACTGGATGATAATGAGATGAAATTAATATATATATATATAATATCACTAGTACTGCAGCCGGACAGGTATATATATTTATTATGTAATGACTGATGACGGACCTGCTGGACACTGTCAGCTCAGCAGCACCGCAGACTGCTACAGTAAGTTACTATAGTAGTATGTATCAAGAAGAAAGAAAAAAAAAAACCACGGGTAGGTGGTATACAATTATGGATGGACGAGCGACTGCCGACACAGAGGTAGCTACAGCCATGGACTACCGTACTGTGTCTGCTGCTAATATAGACTGGATGATAATGAGATGAAATTAATATATATATATATAATATCACTAGTACTGCAGCCGGACAGGTATATATATATGTATTATGTAATGACTGATGACGGACCTGCTGGACACTGTCAGCTCAGCAGCACCGCAGACTGCTACAGTAAGCTACTATAGTAGTATGTATCAAGAAGAAAGAAAAAAAAAAACCACGGGTAGGTGGTATACAATTATGGATGGACGAGCGACTGCCGACACAGAGGTAGCTACAGCCGTGGACTACCGTACTGTGTCTGCTGCTAATATAGACTTGATGATAATGAGATGAAATTAATATATATATATATATAATATCACTAGTACTGCAGCCGGACAGGTATATATATTTATTATGTAATGACTGATGACGGACCTGCTGGACACTGTCGGCTCAGCAGCACCGCAGACTGCTACAGTAAGCTACTATAGTAGTATGTATCAAGAAGGAAGAAAGAAAAAAAAACCACGGGTAGGTGGTATACAATTATGGATGGACGAGCGACTGCCGACACAGAGGTAGCTACAGCCGTGGACTACCGTACTGTGTCTGCTGCTAATATAGACTGGATGATAATGAGATGAAATTAATATATATATATATATAATATCACTAGTACTGCAGCCGGACAGGTATATATATTTATTATGTAATGACTGACCTGCTGGACACTGTCAGCTCAGCCGCACCGCAGACTGCTACAGTAAGCTACTATAGTAGTATGTATCAAGAAGAAAGAAAAAAAAAAAAACACGGGTAGGTGGTATACAATTATGGATGGACGAGCGACTGCCGACACAGAGGTAGCTACAGCCGTGGACTACCGTACTGTGTCTGCTGCTAATATAGACTGGATGATAATGAGATGAAATTAATATATATATATATAATATCACTAGTACTGCAGCCGGACAGGTATATATATTTATTATGTAATGACTGATGACGGACCTGCTGGACACTGTCAGCTCAGCAGCACCGCAGACTGCTACAGTAAGCTACTATAGTAGTATGTATCAAGAAGAAAGAAAAAAGAAAAAACCACGGGTAGGTGGTATACAATTATATATATTATATACAATTATATATATATATATATATTAAACTGGTGGTGATTAATTAAACTGGTGGTCAGGTCACTGGTCACACTATCAGCAACTTGCAAGTAGTACTCCTAAGCAGACAATCACAATATATACTGGTGGTCAGTGTGGTCACAATGGCAGTGTGGCACTCTGGCAGCAAAAGTGTGCACTGTACGTTAAAATATGTACTCCTGCTCTCAGACTCTAACTGCTCCCCACTTTCTCCCCCACAAGTCAGATATACAGTCACACTATCACTTCAGCAAGTAGTAGTACTCCTCCTAATGCTCCCCAAAATTACTAAAGTAAATACTGTGTCTCTCTCTACTCTAGTCTCACTCTCTTCTCTATAAACGGAGAGGACGCCAGCCACGTCCTCTCCCTATCAATCTCAATGCACGTGTGAAAATGGCGGCGACGCGCACTCCTTATATAGAATCCGAGTCTCACGATAGAATCCGAGCCTCGCGAGAATCCGACAGCGGGATGATGACGTTCGGGCGCGCTCGGGTTAACCGAGCAAGGCGGGTAGATCCGAGTCGCTCGGCCCCGTGTAAAAAAACCTGAAGTTCGGGCGGGTTCGGATTCCGAGGAACCGAACCCGCTCATCTCTAGTTTATACCTGGGCCCCCTAGGATCAGCAACCATGGGGCCAAAGTGTCATCTGGGTCTGTGCTCATCAGTTCACAGTTCTTAGCACAACTTCCAGTATCCCAGGTACTGGGTTTGCCCCCTATATGGGGCAATCATCCCTCCTTTTTGGGTGATCGCCCTCCCTTTGCCTCTGGCGCAACCGGGAAAGGCCCAATCTGCACACGCAGACCAGCATCAAGGAACCTGGCCATGGATTATCCTCCTGCTCTTAACGACACTGCAGATATTGGCTGCAAGGGAGCAGTGGGTATCAACAATGCTTCTCCCCATGCTCCCCACTCAAAAGCCTGCACAAAACTGACTCTCTGTTCTATAACATCGTCTTCCCCCTTATACAATAATCAAAAGGCCTCATTTGTGGGATCCTCCATCTTCTCCTGCTCACCCACCTCCCAGGGCCTAAGCACAATCTGTCCCCACCTGCCATCAGGGGTAGGCAGTGCTCCTCCTGCACTGGGCATGAAGGGGGGACAATGGCTGCAGGGGAGCAGGGAGTATCAGCAATTCTCCACTTGCTCCCCTCTCAAAAGCCTCTAATCCCTTCCAGGGGCTTAAAACATTTTCTAACCCCCTCAAACAATAATCGCTGGGCCTCACCTGGGTGACCCTCCATCTTCTACTGCTCACCTACCTCCCAGGGTCTGAGCATAATCTGCACCAACCTGCCACCGATGGTAGGCAGTGGTGGGGGGATCCTCCTGCATTTAGCAACTAGGGGAACAATGGCTGCTGGGGAGCAGGGAGTATCAGCAATTCTCCAAATGCTCCCCCCTCAAAAGCCTCCACAAACCCTAGCACCTCCCCCACCCCTTTAAAAAACAACTGCTGGGCCTCACCAGGGTGACCTTCCATCTTCTCTGGCTCACCCAGTTTCCCCAGCCTGACTGGCATAAGGACTGGTGGGACGACACTGTACAGCGGCACTGCTGACATCTTCCTCCTGCATCCAGGTGTGTCCTCTCCTTCTCTTGCTGGTGCAGTGCTGGCTAGTGAGTTCTCCTCTGAGGAGCAGGGGTGTTGCGAGCTGTGCCTATTGCCATCCACTTCACGAGCGTGGGCTCGGCTGCCTCTTTGCTTCAGCGCCTCCCCTGGCACATAATTCCAGTCCATCACACTCGCAGGGGACTGACAGTAGAGCCACACCTCTGCATCTATTCCCTGCTCTGATCTGGCATTTGCCATCTCTGGCACCCTGGTCCCTGGTTGCTTCCCGGTCACATACCCACATTCTGACTTCAGCTTCATGCATTATTCTTTCTGTGTCATTGTCTGTGTGGTTTATCTTTTGATGTAATACTTAAATCTTCTGTATTATGTGCATTGTGTGAGTTCTAGTTGGCGCCGCGGATGGCTGCCTCGGTGCTGCTCTGCCAAGCAGCCTTAGTTTTTAGTCTTAAATGTATAATATGTCTACTGAACAGTTGCATATGTGCAGTATGAACTCATATGTGTAATGTTTGTAATGTATGCTACGTTTTTTTCCTCCATGTTGCTGCTTGGCGATGCATTGTACCACAAAGAATTCCTAGTGTACGTGAGTACACCTGGCCAATAAAGCTGAATCTGATTCTGATTCTGATTCTGACTTCAGCTCCTCTATGTCCAGATTGCTAAATGGGAACAACACTGGATAATCTTCCTGGGGTGGTAGGGTGGCAGAGTACACACAGGGCACCTTTTCCACCATCTTCCCCAGCCGAATATGTCGGGCATCCTGGGGCAAGATGCCGTCCTCCCCTTGAACACTTAAGGCCAAGTAGTTGTGCTGTACTACCACCTCCTCAGCCATCCTTTCTGCGGCACAGCCCTCATAGAACTTCTGGCAGCTGATTTCTACGTCTATGTCTCCCACCTCCGTAGAGGAGATGGTGTCGTGCTGCTCCTCAAGGGGTGCCTGTGTGGCATGCACCTCATTCAGGTGGCTACTAGCCCCCCCCCCCCAGCTTAGCACACTGGGTGGCAGCTTGTAGCAGTGGCCGACAGAAGCTTATTGATTCCTCTGTCCCCTGTGGTGTGGTCTCTGCAATTCCAGGCACAGTGTCTGAGGTTAGGGCTCCTTCTTAGTCACAGGGCCCTGGGGTCAGACTACACGGGCACTCCACCGCTAGCTCCTTATTCTCCAAATCCCTAAATGGGAACAGTTCTATCATTTCTTCCTGTGTCAATGGGGAATCTTGTTTTGCTGCGCTCTTAGGGTTCATAAGCTGCAGCAGCCAGCGTTCCTTGGCCTCCCCACTTTGACACTGATCCATCCACTCTGGGGAATTCAGCTTTCCCCGTGTGGCCATGACCTTCTCTGCATCGTCATAGCATTGTCAGAGGCATTGTAGCTGATCATCAACACTTCTCAGTACTCCCTGACAGAGGACCCATCTCCTATACACACTGAATGCATGTAGTGGGTCATCCTGTTGGTCGTCCACCCATCAGATAGTGGTGCGGTGTGAACAGCCTTCTATGGGGGTGCTGCATCATAGCTTCCATTCTACAAGTAGATATTCCAGACTCAATCTTGCTATCGGATCACCCGATTCTGCATGCCACATTTCCTCTGCAGTGGACCCCTTGGTCGTCCACCCAGGCAGCACCATCAACTCCTCCTCCCCCTGGGTTCTTGTCACTGGCTCCTTCCTAGGAACCAGAACACCCGTGGTGGCGCACTGGCCTCAGCGATCCGGCTTCTCTGCATTGTCTACAACATTGATTTACTCACTTCGGTAACAAATGCTTTCCACTCCAGAGTTCCTAGCAGATTTCTCGTGTAAGCATCACTTTTACACTGCACAAATTCATCTAGTAGATAGGCAATTTTCTCCCCCATGGAAACTCTGGTCCACAAGCTAGTACACAGGCATGTTGCTTCCCAGTGCTCCCAGAAGGGCTGTATTTTTGTGGATGGACTCCTCAGGTCCCATTCCTCATCCATGAGCTTGCCTGCTCTGGGAGACTTTGGGCACTTCTTGCCTCTCCTCAGGTGCTTTTTTCCCTTTTCTGGCGCCATTCTTCAAACGGGCTGCACTAGTAGGGCTCGCTCAGTGTCAACTGCTGGACCCCCTCACTTCAGCTTCCATTTCTGGATTACAACACACTCTGCTGCTCCCTCGCTTGCAGGGAATGTCCCCATGGACATGCGGACTCTTAAGCGGAATTTTGCCTTAGCTTAATTCCCTCACACATGATCCGTTTGCTTCTCCCCGGCATCCTTGCTAGGTTTACAAGAGCTCTTCTCTGTGTGGTTCTATACTAATTGGTTACGGGCTATTGCGCCTTCAGAGCTTGGCCGTATATACTGATACTGACCCCTGGCTCTGCCCGGATGTCGGGACTGTGTGATCCCACCACTTGCCACCAATTGTGAGGAACCCAGGTGCATGTGTGCATTATTCTCGCCTATCGCTCATCTCCGCCTTGAGAAAGGCAGCGTTTACAGCTCCGCACGGTGCCCCGGGGTCACTACTGGGTTCTGAGATCACACAGTAAGCACACAATAGCAAGGTACAATGGCACCTTTATTTTCATACACACTAATTATACATGAAAAACCATAACCACAGTTTCTACATTATTTACATATAGCATTAACATTGCATGCAGTAGGACTAAACTAATATAAAAACAACACAAAGCAAAAAAAACCCTGTCCCTACACAGTCACTAGCCACCTCAGGGAATACTTGTGTTGGGTGACTCCTGGCGGATGCTGAGTCCTGGAAGGGGCAATGATGTCTGTCTTGCTGATCCCGACCACGTGGCCTGTGTGAATCCACTACTCCTGCGAGTATGGTAAGCTGGAAAAGTCACCTAGCTCCTGCTGGCACACTTAACCCAGGTACCTAGGATAGCTCCTGAGGTTCAATTTGCCACTGAAACAGATCAATTGAAGTAGTGGGGACATAAGAGAGACCTTTAGATAGAAAAGATGTCTCTAAAGCTGATTATTCATACAGTATGTAGATAAATTAATAACTACGTTTTGGTCTGTTTGGGTGGACTGCCGCCACTTTCCTTTCCTTTTGCATTGCTGCCCCCTCCTCGTGTACTTTCTGTGCCTCCTCCTGCTATCTTGGCCCTTGTAGTAACCCCTAAAGGGTGTTCACGATTGGCCAAGGAGTGTGCAGGTTCAGTATCACTGGCTGACGATGTAAATTCATTTGATGAGTCTGTACCACGAGTGTTTCTATGTCTATGACGGAAGAATGGTTTGCAGGAGAGTGGAGGATGGCTTTTATCTGTCCATCTATACACACTGTGATTCTCGTAATCCAAATCCACTGCAGCCCTTTTGTCCTTCTTGAATTTGACCAATTCGTTTTTATACAGTTGTAGCTGTGAATCCATCTTCACAACCCACTCAGTGTTGGCATCACTAGCTTTGTCAAGCTTTTGGGTTTGCTTCAAATAATACCATCTTATGTTTCATATTGGTCATTTCTTTAGTGGACTGTTCTATAATCAATAAAATCAAGTCCATTGAACATTTACAGTATTTAAAATTGCGACCCATTTCTTGCAGAAGGCTGGGTCATTATGTCCAATTGTAGGGCAGTTTCGAACTCTCATTCCCCTTGGGATCTTCATGGCTCAATGATATTCACTCAGAGAAACACAGTGGTAATAAAAATCTATCTCCTTCTTCTTCATTCTCAACCAGTCACAACATACATCTTCCACAGGGGTCTCATCCAATTAGTCAGTAAGGTTCTCTTTGTAGAGTATTTCATCAGCTTAGGATTCAGAATAACTAAATAAATCCCCAATAGGGTAACTCATATGCATATAGCCACTATCATATACTTCATCATGTGCCATTATAAATCTCAGCATAAGCGTACTGTCTCTTTAAGAAGTACTGTAAATGCACCAGCAGCAGTCACAGCTTATTGGGCAATCACATAAAACAAATTTCCAACTGGCACCTTAGAAGAGTCTCTCCTCCACTCCTATTCACAGATTGCATAAAGAGCATATGTGCTTAGTTTAAAAATGTATACATGCAAAAACGTAAAAAAATACACAAAAGTATTAAAAACAACGAGCATTTCACTTGATGGCAATATCAATATTCATCCAGGGAGCCTTGACTAAATCGGAACCATGCACATGCTTGCAGCATAGTAACCATATACAATTATGCAAAAGGTCCGGTTCTCCTCCTTATATCCACAATAGATCGGGTGCCCCCACAGTTAATGGCATATATACAAGATCCGTTGGTGTGGCACTCCTGATACTAAAAAAACGACTCTTACAGCAGCATGTAATCAGCAACGTTTCAGTGCTTAGTTTATTGCACTGTCATCAGGCTAAACAAAATACAGAAATATGCTTACCTTTTAAACATCCCACCATGTGAATGCCGTCGCCGGAAGCGGGACTGTGCACCCGGACGGCGGCGCAGTGTTAGTGACGTCACTAACTGTGACTCACTATTGTGCTCCCATCACCATAGCAACGGATTACCGCTGCTCTATGCAAATCTTCAAAAACGGAGCATGTAACACCAGCACTATAAATCCTGTCAACTGTTGTAACATTCATATACTTCAGTAACTGAAAGTCAGGAAAGTATAACTTACATTGTGATGACTACAAACGATGTGCCTATAATGCTCTAGTATTACACATAAAGATATACAGGTAAGCAGGCATATAATTCAGATCTGATCGTGCTGAATTTAGAACATCTATGATCAGTTTCTCAGATATGTCGGCTGACGCCCAGCACAGGGCTAGTCCGCCCTGCATGTCTGACTCTACCCTCCCCGCAAAGGTGCAAAAGCATCGCACAGTGGCGATGCTTTTGCACCCACTGAGTAGCTCCTGCGTGCTGGCAGGCCTCTACTCACCAAGTCCCGGGTCACAGCGGCTGCGTGCCCCCCCCCCCCCAATGGTCTAGACACGCCTGCGTTGTCCAGATAATGCCCCACCAACGGCATCCTAACCCCCTCCTGCCCGATGACCGCCTCGGCCTGATTGACTTCCCTGAGATGCTGATAGCATCTCACCGGGCTCCCGGGGTGCGCACACACAGTGCACTCCAGCAAGGGCTGCAGACTGTGATCCAGTCTGAATTAGGCCCGAAAACCAGACACATACGAACTATACATCTGTCACACATGGCTGGATTCCATGGTTCATGTGAACCAGCATGTACTTAGCATTTATTATGCAAGCATTTAGAATGCATGTCAGCTAATTACAATGAAACCTGTTACATGTGTACATGTTCCCGGGGGGAGTAATTCAGACCTGATCACTAGGCTGCGTTTTCAAACAGCGGGCGATCAGGTCTAAACTAGAGATGAGCGCCTGAAATTTTTCGGGTTTTGTGTTTTGGTTTTGGGTTCGGTTCCGCGGACGTGTTTTGGGTTCGACCGCGTTTTGGCAAAACCTCACCGAATTTTTTTTGTCGGATTCGGGTGTGTTTTGGATTCGGGTGGTTTTTTCAAAAAACCCTAAAAAACAGCTTAAAACATTGAATTTGGGGGTCATTTTGATCCCATAGTATTATTAACCTCAATAACCATAATTAACACTCATTTTCAGTCTATTCTGAACACCTTACACCTCACAATATTATTTTTAGTCCTAAAATTTGCACCGAGGTCGCTGGATGACTAAGCTCAGCGACCCTAGTGGCCGACACAAACACCTGGCCCATCTAGGAGTGGCACTGCAGTGTCACGCAGGATGTCCCTTCCAAAAAACCCTCCCCAAACAGCACATGACGCAAAGAAAAAAAGAGGCGCAATGAGGTAGCTGTGTGAGTAAGATTAGCGACCCTAGTGGCCGACACAAACACCGGGCCCATCTAGGAGTGGCACTGCAGTGTCACGCAGGATGTCCCTCCCAAAAAACCCTCCCCAAACAGCACATGACGCAAAGAAAAAAAGAGGCGCAATGAGGTAGCTGACTGTGTGAGAAAGATAAGCGACCCTAGTGGCCGACACAAACACCGGGCCCATCTAGGAGTGGCACTGCAGTGTCACGCAGGATGTCCCTTCCAAAAAACCCTCCCCAAACAGCACATGACGCAAAGAAAAAAAGAGGCGCAATGAGGTAGCTGACTGTGTGAGAAAGATAAGCGACCCTAGTGGCCGACACAAACACCGGGCCCATCTAGGAGTGGCACTGCAGTGTCACGCAGGATGTCCCTTCCAAAAAACCCTCCCCAAACAGCACATGACGCAAAGAAAAAAAGAGGCGCAATGAGGTAGCTGACTGTGTGAGAAAGATAAGCGACCCTAGTGGCCGACACAAACACCGGGCCCATCTAGGAGTGGCACTGCAGTGTCACGCAGGATGTCCCTTCCAAAAAACCCTCCCCAAACAGCACATGACGCAAAGAAAAATAAAAGAAAAAAGAGGTGCAAGATGGAATTGTCCTTGGGCCCTTCCCACCCACCCTTATGTTGTATAAACAAAACAGGACATGCACACTTTAACCAACCCATCATTTCAGTGACAGGGTCTGCCACACGACTGTGACTGAAATGACGGGTTGGTTTGGACCCCCACCAAAAAAGAAGCAATTAATCTCTCCTTGCACAAACTGGCTCTACAGAGGCAAGATGTCCACCTCATCATCATCCTCCGATATATCACCGTGTTGTACATCCCCCTCCTCACAGATTATCAATTCGTCCCCACTGGAATCCACCATGTCAGCTCCCTGTGTACTTTGTGGAGGCAATTGCTGCTGGTCAATGTCTCCGCGGAGGAATTGATTATAATTCATTTTAATGAACATCATCTTCTCCACATTTTCTGGATGTAACCTCGTACGCCGATTGCTGACAAGGTGAGCGGCGGCACTAAACACTCTTTCGGAGTACACACTTGTGGGAGGGCAACTTCGGTAGAATAAAGCCAGTTTGTGCAAGGGCCTCCAAATTGCCTCTTTTTCCTGCCAGTATAAGTACGGACTGTGTGACGTGCCTACTTGGATGCGGTCACTCATATAATCCTCCACCATTCTATCAATGGTGATAGAATCATATGCAGTGACAGTAGACGACATGTCCGTAATGGTTGTCAGGTCCTTCAGTCCGGACCAGATGTCAGCATCAGCAGTCGCTCCAGACTGCCCTGCATCACCGCCAGCGGGTGGGCTCGGAATTCTGAGCCTTTTCCTCGCACCCCCAGTTGCGGGAGAATGTGAAGGAGGAGATGTTGACAGGTCGCGTTCCGCTTGACTTGACAATTTTCTCACCAGCAGGTCTTTGAAACCCAGCAGACTTGTGTGCGCCGGAAAGAGAGATCCAAGGTAGGTTTTAAATCTAGGATCGAGCACGGTGGCCAAAATGTAGTGCTCTGATTTCAACAGATTGACCACCCGTGAATCCTTGTTAAGCGAATTAAGGGCTCCATCCACAAGTCCCACATGCCTAGCGGAATCGCTCTGTCTTAGCTCCTCCTTCAATGTCTCCAGCTTCTTCTGCAAAAGCCTGATGAGGGGAATGACCTGACTCAGGCTGGCAGTGTCTGAACTGACTTCACGTGTGGCAAGTTCAAAAGGTTGCAGAACCTTGCACAACGTTGAAATCATTCTCCACTGCGCTTGAGACAGGTGCATTCCACCTCCTATATCGTGGTCAGTTGTATAGGCTTGAATGGCCTTTTGCTGCTCCTCCAACCTCTGAAGCATATAGAGGGTTGAATTCCACCTCGTTACCACCTCCTGCTTCAGATGATGGCAGGGCAGGTTCAGGCGTTTTTGGTGGTGCTCCAGTCTTCTGTACGTGCTGCCTGTACGCCGAAAGTGTCCCGCAATTTTTCTGGCCACCGCCAGCATCTCTTGCACGCCCCTGTCGTTTTTTAAAAAATTCTGCACCACCAAATTCAAGGTATGTGCAAAACATGGGACGTGCTGGAATTTGCCCAGATGTAATGCACGCACAATATTGCTGGCGTTGTCCGATGCCACAAATCCACAGGAGAGTCCAATTGGGGTAAGCCATTCCGCAATGATCTTCCTCAGTTGCCGTAAGAGGTTTTCAGCTGTGTGCGTATTCTGGAAACCGGTGATACAAAGCGTAGCCTGCCTAGGAACGAGTTGGCGTTTGCGAGATGCTGCTACTGGTGCCGCCGCTGCTGTTCTTGCGGCGGGAGTCCATACATCTACCCAGTGGGCTGTCACAGTCATATAGTCCTGACCCTGCCCTGCTCCACTTGTCCACATGTCCGTGGTTAAGTGGACATTGGGTACAGCTGCATTTTTTAGGACACTGGTGACTCTTTTTCTGAGGTCTGTGTACATTTTCGGTATCGCAACCCTAGAGAAATGGAACCTAGATGGTATTTGGTACCGGGGACACAGTACCTCCAACAAGTCTCTAGTTGGCTCTGCAGTAATGATGGATACCGGAACCACGTTTCTCACCACCCAGGATGTCAAGGCCTCAGTTATCCGCTTTGCAGTAGGATGACTGCTGTGATATTTAATCTTCCTCGCAAATGACTGTTGGACAGTCAATTGCTTGGTGGAAGTAGTAAAAGTGGTCTTACGACTTCCCCTCTGGGATGACCATCGACTCCCAGCAGCAACAACAGCAGCGCCAGCAGCAGTAGGCGTTACACGCAAGGATGCATCGGAGGAATCCCAGGCAGGAGAGGAATCGTCAGAATTGCCAGTGACATGGCCTGCAGGACTATTGGCATTCCTGGGGAAGGAGGAAATTGACACGGAGGGAGTTGGTGGGGTGGTTTGCGTGAGCTTGGTTACAAGAGGAAGGGATTTACTGGTCAGTGGAGTGCTTCCGCTGTCACCCAAAGTTTTTGAACTTGTCACTGACTTATTATGAATGCGCTGCAGGTGACGTATAAGGGAGGATGTTCCGAGGTGGTTAACGTCCTTACCCCTACTTATTACAGCTTGACAAAGGGAACACACGGCTTGACACCTGTTGTCCGCATTTCTGGTGAAATACCTCCACACCGAAGAGCTGATTTTTTTGGTATTTTCACCTGGCATGTCAACGGCCATATTCCTCCCACGGACAACAGGTGTCTCCCCGGGTGCCTGACTTAAACAAACCACCTCACCATCAGAATCCTCCTGGTCAATTTCCTCCCCAGCGCCAGCAACACCCATATCCTCCGCATCCTGGTGGACTTCAACACTGACATCTTCAATCTCACTATCAGGAACTGGACTGCGGGTGCTCCTTCCAGCACTTGCAGGGGGCGTGCAAATGGTGGAAGGCGCATGCTCTTCACATCCAGTGTTGGGAAGGTCAGGCATCGCAACCGACACAATTGGACTCTCCTTGTGGATTTGGGATTTCGAAGAACGCACAGTTCTTTGCTGTGCTTTTGCCAGCTTGAGTCGTTTCATTTTTCTAGCGAGAGGCTGAGTGCTTCCATCCTCATGTGAAGCTGAACCACTAGCCATGAACATAGGCCAGGGCCTCAGCCGTTCCTTGCCACTCCGTGTGGTAAATGGCATATTGGCAAGTTTACGCTTCTCCTCCGACAATTTTATTTTAGGTTTTGGAGTCCTTTTTTTTCTGATATTTGGTGTTTTGGATTTGACATGCTCTGTACTATGACATTGGGCATCGGCCTTGGCAGACGACGTTGCTGGCATTTCATCGTCTCGGCCATGACTAGTGGCAGCAGCTTCAGCACGAGGTGGAAGTGGATCTTGATCTTTCCCTAATTTTGGAACCTCAACTTTTTTGTTCTCCATATTTTATAGGCAGAACTAAAAGGCACCTCAGGTAAACAATGGAGATGGATGGATTGGATACTAGTATACAATTATGAACGGACTGCCACGGTTAGGTGGTATAAAAAAACCACGGTTAGGTGGTATATATTGTAATACAATTATGGATGGACGGACTGCCTGCCGAGTGCCGACACAGAGGTAGCCACAGCCGTGAACTACCGCACTGTACACTGGTTGATAAAGAGATAGTAGTATACTCGTTAAAAATAGTATGACTGACTATGACGGTATAAAGAATGAAAAAAAAACCACGGTTAGGTGGTATATATTATAATACAATTATGGATGGACGGACTGCCTGCCGACTGCCGACACAGAGGTAGCCACAGCCGTGAACTACCGCACTGTACACTGGTTGATAAAGAGATAGTAGTATACTCGTAACAACTAGTATGACTGACTATGACGGTATAAAGAATGAAAAAAAAACCACGGTTAGGTGGTATATATTATAATACAATTATGGATGGACGGACTGCCTGCCGACTGCCGACACAGAGGTAGCCACAGCCGTGAACTACCGCACTGTACACTGGTTGATAAAGAGATAGTAGTATACTCGTAACAACTAGTATGACACTATGACGGTATAAAGAATGATAAACCACGGTTAGGTGGTATATATTATAATACAATTATGGATGGACGGACTGCCTGCCGAGTGCCGACACAGAGGTAGCCACAGCCGTGAACTACCGCACTGTACACTGGTTGATAAAGAGATAGTAGTATACTCGTAACAACTAGTATGACTGACTATGACGGTATAAAGAATGAAAAAAAAACCACGGTTAGGTGGTATATATTATAATACAATTATGGATGGACGGACTGCCTGCCGACTGCCGACACAGAGGTAGCCACAGCCGTGAACTACCGCACTGTACACTGGTTGATAAAGAGATAGTAGTATACTCGTAACAACTAGTATGACACTATGACGGTATAAAGAATGAAAAAAAAACCACGGTTAGGTGGTATATATTATAATAATACAATTATGGATGGACGGACTGCCTGCCGAGTTCCGACACAGAGGTAGCCACAGCCGTGAACTACCGCACTGTACACTGGTTGATAAAGAGATAGTAGTATACTCGTAACAACTAGTATGACTGACTATGACGGTATAAAGAATGAAAAAAAAACCACGGTTAGGTGGTATATATTATAATACAATTATGGATGGACGGACTGCCTGCCGACTGCCGACACAGAGGTAGCCACAGCCGTGAACTACCGCACTGTACACTGGTTGATAAAGAGATAGTAGTATACTCGTAACAAATAGTATGACTGACTATGACGGTATAAAGAATGAAAAAAAAACCACGGTTAGGTGGTATATATTATAATACAATTATGGATGGACGGACTGCCTGCCGACTGCCGACACAGAGGTAGCCACAGCCGTGAACTACCGCACTGTACACTGGTTGATAAAGAGATAGTAGTATACTCGTAACAACTAGTATGACTGACTATGACGGTATAAAGAAAGAAAAAAAAACCACGGTTAGGTGGTATATATTATAATACAATTATGGATGGACGGACTGCCTGCCGACTGCCGACACAGAGGTAGCCACAGCCGTGAACTACCGCACTGTACACTGGTTGATAAAGAGATAGTAGTATACTCGTAACAACTAGTATGACACTATGACGGTATAAAGAATGAAAAAAAAAACACGGTTAGGTGGTATATATTATAATACAATTATGGATGGACGGACTGCCTGCCGAGTGCCGACACAGAGGTAGCCACAGCCGTGAACTACCGCACTGTACACTGGTTGATAAAGAGATAGTAGTATACTCGTAACAACTAGTATGACTGACTATGACGGTATAAAGAATGAAAAAAAAACCACGGTTAGGTGGTATATATTATAATACAATTATGGATGGACGGACTGCCTGCCGACTGCCGACACAGAGGTAGCCACAGCCGTGAACTACCGCACTGTACACTGGTTGATAAAGAGATAGTAGTATACTCGTAACAACTAGTATGACACTATGACGGTATAAAGAATGAAAAAAAAACCACGGTTAGGTGGTATATATTATAATAATACAATTATGGATGGACGGACTGCCTGCCGAGTTCCGACACAGAGGTAGCCACAGCCGTGAACTACCGCACTGTACACTGGTTGATAAAGAGATAGTAGTATACTCGTAACAACTAGTATGACTGACTATGACGGTATAAAGAATGAAAAAAAAAACACGGTTAGGTGGTATATATTATAATACAATTATGGATGGACGGAATGCCTGCCGACTGCCGACACAGAGGTAGCCACAGCCGTGAACTACCGCACTGTACACTGGTTGATAAAGAGATAGTAGTATACTCGTAACAACTAGTATGGCTGACTATGACGGTATAAAGAATGAAAAAAAAACCACGGTTAGGTGGTATATATTGTAATACAATTATGGATGGACGGACTGCCTGCCGAGTTCCGACACAGAGGTAGCCACAGCCGTGAACTACCGCACTGTACACTGGTTGATAAAGAGATAGTAGTATACTCGTAACAACTAGTATGACTGACTATGACGGTATAAAGAATGAAAAAAAAACCACGGTTAGGTGGTATATATTATAATACAATTATGGATGGACGGACTGCCTGCCGACTGCCGACACAGAGGTAGCCACAGCCGTGAACTACCGCACTGTACACTGGTTGATAAAGAGATAGTAGTATACTCGTAACAACTAGTATGACACTATGACGGTATAAAGAATGAAAAAAAAACCACGGTTAGGTGGTATATATTATAATACAATTATGGATGGACGGACTGCCTGCCGACTGCCGACACAGAGGTAGCCACAGCCGTGAACTACCGCACTGTACACTGGTTGATAAAGAGATAGTAGTATACTCGTAACAACTAGTATGACACTATGACGGTATAAAGAATGAAAAAAAAACCACGGTTAGGTGGTATATATTATAATACAATTATGGATGGACGGACTGCCTGCCGAGTGCCGACACAGAGGTAGCCACAGCCGTGAACTACCGCACTGTACACTGGTTGATAAAGAGATATTAGTATACTCGTAACAACTAGTATGACTGACTATGACGGTATAAAGAATGAAAAAAAAACCATGGTTAGGTGGTATATATTATAATACAATTATGGATGGACGGACTGCCTGCCGACTGCCGACACAGAGGTAGCCACAGCCGTGAACTACCGCACTGTACACTGGTTGATAAAGAGATAGTAGTATACTCGTAACAACTAGTATGACACTATGACGGTATAAAGAATGAAAAAAAAACCACGGTTAGGTGGTATATATTATAATAATACAATTATGGATGGACGGACTGCCTGCCGAGTTCCGACACAGAGGTAGCCACAGCCGTGAACTACCGCACTGTACACTGGTTGATAAAGAGATAGTAGTATACTCGTAACAACTAGTATGACTATGACGACGGTATAAAGAAAGAAAAAAAAATACCACGGTTAGGTGGTATATAATTATACAATTATGGATGGACGGACTGCCTGCCGAGTGCCGACTGCCGACACAGAGGTAGCCACAGCCGTGAACTACCGCACTGTACTGTGTCTGCTGCTAATATAGACTGGTTGATAAAGAGATAGTATACAACAATATACTACTATACTGGTGGTCAGGCACTGGTCACCACTAGTCACACTGGCAGTGGCACTCCTGCAGCAAAAGTGTGCACTGTTTAATTTTAAATTAATATAATATTATGTACTCCTGGCTCCTGCTATAACAACCTGCAGTGCTCCCCAGTCTCCCCCACAATTATTATAAGCTTTTATACATTGATGTGCAGCACACTGGGCTGAGCTGAGTGCACACAGACTGAGTCACACTGTGTGACTGCTGTGTATCGTTTTTTTCAGGCAGAGAACGGATATAGCAGAGAACGGATATATTAAATAAAAGTTAACTTAACAACAACTGCACTGGTCACTGTGGTAAACTCTGTCTGCACAATCTCTCTCTCTCTCTCTCTCTTCTAATCTATTCTAATGGAGAGGACGCCAGCCACGTCCTCTCCCTATCAATCTCAATGCACGTGTGAAAAAGAAAATGGCGGCGACGCGTGGCTCCTTATATAGAATCCGAGTCTCGCGAGAATCCGACAGCGTCATGATGACGTTCGGGCGCGCTCGGGTTAACCGAGCAAGGCGGGAAGATCCGAGTCGCTCGGACCCGTGAAAAAAAAAGTGAAGTTCGTGCGGGTTCGGATTCAAAGAAACCGAACCCGCTCATCTCTAGTCTAAACTGCACATACGTATGCACCGCAATACGCAGGCGTGTCGCACGGGTTCAAAGCGGATCGCCGCTCATCTATGGATTTGTGCAAAGAATCCATTCGCACGGGTAAACGCAAGGAGATTGACAGGAAGAAGGCGTTTATGGGTGGCAACTGACTATTATCAGGGAATGTCTGGAAAAATGCAGGCGTGTCCATGCGTTTACAGGGAGGGTTCCTGACGTAATTCCGGTCCTGGACAGCCTGATGTGATCGCAGCGGCTGAGTAAGTCCTAGGCTGTGCAGACACTGCACAAGATCTGTTTGTACAGCTCTGTTACACATGCATTCGCACACTTGCACAGCTAAAATACACTCCCCCTGTAGGCGGCAACTATCTATTCGCAGCAGTGCAAAAATCACCTGTTAGCAATCAGGTCTGAATTAGGCCCTGGGACATCTGACTTTTATACCAAAAATGTCTCTGCTGTGAGATCAGCAGATGAAAGTGCTTTCATTTTAATACGGAGGTGACATCTCTGTGGCCAGCCCACTTTCCGGGTCACCTCAAAATGAAATGACACAAGTCAAACATTTGCTTTATCTTTCCACTTTCACTTCTCTTATTTGATGTGTTCTAAGCAAAAGTGACATCTCATCAAATCCAAAAGTGTGTTTCTATGTCCTGCGCATCAAAGGGTGGCATTTTAAAAATGAAATTTGCAGAAACAATTGTATTTTTTCTAGTCACATCCAATGATGTAAATCTGACCTTTATGCAGGAGTTCTACCAGCATTATGCAGTTTAGTTTAGTTTTATTTTTCAATACTGTGCAGTAAAATAAAATGAGAAACTGCATGATAAGAGTTTGTGAAATTGCTGAAAACCGAATCAAAATGTAGGGGCACAGCCAGAAATGTATGGGCCCCATAGCAACATTTTAAAGGGGTCCCTGTCCCAATGCTTCTAGCGAGACACTTTTCTATAGCAGTGGTTAATATTGTGCACCATAATAGTGCTTTCATTTTCATTTTCTGAACCTAGTTTATTGAATCATAATATTGCCTTGGGTTCGCATTACTGTATGTCACATTATAAGGCTGCCAGTACACATTAGGGGTAATTCTGAGTTGATCGCAGCAGGAACTTTGTTAGCAGTTGGGCAAAACCATGTGCACTGCAGGGGGGGCAGATATAGCATGTGCAGAGAGAGTTAGATTTGGGTGGGTTATTTTGTTTCTGTGCAGGGTAAATACTGGCTGCTTTATTTTTACACTGCAATTTAGATTGCAGATTGAACACACCACACCCAAATCTAACTCTCTCTGCACATGTTATATCTGCCTCCCCTGCAGTGCACATGGTTTTGCCCAACTGCTAACAAAGTTCCTGCTGCGATCAACTCAGAATTACCCCCATTATGCAACACAATACTCCCAATTCACATTATGCCATACAATGTCCCCAATTCATATTATGCCACAATATAGTGCCCCCTGTTCATACTGTGCCACATTACAGTGCCTCCACTTCCTATTGTGCCACATTACTGTGCCCCATTTCATGTTATGTAACATTATAATGACCTTCAGTATATTTTATACCACATTAAAATGAGCAGGGCCCCTATGTACCACCCAATGGTGAATAATGTATATAACACTTGGAACTTTGACAGAGGTGGGCCCCTCTCAGCTCTGGGCCCCATAGCAGCTGCACTCCCTGCACCCATGGTAGCTATGCCATTGCCAAAATGTGTTTTAGCTGGGTGTTGCTAGTAAAATCATTGCCCTTTTGAATTTTGGACATATACATCATTGGAAGTGTTGGGTTTTAGAACCTGGCACATAGTAATGAATCTCCATCGACTCCATAAAACCACTGCAGGTGTCCTTTGCTGTTGAGACCAAGATGTTCAAGTCTGGTAAGTTGCGAGGCGGGTCTCCATGGTGCTGACCTGTTTTCCAGCACATCTCACATATGGTAAATTTGATAGAGATAATGGTAATTTGGAGTCCATGTCCACACCTTGAAATATTTGTCATGTTTCTCAAACCAATCCTACACAAATTGCGCAGTGTAGTAGGATGCATTATCCTTCTGAAAGAAGCATCTGTCATCAGGTAATAACATTGAAGAGGAGTACATGGTCTGCAACAATGTTTAGGTAGGTGGTATATGTCAAAGTAACATCCACATGAATGCCAGGATCCAAAAACTCCCAGAACAAAATTTGCCCAGAGTATCATACCTCCTCTAACATCTAATCTTCCCATAGTGTATCCTAGTGCCACCTCTTTAACAGGAAAACAACACACATGAACCTGGTGATCACATTACAGTATGTTAAAAAAAATATGATTCATCAGACCAGACCATTTTCTTTCATTGTTCCGTGGCCCAGTCCTGCTGCTCATTTTAGGCACTTTTGGAGGTCGAAAAGGGTCAGTGTGGGCACTCTGACTGTCTGTGGCTATGCAGCCCCATACATATCAAGCTGTAATGCACTGTGTTTTGACACCTTTCTATTATAGCCAGCATTAACTTTTTCAACAGTTTGTACCATAGTAACACTTCTGTTAAAGAGGGTCAGATAGGCTTAGCCTACACTCCCCACATGCATTAATGAGCCTTTTATGCCCCTGTTGCCAGTTCACCAGTTGTCCTTCCCTTTACCACTCTTGCAAGGTACTGGGAACACACTGTTTATCGAGATGCTCTGATCTAGTCATCTAGCCACCACAATTTGGTCCTTGTCAAAGTCACTCAGATCCTTATGCTTGCACATTTTTCCTGCTTCCAACACATCAACTTCAATAACTGAGCATTCACTTGCTTTTCATAGCTTTTATTTTCTTTTTATTAAGAGAAATTTTATTGGCAGGACTGCAAACAATACAAAAGAGATCTGTCCAAAAAATCAATGGGTCTGCATAATACAAACAGGTATGGATCAGATGTACAGAGTCCCATTACAAAGGAATATTCTGATACTTGTAACAAAAATTATAATAACAGAACAGCATGCGTAGGGTTGAGTTCTAAAAAATAAAAGTCTACTAGTCCCAGTTTTAATAAAAAATATATAACATATGGGAGAAGCAAGAGTCGTGAAGGGAAATTGGGAAGATAGAAAATAAAGGGTTGGCAACTTAATACTAAATTCCAATGTGAAAAACAAGTATTTTATTTTCTACATGCAAAAGCAGTGTTTTCCTGCATTCACAAATATGCAAGGAGAGCATTTACACCCCTTGCTTTGCAACATGATTTGTTCCAAGGGTTTGGGATTGAAATGCCGGCGAATAGAATGCCAGCAGTTATAATACCGAATGTGGCATCCCAAAGATCACAATACTGACAGGGGAAGGTAAGTATGCTAACCTTCCCCCAATGGACCACTAATCCTCCCTTTCAGCAGCCTACACCTAAAACTCCCTCCACGCAGCATATCCCAAATCCTCCTGATGGTGTCTAAACCTAACCCCACCTGCCCTCAGTGTAAAACTTAACCCCCTTCCACAGCTTAACCCTAACCCTCCCCAGCGGTGCCTAAACCTACCCCCTCCTCACCTCAGCCTAGACCTAACCCCACCCAACCCGTGGCTTACCTGTCAGATGGTCCGGTGGATGTTCATTTGTGCCAGGCTTGTGACCCTATTTGGGATGCCATTGTCAGCACTGGTATTTTCACTGCCAGGATCCCATTCCAGGAGCATATTGCCCTTTTTTGATAGATACAGTACCTCTGAACCAGGCTGCCTTCTCATGTCTTAAAAATGTATTGAAAACTACTTTGCCTTTTCTTATATTTCCAGTTTTACATAGTTGCATAGTTACATAGTTAGTGAAGTTGAAAAGAGGCAAAATGCCCATCGGGTTCAACCTATATTCTGTGTTAAACTGTTCAATTTATAATGCACCTGCTGAAGTAATGGTTTAGTACCAATTGACAACTATGATTCTACCACTCCCAGATATTAATGTCACTATGCTAAATGCTATAACCCTGGATACGTTTTCCAGTTAAAAATGTGTCCAATCCATTTTTAAATGCATTTACAGAGTCTGCCATTATTACCTTCTCCGGCAGGAAGTTCCAAATCTTTATTGACCTTACCATGAAGAAACCACTTTTTGCCACTTGGAATCATGAATCAGTTATCGCCTTTGTTGAACACTGTTTTAAACTGCTTGGTTCCTTGTTGCATGAAGTAACAGATTGAATTAAATTCATCTAAATAAAACATTTAATTATTTATTTGAAATAATATGCCCTTGTACAGGCTGAGAGACAGCATACTCTCGGCCCGGATTAGAGGACAATAACAACTTGAAATTTGGTGGTACACTTATTTTATAATAATTGGTTACACCCAATTCTCTTAACACACCCACTGATCTCATACGTTCTTGAAGAAGCTCTCTAAACTTTTTGTATAAGTAAGGATCTCATTCCAGGAGCATATTGCCCTTTTTTGATAGATACAGTACCTCTGAACCAGGCTGCCTCCTCATGTCTTAAAAATGTATTGAAAACTACTTTGCCTTTTCTTATATTTCTAATTTTACATAGTTGCATAGTTACATAGTTAGTGAAGTTGAAAAGAGGCAAAATGCCCATCAGGTTCAACCTATATTCTGTGTTAAGCTGTTCATTTTATAATGCACAAGCTGAAGTAATGGTTTAGTACCAATTGACAACTATGACTCTACCACTCCCAGATATTAATGTCACAATGCTATAACCCTGGATACGTTTTCCAGTTAAAAATGTGTCCAATCCATTTTTAAATGCATTTACAGAGTCTGCCATTATTACCTTCTCCGGCAGGAAGTTCCAAATCTTTATTGACCTTACCGTGAAGAAACCACTTTTTGCCACTTGGAATCATGAATCAGTTGTCGCCTTTGTTGAATACTGTTTTAAACTGCTTGGTTCCTTGTTGCATGAAGTAACAGATTGAATTGAATTCAGTTTAATAAAACATTTAATAATTTATTTGAAATATCATGCCCTTGTACAGCCTGAAAGACAGCATACTCTCAGCCCGGGTTAGATGACAATAATAACTTGAAATTTGGTGGTACACTTATTTTATAATAATTGGTTACACCCAATTCTCTTAACACACCCACTGATCTCATACGTTCTTGAAGAAGCTCTCTAAACTTTTTGTTCATATTAGGACATACTGGGGCTAATTCCGTAAGGATCGTAAAAAGTACAAATTAACAAAAACTACGACCAATTGCAAAAGTGCAAAAGCACGCCCAAATGGAAAATCTGCAACTAATTTAATGTTACAAAAAAAGGTGAACTTGTCAAATTTGCAAATTTTGTGATTAGATTTAAAAATCTACATTTTTTGCAAAAAAACTTACACTTAGTCGCATTTTTTGCGTAAAGGTTTCTGATGTCACAATTTAACATCAGCCACACATAACATTGAGCCAACCATGCCTACTGACAGGATGCTTTAAACAACAAGACAAGCTACTTCCACTGGTGAATCCACAAACGCGGGCGGAAAAAATAAAAAAAAATGTTTTTTTTATTTTGAACATTTACATACATGACATATTAATGTTTCTTTGTTATTACTAACATTCCTTATGTCAGGGGTTCTCAAACTCGGTCGTCAGGACCCCACACAGTGCATGTTTTGCATGTATCCCAGCAGGTGCACAGGTGTATTAATTACTCACAGACACATTTTAAAAGGTCCACAAGTGGAGCTAATTATTTCACTTGCAATTCTGTGAGGAGACCTGCAAAACATGCACTGTGTGGGGTCCTGAGGACCGAGTTTGAGAACCTGTGCCTTATGTTATTGTTTAATGTGAAAATATAAAAAAAAAGTGGTGCATAATTAAAATGTCCACAAAATTACAATTATTGTGGTGATGTTATTGAACATACGTTTCTTTGTCAAGGGGAAAAAAAAACAAAAAAACCTTACGCATGTATGTGGGTATGATTTTTGAAGATAATAATTGTTTGTTGCTTTAAATCATAAAAAACTCAGGTTTTAAACAAAAAGCCATTAACCAAACAAAAAAAAACTTGCTAGTAAATGTTATTGTACATGTTTGTAGGAAAACAAGTGTGTTCTTGACAGACCTGCATTGTTATTAACTTAAAGAATTATTAGGTTACTATTAACATATATTTCAGAGTAATACATGTGTTAAATAGTTTAAAGCTCCCTTACATGTTGAGTTTCAATGCAGCTGAATAAACTGAATTGTGGTCAGAAGTGTGAGCTGCTTCAGCTGGATGTAATGAAGCAATGATTGCAGTATACATCGAACATTCTACAATTGAGGTCAGCTTGTGCAGATTATAAGGTAGACCAGTGGCCACTCATAAACTGCACACCATAAATGTGCGTTCAGTTGCAAAAAATGTGTATGCTCCGCCCTTCTAAAATCTGCATATGCCCACAACACGCCCCTGCTTGTAGTTTTTGCGAGTTCAGCCCTTTAGTACGCCCCCTACATGCCTAGTTTTTGTAGTGCATACGCAGTTTTTGCTATGTCTCAAAAGTTTTATTTTTTGTCTCAGAAATTGTATTTTTTGTATCAGAATTTACGTATTTTTGTAATTTTTGCAGTTTTGTGTTTCTTGTTGAATTAGCCCCACTGTCCTTGGTAACAAGCTAGAAGCTGTTTAGCCTTATTTGGGGCTATTTCAAATTCTATTACACACATTGGATCTGCTGTTTTTGGACAAAATATGTTAAAGGAACATGTATCTTATAAATTAATTAATGTGTGTATAAAGGCTAGAGATGAGCGGGTTCGGTTCTCAGAGAACCGAACCCTACCGGACTTCACGTCACGAGCCCGGATCCGAGTCATGCTTGGGTTTTCCCTCCTGACTCGGAAACCAGAACGAGGTAAAACGTAATCATCCCGCTGCCGGATTCTCGTGAGGTTTGGATTCCATATAAGGACCCGCACGTTGCACCCATTTTCACTCCAGTCTCAGAGAGTGTAGTGAGAGGACATGTCTCCGTCCTCAGTGTCTGTGTGGGAGAGAAAGTGGGGTGGCGATTCGAGTGCTGTCTTGTGCTGCTCAGTCCAGTGTAGTGTCTTATGCTGCATAAATCCAGCCAGTCACAGTGGTGGTGTCCTCTGCTGCTATATGTCCCCGGTGCTGCTGTATAAGTCCCTTGCAATTTTGCTGTGTTGTCCTGCATCAGACCAGGGGTAGTGTCTTGTGCAGAATCAGTCCAGTGATCAGTCACAGTAGTGGTGTCCTCTGCTGCCATATATCCAGTGTTACTGCCATATAATTCCTGTAATACTGGTGTATAATTCCTGTGATACTGGCGTTTAATTCCAGTGATACTGGCGTATAACTCCAGTGATATTGCTGTATAATTCCTGTGATACTGGCGTATAATTCCCGTGATACTGTTGTATAATTCCTGTGATACTGGCGTATAATTCCAGTGATACTGACGTATAATTCCAATGATATTGCCGTATAATTCCTGTGTTACTGGCATATAATTCCTGTGATACTGACGTATAATTCCTGTGATACTGGCGTATAATTCCAGTGATATTGCCATATAATTCCTGTGATACTGTCATATAATTCCTGTGATACTGTCGTATAATTCCTATTAGTGATGAGCGGGTTCGGTTCCTCGGAAACCGAACCCCCCCGAACTTCACCCATTTTACACGGGTCCAAGGCATACTCGGATTCTCCCGTATGGCTCGGAAAATCCGAGTGCGCCCGAACGTCATCATCCCGCTGTCGGATTCTCGCGAGATTCGGATTCTATATAAGGAGCCGCGTGTCGCCGCCAGTTTCACTCGTGCATTGGAAATGTTAGGGAGAGGACGTGGCTGGCGTCCTCTCCGTTTGTACTTATTGCTTAATTGTGGGGACTGGGGAGCAGCTGTATTATATAGGAGGAGTACAGTGCAGAGTTTTGCTGATCAGTGACCACCAGTTTTATCCGTTCTCTGCATGAAAAACGCTCCATATCTGTGCTCAGTGTGCTGCATATATCTGTGCTCACACTGCTTTATTGTGGGGACTGGGGACCAGCAGTATTATATAGGAGGAGTACAGTGCAGAGTTTTGCTGACCAGTGACCACCAGTATACGTTGTCTGCCTGAAAAACGCTCCATATCTGTGCTCAGTGTGCTGCATATATCTGTGCTCACACTGCTTTATTGTGGGTACTGGGGACCACCAGTAAATTATATAGGAGGAGTACAGTGCAGAGTTTTGCTGACCAGTGACCACCAGTATACGTCGTCTTCCTGAAAAACGCTACAGATCTGTGCTCAGTGTGCTGCATATATCTGTGCTCACACTGCTTTATTGTGGGTATGGGGACCACCAGTATATTATATAGGAGGAGTACAGTGCACAGTTTTGCTGACCAGTGACCACCAGTATATATAGCAGTACGGTACGAAAGGCCACTGCTCTATCTACCTCTGTGTCGTCAAGTATACTATCCATCTAGATTCTATACCTGTGGTGCATTTTAGTTTTGCAGTTTGCTGACAGTGACCACCAGTATATATAGCAGTACGGAACGGAAGGCCACTGCTCTACCTACCTCTGTGTCGTCAAGTATAATATCCATCTAGATTCTATACCTGTGGTGCATTTTAGTTTTGCAGTTTGCTGACAGTGACCACCAGTATATATAGCAGTATGGTACGGAAGGCCACTGCTCTACCTACCTCTGTATCGTCAAGTATACTATCCATCTAGATTCTATACCTGTGGTGCATTTTAGTTTTGCAGTTTGCTGACAGTGACCACCAGTATATATAGCAGTACGGTACGGAAGGCCACTGCTCTACCTACCTCTGTGTCGTCAAGTATACTATCCATCTAGATTCTATACCTGTGGTGCATTTTAGTTTTGCAGTTTGCTGACAGTGACCACCAGTATATATAGCAGTACGGTACGGAAGGCCACTGCTCTACCTACCTCTGTGTCGTCAAGTATACTATCCATCTAGATTCTATACCTGTGGTGCATTTTAGTTTTGCAGTTTGCTGACAGTGACCACCAGTATATATATAGCAGTACGGTACGGAAGGCCACTGCTCTACCTACCTCTGTGTCGTCAAGTATACTATCCATCTAGATTCTATACCTGTGGTGCATTTTAGTTTTGCAGTTTGCTGACAGTGACCACCAGTATATATAGCAGTACGGTACGGAAGGCCACTGCTCTACCTACCTCTGTGTCGTCAAGTATACTATCCATCTAGATTCTATACCTGTGGTGCATTTTAGTTTTGAAGTTTGCTGACAGTGACCACCAATATATATTGCAGTACGGTACGGAAGGCCACTGCTCTACCTACCTCTGTGTCGTCAAGTATAATATCCATCTAGATTCTATACCTGTGGTGCATTTTAGTTTTGCAGTTTGCTGACAGTGACCACCAGTACATATAGCAGTACGGTACGGAAGGCCACTGCTCTACCTACCTCTGTGTCGTCAAGTATACTATCCATCTAGATTCTATACCTGTGGTGCATTTTAATTTTGCAGTTTGCTGACAGTGATCACCAGTATATATAGCAGTACGGTATGGAAGGCCACTACTCTACCTACCTCTGTGTCGTCAAGTATACTATCCATCTAGATTCTATACCTGTGGTGCAATTTAGTTTTGCAGTTTGCTGACAGTGACCACCAGTTTATATAGCAGTACAGTACGGAAGGCCACTGCTCTACCTACCTCTGTGTCGTCAAGTATACTATCCATCTAGATTCTATACCCGTGGTGCATTTTAGTTTTGCAGTTTGCTGACAGTGACCACCAGTATATAAAGCAGTACGGTACGGAAGGCCACTGCTCTACCTACCTCTGTGTCGTCAAGTATACTATCCATCTAGATTCTATACCTGTGGTGCATTTTAGTTTTGCAGTTTGCTGACAGTGACCACCAGTACATATAGCAGTACGGTACGGAAGGCCACTGCTCTACCTACCTCTGTGACGTCAAGTATAATATCCATCTAGATTCTATACCTGTGGTGCATTTTAGTTTTGCAGTTTGCTGACAGTGACCACCAGTATATATAGCAGTATGGTACGGAAGGCCACTGCTCTACCTACCTCTGTATCGTCAAGTATACTATCCATCTAGATTCTATACCTGTGGTGCATTTTAGTTTTGCAGTTTGCTGACAGTGACCACCAGTATATATAGCAGTACGGTACGGAAGGCCACTGCTCTACCTACCTCTGTGTCGTCAAGTATACTATCCATCTAGATTCTATACCTGTGGTGCATTTTAGTTTTGCAGTTTGCTGACAGTGACCACCAGTATATATAGCAGTACGGTACGGAAGGCCACTGCTCTACCTACCTCTGTGTCGTCAAGTATACTATCCATCTAGATTCTATACCTGTGGTGCATTTTAGTTTTGCAGTTTGCTGACAGTGACCACCAGTATATATATAGCAGTACGGTACGGAAGGCCACTGCTCTACCTACCTCTGTGTCGTCAAGTATACTATCCATCTAGATTCTATACCTGTGGTGCATTTTAGTTTTGCAGTTTGCTGACAGTGACCACCAGTATATATAGCAGTACGGTACGGAAGGCCACTGCTCTACCTACCTCTGTGTCGTCAAGTATACTATCCATCTAGATTCTATACCTGTGGTGCATTTTAGTTTTGAAGTTTGCTGACAGTGACCACCAATATATATTGCAGTACGGTACGGAAGGCCACTGCTCTACCTACCTCTGTGTCGTCAAGTATACTATCCATCTAGATTCTATACCTGTGGTGCATTTTAGTTTTGCAGTTTGCTGACAGTGACCACCAGTACATATAGCAGTATGGTACGGAAGGCCACTGCTCTACCTACCTCTGTGTCGTCAAGTATACTATCCATCTAGATTCTATACCTGTGGTGCATTTTAATTTTGCAGTTTGCTGACAGTGACCACCAGTATATATAGCAGTACGGTATGGAAGGCCACTACTCTACCTACCTCTGTGTCGTCAAGTATACTATCCATCTAGATTCTATACCTGTGGTGCATTTTAGTTTTGCAGTTTGCTGACAGTGACCACCAGTTTATATAGCAGTACGGTACGGAAGGCCACTGCTCTACCTACCTCTGTGTCGACAAGTATACTATCCATCTAGATTCTATACCCGTGGTGCATTTTAGTTTTGCAGTTTGCTGACAGTGACCACCAGTATATAAAGCAGTACGGTACGGAAGGCCACTGCTCTACCTACCTCTGTGTCGTCAAGTATACTATCCATCTAGATTCTATACCTGTGGTGCATTTTAGTTTTGCAGTTTGCTGACAGTGACCACCAGTATATATATAGCAGTACGGTACGGAAGGCCACTGCTCTACCTACCTCTGTGTCGTCAAGTATACTATCCATCTAGATTCTATACCTGTGGTGCATTTTAGTTTTGCAGTTTGCTGACAGTGACCACAAGTATATATAACAGTACGGTACGGAAGGCCACTGCTCTACCTACCTCTGTGTCGTCAAGTATACTATCCATCTAGATTCTATACCTGTGGTGCATTTTAGTTTTGCAGTTTGCTGACAGTGACCACCAGTATATATAGCAGTACGGTACGGAAGGCCACTGCTCTACCTACCTCTGTGTCGTCAAGTATACTATCCATCTAGATTCTATACCTGTGGTGCATTTTAGTTTTGCAGTTTGCTGACAGTGACCACCAGTACATATAGCAGTACGGTACGGAAGGGCACTGCTCTACCTATCTCTGTATTCGTCAAGTTTACTATCCATCTAGATTCTATAACTGTGGTGCATTTTAGTTTTGCAGTTTGCTGACAGTGACCACCAGTATATATAGAAGTACGGTACGGAAGGCCACTGCTCTACCTACCTCTGTGTCGTCAAGTATACTATCCATCTAGATTCTATACCTGTGGTGCATTTTAATTTTGCAGTTTGCTGACAGTGACCACCAGTATATATAGCAGTACGGTATGGAAGGCCACTACTCTACCTACCTCTGTGTCGTCAAGTATACTATCCATCTAGATTCTATACCTGTGGTGCATTTTAGTTTTGCAGTTTGCTGACAGTGACCACCAGTACATATAGCAGTACGGTACGGAAGGCCACTGCTCTACCTATCTCTGTGTCGTCAAGTATACTATCCATCTAGATTCTATAACTGTGGTGCATTTTAGTTTTGCAGTTTGCTGACAGTGACCACCAGTATATATAGCAGTACGGTACGGAAGGCCACTGCTCTACCTACCTCTGTGTCGTCACGTATGCTATCCATCTAGATTCTATACCTGTGGTGCATTTTAATTTTGCAGTTTGCTGACAGTGACCACCAGTACATATAGCAGTACGGTACGGAAGGCCACTGCTCTACCTACCTCTGTGTCGTCAAGTATACTATCCATCTAGATTCTATACCTGTGGTGCATTTTAGTTTTGCAGTTTGCTGACAATGACCACCAGTATATATAGCAGTACGGTACGGAAGGCCACTGCTCTACCTACCTCTGTGTCGTCAAGTGTACTATCCATCTAGATTCTATACCTGTGGTGCATTTTAGTTTTGCAGTTTGCTGACAGTGACCACCAGTATATATATAGCAGTACGGTACGGAAGGCCACTGCTCTACCTACCTCTGTGTCGTCAAGTATACTATCCATCTAGATTCTATACCTGTGGTGCATTTTAGTTTTGCAGTTTGCTGACAGTGACCACCAGTATATATAGCAGTACGGTACGGAAGGCCACTGCTCTACCTACCTCTGTGTCGTCAAGTATACTATCCATCTAGATTCTATACCTGTGGTGCATTTTAGTTTTGCAGTTTGCTGACAGTGACCACCAGTACATATAGCAGTACGGTACGGAAGGGCACTGCTCTACCTATCTCTGTGTCTTCAAGTTTACTATCCATCTAGATTCTATAACTGTGGTGCATTTTAGTTTTGCAGTTTGCTGACAGTGACCACCAGTATATATAGAAGTACGGTACGGAAGGCCACTGCTCTACCTACCTCTTTGTCGTCAAGTATACTATCCATCTAGATTCTATACCTGTGGTGCATTTTAATTTTGCAGTTTGCTGACAGTGACCACCAGTATATATAGCAGTACGGTATGGAAGGCCACTACTCTACCTACCTCTGTGTCGTCAAGTATACTATCCATCTAGATTCTATACCTGTGGTGCATTTTAGTTTTGCAGTTTGCTGACAGTGACCACCAGTATATATAGCAGTATGGTACGGAAGGCCACTGCTCTACCTACCTCTGTGTCGTCAAGTATACTATCCATCTAGATTCTATACCTGTGGTGCATTTAAGTTTTGCAGTTTGCTGACAATGACCACCAGTATATATAGCAGTATGGTACGGTTGGCCACTGCTCTACCTACCTTTGTGTCGTCAAGTATACTATCCATCTAGATTCTATACCTGTGGTGCATTTTAGTTTTGCAGTTTGCTGACAGTGACCACCAGTATATATAGCAGTACGGTACGGAAGGCCACTGCTCTACCTATCTTTGTGTCGTCAAGTATACTATCCATCTAGATTCTATACCTGTGGTGCATTTTAGTTTTGCAGTTTGCTGACAGTGACCACCAGTATATATAGCAGTACGGTACGGAAGGCCACTGCTCTACCTACCTCTGTGTCGTCAAGTATACTATCCATCTAGATTCTATACCTGTGGTGCATTTTAGTTTTACAGTTTGCTCACAGTGACCACCAGTATATATAGCCGTACGGTATGGAAGGCCACTGCTCTACCTACCTCTGTGTCGTCAAGTATACTATCCATCTAGATTCTATACCTGTGGTGCCATTTATTTTTGCAGTTTGCTGACAGTGACCACCAGTATATATAGCAGTCCAGTACGGAAGGCCACTGATCTACCTACCTCTGTGTCGTCAAGTATACTATCCATCTAGATTCTATACATGTGGTGCATTTTAGTTTTGCAGTTTGCTGACAGTGACCATAAGTATATATAGCAGTATGGTACGGAAGGCCACTGCTCTACCTACCTCTGTGTCGTCAAGTATACTATCCATCTAGATTCTATACCTGTGGTGCATTTTAGTTTTGCAGTTTGCTGACAGTGACCACCAGTACATATAGCAGTACGGTACGGAAGGCCACTGCTCTACCTACCTCTGTGTCGTCAAGTATACTATCCATCTAGATTCTATACCTGTGGTGCATTTTAATTTTGCAGTTTGCTGACAGTGACCACCAGTATATATAGCAGTACGGTACGGAAGGCCACTGCTCTACCTACCTCTGTGTCGTCAAGTATACTATCCATCCATACTTGTAGTGCATTTCAGTTGTGCGCAATATATTTAGTAGTAGGCCATTGCTATTGATACTGGCATATAATTCCACACATTAAAAAATGGAGAACAAAAATGTGGAGGTTAAAATAGGGAAAGATCAAGATCCACTACCACCTCGTGCTGAAGCTGCTGCCACTAGTCATGGCCGAGACGATGAAATGCCATCAACGTCGTCTGCCAAGGCCGATGCCCAATGTCATAGTAGAGAGCATGTAAAATCCAAAAAACAAAAGTTCAGTTAAATGACCCAAAAATCAAAATTAAAAGCGTCTGATGAGAAGCGTAAACTTGCCAATATGCCATTTACGACACGGAGTGGCAAGGAACGGCTGAGGCCTTGGCCTATGTTCATGGTTAGTGGTTCAGATTAACATGAGGATGGAAGCACTCATCCTCTCGCTAGAAAACTGCAGTGCTACTCCTAGATGGGCCAGGTGTTTGTGTCGGCCACTTGTGTCACTTAGCTTAGTCACACAGCGACCTTGGTGCGCCTCTTTTTTTCTTTGCATCATGTGCTGTTTGGGGACTATTTTTTTGAAGTGCCATCCTGTCTGACACTGCAGTGCCACTCCTAGATGGGCCAGGTGTTTGTGTCGGCCACTTGTGTCGCTTAGCTTAGTCACACAACGACCTTGGTGCACCTCTTTTTTTCTTTGAATCATGTGCTTTTTGGGGACTATTTTTTTGAAGTGCCATCCTGCCTGACACTGCAGTGCCACTCCTAGTTGGGCCAGGTGTTTGTGTCGGCCACTTGTGTCGCTTAGCTTAGCCATCCAGCAACCTCGGTGCAAATTTTAGGTCTAAAAATAATATTGTGAGGTGTTCAGAATAGACTGAAAATTTGTGGAAATTATGGTTATTGAGGTTAATAATACTATGGGATCAAAATGACCCCCAAATTCTATGATTTAAGCTGTTTTTGAGGGGTTTTTGTAAAAAAAACACCCGAATCCAACAAAAAAAATTCAGGGAGGTTTTGGCAAAACGCGTCCGAATCCAAAACACGGCCTCGGAACCGAATCCAAAACCAAAACACAAAACCCGAAAAATTTCCAGTGCACATCTCTAATTCCTATGATACTGGCGTTTCATTCCTGTGATACTGGCGTATAATTCCTGTGATACTTGTGTATAATTCCTGTGATACTGGTGTATAATTCCTGTGATACTGGCGTATAATACCAGTGATATTGCCGTATAATTCCAGTGGTACTGGCGTATAAATTCAATCCAGTGGTACTGCCGTATAAATCAAGTGGTACTGGCGTATAAATCCAGTGATCCTGCCGTATAATTCCAGTGGTATTGCCATATAAATCCAGTGATCCTGCCATATAATTCTAGTGGTACTGGCATATAAATCCAGTGAACCTGCCATATAATTCCATATAAATCCATATAATTCCTTATAAATCCAGTCCAGTGGTCCTGCCATATAAGTTCAGTTGTGCTGTCCTGTGCTGTATATTATTTACTCCAAATAAAGGGGTAATTAATATTTAATGCAAATAATTTTCACTAAGTTTGCCCTGTGTGATGTAGAGGTACACTCTCATGTACCTCATATTGTTATATAACTCCAGTAATGGAGAACAAAAATTTGGAGGATAAAATAGGGAAAGATCAAGAACCACTTCCTCCAAGTGCTGAAGCTGCTGCCATTAGTCATGACATAGATGATGAAATGCCATCAACATCATCTGCCAAGGCCAATGCCCAATGTGATAATAGGGGGCATGTAAAATCCAAAAAGACAAAGTTCAGTAAAAAGACCCAAAAAAAGACATTTAAATGGTCTGAGGAGAAACGTAAACTTGCCAATATGCCATTTATGACACGGAGTGGCAAGGAACGGCTAAGGCCCTGGCCTATGTTCATGACTAGTGGTTCAGCTTCACATGACGATGGAAGCTCTCATCCTCCCACTAGAAAAATGAAAAGCGTTAAGCTGGAAAAAGCACAGAAAAGAACTGTGCATTCTAAGATGTTATCACAAATCCCCAAGAAGAGTCCAAGTGTGTTGGCGGTTGCGATGCCTGACCTTCCCAACACTGGATGGAAAGAGGTGGCTCCTTCCACCATTTGCACGCCCCCTGCAAGTGCTGGAAGGAGCACCCACAGTCCAGTTTCTGATATTCAAATTGAAGATGTCACTGTTGAAGTACACCAGGAGGAGGATATGGGTGTTGCTAGCGCTGAGGAGGAAGTTGACAATGAGTATTCTAATGGTGATGTGGTTTGTTTAAATCAGGCACCGGGTGAGTCACCTGTTGTCCGTGGGACGAAGAAGCACATTGTGATGCCTGGGCAAAATACCAAAAAAGCCACCTCTTCTGTGTGGAATTATTTCTCCACAAATCCGGACAAAAGGTGTCAAGCCATGTGTTGTCTCTGTCAATCTGTAATAAGTAGGGGTAAGGAAGTTAACCACCTAGGAACAACCTCTCTTATACGTCACCTGCAGCGCATTCATCAGAAGTCAGTGTCAAGTTGTGAAACTTTGGGCAAGAGCATAAGCAGTCCACTGACACCTAAATCCCTTCTTCCTCTTGGACCTAAGCTCCTGCAAGCGACACCACAAACTTCCTCAATGTCAACTTCCTCCTCAGTCAGGAATGTCAGTAGTCCTACAGGCCATGTCACTGGCAAGACCGAGGAGTCCTCTCCTAACCGGGATTCTTCCGGAGAATCCTTGAGTGGTATGCCTGGTGTTGCTGCCACTGCTGTTGTTGCTGCTGGGAGTCGATCATTCCAGAGGGGAAGTCGGAAGAACACTTGTACTACTTCCAGTAAGCAATTGACTGTCCAACAGTCCTTTGTGAGTAAGATGAAATATGACAGCAGTCATCCTTTAGCAAAGCAGATAACTGAGGCCTTGACAGCTATGTTGGTGTTAGACGTGCATCCGGTATCTGCCATTAGTTCAGTGGGACTTAGAGAATTGTTTGAGTTACTGTTTCCCCGGTATCAAATCACATCTAGGTTCCACTTCTCTAGGCAGGTGATACCGAGAATGTACAGAGACGTCAGAAAAAGTGTCCTCAGTGTCCTACAAAATGCAGTTGTACCCAGTGTCCACTTAACCACAAACATGTGGACAAGTGGAATAGGGCAGACTAAGCACTATATGACTGTGACAGCCCACTGAATAGATGTATGGCCTCCCACAACAACAACAGCAGCGGCACCAGTAGCAGCATCTCGCAAACGCCAACTCGTTCCTAGGCAGGCAACACTATGTATCACCGCTTTCCGTAAGAGGCACATCGCTGACAACTTCTTATGGAAACTGAGGGACTTCATTGCACAATGGCTTACCCCAATTAGACTCTCCTGGGGATTTGTGATATCGGACAATGCCAACAATATTGTGCATGCATTAAATCTGGGCAAATTCCAGCACGTCCCATGTTTTGCACATACAATGAATTTGGTGGTGCAGAATTTTTTGAAAAATGACAGGGGCGTGCAGGAGATGCTGTCGGTGTCCAAAAAAATTGCGGCCCACTTTCGGCATTCAGCCACCACGTGCCGAAGACTGGAGCACCAGCAAACACTCCTGAACATGCCCTGCCATCAGCTGAAGCAAGAGGTGGTAACGAGGTGGAATTCAACCCTCTATATGCTTCAGAGGATGGAGGAGCAAAAGGCCATTCAAGCCTATACATCTGCCTACGATATAGGCAAAGGAGGGGGAATGCACCTGACTCAAGCGCAGTGGAGATTGAATTCCATATTGTGCAAGGTTCTCCAACCCTTTGAACTTGCCACACATGAAGTCAGTTCAGACACTGCCAGCCTAAGTCAGGTCATTCCCCCTCATCAGGCTTTTGCAGAAGCAGCTGGAGAGATTGAAGGAGGAGCTAAAACGGAGCGATTCCGCTAGGCATGTGGGACTTGTGGATGGAGCCCTTCATTCGCTTTGCCAGTATTCAAGGGTGGTAAATCTGTTGACATCAGAGCACTAAATATTGGCCACCGTGCTCGATCCTATATGTTGTATCTCTCTTTCTGGCAGACACAAGTCTGCAGACGTTCAAAGACCTGCTGGTTAGAAAATTGTCAACTCAAGCGGAATGTGACCCGTCAACAGCTCCTCCTTCACTTTCTCCCGCAACTGGGGCTGTGAGGAAAAGGATAAGATTTCCATTTCTCCAGCAACTGGGGCTGCGAGTAAAAGGATAAGGTTTCCAAGCCCATCCGCTGGTGGCGATGCAGGGCAGTCAGGAGCTAGTGCTGACATCTGGTCCATACTGAAGGACCTGCAAACGATTACTGACATGTCTACTGTCACTGCATATGATTCTATCACCATTGAAAGAATGGTGGAGGATTATATGAGTATACAGCATCCAAGTAGACATGTCAGAGAGTCCGTATGTATACTGGCAGGAAAAAGAGGCAATTTGAATGCCATTGCACAAACTGGCTTTATTTTACCTAAGTTGCCCCCCCTCCAGTGTGTACTCTGAAATAGTGTTTAGTGCAACCGGTAACCTTGTCAGCGATCGGCATACAAGCTTACTTCCACAAAATGATGAGAAGATGATGTTCATCAAAATGAATTATAAATTCTTCCGAAAGAGATCTTTACCAGCAATTTCCTCCAGAAAGTACACAGGGACCTGTGATGGTGGATTCCAGTGCGGACGAATTAATACTCTGTGAGGAGGAGGATGTACATACTGAAAGTGGTGATGAATCGGACGATGAGGATAAGGTCGACATCTTGCCTCTTTTGAGTCATGTTGTGCAAGGAGAGATTGATTGCTTCATTTTTGGTGGGGGCCCAAGCAAACCAGTCATTTCAGCCACAGTCGTGTGGCAGACCCTATCGCTGAAATGATTGGTTTGTTAAAGTGTGCATGTCCTGTTTATACAACATAAGGGTGAATGGGAGGGCCCAAGGACAATTCCATCTAGCAGCTATTTTTCTTTTTTGCATCATGTGCTGTTTAGGGACTAGTTTCTTAAAGTGCCATCCTGTCTGACACTGCCGTACAAGTCCAGGGGTACTCCGTATAAGTCCAGGAATACTGCCGTGTAAGTCCAGTCCAGTGGTGCTTTCTTGTGCTGCATCAGTCCAGTGGTGGTGTCTTGTGCTGCAATAAGTCCAGTGGTGGTGTCCTGTGCTGTATATTATTTACTCCAAATAAAAGAGTTATATACATTACTTATATTGTTATCCAAATAATTTTTACAGGGTTTGCCCTGTGTGGTGTAGGGATACGCTCATCTGTGCTACATATTATTATAATAGTTTCAAATAAAAGGGTTATTATTATCCCAATTAATTTTACAGGCTTTGCCATGTGTGTATTTGGTTTGGGGGTATGCTATCCTGTGCCACCAATATTGTGCCGTGTATTACATCTGGGCAAATTCCAGCACATCTCATGTTGTTTGTGCTGCACACTTGTGTCGCTTAGCTTAGTCATACAGCTACCTCCTTTTCTTCTTTGCATGATGTGCTGTTTTTGGGCCTAGTTTTTTAATGTGCCATCCTGTCTGACACTGCAGTGCCACTCCTAGATGGGCCAGGTGCTTGTGCCGCACACTTGTGTTGCTTAGCTTAGCCACACAGCTACCTCCTTGCACCTCTTTTACTTCTTTACATGATGTGCTGTTTGGGGCCTAGTTTTTTTTAAGTGCCATCCTGTCTGCAACTGCAGTGCCACTCCTAGATGGGCCAGGTGTTTGTGCCGCACACTTGTGTCGCTTAGCTTAGTCATCCAGTTACCTCATTGCACTTCTTTTTCTTCTTTGCAACATGTGCTGTTTGGGGCCTATTTTTTAAATCTGCCATCCTGTCTGCCACTGCTGTGCCACTCCTAGATGGGCCAGGTGTTTGTGTCGCACACTTGTGTCGCTTAGCTTAGTCATACAGCCACCTTGGTGCAACTTTTAAGCCTAAAAACAATATTGTGAGTTGTGAGGTGTTCAGAATAGACTGGAAATGAGTGAAAATTAATGTTATTGAGGTTAATAATACTGTAGGAGCAAAATTACCCCCAAATTCTGTGATTTTAGCTCTTTTTATGTTTTTTAAAAAAATCATCCATATCCAAAACCAAAACACGAAAGGGTGGTTTTGGCAAAACCAAGCCAAAACCAAAGCACGAACAGGGAATTAGAACCAAAACCAAAACACAAAACACGAAAAGTGCCAGCCGCACATCTCTAATAAAGGCCACATATCTAACTCTATGGAATATGCTAAATTTCCATGTAGGGTATATTATTATATGATCGGTATATCTGTAGAACTACAAAATATGTGAGTATATACAATTAGTAAAATATATTATATTCTTTATGCACTTACAGATTCATCACCATTGTGTATTTCACAAGTATTTGTTATTGTAGAATCACACCTCCAGGAGCATTTTCCTTCAACAAAAAACATCCCTTTTTTCTTAGGACTTTTCTAGCTTGTTCCATAGGAATAGACTCTTACTTAGTTTTCTGAGTTTTCAGAGTTTTGAGAAACTTTTGCTTAGTTAACTTAACCCAAGTGTAAAATCCTTTCTGTCTTCATTCAGTCTCTGGGTGTTTTCTAAACATGATAATGTTCTTAATTATATCCATTTTCCCTAATAACTATTGCTTTTGTTCCTGTTTATATGACTAATGTGAACAGGTGTTTGCCAACATCATTTATCAGCTCTGCTGTGAAAACTTGCACATGTATTTCTTTTGTTTTTACACTTTGTGTATAAGCTTTAAATAATCTGTTGTACCAAAAACAAATGTGCATGGTTGTCTTACATACAGTATATTTTATCCATGAAACTAATTCTGACACAATCTGGCTTGTACCTCTTATCAAAAATAATTTTATTCACTATAATGACAACTTAACTTTACTCAAATCATTAAAATTGATCATCAACTTATTGATAACAAAAAAAGAAGAAAATGGTGTCAAGGAAAGAGGAGGTAGGCACATATAGGTGGTCATTCCGAGTTGATCGCTCGCTAGCAGTTTTTAGCAGCTGTGCAAACGCATTGTCGGCGCCCACTGGGGAGAATTTTTTCGCTTTGCAGAAGTGCGAACGCCTGTGCAGCAGAGCGCCTGCAAAAACATTTTGTGCAAAACAAGACCAGCCCTGAACTTACTCTTGGTGTGCGTTGAGTCTAACGTTGGAGGGTTGGCTTTTGACGTCACACACCCGCCCAGCGTTCGCCCAGCCACGCCTGCGTTTTCCCTGGCACGCCTGCATTTTTCTAAGCACTCCCTGAAAATGGTCAGTTGACACCCAGAAACGCCCCTTTCCTGTCAATTTTCTTGCGGCCGCCAGTGCGAATGAAAACGTCGCTAGAATCTGTGCAAAACCACAAAGGCCTTTGTACCCGTACGTCGTGCGTGTGCATTGTGGTGCATACGCATGCGCAGAAATGCCAATTTTTGGCCTGATCGCTGCGCTGCGAACAACGGCAGCTAGCGATCAACTCAGAATTACCCCCATAATCTGTTATTATAACAGGGTTTGCAACTACAGAAGCCTTAAACTATCAATGAAGAATATAATCATCTGGCTACAGTGCTTATTCAATAAAGGGACTGCGCGCACCGTAAAAAAGGGCATGGCCTAAAAAGAAAGGGGCATAGCCATGCAATAGTATCCCCAATTCAAATTATGATGCACAGGAGCACAATCTTATTCACATTACACCACATACTAGTGTCCCTTATTTATATACAGGATAGGGATAGGCATATGAATAACCTAATAAAGAAAAATTCTATATTTCTATATTATGACACGCACAGTAGTGCCCCTTTTACACAATGCCTACATTAGTGCTCCTTATACATAATGCGGACAGTAGTAGTGTCCCTAGTACACATAATGCCCACAGCAGTAAAGCCCCTTATGCAATGCTTACAGCAGTAGTGCCCCTTATGCAGTGCCCTCATTAGAGACCCTTATGCAATGCCCACTGTAGTGATAGTGCCCCTTATGCAGTGCCCCAAGTAATAGTGCCCCTTATGCCCCCAGGAGTGATGGCCCTTATGCAGTGCCCCCTTATGCAATGCTTTCATTAGAGTTGCCCCCAGTAGTAAGTAGTAGTGCCCCAGTATTATTGCCCCCTGTAGTATTGCAGTGGCGTGCGGTGGGGTGAGGCAGATGAGGCAGAGCCGTACATTTGTGCAAGAGTTTTGACTTTATAAAGCATATGAAAAATACAAAGCATATGTTAGAAATATCTTCTTTAAATTATTATTTTCATTTTTATAGTCAAATCTCTGAAGTAAAAAGTCTATGGCAGGTGAGGCAGTGCCCCCCTGCCTACCTTTTCCACACATCTCTGATCAAAACACACCTTTGCATAATGTCCACATGAATCCATTGGCTCATATATTGTGTGTAAATCTGCCTCTGGTGCTAGCCAGTGCCTCATCAGCCATTTATGTCACCACATGTCCCTGTAGTATTGCCCCTGTGTAATATTGCCCCCATTAGTAATGCCCCATGTATTTTCCCCCTTTGTAGTAGTGCCCCCTGTAGAATTGCCCCATGTGGTATGTATTGCCCCCTTGTAGTAGTGCTCACTTTAGTGCCGCTTACACACACACACAAAAAAAAATACTTACTGTACCTTAAGCCCCGCTCCTGCGTCCGACCACTGCCGTCCATCTGGCAGCCCGCTTGCTCCTCAGAACTATGGGAAAGACGTCATGACATCTCTCCAATAGTGCATAATGCACACTCCGAGAGCCGCCCGGGAGCCGGAGCTCGAGAGTGAACTCCTGCCTTCATCTGCAGCTGTGGGGAAGGAGCTGGGTGTGCATTGGTAACAAAATCTCAGGCTGGGCTGACAACGGGTTAGGTGGGCCGGAGGAGGCTGAACTGGTTCCGTCTCCAAATGGAACTGGCGAAACCGTTCCGGCTCACTTTAACTCCTGTCTAGCTCCAATGTGCACACTAGAAGGCAACATCTCCATATCCATGCCAATAAGGTGGTTAAATGGGGTTTGATGGCCTCCTGAAGAGAGGCTATTACTGTGAAGGAGAGTATACCTGCTTATTTGATCTGCCATACCCCTGTGACTCTTAAAAGAGAAAAGAAAAAGGGAAGGGAGAGAGTCCCTGCACGCCAAATCCATAAAAACTCCAGGATCCAGCTCCACTGCCTCCTAGCTGACTGGTTGGCAAGCCACAATAGTCACAGCATTGTCATAAGGCAGTTTTATTCCAGCCTACAAGCCTAGTCTGTGTCAGAGTTTAAACCTTGTTCAGTCCGATTGGAATTCTCTTGAATTCTCTTGGGAATTTATTATGCTTTCTGCTTGCTTTTGCAATTAAAATTAAAAAATGTTGATTGTTTGTGTAACTGTAGTATTTACTTGAGTAAAAAAAAGAGCCTATAGTCAAGATAGACATTTTCATGTCACCATTAAAAAACTATGTGAGAAACAATTTTTACCAAAGCTATTATAGTATTTAGTGAAACAATGGTGTTTATAATCATGTCCTTCAAGGACCAGATGGTACCTCTACTACAGTATGTACTTCATAAATAAATAAATAAATAAATAAATAATTAATTATTAAGCCAATGGATTTTACTTACTAAAAATGTACCATAAAATACAAATGATCCAGAAATAACATTTATTGCCAAGGCAAATGTAATATAGAATAAATACATGAATACATAATTTGTGAACCCTTACACAGTATTAATTTATATGTTTTTCAGTACTATATAAAACCTCAACACTAAATTTATACTCATTTGCTCACGTCTATACATTTCAGCACTGTGACATTTAGTGATGTGCACCGGACATTTTTCGGGTTTTGTGTTTTGGTTTTGGATTCGGTTCCGCGGCCGTGTTTTGGATCCGGACGCGTTTTGGCAAAACCTCCCTGAAAATGTTTTATCGGATTCGGGTGTGTTTTGGATTCGGGTGTTTTTTTACAAAAAACCCTCAAAAACAGCTTAAATCATAGAATTTGGGGGTCATTTTGATCCCATAGTATTATTAACCTCAATAACCATAATTTCCACTAATTTCCAGTCTATTCTGAATACCTCACACCTCACAATATTATTTTTAGTCCTAAAATTTGCACCAAGGTCGCTGGATGACTAAGCTAAGCGACCCAAGTGGCTGACACAAACACCTGGCCCATCTAGGAGTGGCACTGCAGTGTCAGACAGGATGGCACTTCAAAAAATAGTCCCCAAATAGCACATGATGCAAAGAAAAAAAGAGGTACACCAAGGTTGCTGTGTGACTAAGCTAAGCGACCCAAGTGGCCGACACAAACACCTGGCCCATCTAGGAGTGGCACTGCAGTGTCAGACAGGATGGCAGATTTAAAAAATAGTCCCCAAACAGAACATGATGCAAAGAAAAAAAGAGGTGCAATGAGGTAGCTGTGTGACTAAGCTAAGCGACCCAAGTGGCCAACACAAACACCTGGCCCATCTAGGAGTGGCACTGCAGTGTCAGACAGGATTGCAGATTTAAAAAATAGTCCCCAAACAGCACATGATGCAAAGAAAAAAGGAGGTGCAATGAAGTAGCTGTGTGACTAAGCTAAGCAACCCAAGTGGCCGACACAAACACCTGGCCCATCTAGTAGTGGCACTGCAGTGTCAGACAGGATGGCACTTCAAAAAATAGTCCCCAAACAGCACATGATGCAAAGGTAAATTAAAGAAAATAAGAGGTGCAAGATGGAATTGTCCTTGGGCCCTCCCACCCCCTCCAACCCACCCTTATGTTGTATAAACAGGACATGCACACTTTAACAAACCCATCATTGCAGCGACAGAGTCTGCCACACGACTGTGACTAAAATGATTGGTTGGTTTGGGCTCCCACCAAAAAAGAAGCAATCAATCTCTCCTTGCACAAACTGGCTCTACAGAGGCAAGATGTCCACCTCCTCTTCACCCCTTTCACTGTGTACATCCCCCTCCTCACAGATTATTAATTTGTCCCCACTGGAATCCACCATCTCAGGTCCCTGTGTACTTTCTGGAGGCAATTGCTGGTGAATGTCTCCATAGAGGAATTGATTATAATTAATTTTGATGAACATCATCTTCTCCACATTTTCTGGAAGTAACCTCGTACGCCGATTGCTGACAAGGTGAGCAGCTGCACTAAACACTCTTTCGGAGTACACACTGGAGGGGGGGAGCAACTTAGGTAAAATAAAGCCAGTTTGTGCAAGGGCCTCCAGATTGCCTCTTTTTCCTGCCAGTATACGTACGGACTGTCTGACGTGCCTACTTGGATGCGGTCACTCATATAATCCTCCACCATTCTTTCAATGGTGACAGAATCATATGCAGTGACAGTAGACGACATGTCAGTAATCATTGGCAGGTCCTTCAGTCCGGACCAGATGTCAGCACCCGCTCCAGACTGCCCTGCATCACAGCAAGCGGGTGGACTCGGAATTCTTAGCCTTTTCCTCGCAGCCCCAGTTGCGGGAGAATGTGAAGGAGGAGCTGTTGACAGATCACGTTCCGCTTGACTTGATAATTTTCTCACCAGCAGGTCTTTGAACCTTTGCAGACTTGTGACAGAAAAAAGATTTCTGTGATTTCCACAAGTTGGCGCAAAGGAAAATGCAGCCAGGTGGGAACCTATGACTCGGGAATGGATATAACCCCTTAATCCAACAGAATGAACATACACAAAAACAACAATTGAGTCAAAGGCTTCCTTCGGCGCATGGGAAAAATTGAGGAATGATTGAAACTTTCCTCAACCATGTAGTATAACGTATTAATAGGCGTACCCCCACTCACGCTGCAATGAGGTGGGTTAAACTCATCAAGGTATCTTTAATTTTCTAATGTCAAAAAGAGGGTCTCAGATGGCGTACCCCAACTCACACGATAATGGGAATCTGGACTCCTATCAAGGTTTCTTTAAGGTGTCTTCTAACGATAGTTTATGCAGGTGTGTCCTCCATACGTGATGACATCATTTACATGCGGAAAACGACAAGAAAATATCCAATGTATAGAATTTTCTATACCATACACTATAAACTGTGCAATTATATATTGTTATAGTAATTGTGATTCCTTCACCAGATTGTAAATGAGGCAGGCGTACCCCTCACTCACACAGAGATTAGATGTATAACTCGTATAAAGGTATCTTTGTGTTGAACGAGGGTAAAAATCTCATGGGCGTACCCCAACTCACACGTGAAGCAATGGATGGAATCTCATCAAGGTATCTTTATCTGGTCTTTATAACACACCCACACTCACACAGGGGTTTGATGTATGACTTCTAAGGTGTCTTTTTGTGCAGAGGGAAAGGATATGAATATCTCATGGGCGTACCCCAACTCACACGTCAAGAGGCAGATTGAATCCCATCAAAGGTATCTTTATCCTGTCCTTATATCAACACTTTATGCAAGGGAAATCCTCTGTACCAATCTTTGGCAGTATTAAACTCCAAGGCATAAATCCCAAAATTGAGAGAATTCAAAGAAAGAGAGTCTTTGTGTGACATATGGTTTCCAAAAACATCGGTAACATCAAAGTTCCAAAAATTTTTTTATTGAAAACCATAAGATATTTTATATTCCACAAAAATTGACATCTATAGCCTATTTGATATCAAAAAAATTTGATATCAAAAAAATTGTTTACATCCAAAAACATAAATACAGGAATGGAGTTAAAAAATGTATGTCCACTGAAAATTCAATAAAAAATAAAAACTCAAAAAATTAAAAATTCAATAAAAAAATTCCGATTGAATGAAATGGCTACTCACACAGGGATCTGTCGACGCGTTTCGGTCTCCTGGACCTTTTTCAAGACATGACCTTCTGTGTGAGAAGCCAGCTATTTATGATGCCTGTAGCCAATTGTCTCCTAACCGGAAGTCGAAAAACCGGAAGTGACCTCATTGCTGGTAATTTACATTTTCATTAAAAATTTTCATTAAAAATTACATATACATAAAGAGGCAAATATGGTCCCTATTATTAAACCAAAGTTGTGCCTTATTATTATAAATATATTGTGATAGAGGAGCGAATCTATCTTTTACCATTCTACGACAAAATGTCGCTCGGAATTATGGGAAATGTAGTCCCACAAAGATAACGTTACTCCTTGTTTGCTAAATTAATCTAAATCGAATTTTGGGATTTATGCCTTGGAGTTTAATACTGCCAAAGATTGGTACAGAGGATTTCCCTTGCATAAAGTGTTGATATAAGGACAGGATAAAGATACCTTTGATGGGATTCAATCTGCCTCTTGACGTGTGAGTTGGGGTACGCCCATGAGATATTCATATCCTTTCCCTCTGCACAAAAAGACACCTTAGAAGTCATACATCAAACCCCTGTGTGAGTGTGGGTGTGTTATAAAGACCAGATAAAGATACCTTGATGAGATTCCATCCATTGCTTCACGTGTGAGTTGGGGTACGCCCATGAGATTTTTACCCTCGTTCAACACAAAGATACCTTTATACGAGTTATACATCTAATCTCTGTGTGAGTGAGGGGTACGCCTGCCTCATTTACAATCTGGTGAAGGAATCACAATTACTATAACAATATATAATTGCACAGTTTATAGTGTATGGTATAGAAAATTCTATACATTGGATATTTTCTTGTCGTTTTCCGCATGTAAATGATGTCATCACGTATGGAGGACACACCTGCATAAACTATCGTTAGAAGACACCTTAAAGAAACCTTGATAGGAGTCCAGATTCCCATTATCGTGTGAGTTGGGGTACGCCATCTGAGACCCTCTTTTTGACATTAGAAAATTAAAGATACCTTGATGAGTTTAACCCACCTCATTGCAGCGTGAGTGGGGGTACGCCTATTAATACGTTATACTACATGGTTGAGGAAAGTTTCAATCATTCCTCAATTTTTCCCATGCGCCGAAGGAAGCCTTTGACTCAATTGTTGTCTTTGCAGACTTGTGTCTGCCGGAAAGAGAGATCCAACGTAGGTTTTAAATCTAGGATCGAGCACGGTGGCCAAAATGTAGTGCTCTGGTTTTAACAGATTGACCACCCGTGAATCCTGGTTAAGCGAATTAAGGGCTCCATCCACAAGTCCCACATGCCTAGCGGAATCGCTCTGTTTTAGCTCCTCCTTCAATCTCTCCAGCTTCTACTTCAAAAGCCTGATGAGGGGAATGACCTGACTCATGCTGGCAGTGTCTGAACTGACTTCACGTGTGGCAAGTTCAAAGGGTTGCAGAACCTTGCACAACGTTGAAATCATTCTCCACTGCACTTGAGTCAGGTGCATTCCCCCTCCTTTGCCTATATCTTAGGTAGCTGTATAGGCTTGAATGGCCTTTTGCTGCTCCTCCATCCTCTGAAGCATATAGAGGGTTGAATTCCACCTCGTTACCACCTCTTGCTTCAGATTATGGCGGGGCAGGTTCAGGAGTGTTTGCTGGTGCTCCAGTCTTCGGCACGTGGTGGCTGAATGCCGAAAGTGGCCCGCAATTCTTCGGGCCACCGACAGCATCTATTGCATGCCCCTGTTGTTTTTTAAATAATTCTGCACCACCAAATTCAATGTATGTGCAAAACATGGGACGTGCTGGAATTTGCCCACATTTAATGCACGCACAATATTGTTGGCGTTGTCCGATGTCACAAATCCCCAGGAGAGTCCAATTGGGGTAAACCATTCTGCGATGATGTTCCTCAGTTTCCGTAAGAGGTTGTCAGCTGTGTGCCTCTTATGGAAAGCGGTGATACAAAGCGTAGCCTGCCTAGGAACGAGTTGGCGTTTGCGAGATGCTGCTACTGGTGCCGCTGCTGCTGTTGTTGCTGCGGGAGGCAATACTTGTACCCAGTGGATTTTTACAGTCATATAGTCCTTACTCTGCCTTGCTCCACTTGTCCATATGTCCGTGGTTAAGTGGACACTGGGTACAACTGCATTTTTTAGGACACTGGTGACTCTTTTTCTGACGTCTGTGTACATTATCGGTATCACCTGCCTAGAGAAGTGGAACCTAGATGGTATTTGGTACCAGGGACACACTACCTCAAGCAATTCTTTAGTTTCCTGTGAATTAACGGTGGATACCGAAAACACGTTTAACACCACCCAGGCTGCAAAGGCCTGAGTTATCCGCTTTGCAGCAGGATAACTGCTGTGATATTTCATATTCCTCGCAAAGGACTGTTGGACAGTCAATTGCTTACTGGAAGTAGTACAAGTGGTCTTCCGACTTCCCCTCTGGGATGATAATCGACTCCCAGCAGCAACAACAGCAGCACCAGCAGCAGTAGGCGTTACACTCAAGGATGCATCAGAGGAATCCCAGGCAGGAGAGGGCTCGTCAGACTTGCCAGTGACATGGCCTGCAGGACTATTGGCTTTCCTGTCTAAGGAGGAAATTGACACTGAGGGAGTTGGTGGTGTGGTTTGCAGGAGCTTGGTTACAAGAGGAAGGGATTTACTTGGCAGTGGACTGCTTCCGCTGTCACCCAAAGTTTTTGAACTTGTCAATGACTTCTGATGAATGCGCTCAAGGTGACGTATAAGGGAGGATGTTCCTAGGTGGTTAACGTCCTTACCCCTACTTATTACAGCTTGACAAAGGCAACACACGGCCTGACACCAGTTGTCCTCATTTCTGTTGAAATAATTCCCCACCGAAGAGGTGATTTTTTTTGTAATTTGACCAGGCATGTCAATGGCCATATTCGTCCCACGGACAACAGGTGTCTCCCCGGGTGCCTGACTTAAACAAACCACCTCACCATCAGAATCCTCCTTGTCAATTTCCTACTCAGCGCCAACAACACCAATATCCTCATCCTGGTGTACTTCAACAGTGACATCTTCAATTTGACTATCAGTAACTGGACTGCGGGTGCTTCTTCCAGCACTTGCAGGGTGCGTGCAAATGGTGGAAGGTGCCACCTCTTCCCGTCCAGTGTTGGGAAGGTCAGGCATCGCAACCGACACAATTGGACTCTCCTTGGGGATTTGTGACTTAGAAGAACGCACAGTTCTTTGCTGTGCTTTTGCCAGCTTAAGTCTTTTCATTTTTCTAGCGAGAGGATGAGGGCTTCCATCCTCATGTGAATCTGAACCACTAGCCATGAACATAGGCCAGGGTCTCAGCCGTTCCTTGCCACTCCGTGTCGTAAATGGCATATTGGCAAGTTTACACTTCTCCTCAAACCATTTTAATTTATTTTTTGGGGTAATTTTACTGATCTTTGGCTTTTTTAGTTTTACATGCCCTCTACTATGACATTGGCCATCGGCCTTGGCAGACGACGTTGATGGCATTTCATCGTCTCGGCCATGACTAGTGGCAGCAGCTTCAGCATGAGGTGGAAGTGGATCTTGATCTTTCCCTATTTTACCCTCCACATTTTTGTTCTCCATTTTTTAATGTGTGGAATTATATGCCAGTAATATATCAATAGCAATGGCCTACTGTACCGTACTGCTATATATTATATACTGGTGGTAAGCAAAATTATGCACTGTCCTCCTTCTACTGCGCACAACAACTAACATGCACCACAGGTATGGATGGATAGTATACTTGACGACACAGAGGTAGGTAGAGCAGTGGACTGCTGTACCGTACTGCTATATATTATATACTGGTGGTCAGCAAAATTATGCACTGTCCTCCTACTACTGCGCACAACAACTAAAATGCACCACAGGTATGGATGGATAGCATGCTTGACGACACAGAGGTAGTTAGAGCAGTGGACTACTGTACCGTACTACTATATATTATATACTGGTGGTCATCAAAATTATGCACTGTCCTCCTACTATATATACTGTGCAAAACTTAAATGCACCACAGGTATGGATGGATAGTATACTTGATGACACAGAGGTAGGTAGAGCAGTGGACTACTGTACCGTACTGCTATATATTATATACTGGTGGTAAGCAAAATTATGCACTTTCCTCCTACTATATATACTGCGCACAACAACTAAAATGCACCACAGGTATGGATGGATAGTATACCTGACGACACAGAGGTAGGTAGAGCAGTGGACTACTGTACCGTACTGCTATATATTATATACTGGTGGTCAGCAAAATTATGCACTGTCCTCCTACTATATATACTGCGAAAAACTTAAATGCACCACAGGTATGGATGGATAGTATACTTGACGACACAGAGGTAGGTAGAGCAGTGGACCACTGTACCGTACTGCTATATATAATATACCAGTGGTCAGCAAAATTATGCACTGTCCTCCTACTATATATACTGTGCAAAACTTAAATGCACCACAGGTATTAATGGATAGTATACTTGATGACACAGAGGTAGGTAGAGCAGTGGACCACTGTACCGTACTGCTATATATTATATACTGGTGGTCAGCAAAATTATACACTGTCCTCCTACTATATATACCGCGCAAAACTTAAATGCACCACAGGTATGGATGGATAGTATACTTGACGACACAGAGGTAGGTAGAGCAGTGGACCACTGTACCGTACTGCTATATATAATATACCGGTAGTCAGCAAAATTATGCACTGTCCTCCTACTATATATACTGCGCAAAACTTAAATGCACCACAGGTATGGATGGATAGTATACTTGACGACACAGAGGTAGGTAGAGCAGTGGACCACTGTACCGTACTGCTATGTATTATATACTGGTGGTCAGCAAAATTATGCACTGTCCTCCTACTATAGATACCGCGCAAAACTTAAATGCACCACAGGTATGGATGGATAGTATACTTGATGACACAGAGGTAGGTAGAGCAGTGGACTACTGTACCGTACTGCTATATATTATATACTGGTGGTCAGCAAAATTATGCACTGTCCTCCTACTATATATACTGCGCAAAACTTAAATGCACCACAGGTATGGATGGATAGTATACTTGACGACACAGAGGTAGGTAGAGCAGTAGACTACTGTACCGTACTGATATAATACTGGTGGTCACTGGTCAGCAAAATTCTGCACTGTCCTCCTAATATATACTACAATGCAGCACAGATATGGAGCGTTTTTCAGGCAGAGAACGTAGATATTTTCAGCACACTGAGCACAGATATTTGCAAGAACACTGAGCACAGATATTTGCAGCGCATTGAGCACAGATATTTGCAGCACACTGAACACAACTGAGAGAACGCTGCACACGTCCTCTCCCTATCATCTCCAATGCACGAGTGAAAATGGCGGCGACACGCGGCTCCTTATATTGAATACGAATCTCGCGAGAATCAGACAGCGGGATGATGACGTTCGGGCGCGCTCGGGTTAAACGAGCAAGGCGGGAATATTCGAGTCCGCCTCAGAACCGTGTAAAATGGGTGAAGTTCGGGGGGGGTTCGGATTCCGAGGAACCGAACCCGCTCATCACTAGTGACATTTCATAGTGCTAACTGGTTTTGTTTCTCAGTTACAATTTTTGCCAGACACATGCCTGGACAATACAGAGCTTCCTTTCTCAGGGTTACCTTGACTGACTGTTTGAGCACATATTTTTCACTTGGCCTTTTTATACATTAGGTATTATTTACAAACATTGCATTTGGATAAATCATTTCCCACTGAACAATCACCAATAAGCAATTAGCCTATCTACTGCATGTTAGATAGAGCAAGTGACTGTTGGCTAAAGGGGGGTACTCACGGAGCGATATTCTAAGCAATCTGACTAGATTGCTTAGAATATCAGCCTGATCGCTCCGTGAGTACCCCTTACAGCGATAGCGATGCGCAGCCCCGCGCATCGCTATCGCTGCTGCTAGATTGGCCTGCATGCAGGCCAATCTAGCGGGTCGCTCACTTCACCCACTGGGTGAAGTGAGCGGCCCCCCGTCTCCCCCCGCACGCTCAGCACAGATCGCGCTGTGCTGAGCGGCGGGAGAGATGTGTGCTGAGCGGTTCGCTCAGCACACATCTCTCATGCATCGGCCCGTGGGTACTGGGCTTAAGATATAGGACAAATTTTGCACACAAAAGCAATGTTAGAAAATAAACCCTTTGTTTGTGGCCCTCATTTAGGATGGATCGCATAAGCATAAGCAATCTAACACGCAGTTTCCCGATTATCGGGAAACAGCGCATGTGCAAGACCAGTGGTTGCTCCAGATATGGGGCTGCAGCGCAGCCCAGAATTCAAATAGAGGAGTCACACCAGCTGCCAATGAGTCCCAGCCAGTGATGTCTGGCAGTGTGTAGAGTGGCAGTTGGTGTGACTCCCCTACTTGAATTTTGGACTGCGCTGCAGCTCCATCTCTGGTGCCACCGCTGTGCAGGATCCTGTTATGCATATCTGCAGAGCGGGTCCTGTGCCTGAATCGCAGTAATGTGAATGCCACTGCATGATTGACAGGCATAGTCATTTTGGGAGAGAGGGATGGGATCGGTCAGCGTTGATGAAAACGGGAGCATGTCGCCCCCATTTTCCGGGATTGGCGAGGCCAAGGACTGGGTTGCTTATGCAGTTTCCTTGACCACGCAAGCTGCTCCGAGACAGGTAGTCTGAGTAAGCGAATGCATCACAGTATTGCTATCGCAAATGCAGGAAGGAGGTGGTATGCAGCTCCTCCTACATTTACATTGCTAAGGATCACATATGCAAAGCTGCTGTGAACAGCTTAGCATATAGAATCCTTGCTGAATGAGGGCCAGTGTCAGTTTAAGTCAGTTAAATAAAGAGTCGTAGCTGAGGCATTTGCCATTGCCCTGGGGGCTAGGCTCTTTGAAAATGTTGAACTTATATTATTTGTAATGGAAGCATCATGAAAATTCTTTGGAGGGATGTAACATTGGTGCACGATTTGGGTGTTCCTGTGTACCTGGAATCCCCGCTGACAAATTATGCAAGGTCGTAACTAGGTGTGTGCTGATGGTGCCTTGCCCACAGTGCAACTGCACTGAAGGCACACCATCTGGCAGCACACCCCCACGTACAGCCATTTTAGTCAGTGAGGTAGTAGTGTAAGTTCCGCTGTGTGTCGGTGCCTGTCTCCTGCTGCCACATCTGTAAGGGACAGGGAGCAGCCATTTGTTGTTACACAGCCTCTGTGTCGTAATTCCGCCTGTCAGACCCACCGGCGCCTCTGCAATGGGTAGGGAGTGGGAGTGTTACTGCAGGTGGCAGCTCCGTTAAATGAGCCATCTCTGCTCCACCTTTGAGACCCGCCACTGGCAATGAAGAGGAAGTGGGGGCGCTACTGCAGGCGGCAGCTCTGTTAACTGAGCTGCGGCTGCTCCACCTGTGAGAGCCACCACTGGCAATGGAGAGGGACTGGGAGTGCCTGTACATGAGTGACTGCACCTGGCAGGCCTGGATGCTGGATCATCCACACAGGTGACCCCCCCCCCCAAAAAAAAAAAAAACACATATACACACACACACTTTCTCTCTCTCTCTCACTCTATCTCTCACACACACACACACACACACACACACACACACACACACACACACACACACACACACACACACACACACACACACACACACATTCCCTGCTAATGTGTAGAGCTCTGTTGCTGTAATATGTAGCAAAGGGAGACTCTGCTGCCTAATGTGCAAAAAGGGACTCTGCTGCTGTAATGTGTAAAAAGGGGACTCTACCTACCTAATGTGTAAAAGGGGACTCTACCTGCCTAATGTGTAAAAGTGGGCTCTACCTGCCTAATTTGTAAAAGGGGACTCTACCTGCCTAATGTGTAAAAGGGGACTCTACCTGACGTACTATGTAAAAGGGGGACTCTGCCTGCCATAATGTCTAAAATGGGAGTCTACCTGCCTAATGTGTAAAAGGGGACTCTGCCTGCCGTACTGTGTAAAAGGCGACTACCTGCCATACTGTGTAAAAGGGAGCTATGTGGCCATGCCCCTTCCCCGTGAAGCCATGCCCCTATATTTTTGACGCGGGCCTGTTTTATATTTGGGGGGGGGGGGGTGCCAATGCTGTTTCTTGCACACAGCGCTAAAATGTCTAGTTACGGCACTGAGATTATGTTATTAGGCCCTGCCCTTTTGCAGGAAAAGGCTGCAATTCACAGATCAGTGGTGAGGCGATGGGGCCAATATCATGTAATTCCATTAGATTAACATAATTTCTCCCTGCCTCCACCCAAAATCACTGCATTTTGCCAAAAAGGGGATGGGCCTAATTATATGGTGCTCAGCCTGCTCCCTTCTGCAAGCTGCAGCTGCACCATGGTAAGTGTACGGGTGTACATGTATAATGTATGTGACATATATATATACAGTATAATAATTAGTCTGCATTAACAAAATAACAAATCATTGTTGTGCACCAGTGGTGGATCAACTGGAGGTCATGTAAGCATTGGCCTCTGGGTACCAGCTTTCAGGGTGCACAAGAGACACAGATAAATCAATTTATAACCACTGCCTGCAGAGGCACAGGCAGTGGTTATGGAAGATCTAAAACTCCACGCTTTAGTGGACATGCTTAAGTTTCTGGCTTAAAGACGGTAGGCCAAGCCTGTATGCACAGGCCTTTCAGATGAAACACTTCTAAGAATGCATATGTAAGTAGGGGAGTGGACTGATTAACATTGAACTATATTTGTGCATTAGTAATGTGGGCCATGCATATATCAGGTCAGGCGGATTGGGATGGAAAACCAGCCCTAATGGCTCCAACAGGGAAAACACACACCTTGGTCCCTATAGAAAACAATAAAATAAATACCCCCGTCCCACCCACAGGGAAAAAATAAATAAATGTATAATATAGCTTTTGGTATAACAATTAGTTTACAATTTCTACTGCTGTATGAAAGGCCTGGTGACACCAAGAGGGTGCATAATTATTGGCTGTAATATATATATTTATTAATTAACATTTATGTAGCGCTAGCATATTCCATTTCACTTTCTTTTAATGTTGGTTAGGGACAGAATAGGGACTGAAAGTGGCCCTGGAAAAAATTGTAGAAGTGGCCTCACATGGGTAGCACCAGAGGTATAACGTGTAACCACGGTGGCAGCAGCACCCCTCACATGTCAACAAACAAAACAGGCCCCATATGTACATCAGCCCACCGGGGATCTTTATCCTCTCCCCCTCGTGGGTCCTATGGCCAAAATCCCCCTGTATCAGATCACCTCAGGCCTGACCTGTTATACTTGCTCTGCGGGTTCTGCCCTCTCCTGCTCTGCCCCAAATACATTACAACAATGTTCACCTTTACCAGGGAGAGAAGAGAGATGCGCCTCCCTCTCTCCTGACCATCTCAGGACATTCTTTAGTGGTTTATAACATAGATATGAATATAGAATTCTACAATGTCCCACATGTAGGTACCATTCTCTTCTATATTTTCCCTGATCTCATTCTTTTCTAGATTTTTTCCTGATCTCCTCTTCTTCCTCCTGCTACCTGCATGTATTCCATCACTTTTTATTTTCATTGTGTGTTACAGTATTTATTAACTTCTAGGCTGTCCTTTACATCCCAGATTTCTTGTCCCCATTCAACATCACCTGACAAGATATCCTTAGTTTTTAAGTAAAACTATATTTGCTACTTGGAGCCATGGACCCTTGCTGTGATACTGCTGATCGGACGACACACATTGCCATTACAAATTAGAGCCACGTCCTCCCTCCCCTGGCTAGATAAAGGATGCACTGCCCTGAGATTGAGCCTGAGCGGATAACATCTAGCAATTTGCGATGAGCCTACGTTAAAGTGGAGAGGTCAAGCATAATGCATGCTGGGCACTTAATCATCTGTGCACCTGTATTGCTCACTTGAATTGAGCCTTGGTAACCAGTTGGGAGGCCAATCCCGGGATCGGGATCGGCGGGATCCCGGGATTTGGGCCCAAAAATGCCGGGATTTGAATCCAGGGATTGGAGCCTCCAATCCCGGGATTCCGGGGATTACAGTGCGCATGTGCGGGAGGGTGGGTTTAAGTAATAACACTTACTATTAGGCGGGCAGCCGCGGCAGCCATGGACAAGCTGAATGCGGCGGCACTTCAAATGTAGCGCCGGCCGCCAGCCAATCAGAGCTGGCGGACCGGCAGCCAATCAGGGAAGCTGCCGCATTAGCAGCAGCCAATCAAGAGCCACTGCTGCGGCCGCTTCCCTGATTGGCTGCCGGTCCGCCAGCTCTGGTTGGCTGGCGGCCGGCGCTTCATTTGAAATGCCGCCGCATTCAGTGTGTCCATGGCTGGCGCGGCCACCTGCCTAATAGTAAGTGTTATTACTTACACCCACCCTCCCTCCCGCGCCGCTACCTACATCCTCCCTCCCGCACCACTACCTACACCCACCCTCCCGCACTGCTACCTACCCCCTCCCTACCTCCCGCACCGCTACCTACACCCTCCCTCCAGCGCTGCTCCCTACAACCTTCACTGGCCCCTACTGCAATCCCGGGATCCCGGGAATCCCGGGATTGACCGTTTTTCAATCCCGGGATTGGCCTCCCTAGTAACCAGCTACTTGTAAACTGTAGTCTTCTGCATACATATAAAAGCCACATCCGCACTGGAGCTCTGGAGTAAGAAGTGCATTGCTTATTGGATCTCTTTTTAATATATGCCTATTCTGGTCAATCATAGTGATTACAGCTACTGTTACTTTTTAATATCATGCAATTTAATTGAATTTTAGATTTTATAATGACATAGTATATAGTTACATATAGTTACATAGTCAGTGAGGTTGAAAAGAGGCAAACTGCTCATCGGGTTCAACCTGTATTCTGCCTTAATCTATTCATATTATAATGTGTATGCTGGAGTAATGTCTTAGTACCAAATGTAAACAATGATTCTTACCACTCCCAGATAATGTAATGTCAATATACTAAATGCTATAGCCCTGGATACATTTACCAGTTAGGAATTTGTCCAATCCGCTTTTAAATACATTTATAGAGTCTGCCATTATTTCCCTCTCCGGCAGGGAGTTCCAAATCTTTATTACCCTTACCGGGAAAAACCCTTTCCTATGTTGTGTACGGAATTTCCTCTCCTTTAACCTAAGCGAGTGCCCACGCGTCCTACTGTAAATAGAGTTTTTTAATAAACAAATCCGCTGCTAGCTCCTTGTAATTACCCTTTACATATTTGAAGATATTAATAATGTCTCCTCTTAGACGCCTTTTTTCTAGTGTATACATATTTAAACTAGCAGGCCTTTCCTCGTACTCCAGAGACTCTAACCCTTTTATCAGTTTAGTTGCTTTGTACTCTTTCTAATTCCCCAATATCTTTTTTATAATACGGTGCCCAGAACTGAATACAATATTCCAGGTGCGGACATACCAATGATTTGTACAGTGGCAGGATTACATCCTCGTCTCTTGTCTCTATGCCCCGTTTAATGCACACAAGCACTTTACTTGCCTTCTTTGCTGCACTTTTTCTTTGTGTACTATTATTAAGCTTATTATCTATAAGCACCCCCAAATCTTTTTCCACCATAGTTATCCCTATATTTTCCCCATCTAGAGTGTAGGATGCATGTGTGTTTTTTTTCCAAAATGCATAACTTTGCATTTATCTATGTTAAACCTAATTCCCCATTTAGATGCCCAGGTTTTCAGTTTAACTAAGTAATTCTGTAAGGACTCCACATCGCCTTCTGAAGTAATTACCTTACATAGTTTAATATCATCTGCAAAGATTGACACTGTGCTCTCCAGGCCTATTCCTTGATCATTGATAAATATAGTGAAGAGCAGAGGGCCAAGAACGGACCCTTGTGGTATTCTGCTGACTACTGATGCCCAACTGGAGAACATCCCATTGACCACTACTTGTTGCACTCTGTTATCCAGCCAATTACTTATCCATGTACAAAAAATGTTACCTAGGCCAAGTTCCCGTAATTTGTTGATCAGTCAAGGCACTGTATCGAAGGCTTTTGCAAAATCTACATACACTGCTTTTCGATGGTCAAGATTCTTGCTTACTTCCTCGTAGAAGCTAATCAAGTTGGTTTGGTTTGGCATGATCTGTCCCTTACAAACCCATGTTGACTTTTAATAATAAACTTTGTAGCCTGTAGGTGATCCCCTATACTATCCCTCAAAATGCCTTCCAATATTTTACCCACTATAGAGGTTAAACTAACTGGTCTATAGTTTCCAGGATCATTTTTATTTCCCTTTTTGAATAAAGGCACTACCTCCGCTATGCGCCAATCCCTTGGTCCCATGACTGATCTAATTGAGCTATGGAAAATTAAGTACAGGAGTTTTGCTAGCTGTAACCTAAGATCCATAATAATCCTTGGATGAATACCGTCTGGGACTGGTGATTTATTAATCTTCACGTTACCTAGTCTCTCCATGACTACTTCCTCACTTAAACAAGACTTAAGCCAAGAATCATTACCCTCACTGTCGTTATGCACTAATGTCACCGGCTCATCCTCCCTGGTTAATACTGATGAAAAAAATTTGTTCAATATTTCCGCTTTTAATTTGTCATCATTTATCAAAGATCCCAATTCATCTTTTAAAGGGCCTACTTTCTCCTTCTTTAACCTTTTACTGTTTATACATTTATAAAACTTTTTAGGATTGGTTTTACTCTCTATAGCGATTTTTCTTCATTTATAATTTTAGCTGCCCTAATCGCTTTTTAAATTTTTTTATTGCATTCCTTGTAATACCGGAATGACTCCTCCCCTCCATTAGACTTAAATGTTTTGAAAGCATGTTTCTTATTAGCCATTGCTTCCTTGACCTCCCTATTAAGCCACATTGGTTTTTGTTTAGTACTCCTGCGTTTACTGCTGATGGGAATGAATTTGTGAATATTGCTATCAAGCAACCCTTTAAAAGCCTCCCACATTTCCGCTGTGTCCTTGCCTTGAAACAAAACTTCCCAGTCAATGATGTTTAGTGCCCGTCTCAGCATATTGAAGTTAGCCTTTCTAAAGTTAAATGTTTTGGTTGCTCCCTTATAGCCATGTTTCTTAAAACTGATGTCAAATGTGATCATGAAGTCATCACTGTTTCCCAGGGTCTCCCCAACTTTAGTGTTAGATATAATGTCCACATTATTGGTAATAACTAGGTCCAGAATTGTTTTACCTCTAGTTGGGTCCTCAACTAATTGAGTCAAAAATTGGTTTTTATATGTCGCCAAAACTATTTTTACCTTTTGAAACATCTTGGTTTGAAAAGTAAAGGGTGAACAGAAGAAGTGACTACATCACTGCTTATATCATTTAGATTTAGATCTACAGTTTCATCCTATATTCATCCTATCTTATTTATTCCTTTCTCTTCTACAGTATGGTCTCAATAATTTTTGTTTTCCATATACTCAAGATTTTTTTTTGTTCAATTCAATTTTTTTTGTCCTACATTTATCTTGCGCTATCTCAGATACTAATCTCACTGAAAAAAGAATTTTATTTGTATATTAATATTTGATAAACTTTTTATGGCTCATAGACCCAATATTACAGCAAAATATTGAAACATTTTACAGAACATCACACTTGTAATTGAATTTTTTCTTCTTCTTATATTGGACCCACACATCTGGCATGTATCAGGACAGTTCCCCATTCTGTCATCGCCTGTGTAGGAGGATCGGGGAAATGTAACATGTTGGAAATCCTTGATTCATCGATGCTGGACAAAAAATGATCAGGACTAGTGAGCCGATTTGGACTTTTGATTGGGGATCGGCAGATCGGTTCTGTGTTGGCAAAAAGGGGAATTGACCTATAGATGTTTTGGCCCCTTTACCTAAAATTGTAAAATCTTGAAAGGACTAAATATTTATTTCAGCTAATAGTCATATAACCACATCATTTGAATAACTGGTCTCTGTCTCTGCTTTGTTACTAATGACAATTTTTCTATTGTCTCTGTTGTCCATCATTTTAAAATTTAAATAACATGTATTTCATCCATTCATTATTTGCTTCACCACTATGTTTATAAAGCATTTTTGAAATACGCCTACGGTACATTTATAACGGGTGGTAAAAAAAAAATGGGCTTGGCTGATTTTAAGAGTAATTATTGTATATTCCTGTCCTCAAGTATCAAAATAAAAATCAGGCCGACCATAAATACAATTACGTTTACAAGGTAATAGACAATCGAAGGTTTCATATTTCTTTTCATATTATTGGGTTGCAAAACATTTTGAAAATGATATAACAAAGGTCAAAGGAAACAATTACAAAAAGGAAAACAAGCAATAAATGTGTAAGTACATAATTGTGCATAATTAATGAATCATTGTAGAGATTGCAGCCCAAAGCTCTGAGAGTAACACGGGAAATGTGTACATGACAAATGGAGATAATTCTGTCGAGATAATGGCTTTCCTATTTAAATTTTTCAGGGGTTTAATCAGTTAGGCACAGCTGTGCAGGATGCACCATAAACTATCTTGAAAAATAAGTCAACATCTACATTTTTCTGTTGCAAATTAAGTTCACTTAGAGGTGGTCTTAATGGGGCACGTAGCAATCATTACAAACATAAATTTAAGACTGTCTCTTTGCAGTGATTTTACTCAGGAAAAAAATGAAGACTCATCCTTTTCGGAACTTTGTTATAAATGAAAGTAACATTTTCTAAGCACTAATAACCCAACAATTATTCATTAGAAACTCCACACTGTGTAATGCATGTATTTGTGTAGAATAATCTATGCCCTGTGTACCTAATGCAATTAGGTCTCTAATTATTATAACACACATTATTTTTTTACTATTTTGCACCATATAAAAATACTTATACAGTATATATATGAATTTTTAGTTTTTTTTTACAGTAATAAAAACCTACCAAAATTGTATTTGGTTGCATTCCTTTGATACCACCTAGTAATATTTTCACATTTGTGACTTTGCCGTATTGTAATAACACCAGATACAAAATGCACAGCTCATGAAAGGCATAATGTATTGGACCACAAGACGTACTAAAGCATAAGAAGCTTATAGCATTTCAATGAAATATTTTGTTTTAAGTATAATACATTTCAGTCATTGGTTTTACATTTATCACTAAAAATCAATCCTGAAGGGGTTACAGTGCCTGCACACTGTGCCCCTTACCTACAATAATTCACCATATTTACCAGTGATCCTGTCACTATAACCATACCAATCTCCATTCCGAGTTCAGTGGGCCAATTTATTATCTCAACTGGCAAATCTTTAAAAAAAATTAAATAAAGTCAGAAATTTAAAATGTTTCAAATGTTTGAATTAGGTTTAGAACATCTATTTGAAATATATCTAACATGATTTTATTTAAAAAAATAAAAATCAATTTTACATTTAACATTGGTTAAACATTGATGTTGAAAATACCAGGCCATTGATGATCTGGAACACCACGACCATCATAACCATTGGGAACCTAGATTTTCCCTGTGCAGCCGCAGGATAGGGGGAGCAAGGTATGGGTACTTCTATGATATTTCCCCAGCAGTTGCTTGTGTCTGCCGCTGCGATGTGGGTGGGGGGTGCTGCCGGCTGCTTGGTCAGCAATGATCAGCAGTACGGCAGGCACTGGGGCAGGGAACCAGTAAGCAGGGAAGCCAAAAGTTCTCTCTTTGAGCAGTAGCTGCTGGAAAATTATCTTCCAGCAGCCCCACAGCGGGATCTGACTGACTGCATCAGATGCAACCATGTCAGGGAAAGCCCAGCAATGCTGTGGTCGCATTTGATGCGACCACACCAGGCAAGTTGTCAAGACACTGTACCACTGTTAAAATAGAGACTGCCTTGTCCAGATCATGTGCAGATGCCATGCATGCACCAATGCCAGCAAAAGTATAGTTGGAAAAGACCAAAGAAGCAGTGTGCTTGGTTCACATCTTTTGGCTGCAGTCATTATTTTTGGCTCCTCCGCGTTGCACCTTCTTAAACGGTAGGACTTACCTCATCAGCCAGGGTTGCAATTTATGTTATTCTTTCTCCTCTTTTTTCAATTCCATGCTGCTGAGACATGTGGAATATGGGGGGTCATTCAGATCTGATCGCTCTTGTGCAGGTGATCAGGTCCTAACTGTGCATGCATATGCACCACACTGTGCACGCACATCGGACAACAACAATGGGCATCACCGGTCAGTGATAGGATGGTGCAAAACATCTGATTGCGCAGGCGTTCCCAAGGTGATTGGCAGGAAGTGGCCGTTTGTGGGGGCAACTGAGCGTTTACAGGAAGTGTCTGGTTAAACACAGGTGTGCTCAAGTGTTTTCAGGGAGGGTGTCTGACATCAGCTCCAGCCCCGATCAGCCTGTTCTCATCGCACTGGAGGAGTAAGTCCTGGGCGCGCAGAGACTGCACAAAGAGGATTTTCACAACTCCGCGCACACATGCGATTGCACACTTGCATGGCGAATTTACACTCTGGAGGTGGCGACTATCTGATCACAAGACAGCAAAATTAGCAGCCCAGCAATTAGATCTGAAGTACCCCTTATGATCTCTCTTTAAAAATTTGATCTGCAGCTGTGGATGGGATTGCACAATGTTTGAGTTGGACGTTACAGCATCAATGTGTGTATCTTTTTCTGATATTGCTTCTGTGACTTCATGCAATTTATGCTAAAACTCCTTCCCTGGTGGCGTCTGAATGTGCATGGACTGAGACACCCACTTTGAGTATCTGTAGATGCTAGAATACCATTTGGTGTTTCTTTAGATGCATCAGTTGCATTACTGAAACTTGCACCAGCCCCATGCTAGAGTATGGCCTCCAATGCAAACAATTATGAGTTCACAACCACTTCAGTGACTGGCCTGCAACAAACCCATAACACAACCATATGACCTACCATCTCTGTGCATCTGCATAGCCACTTCTCTGCCACCCCTTCCATTCACTGCCCAGGAATGCCCAATACATTTCCACACATTTCTGGGACCATGTGTCTCAATCACAACAACAACAACAACTCTATGTGCATGTGCTCTGGGCACATGCTCAGTGTGACATCGACATTGCATGAGATTCAGGAACACAGTCAGCTACACGGGTGTCTGTTATGTTCTATTGGGTGCAGGAGAGTATTAAGAGAGGAAGGGGTCTGTGTGCTGTGTCCATCTGGGCTGCTTCCTCTCTAGCCAGCAGTCCAGGTCTTGGGGAAAATGAGCATTAGAGCATGAGCAAGTCTCCGGGAAAATTATGTAGTGGCCATTTTCCTGGTAATTTCCCTACTGCTGGGAAAATGGCCACTGTGCCATTTTATTGGTGATTTGTGCAGCGTTGCTACTGCCAACGAGGAACTCCGGAGAGGTAAGTAATGAAGAAACTGTACCCATTATAGATACGCTACTGAATGGGTGATTGTGGAGCATACCCACTCCCCTAAGCTTATGTTTAATATTTGTGTGTATTACTGCTTAAATGGATCTTGTTACTTACAAACAGAAGCTACTATACAGGTTGAGTCTCCCTTATCCAAAATGCTTGGGACCAGAGGTACTTTGGATATGGGATTTTTCCGTATTTTGGAATAATTGCATACCATAGTGAGATATCATGGTGATGGGACCTAAATCTAAGCACAGAATGCATTTATGTTACATATACACCTTATACACACAGCCTGAAGGTCATTTTAGCCAATATTTTTTATAACTTTGTGCATTAAACAAAGTGTGTCTACATTCACACAATTCATTTATGTTTCATATACACCTTATACACACAGCCTGAAGGTAATTTAATACAATATTTTTAATAACTTTGTGTATTAAACAAAGTTTGTGTACATTGAGACATCAAAAAACAAAGGTTTCACTATTTCACTCTCACTCAAAAAAGTCCGTATTTCGGAATATTCCGTATTTCGGAATATATAGATATGGGATACTCAACCTGTATCTGTGTTATCTGACAATAACTACAGTATAATAGCTATTTATTATTTGTTCACAAACTTGTTGAGTGCCTTGACTCATGGTTGTTAAAAATGTGTTGAATTCTTTTAGCACAACACAAAGGAGTTTACATATTCCAGCACAGAAGATAACAAATAACAAGTGATATATTTGCAATAAACTGGAACATGATGAATCTTTTTCACATTTGCAAATGCCGTGTTACCTCTGTTCTCTTGTTTATAATATTATGCTGTGCCTAAAATGACTAAGATACAGTGATCACGAGTGTAACTTCTCAATCTGCAAAAAAGCTATGTGACTGTAATTGTTTTAAGATCCAGATTTTAAATTAAATTGAAATGTTTATTTGACAATTTGGGGACAGAGGTGTTACATTTATACTTCTAGCCTCTTTGCATTGTGGATGCATTGTGTGTTGGGTTTTTCCAGTAAATGACTTTTGAGCAAAGCATCTCAAAATCATAAGGGTAACATTATTTTACATAGTAATGAAAGTTTGCCAAAACATATGGCTTTATTCACATTGGCAATCATTTTTCATTAATGTCTCTTTAATGATTAACAACTTTTAGTAAAGGTGCATACACACAGTGAAATTCAGGCTAAGCCCGATTCTCACTATGCAACAGGGGCTAGGTCGGCATCGCAAGCACATAATGACTGTGCCTGCGATACTGACTATGCGGGTGATTCCGAGTTGATCGCTCGCTAGCAGTTTTTAGCAGCCGTGCACTGGGAGTGTATTTTAGCTTAGCAGAAGTGCGAACATTTTTATCGCAGAGCGCCTGCAAAAATTTTTTGTGTAGTTTCAGAGTAGCTCAAAACCTACTCAACGCTTGCGATCACTTCAGACTATTCAGTTCCAGATTTGACGACACACACCCACCCAGCGTTCACCCAGCCACGCCTGCTATTTTCCTGGCACGCCTGCATTTTTCCGAACACTCCCTGAAAACGGTCAGTTGCCACCCAGAAATGCCCACTTCATGTCAATCACTCTGCGGCAACCAGTGTGACTGAAATGCATCGCTAGACCCTGTGCAAAACTGCATCGTTCGTTGTGCCCGTACATCGCGCTTGCGCATTGCACTACATACGCATGTGCAGAACTGCCTTTTTATAGCCTGATCGCTGCACTGCGAACAAATGCAGCTAGCGATCAACTCGGAAGGACCACCCATGTGCGATTTTGGCTAAGTGTCAATTTTGACTATCTCTTCTATAGAGATAGTCAAAATTGACTTGCCTGCACAGTCTATCTAGGCTTGCGATGCCAATTGCATGGGACCGCGCATCGGCATCACCTTGCGATCTACACTAACTTTTCTTCCGATTTTGACTATATAATCAAAATCGGAAGAAAATATCTCACCGTGTGTACACACCAGTAGTGTCAAACTTTTTTTTACTACTCTACATATTTTTTTTGTTTCATGGTTACAAATTTTAAGATAGGTATTATCTTTGTATCATTGTTTTATATTGCAAATTTTAAAGAGACATTAACTAAAAAAAATATAATTCCTATCTTACAACATTCCCCAATGAAAATTGGGTCATGTCCCTATGCATCCAAACGGTGTTCTGATATGCTTAATTCCCATGTGATCATGCACTCTTGGTGACTGTCTCATATAAACAGGGACTGGTAAAAGGTTTAATAATTGCAGGAAAAGAGAAAATTACAGCTTGTAACAAATGTATTTTGTAGTCAAATATTTAGTACTGTAAATACAATTTTGTTGTATTTAATTTGTACTATTTATACATTTTGATATGCAGCCTACTTACTTTCATTATACTCAGGGAAGAGAGCTGACTTGGGGTCCAAGTGACCTCCCTCAACATTAGGTGAGTGGTGATCCTGATGAGGATAGCCCCATATGATTTAAAAGCTCAGTTTCAGCACCACGGACAGTAGAAGCAATTTCTTAAATCAGATTGATGAATGATACTACAGCATCTGATATAGATGCCAAACATCACAGATATTTAACACATTAACAGAAACTTACAGTATGCTAACATCAGTTTTAACACTCAGTAAAATCAAGTATATTCACCAGATGTTATTTGATGGTTAGGTCTTTGTATTGGTGGCCAACTAGGAGCTTGGATTCTCTTCCAAAAGTCTATTTGAGTGGGCCAGATGCATCATCGCTTGGAAAGTGATAATATGGAGAGTGAAAAAGTACCAGCCAATCAGCTCCTAACTGACATTTTTCAAATACAGCCTGTGACATGGAAGTTAGGAGCTGATTGGCTGGAGCTTTTTCACTCTCCATTTTATCACTATCCAAGCGATGATGCATCTAGCCCACACTCTTTTTGACAACCCTAGTCCCTGGCAGCCAAGAGATCAAGGGGGTCATTCCGAGTTGTTCGCTTGCAAGCCGTTTTTAGCAGCTTTGCACACGCTAAGCCTACGCCTACTGGGAGTGAATCTTAGCATAGTAAAATTGCGAACGAAAGATTCGCAATATTGCGAAAAGACATCTCTGTGCAGTTTCTGAGTAGCTCCAGACTTACTCTGCATCAGTTCAGTGCTTGTCGTTCCTGGTTTGACGTCACAAACACATCCAGCATTCGCCCAGCCACTCCTCCGTTTCTCCAGCCACTCCCGCGTTTTTCCCAGAAACGGTAGCGTTTTTTCCCACACACCCATAAAACGGCCTGTTTCCGCCCAGAAAACACCCACTTCCTGTCAATCACATTACGATCGCCTGAACGAAGAAAAAGCTGTGAGTAAAATTCCTAACTTCATAGCAAATTTACTTGGCGCTGTCGCAGTGCAAACATTGCGCATGCGCACTAAGCAGAAAATCGCTGCGATGCGATGAAATTTACCGAGCGAACAACTCAGAATGACCCCCCATATAATATCCCCATTTTAGATTTCACATTCCAGATGCCTTACCATAATAATGCTGCTTTACAATCACTAATTGCCACTGATGCATGGAGAATGCCCACATTTTCAGCTCTGGGAAGCCATGCATGACTGAAATACCAAATTAATGCTTCTTTCTGATCCTTTGGTCCAAGACATGATCATCTCGATCACTATAAACACAGTCAATGAACAGATTGGGAATAGGAAGTCTGTGAACAGTTTGCAACCTGCACCATTCATTGATATGAGTTGCCAAACTTTGTTTACCTACTTAAAAAAAAAAAAAACAGACACATTTAATTATGTGTTATAAACATCAACATAGCATATCCTCCTTTATCAAGTGTGTTTCAATAGTGCAAATTGGTCTTTTGGGTATTGACAGGTTCTGCTTTTTTTTTATACCAAGACAAAAGATCATTCTCTATGAGTTATATATTTTAGCATGTCTTTTGTTGTTGCATTCCCTCAAACACAGCTAGCCTTGTAACCCTTTTGCTGCCAGATGTAAAATGCAACCCTTTTGTTGCCAGAAAAAAATGTTTTATTATATGACTCACATCTGCAAATGTCATGTTTATTCTGTTTTAAAAACATTTATAATTGGTATGTAAGGTAAATATGATTATAAATCATGTCCATTAAATGAGAAGTTTAATTTATGTATATGTTTTATTAAAATGTCTGTTCAAAGTATGTGTTAATGATTTTTTTATTTGGTTATTGTTTTATTTGGTATATTATGTGATTAAATGGACCATAGTTAGCTAGAAGTGCAGTAGGATATTCAGAGATTTTTCTGCCATTTTCTGAACATAAATTGCAGAATAAGGTGGCTTATTATTCTGTTTTTGAATGTTGAAAGAGTTTAAAGTGACTGAATTCAGAACTATGTTATCACTACATATATGAGGTTATTATGAATACAGTGGCAGATCCAAGGGATGTGGGATCGAGGCAATAACCCCACATAGCACACATACCTAATCCATCATGCAGCCCACCTCAGAGGTGGACCCTGCTGAAATTTGGCCACAGGAAGGAAAGGGCGGTCCCAGTCTCCTGAAGGAGAAAGTTTTTGTGTTTGTGCATAAATCCATCACTTTCAACTGCTTACTATCTGAGAGGCAAAGGTGGAGGTGGCTTCTAACATAGATCAGGTGCAGTAAGAGCATTTTCACAGACTTGCAAATAGATACAGACTGGCAAAGAGATGCATATGTCTGTAAAATTCATATAAATGTTGTCAGAACTGGGGATTCTGGTGTCTCCGAAGGAGGTCCAGATGCCTGCTCTCTAAGTACTCGAGGAGCTTGTAATAGAGCTGGCAGGCTATAGTTCTACTTCATAAGGTAGTGGAAGCAATAACGCAGAGAGCTTGAAGGAGTTCTTGGGTCGGGAGTACACTGTGGATACTCAATAGAACAAACTGGAGCAGAGATCCGATGGAGACTGATACAATAGGAACAGAACTGATAGTGGAATCCCTGGTACTTAACTAGAACCATAATTACTGAGACCGGTCTGGAACCGGAATGAATGGAACTAGAATTTCTGTGACCAGGCTGGAACTGGAATTTCTCTGAACGGCTTGGAATCGGAATTGCTGGGACCGGGCAAGACCCAGAAATGCTGGAGTCAGGCTGGAACTGGAATTGCTAGAACCGGGCTGGAAGTGGAATTGCTGGGACCTGGTTGGAACTGGAATTGCTAGAACAGGCATTCCTGGAGCTGGCTTGGAATCAGAAATACTGTCACCAGGCTCAACCTGGGATTGCTGAAAGTACTGGGGTCGGACTGGAACTGGTATTGCTGGATCATTGAGACCATCTGGAACCAGTATTGCAGTATCGCTGAGACTGGGCCGGAACCGATATTGCTGGATCACTGAGACTGGGCTGGAACTGGTATTGCTGGATTGCTGAGACCGTGCTGGAAGTACTGCAGCAGGGAGTCTGGTAGCTGTAGTCAATGACAAGCTCAGATCTCAGAGTGTTCCGGGGGGATATTTATACCCTGGCTTGTGAATTGGCTGCCACACTCAGGTGATTGAAACTACGGTTCTCATTGGTGGACCGCCGTCAACTAACTCTGAACAACATGGCAGTACCCAGGACTGTAAGCTGTGGGAATACTGTGAGACCCCCACAGCTCCACAACTCCTGGACCACCAAGCCTCGCCATCGACACCCGCACTTTCACTGAGCGGGACCCCCACCAGGACAGGGCCGCATGATGGGAAGGCCATGGGTGAGTAACTCCTGGCCTGGACCTCACAAATGGTAGATTATCGAGGGATAATGCAAATACTGTAGATAATGACAAGGATGATGACAGTGATAGCAATACATAACCGCTTTTGATTGGCTGATTGCAAATTTGTCTGTGAAGTTGATAGGTGCTCGTATTATATTTTAATGTGGGACCAGACCTCAGTGGGCACAGAGGGAGAAGCCAACAGAGAATCTCTTTTTACACAGCATGCCTCACTGTGCCAGCCCTTACTTCTAGGGAGGGTCGATGATAGTGTGTTCAGCACCCTCCTACAAACTATAAATTTGTGCCCTCATTCCCATACTTAATAAAGGACAGCATGTGCCACAAAAAGGGATGGGATCTCATAAGGAAAGGGTGTGGCCACTCAACAGTACCCCTAATTCAATTTACACCATACAGTAGCACAATCTTTTTTTCACATTACACTGCACTTAGTGCTCTTAATTCCTGATTCATGTTACACTATTTAGCGTGTCCCTTATTCAAGTTAAGGCACACAGAAGTGCCCCTTATACACAATGTCCAGTAGTGCCACTTATACATATGTCAACTGTAGTAGTGCCCCTTACACATAATACCCACAGAAGTAGTGTCCCTTGTACATATAATACCCAGAGTAGTAGTGTCCCTTACACATAATACCCACAGAAGTAGTGTCCCTTGTACATATAATACCCAGAGTAGTAGTGTCCCTTACACATAATACCCACAGAAGTAGTGTCCCTTGTACATATAATACCCAGAGTAGTAGTGTCCCTTACACATAATACCCACAGAAGTAGTGTCCCTTGTACATATAATACCCAGAGTAGTAGTGTCCCTTACACATAATACCCACAGAAGTAGTGTCCCTTGTACATATAATACCCCGAGTAGTAGTGTCCCTTATGCGCATAATGACCACAGTAGTAGTGCCCTTTATACACATAGAGCCAGATCCAGACCTGATCAGTGCTGTGCGTTTTCACACAGCGGGCGATTATCGAACTACAGCGCATGCATTTGCACCACAATGTGCATGTGCGACGGACAGCAATGACAGGATGGTGCGAAAATTCTGATTACATGGGCGTTGGCAATGTGATTGACAGAAAGAGGCCATTTGTGAGTGATAACTGACCATTTACTGGGTGTTTTTTCCGGAAAAACTCAGGTGTTCCCAAGCGTTTTGAGGGAGGGTGTGTGACATCAGCTCCGGCCCTGATCAGCCTGATTTTTTTGCACTGGAGGAGTAAGTCTTGGGCTACGCACAGACTGCACAGGCTGCACAGACTGGAAAAAAACATTCAGTGGTGAGTGACTTGCGAATAGTTTTTCAGCTGTCCACTGACTGAGGGGAATTTTTGCACACTTTCACGGGGCCAAATTTTAGTAGTGCCTCTTATACACATTACACCAACAGTATTTGTGCCACTTATATACATTTTGCCCCCAGTAGTAGTGCCCCTTACACAAAATTCTCAAAGAAGTATTTCCCCTTATATGGGGCGAGGGGGTGATGTAGACTGAAGTTCCTTCAGTGATGCTGCCTTTGCCTGCAGCTGCTACTTGTCTGTCATACAGCTTGACAGGTGCTGCAGAGAGGAGTGGGTGGACTGGAGACTGAAGAGGTTTCAGAAAAACATGTGTAGCCAGGCTCATCCAGGCTGTGTATTATCATACCTGTGACTATTATTTCATGGGTAGTGTGCACATGTGCGGGCATATTCACACCTGCAATCCATAGATATTATATTGTGCGACTAAGGGTGCGAATAGTGCAGACATTACATCTGTACAGAAGTGGAGCTCACAGTAAAAAGTAGTGGCAGCAGAGTATAGTAACAGTATGTAGAGCATTATCTGATCATGAAGTAACAGCAGTAACAGGTATAACAGGTGTTTTATGCAGGACAACCATCTAATACAGTATTGTGATGCTCAGGCATAGTAATAAGATAGCACTGTGCATATGCAGAAGCATCCTTGGTGGTCATCCTGGAAAAGGACAAGCAGTGGCCTCACTACATGAGATGGAGGCAGTGCTACAGTGCATTCCTCTCTCACCTCTCCCGCCTCCCCACACTACAGGGATACAGTATACATTCTATTCCTGTAACCAAAAAAAAAATGGTGATTAAACACAAAGTAAACCAATCATAGGAATATAGCACATGTATTCCAGTCCACATTTCCTTAAAAACAAGCCTATAAATTGTGATGTACTGTAAGTCTCTTTGTAAGCATATCAGTAGAATTACTCTTATTAGCTACTAAGGTTACAATAATAGAGCCGCTCTGGACTAGCTCACAGATGAAGATATTTCTAATAGCAATGTGCTTGGAACGTCCATGATACTTATGGGGTCATTCCGAGTTGATCGCTCGCTAGCTGCTTTTTGCAGCCGTGCAAACGTATAGTCGCTGCCCACGGGGCAGTGTATTTATGCTTATCAAGTCTGCGATACCCTAGATAAGGCAGCACCTCAGCAGAACGGGGCTTTTCCAAGCACAGCAACAGTGTCCACTGCTGGAGACTTCCACGGATTATCCGTTACTGTTACTAAGGGATTAGTACGGTCTCTTTCCATCACGTTTATTGGATCCATTCCTGCTCAACTTCTGTTGCTGTGCTTGGAAAAGCCCCGTTCTGCTGAGGTGCTGCCTTATCTAGGGTATTCCCTTGCCGGGTAACCCGTTACAGACGCTGTCGGCTGCCAAGAATCACCTCCGCTACTTGCTATTGACGGGAATCAGCGTCTACAATTACGAGGGAGAAACCGGATCCTAATGCCAGGGGTGAGCAACAGCATACTACAAATATAACAACCCCTTTGCATAAATCCATTAGTAAATCCTAATTACCTTGTGGAGACAATTTACTTACCCCTGTATCAGTACGGATACCACCAGCCTTATCTATGACTGTGGACTGAAATACCTAAATAATTGGCATAAAGGCCAACTGCAGTTAATCTAAACTTATTTTTACTGTGAATGTGATTTCTTATACATGTATATGCATTTGCACTGCTTATGTTTTTAACTCATAAACTAATCATCATAAGTGGTTTTCCACTGTTTCTAATATTAAAAGATTTTTTATTGGATATCAGCGCTCCTTAAATGTTTTTCATAGAACATTAAGTATACATTTTTGTCTTTGGCATCCAGTTGCCCTGTAGGAGCTGCTATTATATTAATCATTATATATCAGGTGTTTTCTTTAATTAATTTATTAGCGCCCGATTTAACGGGGCAGCCATTGCCCGTGTTTTTTCTACTACTGCACATGCGTATGGACCGCAATGCGCACGTGCGTCATACGGGTACAAACAGCATCATTGCTGTGCATTGCTTCTAGCGACGAATCCATTCGCACAACCGATCGCAAGGAGATTGACAGAAAGAGGGCGTTTATGGATGTCAACTGACCATTTTCTGGGAGTGTTTGGGAAAACGCAGGCATGTCCAGGCGTTTGCAGGGCAGGTGTCTGACGTCAATTCCGGGACCGGACAGGCTGAAGTGATCGCAAGGGCTGAGTAAGTTCAAACCTACTCAGAAACTGGAAAAAACGTTTTCATCCCGCTCGGCTGCACATAAACGTGATGGAAAGAGACCGTACTAATCCCTTAGTAACAGTAACGGATAATCCGTGGAAGTCTCCAGCAGTGGACAAGCAGTTAGAATGACCCTCTACGCGTTTCTCCGCCCACGATATCGGCGGTTTCCTCAGGAGGTGTGTATACCCATTTTGGTAGGTGTGGATGTATTTAAGTAGATATCAGCCAACCAGCTTTAGAGTCTGTTTATTCACACCTGGAGATTGTAATTGGGTTTCACACTATGTTGGGTCATTTGCACAGGTTGAATTAATTAGTTTTGTTCAGGTGTAGACATTATATAGATTCCAAATAATATAGAGAAATATATATATAAACTAGAGCAACAAAAAATGATACAAATAAGTATAAATATGAACATTATATTGTCGCTGTCGGCAAAGGGTGTCGAAAAATGTGTATAGGTGGTCTAATGAATATATATATATGATTTGCTAAGTGTAAAATAAGCTTAGCACTCCCGCATTATAGGTTGTAGTAAATTTCATATGCGGGATCAAAGTACATTGACTCATTAATAATTTTAGTGCATCATGATTGAGTTTTATTTTTTTACTTTATAATAATCAACATTGTTTCGTCACCCTTATATCGAAAAACGACTGATAATATAGATATGGCATCCCAGAGTTTAGACATATAGGAAACTTGTACAATTCTCATGGTTACAATAGCCCAGTGGATAGAGAAACGGACTACAGTCAAAAGGTCACCGGTTCAAGACCGAAGCCAGAGATGAACCGGTCTGAACCGGTGACCTTTTGACTGTAGTATCCACTGGGCTGCCGAGAATCACCTCCGCTACTTGCTATTGACGGGAATCAGCGTCTACAATTACGAGGGAGAAACCGGATCCTAATGCCAGGGGTGAGCAACAGCATACTACAAATATAACAACCCCTTTGCATAAATCCATTAGTAAATCCTAATTACCTTGTGGAGACAATTTACTTACCCCTGTATCAGTACGGATACCACCAGCCTTATCTATGACTGTGGACTGAAATACCTAAATAATTGGCATAAAGGCCAACTGCAGTTAATCTAAACTTATTTTTACTGTGAATGTGATTTCTTATACATGTATATGCATTTGCACTGCTTATGTTTTTAACTCATAAACTAATCATCATAAGTGGTTTTCCACTGTTTCTAATATTAAAAGATTTTTTATTGGATATCAGCGCTCTTTAAATGTTTTTCATAGATCATTAAGTATGCATGTGCAGTAGTAACCTGATAGCTGAGCAGCGAAAATCTACAGCGTGTGCGATCAACTCGGAATGACCCCCTTAGTGCTGTAGGACAAGTCAATTGCAACTTTGTTGTCACATACCATGTTGAAGGAGTCATCTTTGTTTAAAAGATTTAGTTCATAGAAAATCTCTTTAAGGTATAATGCTTCCTTAGTTGTTTCTTTTAGTGTCCTGCAGTGCTAAGCTTTCTATAAGAGGCAGCCATCTCTCTTTTGGAACATATTCTTTCAGTAATGTACAGGGGATTCCATGTCAAGTTCCTCTGTTAATTGTCCATTCATGAAAGCTGAGTCAAAGTCTAATTTGCATAACAGCAAATTGTACAAGGCAGATATGGCAAGAACTAAGCGCAATGTACTATACCTTGCCATAGGTGAGAAGATTTCACCTTAGTCAATACTGGAGTTTTGGGTATATCCCTTTGAAACAAGGCAGGCTTTTTTTTTCTTTCTTTTTTTTTGTGAATTCACTAAACTTTGTATTATACAATATTTGCCTCAGATTTATTCTCCTCATGAGACCTTAATCCTCATATACTGTTTGTAGGGCTATCCACATGTAATGCTTTGACATTTTCCAGTGAATTAGAGAATAAATATGTTGTTTCAAATTTACGTTTATGGATCCCGTGGATTTATCTACATGATCGAGATTAGCGTTGTCACCTGTGTTAATAGTGATTTTCTATAGCCTTCACCCATAAACTGCATCTCTATTGCAAACATCTTTGTGGTACAGTTTTCTAAACATCTGAGTTTGACAAAGCTCATGTTGAATGCAGCTGCTGTATGCTGAAGTAAATGCCGGACTCACTACTACAGTATATCTCACATGTGGCAATTTTGATATCCGGAGTGCATATGTCCATAATCTGTTGATATGCGCAGTATATTTGTGCTATGTATGTGTGTAGAATCGCTGAGGTTGTCAATAGGCACCAGTGGAATGTGAAGCATGAAGTTTAGGCCACACAGTCATCCTTAGCAAGAGATATAGGCTTATTGAAGAATTCAGAACTATAGCGGTACTCAAAGTAACAGGTATCAGTAGCAAAGTATTGTGGCAGTAAGCAGCAAAGAAACAATTGCTCATGCAGGAACATCGGTAGCAGGTATAAAAGTTATATCATGCAGGAGCAAAGTACTACACAGCCATGTAGTATTGTGACACTCAGATACTAGACAAGATGGCACCATGCATGCTCAGAACCATCCTTTGTGTACAGGACGCACAGTGGCCTCACTACAGAAGGTGGAGATATCACTGGAGCATACTCCGCTCCAACAGTGGGCACTTCCTGGTCCTGCACTGGGCACCTTTTCACTCTTCTATGGAAGCAGCATTACTGGGGTCAGTGACCCCTGGTTTGCCTCACAGACATGCAAAAAGGGGGTGTGGCTTTAGGGGAAGGGATGTGGACTCATTTTCATCACTCTAGGGCAGAGGTTCTCAAACTCGTTCCTCGGGGGCACACACAGTGCATGTTTTGCAGGTCTCCTCACAGAATCGCAAGTGAAATAATTAGCTCCACCTGTGGACCTTTTAAAATGTGTCAGTGAGTAATTAATACACCTGTGCACCTGCTGGGTTACCTGCAAAACATGCACTGTGTGTGCCCCCGAGGACCAAGTTTGAGAACCTCTGCTCTAGGGGGTGTGCCCAGAATTCCTGGAGATGCAGGGCTGCCTCCTGAGACTCTACCTGTACAGTCTGATCTTCCTCAGTGACAGGAGGCTGGCAATGCACAATAATAGCTGTAATCTACTGTAATCACAGCAGTTCTAAGCTACCCTATTTAGTACATAAAAAATATGCTGTACTGTAAGTATAATCTAATAGTGAATACTACACACTATGTCACCCATAGTTTTCAACATACATAAAAATATATGATTTAAACTAATTAGGGAAAATGTTGTTTTTAAGCTTAAGTCTTGGCTAGTTCACAACCGTATACTGTATATCTCACTTCATCAGCAATTATCAAGATGACATTTACCAAAAAAAAAAAGCAACAACAAATCTTCAAGTCTAATGTTCTGCCTACCAAAAACAAATTAGTGAGGCTGTCTAAGGAAAATACGGTTCAAATGCCACGCAGACCTATTAAACACTGTAAACAGAATCCAGTGACTATTTACCCAGCTTCTAAGAGTCTCCAGATGTGTATTTGTTCTTTTTGCTCACTGATCAATAGCTTTGAACATCGTCTGTGTAAATTCTCATGTCTGAACCGATAGAATGTTTGCATGAAATGCAGTGATATACAGTACAGTATGTATTGATTTAAAAGTAGTTTATTGTCGTTGAAAAGGCAAATGACTGTGTTCAGCAGAAATATAAGACACAAGTGTAATATTGAAAGCATAGACAAATGACTTATTATATAAGATCATTTTCCTTTAAAAAATGCATTGTTGTGAAAAATTTAGAAATGTGCGTCGGTCCATTTTCCCTGGTTTTGGTTCTAATTCACCATTGTGTTTTGGTTGTGGATTCTGTTTTGCCAAACCACCTCATGTGTTTTGGTTTTGGATCTGTATTTTTTTAAAAATGTATAAAAATGTAAGTAATTTTGGCCTGTTTTTGTTCCTACAGTATTATAAACCTCAATAACATTAATTTCCAATCATTTTCAGTAAATGTTGACCACCTCACAGCTCACAATATCGCTTTAACCAATATTGGCCAAAGGCTGACTGGCTAAATGAAGCGACAGAGCAGTGGCACAAACACATGCAGTTTAAAAGAAAACAGAACATCTACAGTAGTTTATTCACAATACAACCCACAGTAGTGTCCATTATTTACACTACACCGCAAAGTAGTACCCCTTATACACATTACGCCACACAGTAGTGCCACTATACACATTACACTACACAGTAGTGCCACTATACACATTACACCACACAGTAGTACCCCTTATACACATTACACCACACAGTAGTGCCACTATACACATTACACTGCACAGTAGTGCCACTATACACATTATACCACACAGTAGTGCCACTATACACATTACACTGCACAGTAGTGCCACTATACACATTACGCCACACAGTAGTGCCACTATACACATTACACTACACAGTAGTGTCCGTTATTCACAATACACCCCACAGTAGAATCCCTTATATACATTATGTCACACAGTATTACCCATTATACACAATGCATCACATAGAAGAGTTCCTTATACACATTATGCCACACACTAGCACTCTCTCTCTCTCTCTCTCCCCCTCTCTCTCTCTTTCTCTCTCTATATATATATATATATATATACTTAATTTGTGCTGAAAGTACCAACTGATACTGTAAGTCTGTTACTGGATACACAGAGCAGTTTGTAAAGTTATTCCTGGAGGAGGAGAAGGCTGCTAATCCTCAAGTATGTCTTTTGCCAGAAGAGACCAAAAATGGATCAGCATCGATCTTGAGTAGCGCCAGAAGAATTAGCATGATGCTATGTCCTTAAATCTTTATTCATTTTCATTTTTTCTCAAATATATAAAAGGAAGATGTGATTCCTGTTTTTTTTTAAATGAGATCATCACACCAGAGTTTACTCAAAAAGAATATATATACAGGCCTGGTGCTACCCGCTCAGTAAAGGGATGCAAAGCAGGTAGGCGCCAGGCTGGAGAGGTGCTCTCCATGCTCGGCATCCCTATGCTGCACCACCCTATCCCCCCTGCTGCTGTTGCCGGCTGCTGTGTCTGTCACTGTATGACAGACAGCAGCAAGCAGCTTGAAGCCTCCCATGCCTCCCCCCTCCCTTTGACAGTGGCAATGTTTGGACAAAAAGGGGCAGGACTACATGACCAGAGGAGGCGGGGCTACACTGATGGAAGGGTCAGGGCTACACAGGACCACCAGGCTGCTCAGTGCAGATCCCATTAAGCCAGCCAGACTGTGGTAAGTGGATGGAAAGAGAGTGAGAGAAAGTGTGTGTTTGTATGTATGTATGACGCGCACACGCCCCATTCACTAGAATGGGAGCGCGCCTCTGTGCACTCCCGGCAGGGCTAGGCATATGGAACGCCTAGTAACTCCGGGAGTGCATGTATGTGATGGAGCAACGCTAGATGAGTGCGGCTCCATCTGTATGTTTGTCTGTGTGTGTGTGTGTGTCTGTGTGTGTGTATGTATGTATGTATGTATGTATGTGTGCTTGTGTCTGTGTGTATCTGTGTGTGTGCGCGAATAAAGAGTATAAGTGGCACTTCTGCAGGCATTAAGGGTTTCTTAAGGGGCAACTGGCCCCGAAACATTGATTTGTTACAATAAACAGTTGTGGTGATATTTACTATTTGTGAAACCTCTGGAGGCGCTACCAGGAGACAGGCCAGTACATCAGGAGACGTGGAGGAGGCCGTAGGAGGGCAACAACCCAGCAGCAGGACCGCTACCTCCGCCTTTGTGCAAGAAGGAACAGGAGGAGCACTGCCAGAGCCCGGCAAAATGACCTCCAGCAAGCCACAAATGTGCATGTGTCTACTCAAACGATCAGAAACAGACTCCATGAGGGTGGTATGAGGGCCCGACGTCCACAGGTGGGGGTTGTGCTTACAGCCCAACACCGTGCAGGATGTTTGGCATTTGCCAGAGAACACCAAGATTGGCAAATTCACCACTGGCGCCCTGTGCTCTTCACAGATGAAAGCAGGTTCTCACTGTCTGGAGACACCAAGGAGAACATTCTGCTGCCTGCAACATCCTCCAGCATGACCGGTTTGGCAGTGGGTCAGTAATGGTGTGGGGTGGCATTTCTTTGGGGGGCTGCACAGCCCTCCATGTGCTCACCAGAGGTAGTCTGACTGCCATTACGTACCGAGATGAGATCCTCAGACCCCTTGTGAGACCATATGCTGGTACCCTGGGTTCCTCCTAATGCTAGACCTCATGTGGCTGGAGTGTGTCAGCAGTTCCTGCAAGACGAAGGCATTGATGCTATGGACTCGCCCGCCCGTTCCCCAGACCTGAATCCAATTAAGCACATCTGGGACATCATGTCTCGCTCCATCCATCTTGCACCACAGACTGTCCAGGAGTTGGCGGATGCTTTAGTCCAGGTCTGGGAGGAGATCCCTCAGGAGACCATCCGCTACCTCATCTGGAGCATGCCCAGGCATTGTAGGGAGGTCATACAGGCACGTGGAGGCCACACACACTACTGAGCCTCATTTTGACTTGTTTTAAGGACATTACATCAAAGTTGGATCAGCCTGTAGTGTGTTTTTCCACTTTAATTTTGAGTGTGACTCCAAATCCAGACCTTCATGGGTTAATAAATTTGATTTCCATTGATAATTTTTGTGTGATTTTGTTGTCAGCACATTCAACTATGTAAAGAACAAAGTATTTAATATAAATATTTAATTCATTCAGATCTAGGATGTGTTATTTTTAGTGATGTGCACCGGAAATTTTTCGGGTTTTGTGTGTTGGTTTTGGATTCGGTTCCGCGGCCGTGTTTTGGATTCGGATGCGTTTTGGCAAAACCTCCCTGAAAATTTTTTGTCGGATTCGGGTGTGTTTTGGATTCAGGTGTTTTTTTACAAAAACCCCCATAAAAACAGCTTAAATCATAGAATTTGGGGGTCATTTTGATCCCATAGTATTATTAACCTCAATAACCATAATTTCAACTCATTTCCAGTCTATTCTGAACACCTCACACCTCACAATATTATTTTTAGTCCTAAAATTTGCACCGAGGTCGCTGGATGACTAAGCTAAGCGACCCAAGTGGCCGACACAAACACCTGGCCCATCTAGGAGTGGAACTGCAGTGTCAGACAGGATGGCCAATTTAAAAAATAGTCCTCAAACAGCACATGATACAAAGAAAAAAAGAGGTGCAATGAGGTAGCTGTGTGACTAAGTTAAGCGACTCAAGCAGCCGACACAAACACCTGGCCCATCTAGGAATGGCACTGTAGTGTCAAACAGGATGGCCGATTTAAAAAATAGTCCCCAAACAGCACATGATGCAAAGAAAAAAAGAGGTGCAATGAGGTAGCTGTGTGACTAAGCTAAGCGACCCAAGTGGCTGACACAAACACCTGGCCCATCTAGGAGTGGCACTGCAGTGTCAGACAGGATGGCCGATTTAAAAAATAGTCCCCAAACAGCACATGATGCAAAGAAAAAAAAAGAGGTGAACCAAGGTCGCTGGATGGCTAAGCTAAGCGACCCAAGTGGCCGACACAAACACCTGGCCCATCTAGGAGTGGCACTGCAGTGTCAGACAGGACGGCAGATTTAAAATATAGTCCCCAAACAGCACATGATAAAAAGAAAAAAAGAGGTGCAATGAGGTAGCTGTGTAACTTAGCTAAGCGACTCAAGCAGCCGACACAAACACCTGGCCCATCTAGGAATGGCACTGCAGTGTCAGACAGGATGGCAGATTTAAAAAATAGTCCCCAAACAGCACATGATGCAAAGAAAAAAAAGAGGTGCAATGAGGTAGCTGTGTGGCTAAGCTAAGCGACCCAAGCAGCCGACACAAACACCTGGCCCATCTAGGAATGGCACTGTAGTGTCAGACAGGATGGCCGATTTAAAAAATAGTCCCCAAACAGCACATGATGCAAAGAAAAAAAGAGGTGCAATGAGGTAGCTGTGTGACTAAGCTAAGCGACCCAAGTGGCCGACACAAACACCTGGCCCATCTAGGAGTGGCACTGCAGTGTCAGACAGGATGGCCGATTTAAAAAATAGTCCCCAAACAGCACATGATGCACAGAAAAAAGAGGTGCAATGAGGTAGCTGCTTAGGCTGACACAAACACCTGGCCCATCTAGGAGTGGCACTGCAGTGTCAGACAGGAAGGCAGATTTAAAAAATAGTCCCCAAACAGCACATGATGCAAAGAAAAAAAGAGGTGAACCAAGGTCGCTGTATGGCTAAGCTAAGCGACCCAAGTGGCCGACACAAACACCTGGCCCATCTAGGAGTGGCACTGCAGTGTCAGACAGGATGGCAGATTTAAAATATAGTCCCCAAACAGCACATGATAAAAAGAAAAAAAGAGGTGCAATGAGGTAGCTGTGTGACTTAGCTAAGCGACTCAAGCAGCCGACACAAACACCTGGCCCATCTAGGAATGGCACTGCAGTGTCAGACAGGATGGCAGATTTAAAAAATAGTCCCCAAACAGCACATGATGCAAAGAAAAAAAAGAGGTGCAATGAGGTAGCTGTGTGGCTAAGCTAAGCGACCCAAGTGGCCAAAACAAACACCTGGCCCATCTAGGAGTGGCACTGCAGTGTCAGACATGATGGCCAATTTAAAAAATAGTGCCCAAACAGCACATGATGCAAAGAAAAAAAGAGGTGCAATGAGGTAGCTGTGTGGCTAAGCTAAGCGACCCAAGTGGCCGAAACAAACACCTGGCCCATCTAGGAGTGGCACTGCGGTGTCAGACAGGATGGCAGATTTAAAAAAAATAGTCCCCAAACAGCACATGATGCAAAGAAAAAAAGAGGTGCACCAAGGTCGCTGGATGGCTAAGCTAAGCGACCCAAGTGGCCGACACAAACACCTGGCCCATCTAGGAGTGGCACTGCAGTGTCAGACAGGATGGCAGATTTAAAATATAGTCCCCAAACAGCACATGATAAAAAGAAAAAAAGAGGTGCAATGAGGTAGCTGTGTGACTAAGCTAAGCGACCCACTTGGCCGACACAAACACCTGTCCTATCTAGGAGTGGCACTGCAGTTTTCTAGCGAGAGGATGAGTGCTTCCATCCTCATGTGAATCTGAACCACTAGCCATGAACATAGGCCAGGGCCTCAGCTGTTCCTTGCCACTCCATGTCGTAAATGGCATATTGTCAAGATTACGCTTCTCATCAGACGCTTTTAATTTTGATTTTTGGGTCATTTTACTGAACTTTTGTAGTATACTTGATGACACAGAGGTAGAGCAGTGGACTACTGTACCGTACTGCTATATATTATATAGTGGTGGTCAGCAAAATTCTGCACTGTCCTCCTACTATATATACTGCGCACAACTAAAATGCACCACAGGTATGGATGGATAGTATACTTGACGACACAGAGGTAGGTAGAGCAGTGGCCTACTGTACCGTACTGCTATATATTATATACTGGTGGTCAGCAAACTTCTGCACTGTCTTCCTACTATATATACTGCGCACAACTAAAATGCACCACAGGTATGGATGGATAGTATACTTGACGACACAGAGGTAGGTAGAGCAGTGGACTACTGTACCGTACTGCTATATATTATATACTGGTGGTCAGCAAAATTCTGCGCTGTCCTCCTACTATATATACTGCGCACAACTAAAATGTACCACAGGTATTGATGGATGGTATACTTGATGACACAGAGGTAGGTAGAGCAGTGGACTACTGTACCGTACTGCTATATATTATATACTGGTGGTCAGCAAAATTTTGCACTGCCCTCCTACTATATATACTGCGCACAACTAAAATGCACCACAGGTATGGATGGATAGTATTCTTGACGACACAGAGGTAGGTAGAGCAGTGACCTACTGTACCGTACTGCTATATATTATATACTGGTGGTCAGCAAAATTCTGCACTGTCCTCCTACTATATATACTGCACACAACTAAAATGCACCACTGGTGTGGATGGATAGTATACTTGATGATACAGAGGTAGGTAGAGCAGTGGACTGCTGTACCGTACTACCATATATTATATACTGGTGGTCAGCAAAATTCTGTACTGTCCTCCTACTATATATACTGTGCACAACTAAAATGCACCACAGGTATGGATGGATAGTATACTTGACGACACAGAGGTAGGTAGAGCAGTGGACTACTGTACCGTACTGCAATATATTATATACTGGTGGTCAGCAAAATTCTGCACTGTCCTCCTACTATATATACTGCGCACAACAAAAATGCACCACAGGTGTGGATGGATAGTATACTTGATGACACAGAGTTAGGTATAGCAGTGGCCTACTGTACTGTACTGCTATATATTATATACTGGTGGTCAGCAAAATTCTGCACTGTCTTCCTACTTAATATACTGTGCACAACTAAAATGCACCACAGGTATGGATGGATAGTATACTTGACAACACAGAGGTAGGTGGAGCAGTGGACTACTGTACCGTACTGCTATATATTATATACTGGTGGTCAGCAAAATTCTGCACTGTCCTCCTACTATATATATACTGCGCACAACTAAAATGCACCACAGGTATGGATGGATAGTATACTTGATGGCACAGAGGTAGGTAGAGCAGTGGACTACTGTACCGTACTGCTATATATTATATACTGGTGGTCAGCAAAATTCTGCATTGTCCTCCTACTATATATACTGCGCACAACTAAAATGCACCACAGGTATGGATGGATAGTATACTTGACGACACAGAGATAGGTAGAGCAGTGGACTACTGTACCGTACTGCTATATATTATATACTGGTGGTCAGCAAAATTCTGCACTGTCCTCCTACTATATATACTGCGCACAACTAAAATGCACCACAGGTATGGATGGATAGTATACTTGATGACACAGAGATAGGTAGAGCAGTGGCCTACTGTACCGTACTGCTATATATTATATACTGGTGGTCAGTAAAATTCTGCACTGTCCTCCTACTATATATACTGCGCACAACTAAAATGCACCACAGGTATGGATGGATAGTATACTTGATGACACAGAGGTAGGTAGATTAGTGGACTACTGTACCGTACTGCTATATAATATTGGTGGTCACTGGTCAGCAAAATTCTGCACTGTCCTCCTGCTTTATGCTACAATGCAGCACAGATATGGAGTGTTTTTCAGCAGAGAACGTAGATATTTTCAGCACACTGAGCACAGACATTTGCAAGCACACTGAGCACAGATATTTGCAGCACACTGAGCACAGATATTTGCAGCACACTGAACACAGAAACTGAGAGAACGCTGCACGTCCTCTCCCTATCATCTCCAATGCACGAGTGAAAATGGCGGTGACGCGCGGCTACTTATATAGAATACGAATATCACGAGAATCCGATAGCGGGATGATGACGTTCGGGCGTACTAGGGTTAACCGAGCAAGGCGGGGGGATCCGAGTCTGCCTCGGAACCGTGTAAAATGGGTGAAGTTCGGGGGGGTTCGGATTCCGAGGAACCAAACCCGCTCATCGCTAGTTATTTTAGTGTTCCCTTTATTTTTTTGAGCAGTGTATATATATATATATATATATATATATATATATATATATATATATATATCAATAGATGCAGCACTCTAGGCGACTTAATACACAAGAAATGGCAGTTTGTATAAGCAACGTTTCAATGCTCAGAGCATTTTCATTAGGCTTACCTGGTAAATATTTATTACAATCCTGGTAACGGCAAAAAGCCATCCGGGAGTTTTCTGTGTCGGGCTAGTGTGAAAGTGGCCTTACTATACTTTTATTTATTTTTTAATATAAAGTTTAAGAAAATGATTCAGAATTATTTCTTTAATTTATTTATTTTTTTGCTTTCTTGTAAGTACTTTGCTTTCTTGCTATAGTTTTATACTGTACATAATGATAAGTATAGCACAAAAAAAAATCAGATTTACATGACCATATATTTTTTAAACTTCATTTTTTATTATAAAAAGGGGAAATAAAGAAACATTATGGTATATAATTAAATCCTAGTTAAAAGTTCTTTTAATTGGTAATTTCAACAACCGAACTTCCATAAAATGCCATAAAAATTAAATGAGTTGATAATGTAAAACTGTAATTAGAATGTGTTGCATGTTTGTGCCATTAGCTTGTTAATGTCTGGATATTAAATCTGAAATTGTACATTGAGGAACTACCAAATACCCAAGTACACTATATAAATATTGGATTAGCATGGCCATAATTCACTGTCACCATGACATCACAGTGGCTACAACTATTATACCTTGTCTGTGTACCTATTAGTATTTATTTTCTAATCATTAATTAGACTTCGACATTTTGAACTCTGACGGCTTGGTTAGATTGTCACTGGTTACAGTTACCAATGCTATGATAAACTTCAGTTTTACTTTACGCTAGAAGAATATACAACATTTGACATCAACTACAGATACTATGCCATCTAGCTGAAAAAGCACTTATACCTCTTATATACAAAAATTCCAAGTCGCACCCAGGATTTGTGCATGTGACCTTCCCCGGTGCACCTTGACAAGACCCCTCTCAGGCAGGCGGCCCGACCCAGCAATATGCTGGGTTAGTGACGTCTCCGTCGACGCATGCGGATGCAGAGCTTGGAGATCAGATGCTCTCCAAGCGCTGCCTCTTCTAATGCATTGAACAGGTGCCAGGTCGCATCCTGTTCACACTGCACTGTAACCCAGGTCCTTCCTAAGACCAACCCTGCAAACTGGCAGGATTGGATTCCCAGGTAACTAGACTCGGGAAAACCCTTTTACACTGAGCCACTCCTGGGTTATCACGGCAATAACCCAGGTATTTAGCGATGGTGTAAAAAGGGAATAACATGGAGAGTGCCCTGGGTGCTTGCATATATATGGTACCAGGATCGATTGAATGTGCATGGGTTTTACATGATTAATAATAATCCCTTTTGCATTACTTGTCATCTGTATCTGCTATCTGGTAATTGATTACACACAACGAGTCTGATACTGAGACGTGTGCTATGCCTATAATTGTGCAAATGTTCAATGTTTTTCATCTGCACAAGAATCTAAGTTGCCAAACATAAGTGCAGCACATGCGTCCCACACTGTTAGAGTACAAAGTTGCAGGACCAATGGAGACGCGTTTTTTCAGCAATGTATTGGGCATTCCTGGGCAGGGACTAGGACGGAGGATGCTCTTCAGAACCACGGAGATGTACAATCTAATGGACATGCTATGGGAGTGTCACAGGTGTGTCACTGTGGTGGTTGCAAACTCAGATGCTCACATTGGAAACCATAGTCTCATAAAGACGCTGCATCTAACATGGGGTTGGTGTTAGTTTTGAAAGTGCGTCTGTTGGGTGTATCTAAAGACACACCAGGTGGTATTGTAGCGTCTAAAGATGCACAACGTGAGGGTCTCAATCCTTGCAAATTGAGACAAAAGGATGCACACCAGTGAAGGGCTTCTACTAAAGTTGGTGTAAAGTTGCAGATGTGATTGCAGCAAAACACACACACACACACACACACACACACACACACACGGATGCTGTTGCTTCTACTAAGAATTAGCCCCCATGTATTTTTTTTAAATGTGTTTATCATGCCTATAAGTGTTTGTGTTCATGATCAAGTATGACTTCTTTGTGCTGCAACATGATGTCCTTCAGTTACAATTTCTTCCATGCACTCATCACAAGGAAAACACTGGATAGATCAACAACTTCTCTGGTGCAACCTATTTTGCATCTCTTACATCCATCCCTATAGATCTATGAGGACAGACATTTTACACAATTCATCAAGCAACTAAAAACTGTTACTTTGCAATTGGGACATTTGTCCCTGCCAGATCAAAACATGTACTGTATGTGAATTTCACCGTGACCATTCACCTCCAGCTGCCGGTAAATGAGAGAAAAAACCTCACAGAGGTTCAGTGTGAGCTCTGAAAGACATCCCACATTGTTAGACCATCTATGCTGCTGTGATAAACAACAAAACAGATGATAAGCTAGCACTCATTATTAAAGATGGACCACAAAGTCTGCTAAGCTTTTCTCCAGTGGCTGATACTGTAGTTCTAACATAAAATACAATTTTCCATTGCTGATGTCTCCTGTTTCTGTTATTAGCCTTATCTGTGTCCTTCTGTATTACCCTGAAGGGACAGATTAAGATTCATGGGGGCCTCAGGGCAACTAACTTGTAGGGGCTGCTACCAAAAAAATTAGATGTGCTGGCAATGTTATTAAAAAGTGTAATGTGTAAATACTCCCAGTACCCCAAATGTGTTAAACACACTATAGTGCCACCAGTTCTCATTATAGGCGGGATGCAGCAAGCATCACACTTTGTTTGTGATGCTTCCTGCCACTCCCCGCATTGTATATCAGCGTTTACTAATGCCATGTGCATGAATAAATCACAAAGGACAACTCCTGCAGTAGGATGACCCGGAGTGATGCGAGCGCCACAGGGGGTGCTGGGAGGAACTGGTATGGATAGCCTTCTATTGGGCAACGCCATCTGAAGATGACGTTTGTCCACTGCATCCAAGCCCTGGAATCTATTCATTCCAGGGCTTGTCGTGTATGCGCTACGCAGCCAAATCTTTGGAAACAGCATTTTCGGAGGTTTGGCCACATATTTCCACTTGCTGCATCTCGCCCTATGCCACACATTGGCCTCATTTCACATATGTCACAGTGCCCCACACTGAAGATATAGCTATGTTTAGGGGCACTGGATGACCAGCCCAGCTGCCCTGTTATTAATCTGACTTTGCTACTCTGAAAGGACCCCTTAGAAACTTTTCCTTTCCACTAACATGCCATCTGTAAGACATGCCCATGAGTATATGAAGCTGAGAATATAATTTTCAGTACCAGTACTCAAAATGTAAGTTTTATCATTGCGAACGAGCTTTGCATCATAAGGGTATTAACCACCTACCTGATGAATATGTTTACCAAAACAGCTCAGAATTTGTCAGGGTTTTTTATGATTGAATTATGTTAAGAACATGTATTTAAAGTATGTCCAATACAATTTTCTTACATTTTTTTTTAAATATAATAAAATAATATATATATTATTGAAACATTGATGGTTGGAAGAGTGCAACTATCGATGATCGGAACATTGCAACCATCGGGCTTCAGTATCCTCTCTGCAGCCCCAAGAGCTCCTTGGGAAGGAGAGGGGCTGCTTTATTTTTACATTTCTCCAGCGGCTGCTAGTGTTTGCAGCTGCTGGGTGGGGAGTGCTGCTGGGCTCACCGTTCGGCAGTGATCGGCAGCAGGGCAGGCATTGGAGGGAACCAAGAGGCAGAGGGACCAAAGTGGCAACTGCAGGAAGCTTGTATTACAGCAGCCGCCCCGGGGCAGTTTCTGACTGGTTACATCAGATGTGACCATAAGCCTAATTCAGACCTGGTCACTGCAGTAGCAGTGATCGCAGGCTGAAGCCCTATGCTAAGTGTGCGATCGGCCTCGGCCTGATTGACAGGCAGAGGCAGTCACAGGGCAGACGGGGGCGTGTTGGCGGCTTTGGGACAGCACTGTGGTGGTGTTAGGGGGACACGGTCTGGACAAAACAGGTGTGTCTGTACCATGCGCAGGGTGGGCTGCAGTGGCTGCGTGACATCATACGCAGCCGCTATGGTCAAATACATGGCAGGTAGCCACCTGCTATCGCAGCTAGGCTGCATAGGCAGGGAGCTACTCAGCAGGTGCAAAAGGTTCACCGCTGGGTGATGCTTTTGCATGTCTGTGCAGGGGAAGCGGGGTGCTAGGGCCTGGCATGTGGGGCTGACTAGCCCTGGGCTGTGCGTCCCCCCACATGCCTAAGATTTTTATCGTAGATGTGCATTTTTTTGCACATCTATGATCAGGTCTGAATTAGGCCCCATGTCAGTAAAAGCTCAACCTGGTGTTGTTGCATCTGATTCGACCATGCCAGGGAAGTGGTTAAATAATCTCAGGAAGTGTGTTCAATAACCACAAAATTTCCTATAATTTCATAGATAATAATTTTAGGCATCTCTTTTCTGCAATGATGTCACCATAACCTTATATTAGTATTTATTTCTTGATATTTTCTCTGCTTCTTATTAGAAATGATCGGGCTCGGATCTTCCAAACTTAGCCAACCTCAGGGAACCCGCCGTCAGATCTCCCCACCAATTCCGGACTCGAGAAAGAAGCAAAACATTATCAGACGGCATCAGTTACTCGCGAGTATTGGATTTCTATATAAGACCCTGCAGCAGTGATTTGGATGCCAGTTCCAGTAGTCTATGCTGTTGTGCTCTGCAACAGTATGCTGTGCCGCTAAGAGGCTGCTCCTGTTTCCATCTACTCCAGAGGCTGCTCCAGTGTTCATCCAAACTAGTGGATTTCCTATGCTCAATGTTCTGCTGTGTCCATCGACTCCTTTGCTGCTGTGCTGTGCTCTGTACATACACTCCAGTGGCTGCTCCTGTGCTTAATGCTGTGCTGTGTCCATCCACTCCGCTGCTGCCTATGCACCTGTCCAGTGTCTATTCACTCTAGCGCTGCTGATGCACCTTTCTAGTGTCCATTCACTTCAGTGCTGTAAACGCACCTGTCCAGTGTCCATCCAGCTATTGTTTTAGTGTATCGCACTAGTGCCGTACCCCCCTGTGTTCACTTCACATAAATAAGTGGAAGCTGTCATTTGCAAAAAAAAATAACAAAAAGTAAGAAAAAAAGTTTAGAAAAGTTTTTAAAAAAGTTTTTGAAAAAGTCTCAAAAAGTTAAAAATAACTTTCAAAATAAGGAAAAATAAAAGGAAAAAAAATAGAAAAGTTAATTTGTTTTATTTGTGCTGTACCCTGTGTAACTATAGCATACAAGTATTGTAATTCCACGGGCCTTACTCCTCTTTGTATCCATAACACATGTACTGTGATTCTACAGGCGTTATCCCACTGCATATCCACGACACACAAGTACTGTGATTCTGCAGGCCTTAACCCAATGTGTATCCATAACATACAATTACTGTGACTCCACAGTCCATACTCCACTTAATTTCATTCACATAAGCGCTGTGACTCTGCAGTGTCATTTACAATCAAAGTTTAAAAAAGTAAAAAAAAGTTGTACAAAAGTTTTTTTATTACATTTTTTGTGTCTGCTGTACCCCACTGTGTTTTTGTTTGCATTCATAAAAGCACTGTGATATGCTGCAGTTTGGAGTGGTCACTTGTGAGAAAGAAGTAGTAAAAAAAGATATACTGTGTTTGTTCTTTTGTTTTACTACTTCTTCATGTTCATCAATTTGGATAACAAAAAGTTGAGAGAAGAGCAGGAAAAACATACTAACTCTGCAGCTGCTGCCACCAGTCATGATTATACTAGTCCTTCAGAGTCATTTACTAAAGCCAATGCCCAAGGACATAGAGGGTTTTAGTCAGGGCAGCTAAAATAAACAAAATATATATACATATGGTGGTAAAGAAAAAACACCTCTAAAAAGGGAATGTTTGGTGCATAAAAACATAAAAATTGTCATCATGCCATTCACCACAAGATGTGGCAAAGAAAGACTCAATCCTTGGCTTATTTTATGAGTGGTGGTTCTCCAAGTGTCAGTCAGGCATCTTATTTTGCCTTTCATGATGATTTAAGCCCTTCTTATTCAGACACTAGAAAAGGTGGAAAAAAAAACTATTAAGGCAGATGAACAAACTGTGTGTTCAGAAACACAAGTGTGTCTACGATTACTATGTGTGAGCCTGACCTTTCTGACACCCATAGAGAAGCCTCCTTTCAACATTTCTGTAGCCTCTGCAAATGTGGGGATGAGTAGCACAAGTACACATGCTGTTAAAGCTGATTAACTTTCAGGAAGAAAAAGCAATACCTTGAATATATGTCTGTTCAGGCTGCTGCGACTGCTAAGCGTGTGTGTGTAAAACCCCTAACAGATGCTTACACATTGCGTAAGCACGCCTTCTCGTTGTAAGCACAGAGTAGCTACACGTTAGGCGGAATACACTTTATAACCCCTAGCAGGAACGGAACACGACACCGATCCAACCCACCAACATATGTTTACTCAAAAGGGGGTTACAACAATAATACAATCACATAAGAGAAGAGGCTACAATCAATGGATACATACGTTTGTTCGCCAGCGCCACCCGGTTCCGGTCCTCAGTCAATCTGGAAAGATGACCTTCACAGAATGTGTTTGACCAGCTTTTATACATTAGTCCAAATCATGAAACAATGGAATCTGTAATCTCTTCACCCATAGGTCAAAGGGCTGGTCATTTACAGTACAGGAGGGGTCATAGGTCGGTTTGAATAGATGGGCGATGCCTGGTCCAGGTGCTGTTGCAGATGCTCTCTACTGAGTTCCCGCCGAATATCAAGAGTACAGTAAATACAGTGTAATATTAATATTCTGTTCCTGCGCATATCTATGCGCAGGAGCGTGCTGCCTTCTGCAAACTGCTACCGGAATATTACTCTTAATATACTGTACAGCTGGATACCAAACACCACCTCCTAACCTAATTCTGTCCCCTCATATCCTGTAAAGTCGAATCCCTCTGTTGTTGTACCTTTTGAACAAATGAAACTCGTTGGTGTGGTGCATGTAGACTATGTGTAAATTATGTGCTATGTGGATTTAATACAAAATGTGTCTTTGTGGCTTTTCCATGCGAATGCATATGCTACCGTAATTACTCATACCACGCGCTAATACGCAGGACCTCGTGAGCTAATATACGCAACGTGCGAGTATTGCCACACACGGCAGAACAAGCACGCGCACGGAAGCCACTGGTGTGGGGTTTGTACGTGATGCGTGTGTCTATAATATTTTAGACTTCGACAATGCTGACATAGATATTGATGATGCTACCATATAAGTCCAACAGGATAAAAGGGATATTTGAGTAGCTCAGTGGCATAACTACAGCCCCACAGCCACTGCAGAGGCTTGGAGGTGCAAGGCTGGGGGGCACTGCAGTTGTTTAAGCATCAGTTTCCCATGCTGACTAGCCATCTGCATGTCAATCTGCTAAATGTCCCTCCTAAAATGGTTGCCACCATAGAGGAGACAGATGCTAGAGGTCATAGTTGACCTCTAGTTTCTGACAGGGAACCAGGAAGGGCTGGAAGCAGCATTACAACCCCTGGCAACAAGCATGACACCCAGAGTATGAAAATCCCTGACAATGAGCATTACACACCCCTGGCAACGAGTATGACACCCAGAGCATGAAAACCCCTGGCAACAATCATAACACACCCCTGGCAATGAGTATGACACCCAGAGCATAAAATCCCTGGCAATGAGCATTACATACACCCCTGGCAATGAGCCAGACACCCAGAGCATAAAACCCCTGGCAACGGGCATTACACACCCCTGGCAACATGTATGACAACCACAGAATTAAAACCCCTGTCAATAAGCATTACACACCTGGAAATGAGCATGACATGCAGAGCATTAAAACCCTGGCAACAAACATGGAACCCAGAGCATGAAACCCCTGGTAATGAGCATGGAACCCAAAGCATGAAACCCCTGGCAATGAGCAGATCATTTAAAACTAATTAGAAGCCTTACTGTGGGGCATAGTATGTGATGGGCATTATGGTGTGTGGCATAATGTATCATGGGCATTGCGGTGTGTGGCATTATGCGTCACAGGCATTTTGGTGTGTGGAATAATGTGTCAGGGGCAATATGGTGGGTGACATATTGTGCAATGGGCATTATGGTGTGTGGCATAATGTATCACAGACATTGCAGTGTGTGGCATGTTATATAACAGGCATTGCAGTGTGTGGCATAATGTGTCACAGGCATTACGGTGTGTGGCATAATGTGTCAGGGGCATTACGGTGTGTGGCATATTGTGTAATGGGCATTATGGTGTGTGGCATAATGTGTAAGGGGCATTGTGGTATGTGGCATAATGTGTAAGGAGCATTACTATAAGGAGGAAAAATGACAAATAATGTAAGGGGCATGAATCAGGAATTTTTTTCCTGTACTGGCCAATGTTTGGGCATGCAGGTTGCAAAACTGGGATATAAGGTAGTATTTTCCTGCAATGCCACATCCCTTGCAGTGGGGCCACCCCCCCCCCCCCCTTCCCATTTTTGGAGCACATGTGTCTACAGCACACACAAATCCTTTAATTTTCAAATGGCAATGGGGGGAGAGGTACCAGAATCTTTTTTGGCTTGGGGGTGCAAAATTTGTAGTTATGCCACTGGTGTAACTGATGCCAGCACTAATGAGGATGTTGATGATGAGGATGTTGTTTTTGTAATTAAAGCAGTTCTTGCCCATGATTAGACAAAGCTCATTGTTATGCCTGGGCATACCTGTAGGACCAAAAAATCCACCTCTTATGTGTGGAAATATTATTACCTAAGTCCTCACAACACTTGTCAAGCCATCTGTAGCATTTGTAAAGATACAGTAAGTAGAGGTAGGAATATTAACCATCTAGTAATCTCCTCATTGTTATGTCATTTGCAGTGAATTCATGAAAAGTTATTGTGAACATCAGAAACTGGTGCTAAAATAGCAACAAGCAATCCAACATCAGCTAGCTCCCTTCTCTCATCTCTCATCTAGACCCCAGCACCTGCAGTCTCCACTAGCAACACCAGCATTAAAATCTTCACCAATGATTGGAGGTAGTCCTGCATCCAGGATAAGTCTATGTGACTCCTCCCCTATCCAGGATTCCTCAGAAGAATGATTCAACACTAGGCCTGCTGCTGCTGGATCTTCATCCCAAAAGGGGACCAAGAAAACTACTACTAGTATTGTAAAAACACAATTGACTGCTTAACAAACCTTTGCAAGTGTAAGCAAGTATAACAGCTGTTACCTAGTTGCACAGCGTATCACTACTGTCATTAATGCAGTGGGTTTTACAAAGTTAACTGAGGTCCATGCTACCAAATTCCATCTCTGTTTCATTTTGCCTGTAAAGCCATTCCTCTGCTGTACCAAGACTTTAAAAAAAACTAATTATTGGTCTACAAAATGCCACAGTACCCACTGTCCACTTAACCATAAATATCTGGACAAGCGGTAGTGGGCAAACTAAAGATTACATGTCTGTGACAGCCGAGTGGGTGGGTGAATTGCCTTCAGCAGCAGCAGTATCTAAGATACGCCAACTCATTTACAGGCATGTTACTCTCTTTATCACCAGCTTCACTAAGAGGCATACTGCTGAAAAACATTTAGAAAAATAAAATGATATCATAGCAAAATGGCTTACCCCACTTGGACTCTCCTCAGGATTTTTTATTTCTGATAATGCCACAAATATTGCGAGAACATTACAGGTGGGTGAATACCAACACTTCCCATGTTTTGCTCACACAATCAACTTGGTGGTTCAAGTTTTTTTTTTAAATGGACAGGGATAGGAAATGCTGTCTGTGGTCGGAAAAAAATTAGGACGTTATCAGCATTCACCCACAGCATGTAGGAGATTGCAGTGGCTATAAGAGCAGTTCAATTTGCCCTGCCACCAAATGAAGCAAAAGGTAGCAACCATGTGGAATTCCACCCATTATATGTTTCAGCGAATGGAGATACAGCAAAAATTCATCCACAGATAAACAATGAGCTATGACATTGGGAGAGGAGGGGGAGTGTGCCTTAGTCCAACACAGTGGAGAATACTTTCTGTCTTGTGCAAGGTGCTGAAATCCTTTGAAGTAGCCATCTGTGAAGTGAGTTGTTAAGACACTGCTAGCTTGAGTCAGGTGATTCCCCTAATGAGACTACTGGAAAATCAGCTTGAGAAATTGAAGGAGGAGAAAAAACAAAGCAATTCTGCTAAGTATGTCAGACTTGTAGATAAAGTCCTTTACTCGTTTTGCCAGTATCCAAGGATTGGCAATATCTTTAAATTGGATCACTACATTTTGGCGACCTAGGTTTAAGCCATACGTTGTATATTTCTTTGCAACTGACCCAGATTTTAAGGGATGCAAAGAGCTCCTGGTGAGCAGTTTGGCAGCTCAAGGAAAATGCCACCTTGCACCACTCTTCTTTTCTGTCACTGCTGTGTGGCAATGTTTAATAGATGTGCTATAAGCTGTCGTGTGTTAGTGTCGCTGCTCGTTGCAGTCTTTGGCCTAAACTGGATGAAAACAATATTGTGAGCTATGACATTGTCAAAATTGACTGGAAAATGTACTGGAAATGAATGTTATTGAGGTTAAAATAGTGTAGGAACAAAAACAGGCCCAAAATATGTGATTTTAGCTGTTATCAACTCTTGAATAAAAAAAATATAGATCTAAAATCTAAACTAAAACATGTGAAGCGGTTTTGACAAAACTGAATCCAAGACTAAAAACTGACGATGAATAAGAACCAAAAACAGAATCAGTTGATGCTAGCAGAAAGCAGGGCCGTAACTAGGTGTGCGCTGTGTGCCTTCCACACAGCGCACTTGTGATAGGAGCGCATCATGCCCCTTCATGCCGCCCTTACAGCAAGTGACAGTCTCAGCACCAGCAGCCCCTCTCATGCAGCAACTGCAGCGGCCTTCCCCACGCGCGACACCATGATCTCTGTACAGTCGAGCAAAGCTGCTTGAGCGCGATCCAAACCCCGCCCGCCAGCCAGGAACACAGCAGCGCCGCGCACTCATCTTACCATGTGACCTGCCCATCGCGGTACCGCTCACACACTAACGGATGCTGCCTGCTCCTATCACTGCCGCCTCCTCGTTCCCTTCAGCCCTGGCTCGTTCCCCTCGGCTCAGTCCCGACTCTCGGCCACTGCCTCCAGTTTACGTTACGGGGGGGGGGGGGGCGCCGATGCCGTTTCTTGCACACAGCGCTAAAATGTCTAGTTACAGCACTTGCAGAAAGTATTTTCTTGCAGAGATATTTTTAGGCTTGGTGTGTGTATTTGTACTACAAACTTTGCCTTCTTGTAAATGAATTCTAATAAAATGGATTTGCTTCACAACATTGTTATTCTTCAGGAATGCATTTATTTATTTTTTGCTTAACAATGGAGATGTTGGAGGGAAAATGTGCCAATGACAAATCTCCAAATACAGTACACGTTTAACCCCCAATCGGTTTAGGACATTATGAGTACAACTATAGTATATTAGTCACATACATAAGCTTTAAGACTCTTCAGTAAGGTATTTGTTTCAAGGTCTGCCGATAGGGATTGTGGAAAGAGACACAAAGAGGAGAACATAATGGAGTGAGGTTGCTTAGCAACATTTGTAAACCAGATTGAAAAGTGACAAAGGTTCTAGAATGAGTGATTGTGACAGTTAGAAGGTAGCACATCAAGTGAGTGACATAAATACTTTGTAGTGTGATATGCAATGACTTTATACAGCTGAAATATAATTTCTCATCCTTAACTATTTCACTGTAACAATTTTTTTGTTTTAACTGATTACTTCCTATACAATACAAAGAAATTTTACAGTCTATGCATAGAATTGTTCAGCCATAGTTTCCCTGCCAAGTTTGTAGGTAGTAAGATCCATGTGCTTTAACAAAAGAAATGTCTACCATCACAGATTAGTAGGTGTTTACAGTGGCGTAACTAGAAATTTTTCTCCCCCAAGCCAAAAAATTCTTCGGCGCCCCCCCCCCCTATAATTGGCACTAGGAAAGGGACAAACAAGTGCGCGCCGAAGGCGCGCGGCGCCAAAAAGGGGCGTGGTTTTGTTTAAATGGGCGCGGCTTCGCATAAAGAGGCGTGGCATTGCAGGAATAGACTACCTTATACCCCAGTTTTGCAACCTGCACGCCCAGACGTTAGCCACCACAGGAAAGAAAAATAATCCTGATTCATGCCCCTTCCATTATTTGTCATTTTTCCTCCTTATAGTAATGCCCAGTATACATTATGCCACATACTGCAAAGGCCCTCAGACATTATGCCACACACAATAATGCACATGACACAATATGCACACACCGTAATGCCCCCGACACATTATGCCACACACCGTAATGTCTGTGACACATTATGACAGGAATCGCAATGCCCGTTATACATTATGCTACACACTGCAATGCCCCTGATACATTATAGCACATACCACAATGCCCATGATATAGTATACCACACACCGCAATGTCCGTGATACATTATGACACACACTGCAATGAACCTGAGACATTATACCACATACCACAATGCCCATGATATAGTATACCACACACCGCAATGTCCGTGATACATTATGACACACACCGCAATGCCCGTTATACATTATGCCACACTGCAATGACCCTGAGACATTATACCACATACCACAATGCCCGTGATATAGTATACAGACTCCGTAATGCCTGACACATTATGCCACACACCGCAATGCCCATTATACATTATGCCACACACTGCAATGACCCTGACACATTATACCACATACCACAATGCCCGTGATCTAGTATACCATACACCGTAATGCCTGTGACACATACCGCAATGCCCGTTATACCCTATGCCACACTGCAATGCCCCTGAGACATTATACCACATACCACAATGCCCGTGATATAGTTTGCCACACACCGTAATGCCTGTGACACATTCTGACACACACCGCAATGTCCGTGATACATTATGCCACACACCGTAATGCCCATTACACATTAAGTCCTACATTAAGGCTTCTAATTACTTTTAAATTACCTGCTCGTTGCCAGGGGTTTCATGCTCTTGGTTCCATGCACGGTGCCAGGGGTTTTCATGCTCAGGGTGTCATGCTCGTTGCCAGGTGTTTCATGCACTCGGTGTCATGCTCGTTGCCAGGGGTTTCATGCACTGGGTGTCATGCTCATTGCTAGGGGGTAGTGCTTGTTGCTAGGGCTGTGCTCCCAGTGCCACATATGTCCTCAGTGCCAGATATTCCCCCACGGTGCCAGGTACTCACATGCCCCCAGTGCCAAATATAGCCTCTCCCCCCAGTGCCACATATGCCCCCAGTGCCAGATATTCCCCCACAATGCCAGGTGCTCACGTGCCCCCAGTGCCAAATATAGCCCCCCATGTGCCAGGTACACATACAGTGCCATATATGCCCCCTCAGTGCCATATATGCCCCCTCATTGCCCCCCAGTGCCATATATGCCCCCTCAGTACCCCCCAGTGCCATATATGCCCCCTCAGTGCCCCCCCAGTGCCATATATGCCCCCTCAGTGCCATATATGCCCCCTCAGTGCCATATGTGCCCCCTCAGTGCCTCCCCAGTGCCATATATGCCCCCTCAGTGCCCCCCAGTGCCATCTATGCCCCCTCAGTGCCATATATGCCCTCAGTGCCCCCCAGTGCCATATATGCCCCCTCAGTGCCATATATGCCCCCTCAGTGCCCCCCGCAGTGCCATATATGCCCCCTCAGTGCCATATATGACCCCTCTGTGCCCCCCCAGTGCCATATATGCCCCCTCAGTGCCCCCAGTGCCATATGTGCCCCTCATTGCCACCCCAGTGCCATATATGCCCCCTCAGGCCATATATGCCCCCTCAGTGCCCCCCCCCTGTTCCATATATGCCCCCTCAGTGCCCCCCCAGTGCCATATATGCATACCTCCCACAGTGTCCCGCAGTGGGAGGCTCCTACAGTCACTGCTCTGCATAGCAGAGCAGTAGTGAATAGACGCTGTGCGCATGCGCACAGCGTCTATTCAGCGCAGACAGTGGGAGAGAGGGCATGCCAGCAGCTCACAGAGCGCTGGGCATGCCCCCTCAGTGACGAAACGGGGGCGTGGCCCGCGATCGCGGGTCCTCCGTGAAGCCACGCCCCCTTTTCATAGGACACGCCCCCGACACGCCGGATACTCAGAGGGACACAGGAGAGGCGCACGCTGTGCCCTCCGTGTCCCTACTTCACACAGCGGGGGGCTAGTGACAACAGATTGACATGCAGACGTTCGTCCGCATGTCAATCTGCTCTAAATCAGTGGCGGCGCCCCCGCAGCCCCTCGCCCCCAAGCCACCGCGAGGGCTGCGGGGGCAGTAGTTACGCCACTGAGTAAAAATGCTGCAAAGTGAGAATGCTTTAAAAAATAAGTGTTAGTTTATTTTGTAGCAATTATAATGCAAAGTGAATAAACAGATGAGAAATCTAAATCAAATCAATATTTTGTGTAACCGCACTTTCCCTTTTAAAACAACATCATTTCTTCTAGGTACACTTGCACAGTTTTTGAAGGAACTTGGTAGATAGGGGTGTAGTATGGTATGCCGGCGGCCGGGCTCCCGGCAACCAGCATACCGGCGCCGGGAGCCCGACCGCCGGCATCATGACAGCGCGGCGAGCGCAAATGAGCCCCTTGCGGGCTCGCTGCGCTCACCAGGCTGCGGGCACGGTGGTGAGCTACGCGCGCCACGCTATTTTATTCTCCCTCCAGGGGGGTCGTGGACCCCCACAAGGGAGAAAAAGTGTTGGTATGCTGGCTGTCGGGATTCCGGCGCCGGTATACTGTGCGCCGGGATCCCGACAGTCGGCATACTGAAGACCACCAGGTAGACAGGTTGTTCCAAACATCTTGGAGAACTAACCACAGATCTGTGGATGTAGGTTTGCTGAAATCCTTTGGTCTCTCCGTGTAATCCCAGACAAACTCAATGGTATTGACATCTGAGCTCTGTGGGGGCCATATCATCACTTTCAATACTCCTGGTTCTTATTTGCGCTGCAGATAGTTTTTAATGACATTGATTGTATGTTTGGGGTCGTTGTCCTGCTGCAGAATAAATTTGGAGCCAATCAGATTCCTCTCCTGATGGCATTCCTGACTATGGCATCTGGACATTTGCAGTGAGGTGGATAAAAAGAAAAAATATTTGCCATCACTAAATACTGATATAACCCCAGGAACATGGTCACATTAGAATTTTGCAGTCACTATTTAATTGTTGCATTTGCTGGAAGCACCTTCCTCTGCTGTGTGCAATAGAATACCTTGTTAGTATATGGAGTGCGCTATTGCTCTATCTCCCTGATATGCCTTTTGCTAAAGAATCAGCCCCTTACCAAGATGGTCACTGATTGTTATTTTGTGCATGAAATGCATAATCTTGAAACAGTGTTTAAGCACCACTGTACTACAGAGATGTGTAGTACAGTATATATCCTGCATACAGCCGCAATCTATACAAGACAGCTGGTCTGCTGTATTATTTGCTCCATCTCCTCTGTCTACTGGTATTACTGTGAGTATGGCTGTACAATCCGTGCACTGCAATACATCCTAGTTCTTGTTTAAATCTCACAGCCTGGCGTGCCTCAAATACTTCTTTCCACTGATGTCTACTATTTCTTACCTTTGTACATCACAACATAGTACATACATATCAACAGGTTATGGGCCTAGGCACAGAGACACCATAGAACGCTGCATGTGAGACAAAATGCAAACAGTGATGCTATAGAATGGCTCAGCACAACATGTACACAATAGCTGCATCCAAACTGAATTTCATAAAATTTAGAGGCTAACATAACTATGCCATATGGAAGACCACAATGGAAAAAAGTGTAAGAAGGTTATGCGGTTAACATGCCACCTGTTGGGATCCCGCTGTCAGAATACCACCACCGGGATCCTGACTGGGGTACTATACTGCCACCGGAATACCGGCAAGGTAGGTGATGCCCCCCATGACACCTATAGAGGGAGAATAGAACCTGTGGTGAGCAAAGTCCGCCACCGAGCCTGCACCGTGGCGAGTGCAGTGATTCCACAAGGGGCTTTGCCACTCTCACCCCCCTGATGGAATACTGGCGCACGGGCTGCCAATGTATGAATCCTGACATTCGACATCCCGTGCGGTGGTGTCATATACCAATCCATTGAGAAGCTATGGAAACTACTATTAATCCAGATGACAGTCCAAATCCCAATGATATAGATAAATGGTAATCATAGGTTTAATTGTTGAACAACATATTTATTCTATAATACAAGTTAAGTGAATGCACCAGTATCAGTGACTATATCGATAATAAGATGTCCATACTGTATCTGAGAAATTAATGTCTGTAATGAGTCCAAGCTGATGATGAGATCGCTATGACGATGCTACAGAACTTAACATCTGAATTCAATTTTCTATTAGCAACTTTAGAAGCTGATACAAGCAGACTATCAACAGGGATCATTAGGACAAAACTGCTGCAGTTCAAATAATGTGTACAAGATGCATTAAATACTGAGAATACTGCATTACACACTTAAGAAATTCAGCAAATTCAAGTTTAAGTTTTATGTATGTCATAAAACAGGAACACAGAGTCTGGATGCAAACTGAAAAATGTGAATGCTACACAGAAATGAAGTGTAACAGTAAACACAAGTCAGTTTTAAGTGACACAGACAGTTGCACAAGGGATTGCTGATATATTGACTCAGGTGCAACAAGGCATTTCAGTTGCAATCAATGGTCCCAACAATGGACTAATAAAAATAATAAATATAAACAAGGAATGAATTCATCATGGTGCAGCATAATAGCTTAGAATGTTTAATGACATACTGCTTTGAAGCCAGGTGGTGGCCGTGAAAAAGTATGCTGGCTGGACAGTAACAGAGCTGAGCCTAAGTGTGCCTGGGAATCATGAAGATGGAATCAGAAGACAGGAAGCATCAGCTATTAAACAAGATGGCTCATTTGTTACTTTGGTATCCAATACCACAACCCACAGTAATTGACAATTGTAAAACCATAATGTACTCAGGTGTGTTTTAGAAAGCTAACCATTAGCCACATATCATTTATAAATCCAGTGACAATCATGGACATCTCCTCATTGCTCTCCAGACTGAACCAAGAAAGTAGAGATGTGCGCTGACCCCCGTGTTTTGGGTTTGGATATAGAATGAATCATCTTCATATTTTGTTTTTTCAAAACCACCCTCCCTTGTTTTGATTTTGGATCAGTATTTTATTAAAAATATATATATAATAAGCTAAAATCATGTAATTTGGGCCTGTTTTTCTTTCTACAGTATTATTAAGCTCAATAACATTCATTTTCAGTCATTTCCAGACAATTTTGACCACCTCACAGCTCATAATATTGTTCACCAATATTGGTCAAAGGCTGGCTGTCTGGTTACTAAGCAAAAGAGCAGTGGCATAAACACATGGCAGTTTAAAAGACTATGGCACATCTACAGATGGAGCCACGCTCATTGAGCGTGGATACATCGCAGGCGGGGGCTAGCGGCGTGTCTAGGCGTGCCTGTGCCTCGACCAGCCACCGAGCATACACAGATGCTCCCATACACTTTGAATGGGGTGCATGTGCGTCTATGATGAACGCATGCCCCATTCGCTTACGGCAGTCCTCCTCGCGGGGCACAACTTGGCACAGATGGAGCCACAATTAGCATTGCTCCATCTGTACAGTGTGAAAAATTCCTAGATACCAGTGGCTGATAGGATGGCAGTTTAATTAACTATATGACCCTCTAGAAACCAGGAATATTTCCATCAATCAAGAACTAGATCATAGGCCCGAGGGCAGACCAGGGAAAGGGAGGTGAGTATACAGTATACCGTATGTAGTGGTTCCCAAACTTTTTTGAATCACAGAGCCTTAGAGTATCAGCTTTTATTTCACAGAACCCCTAGGATAAAAGTTTTTTTTTTTGTGATAAATTTTGAATAAAATATAAAATTAAGTAAATTGTGCCTACCTGTCATCCTTAGGTTCAATTATGTGGTTGTTTGCTTCTGATTGGCCACGTGTTTATGATTGGCAGCGAGTAGAACTGGTTTTGCCTATTACTTTTACCATAAAAAAGTTTATTTGATCTTGGACCACCAACCCAAGACACCCTTGCAAGAGCCTTGCTTCACCCCAGGGTGTCTAGGCACACAGTTTGGGAACTATTGAGGTAATGTAAGGCAGGTAAAGAGGTAAAGGATTGATTTAAATGATTTACTAAGAACATTTAATAAGATTGATTGTTTAATTTAGATGAATTTTGATTCCGAAAATTTAAGATAGAGATAGACTGATTTGGAGTTTGCAGCTATGCTGCAACTATTAATTTTCTTGGCTTCTCTTACATTGCAATCCTTGCCAATTACTCTTTTCATTAATATAGTATTACTTAATTTAAATGATTTATTAAGACAATTTAAGATGATTAACTAGTTAATTTAGATGATTTTTTTATTCCGAAAAATTTAGATAGGAATAGGCTGATTTTAAGTTTGCAGCTCTTGCTTCTCTTTTGTGCAGCCCTTGTCAGGTATAAAGGCCCACTGCATGTCAATAAATGTAAAGATTGATTAAGAAAATTGAAGATGATTGATTGCAAGTTTTTGCAACTATTCATTTTTCGTGGCTTCTCTTTCATTTCAAGACTTGTGAGGAATCCTTGGATATTGTATTAACATTGTATTCTTTTCTGGTTAAAATCCTCTGGGCCTGCAGATAGCTAATTTATTGAAGGTTCATGCTAGGTCATGTCATCATATGCTTTTCTCTGCAATGTATACAGAGATGTTACTCAATCCATTACATAGATCTTATCTGTCTCCACATAGGGGATTTATGATTAGGCTTTCAACAACTCACTCCTGTTTCAAATGTGGCCAGTGCCAGGTCAATTGTTTCCATTGTTTATGGTCCTGTCTGCTAATTGTATATTTTAGTTACAAATGCTCAGTTACTCCCAGGAACATTAGTTTAGCTACATGTCATTAACCCCTGAATGGGGGATATTTGGCATTCTTCCAAGAGGGCTTCGAATCTCAAAGGGAGGTAGTCAACTTCTACCAGCAGTCATCGCAGCTGCCCAAAGTCTATCCTACATGAGTGGATACATCCTGAGGCCCCTACTCTTTTTAAAACAAAACTATTTAATCTCTTCCGTATGGCATGGATGTAAGTGGTGCAAGTAAAGGAGTATATAACTTAAAAATTATTTGAAACGTGTGAGTTTTATTGTGACCCTCTCCACAGCAAAACAGACCAAATTCAAAACTCTGTGTAATATCTATTGGTATCTTTTACAAATGCGTATGGGGTGATATTTTTAACTGCTTTTTGACTCCATGTTGTTCATGTATGACTCCATTTTGCTTATGTATGACTTTTAATAATTATATATTAGTACTTTTATATGATCTCATTGCTTTTCAGACAGATAGGCACCACCTGGAAATATAATCTCACTTTCAATAACAAATTGTCTTTCAGCTTTGAGCCAGTGTGAACAGTGGGGGCAGCTTCAATTGGATCTGCTTTGCTGTGTGTAAACCTCTAGGCTTTATAGCAAACCCTCTGGAACACTCTAACATTGTCTTAAAATATACTGTATTATGTTCAGGGATAAAGTTACTAAGGTGGGAGTTTATTTTAGAACTGATGATGTTGCTCATAGCAACCAATCAGATTTTACTTAACTGTTATCTAGGTGTTTCTAGAAGATAATAGAATCTGATTGGTTGCTATGGGAAACATCACCAGTTCTAAAAAAACTCCCACCTTAGGGGGTTATTCCGAGTTGATTGCACGAAGCTACTTTTTGCAGCCCGTGCAATCAACTAGATGCCGCCTATGGGGAGGGATATTTTGTATAGCAAGGCTGCGAACGCTTGTGCAGTCCTGCTATGCAAAAAAAGTTTTAACAAAAGAAGACCAGGGTCAGACTTACTTACCCTGTGCGACGTATCCAGCGACGAAGGACCTGGAATTGACGTCAGACATCTGCCCTCCAGACGCCTGGACATGCCTGCGTTCGCCTCACCACGCCTTGAAAATGGTCAGTTGACCCCCCGGAATGCCTCCCACCTGTCAGTCTTCTTGCGATCGCCGCTGCGATCACTTTTTCTGCTGGCGGCATCGCAATGTGGCCGCCGCGCATGCGCAGTTCCGATCTGTTCGCACCGCTGCGACAAACTGCAGCCTGCAAATGGGTCGGAATGACCCCCTTAGTTAGTTTACCCATCTATGTCTGTGAAACTGGGGTCAGTAGTTATTCACATAGGATAATTTATCTTAAACCTGACAGATTCCCCTTTCACACACATAGGAATATATAACATCCCAAACATAGCTTACTAGACAGTTTCCATCTGAGATACTGATAATAGTAATAATCAACCAGCCTAATGGCTGTCTACGCTCCCCACTTTTCACACTGGGTCAAAGTTGAAAGACAGCTTGTTATTCAAAGTGAGACTATTTTTCCAGTGGGTGCCTATCTGTATGCAAAGCACTGAAATCATATATAATTACTAATATATAATATCTCAGCATACGCAATAAAGTCATACATAAGCAATATGGAGTCATACATGAAACGACATGGAGTCAAAAAGCAGGTAAAAGTATCCCCATTACAAAATAGTTAAGGGTAATACCCCAATTTCAGTGTGACCATGGGGAGAGGATATGCAAGCGAACTCTATTTATTAGTTATGGTCTGATTCAGGGGCGGATTGGGATCGAAAACCAGCCCGGAAAATTTATGGAAGCAGCCCTAATGGTAGTGGGGTCTGTTGAGGGGTGGAGTCTGTCAAGAGGGCGGGATCACTGCTCATAAGGCCTGATTCTGAGTTGTGGCCTCCTTGCTTCTTTTGCTGCAGTTGTATCTGCAACTTTGTGCTATATAGCCCTTCCCTGGTGTACATCCGTGCATCTGAATGCGCACGGACTGAGACGACTTCTGTCAGTGTATACAGGTGCTGCAATAATACTTTGTGCATCTTTAGACGCCGCCATCGGTCGCATAATTATAACCTGCACCAGTCCTATGCTAGGCACAGATCATCTGCTTGAGTGTGACCTTCAGTGTGAGCACTGCAGCATCTCTATATTCAGCCACTTTCAGCAACATGCCCATTACTTAGCCACATTTGCATCTGATTAGCCAACCATCTGTAATGGCCCAGGGAAAGTGCAAAATGTCTAATACACTTCTTAGTGCATGCGTCTGACTCTGTACTGCACCAAGGGGGTAATTCAGACCTGATCGCTGCTGTGCATTTTTGCACAGCGGGCGATCAGGCACAAACTACGCATGCATATGCACCGCAATGCGCAGCCACATTGTACGAGTACAAAGCGGATTGCTGCTCAGCGATGGGTTTGTACAACAGATCTGTTCGCAAGGGGATTGACAGGAAGAAGGCGTTTGTGGGTGTCAACTGAGCGTTTTCAGGGAGTGTCTGGAAAATGCAGGTGTGTCCATGCATTAGTAGGGAGGGTTCCTAATATCAGTTCCGGTCCTGGACAGGCTGATGTGATAGTGGCTGAGTAAGTCCTGGGCTGCGCAGAGACTGCACAAAATCTGTTTGTACAGCTTTGCTACACATGCATTCACACACTTGCACAGCTAAAATACCCTTTCACTGTAGGCGGCGACTATCTGATCACAGCAGTGCAAAAATCGCTTGCTATCGATCAGGTCTGAATTAGGCCCGAAATGAGACACATGCACAGTGCAACCCAGGCGCACGTGCAGACTAAACACAAAAAAAAAAACATGTTGGCCCCCGCAGGAAAATAAAACAAAAACACATTGGCCTCAAAAAGTAGAAATGAATACACAATGGGGGTCATTCCGAGTTGTTCGCTCGTTGCTGATTTTCGCAGCGGAGCGATTAAGGCAAAAATGCACATGCACATGGTACGCAGTGCGCATGCAGTAAGTATTTTAGCACAAAACTTAGTAGATTTACTCACGTCCGAACAAAGAATTTCCATCGTTGAAGTGATCGGAGTGTGACTGACAGGAAGTGGGTGTTTCTGGATGGAAACTGGCCGTTTTCTGGGAGTGTGCGGAAAAACGCAGGCGTGCCAGGATAAAACGCGGGAGTGTCTGGAGAAACGGGGGAGTGGCTGGCCGAACGCAGGGCGTGTTTGTGACGTCAAACGAGGAACGAAACTGACTGAGCTGATCGCAGTGTAGGAGTAAGTCTCGAGCTACTCAGAAACTGCTAAGAATTTTCTATTCGCAATTCTGCTAATCTTTCATTCGCAATTCTGCTAAGCTAAGATACACTCCCAGAGGGCGGCGGCTTAGCGTGTGCAATGCTGCTAAAATCTGCTAGCGAGCGAACAACTCGGAATAAGGGCCAATGGCCCACACAAACGCATAGAACTCACGACACACAAGTTAGCAGCAGGAGATACACAGTGCATACAGCACACTACACACATGGTGGCAGGGGGCAAACACTACATACAGTACACTACACACATGTTGGCAGCAGGAGACACACTACATACAGCATACTACACACATGGTGGCAGCAGGAGGCACACACTACATACAGCACGCACACTACATACATGGCAGCAGCAGGAGGCACACACTACATACAGCACACTACACACATGGTGGCAGCAGGAGGCACACACTACATACAGCACGCACACTACATACATGGCAGCAGCAGGAGGCACACACTACATACAGCACACACACACTACATACATGGCAGCAGCAGGGGGCACACACTACATACAGCATACTCAATACATGATTGCAGCATGGGGCACACACTACATACAGCACACTACACACATGGTGGCAGCACGGGGCAGACACTGCATACAGCACATTACACACATGGCGGCAGCAGGGGGCACACACTGCATACAGCCCACTACACACATGGTGGCAGCAGGGGGCACACACTACATACAGCACACTACACACATGGTGGCAACAGGAGGCAAACACTACATACGGCACACTATACACATGGCAGCAGGAGGTACACACTACATACAGCACACTACACACAAGGCAGCAGCATGAGGCACACACTGCATACAGCGCACTATGCACATGGAGGAAGCAGGGGGCACACACTGCATACAGCAAACACACTACACACATGGCGGCAGCAGGAGGCACACACTACAAACAGCACACTACACACATGGCGACAGCGGGGGGGGCAACATTGCATACAGTGCACTACACAGATGTCAGCAGCAGGGGGCACACACTTCATACCACACTCTACACACATGGCGGAAGGGATTACACACTACATACAGCACACTACACTCATGGCGGCATGTAGCACACACTACATGCAGCACACTACACACATGGCGGCAGCAGGAGGCACACATTACATACAGCACACTACACACATGGTGGCAGCAGGAGGCACACACTACATACGGCACACTACACACATGGTGGCAGCAGGAAGCACATACTAAGTACAGCACATTACACACATAGCGGCAGGGGGCACACACTACGTACAGCACACAAACTACATACATGGCAGCAGGCATTACAAACTCACACACAAGGAGTGATATACACACACACATAACTATATATAACTATATATATATATATATATACATATATATGGCCAAACAGTCCTGTCGCTCCCGTAGCCTTAGCATTAGTTTGTGTGATGTATAGAGTTTGTGTCTCACTGATCACGTTTATATGTTGTTGACAGTGTTGCCAAGGTTCACGCAGGGGCCGAGACGTCACTTCCGCCGGCAACGAGATGCCAGAAGTGCAGGGACGGAGCTTCAGGCAGAGTGACTGAGGACAACGCCGTGGGAGGTCCAAGGGGTAAGTGTTTTTGGGTATTTATAGATAATTATTCGAGACTCCTTTGTGGAGCTCCTTATAGGGACTATAAGTGGCAGAGTGCCACTTCCATTCACAGCCAGAATCTCTCAGGATCCATTCTGTGAGTTTTACTAAGGAGGTTTTCATTGTGTTGTGATTGTCAAATCAGCTTTATACTTTTTGAAGTATTTTTTCCTAGAAGTATTCTATATACAGGCTAATACCTGAATCAGAAATAGTCCTGATTGTAAGATCTGGATATCTTATTCAGGCAGTGCGTCAAAATCTGACTGCCAGTATTTTTAAAGGGAACCTCAATCAATAGTCCCTATAAGGAGCTCCACAAAGGAGTCTCGAATAATTATCTTTAAGGCAGAATTTTATATCTAGGACCATTAGGATTCCTAAAAGGAACCACCAAGAAAGCTCCTATCAGGAGCGAACTTAAGAGAATCCTTTTTTATCACTATATCCAAGGTTGTGATTCTCCACACACAAATCTATTAATGGCAAATAAGCCTGTTTTATATATTTGTTACCCCTGATGAAGTCGATAAGACGAAACGCGTTGGATTTGTCAGTCAGGAGTTTCCAGCATAGTTTGTGAAGATACTCCCTCTTAAGCTCGCACCTTGAAAAAGGTGAGGGAGTATCTAGAGTTAAAGACCACACAACGAACATACTGGTTATCCTTTATTGTCATAATTTTAAACACATCTTTGTGAACACTATATGAGGAATTTTATGTGAAAACTGTATTTGTTTTAACATGTGTTATTAAAATTTTTTTTACTTATTGGCCTTGGGCCTCTTGTTTGGGTGACCATCTTGGTGAGGGGTGTCCGTTACAGGTTCCCAGATACAAATCTTCTTCAGTATTCAATTCTGACTTATGGAAACAACACTGGAAGAATCATTGTAGATACAGTCTTATTTAGCGCACTTGGGAAACTGTTTTTTATTTTATATATATATATATATATATATATATATATGTCAAGAAATAGTATATCTCTGTGGAGCGCACTTAATGACTGAAATAAATATATTTATGTATAATACAATTTAATATGGTTATATTGGTTTCTGACAAAAAGAGGATGACATCACACAAACACCCTTTAAACTTTAAAACATCTATTGCTTTTTATTGCTAAAATAATTACATTTCAGTACTGATAAAAAATGATGTACACTTTTACAATGTGTTATTGTTCATTACAGCCAAAAAATTGAATAACAACTTTTCCAAACAATAAAAGATTTTTACACTCAACGCGTTTCGTCGTATGTCGACTTCTTCAGGAGTGTTTTTTATGAAAAGGCAATTAATTAGTTTGAAACAGCTGTATTTTTACAAAATTATAATCCATATTTTACTAAGAATTATTATGTATAATTAACTTCCATAGTTGTGTAGTATTTAATGAATCTTCCTATTTGCGACCATCTGATGGTTAATATTAATCTTCCAAAGGCTTGTAATTAATTTGTCCAAATTTTTATTTAATGTACCTATAATACTTTCATATGTCCAAAAAATATATATGAGGATCCGGCAATGGGATAAATAATATTAAGCTTCTTTTATTTCCCAGCAGCTCTCCTTGTGTGTCCTCATACACAGAGATCCAAAAGTGGATTCCACTTTTGGATCTCTGTGTATGAGGACACACAAGGAGAGCTGCTGGGAAATAAAAGAAGCTTAATATTATTTATCCCATTGCCGGATCCTCATATATATTTTTTGGACATATGAAAGTTTTATAGGTAAATTAAATAAAAATTTGGACAAATTAATTACAAGCCTTTGGAAGATTAATATTAACCATCAGATGGTCGCAAATAGGAAGATTCATTAAATACTACAAAACTATGGAAGTTAATTATACATAATAATTCTTAGTAAAATATGGATTATAATTTTGTGAAAATACAGCTGTTTCAAACTAATTAATTGCCTTTTCATAAAAAACACTCCTGAAGAAGTCGACATACGACGAAACGCGTTGAGTGTAAAAATCTTTTATTGTTTGGAAAAGTTGTTATTCAATTTTTTGGCTGAAATGAACAATAACACATTGTAAAAGTGTACATCATTTTTTATCAGTATTGAAATTTAATTATTTTAGCAATAAAAAGCAATAGATGTTTTAAAGTTTAAAGGGTGTTTGTGTGATGTCATCCTCTTTTTGTCAGAAACCAATATAACCATATTAAATTGTATTATACATAAATATATTTATTTCAGTCATTAAGTGCGCTCCACAGAGATATACTATTTCTTGATTTCTATTTTTGGTCTTGTTCGACAGGGGACCATCTCTGTGTAGAAGCTTGCCCCTTAATAAAATTATTGAGTACAATCAAAGGTATAGGTCCAATTTTAGAGCGCAAAAAGGATCTCTTATTCTATTCTATATATATATATATGTATTTACACATATACTGTATATACCTGGGGTTGCTTGGCTGTGGTGGTTTGGGGGGTCCCGTGCCCTAGGTTTGAACCCCTATAGTGTTAGGTACTGCAGCAGAGTGGAGTCCCATGCCGTGGGCTGCAGCTACATGCATTGATCAATACATAACCAAACGCCACTATTTATTATATGCTAAGCTGTATGATATCAGTAATGCTAGAGATAGTGCACCTACAACACCCCCCTTTTCTCTGTAGAACTACAAGTCTCAGTAGGTAGCAACTCACATTACTGGCAGCTATAGGTGTGCAGTCTTAAGGCCCCTCCCTAGCATATTATATATATATATATATATATATATATATATTTATACAGTCAATAGATAAAAAGGCCGCACTCACGAGTTTTGTGATGAAGTGAACAACGGTGCAATTTAATCCATAACTCAACGTTTTAAGGCTCTAACACCCTGTCATCAGGACAACAACAAAGTGCAAATGCAAAATACAACAAATTTATACCTGTTCCAGCGACACCTCCAGCCGTCCCTTACGCGCTGCCACTTGGTTAGGTACAGAATAATCGATCAGGCATGTTACTCAGTGAGGGGAGGGGAAGGGGGGATGACAGGGCCAAACATTTATTACAACTAGAATCCAGGTGGATATTATTGCTCGATACACTCAGTCCAAGGGGACTTAATGAGACAGTAGGCATGAATAATTTCCTATGAATAATTGTTGTGATGTGTAGTACCTACATAAGACATATGGTCAGTGTAATAACACTGCACATAGAGGTGGGATATATCTCCACTAGAGATCATGTTTTTAAAATGTAAAGAGGTAGGGTTCTAGATCGCTATTTAGCAACACTATGTATACTATGTTTACAGTGTCCATATCCTGATATTGTACTGTGCATTTTAATTGTATTGTGGTTTTTAAACACATTGATGTATACACTATAGGTAATAATATGGTGTTTAGGTAATACAGAATGGTTACTATCATACGTTTATAGATGGCATGTCTTGTGCACAGTTTTACTGTTTTTAAACACTATAACATGAATCACCGTTGTATCTTGTTTACAGTGGTTACCTTGGGGACAGTCTCGGCGCCCCTGCTGGTCGGCCTGGATGATGGAACATCCGGTCAGGTGATTGCAAGCCGAGCTGGAAGGGAGGGACCCGGTAACCGAGCGGCAGCACGTCAGGAACGGCTGGAGGTGTCGCTGGAACAGGTATAAATTTGTTGTGTTTTGCACTTGCACTTTGTTGTTGTCCTGATGACGGGGTGTTAAGCCCCGAAATGTTGACTCATGGATTAAATTGCACCGTTGTTCACTTCATCACAAGACTCGCGAGTGCTGCCTTTTTATCTATTGACTACATAGCTGATTGCATAACCTGTCAGGAAGGCACCTGAGCAACTTTATTGTACAGCTGAACTCAGGGGAGTGCCGGACCCAGCTTTGTGTATATATTTATTATATTTATACATTTATTTATATATATATATGTATACTGTTAGCAGTATATATATATATATATATATATATTGTATATGCAGTAATCATGTAAGCATATATACAACTATGTTGTGGGCACACTACAGTAAATCTGTGCCATTTACTTAAGGACAGAATTGGCTCCTGTTTTGGCTGCTGCTGTGGCGCGGGCTGGGCTGGTGCTGGAGGCAGACAAGGGGCTGGAGGCGGACCCGGAGGTTGAGACGTCAGTTGTGACTGACGGCTCAGCCCCGCAAAGGCTTATGGAGGGGCTGCTGCGGCTGCAGATGAGCAGCAGCTCCACTGACGACCATTTGCTTTCAGAGCGTTAACGCTGCCGCGATCGGAGCAGTCCGATTGCGGTAGCTGCCTGATGTGGAGTGTCAAAGTCTAAAAATATTGCAGTACACACATCACGTACAAACCACACACAGATGGCCTCTGCGCGTGTACTTGTTCTGTCGTGCGTGCACATACTCGCAATTTGCGTATGGTCGCTCCCGCGGTCCTGTGCGTGGTATGGGTATTTACGGTAGAGTTTGTGAACGCATGGAGTGCTATCAAAACATTACATATTTAATCCAAATAGTGCACATTGTACACATAGTCCCCCTGCACCACATCAGAAAGTAACAACAGTTTAAATGATTCCAGAACAAAGGGATTCACCTTTAAAGGATAAGAGGGGACAGACTAAGGTTATAAGGTGGTGTTTGGTATCCAGCTGTAGGGTATTTTAAGGGTAAAATTCCGCTGTTGGTCTGCGGAAGATCGCATGTTCCTGCGGATAGTTATGTGCAGAAGCAGAATATAGATATAAACTGTATTTACTGTATATTATGTATGCGGCGGGAATTCAGAGGAGACCACCCACAAGAGCAGTTGGGAAAGACATCGCCTACCTTTTCAAATCGACCTATGACCTCTCCTGTACTGTAAAAGTGCATTCCTGTGTCCAATGGACAAAGGGATTACAGTATCCATTGTATTGCTTTTGGAAGAATTGTATAAATAAAGCCTGCTGCAGCCTGGCCTGGCACAAGACTCACAAAGTTATCTATCAGATGACCGGGGACCGGCCGGGTTGCGCAAGCTTGTCCACTCACGTATGTACATTGACTGTAGCCATTTACTCTGTTATATTGTAGTATATTATTTGTATTGTAAACCCCCTTTCAGCAATAATCCACTGTGGTGTCGGAACCCAGCGGTAAAATCACAATTGGTGTCGTGTCCTCATTGTCCTGCTAAGGTTTAAAGTGTTTTATCATTGCATTACATTACTGCTAAGGTTTAAAGTGTTTTATCATTGCATTACATTACTGCTAAGGTTTAAAGTGTTTTATCATTGCATTGCATTACTGTAAAGGGTTAAAGTGTATCTCTGGGTTTGCGCGCGCTGTGTGTACTTTGTACCCCCAGCGCGGCGTTTGTACGCAAAGTCCGTACAGTGATACAGTGTATAAAGCACGTAGCGTGTGTACTAAGGTTAGCGACCGCAGCGGCTCCATGGTAAAGTGTATAAACTGCACACGTCCAGATGCATCCGCACATCATTCAAGCCCACTTATCTAAATAAATAAAGACACTGACAACCAAATGTGGCATGAAAGGGGTCGGCTTTTATTGACTGAGATGAAGGCCTATTAAATCTAAACTTGGATGAAAAACTCCCTCTCTAACTAAGGTGGCGGGAAGAAGAACGGTTAAAATATTTATCACACATAGCATAAAGCAGACAGCACATGAAATAAAATATGTCAAAATTACCATTGAAATAATATCCTAAATGTTGGAGGGCCTTCTGCCCAGATGTTCCGGGATCGGCCTTCTGCCACCATCCCTGAGGGCCTTCTGCCCAGATGTTCAGGGATCGGCCTTCTGCCACCATCCCTGACCATCCCGAATCCAATGCAACTATGGGCCATCTGCCTTTTCCTCCATGGTCAGGGCTTGACCTCCTGCCACTACCCCTGCCACAACACAACTCGTAAGGACAGAGCTAAATTCCGCCCCTACAGAATAAGAAATTGGGCCACCAGCCCCAAGATCCACATATGCTGCTCCCCAACTAATAGCATATGGGCTCACCTGGTACAGTGATGCCCATAGTAAAATTATAAAATTAACCAAAACTCAATTCCAAAACTTAAGCAAATTAAACCCAATAAATCAAAATTAAATAACCGTTCTGAACCGGCCAACTGCCAGGTTCCTCCAAACCTGCCACCGCCACCAAAAACCCTAAACTCAACAAACAAACAGGACCTCGAGACTCAGATGATGTCTTCAAAATATGGGCAGACCTGCAGCTGACAGGTGAACCCCATCTGACCAGTACAGCTCAATCGCACCCGGGCTAAAAGTTCCTCGTCAAACCCGGGGCACGATGTCCAAATAGATGACAGTACAAGCAGGCCAATCAGCCATCAACTGCAAAGGATGGTGCCGAATTTCACAGTGCATGCTAGGCCAGACCTACACCCTAAATTGTTGCCCCCACAATGCACAATCAGGAAAAAATATATAACCCAAACTAACCACAGCCGACAGCAACCATTCGCAGAAACTGTCCCACCAGAGGCCCCTGCGCCCCCAGCCAGTGCATGGGCTGCAGCTCCGGGAACCTCTCAACATCACTGGCCACAGGTGAAATGGATAGCAAGTAAAACTAAGAATGGCCAATCAACCAAACAATTAGCAGATCTAGCCGCTGTCCTGTAAAATAATTGTGTATAAAGGCATGAATAAGTGGAAACTCTTACCTAACATGAGGGTGAAAAAACCTAACCGTGACAGGATGATGGGGCGGGAGGGGGAGTTGGGTCGCCCAATTTGACTTGAGGCAAAAACAAAATATCCGTCAGCCGGCAAAAGCCGCAATTAAAACCGACGGTACAACAAAAATTACTCAAGGCCCCCACAATCGCAAAGGCGATTGCGACGAGCGGCTAATCCTCAAAGGGGCGCACTGCTAGGGGAAGGCCTGATATAGCATCTAACTGCACCAAACCTCCCCCTACCCAGTGCCCGGATCTCGACTTTGGACCAACCCGCCACAGCGGCGGCAGAAACAGCACCGATGCGGAAAGAGTGAGTCCCATAATCGACTGGTGATAGACCCAGGTCCAATAAACAGCGTTCCAACAACCGACAGTAAATGGTACCTAGTAAGTGGGGAACCGTCACTATGAACAAGCCCCCCGTCAGGCTAATCTAGGCAGAAAGCCCGAATGAGCCCTGGCCGCCACCATCGTGCAAATGCAGCGTATAATGGCCCTGCCCACACGGACTAACCGCCCCCCTGCCCACTACGTCGGTCTTGGGACGCTGAATCTTGCACCATAAACCGTCGGGGTGTACGACACCCTGGCTCGTCAGCATGGGCGAAGCTGCAGCATGGGAGTGTGCCACCAGCTCGCCCACCCTGAACGCACCACGATAAGCCAACACAAAACCATCCTGAAAAGGCGAACTTCGCAGTCCGAGGAGCCGATCCTCCCCAGCGACCCCAAAACCCGCCTCAACAAGAAAACAGCGCCAGGAAAAGGACGTAGTAAAGTCCCTCTCCCTGTGAAGATGCAAAAGTGTGATATGCCCGCACGCACCCGTCCGATATACGTACGCAACGATCCGTTGACATAAAATCGCTAAACGAAGACAAAAATTCATTCAGGAAAGGTCTTACCCTTATGGCCCCTTTCCCGCAGGACACGGTTCCAGCGCTCCCTAAAAAGCCAAATAAGTTGCATATGTTGTCAGGTACCTAACGCACAGAATCAGGACCTTCGTCACCCCAAGAAGGTGCCAAGGGAGCTAACCGGCCAAAGCGTAACCCCTCAAACGGGAAAGGAGGCATCAGCCATTCCGTTACGGACATCCGGAACATGTTCGGCTTGCAAAGTGATGTTGATCACCAAACGTGTCAAAACTATTTGGGCAAGAACCCTAAATACCGGCAAGGAAGTAGACCTCAGTCTCATCATGGCAAAGACAACTCCCATGTCGTCACGCTCCAATCTAACCTCTGTAGTGCGCAGGCAGTGGTCCCATACTTTCAATGCCATCTTCCAACGCCAACCTAATAGGAAAATGCAGAGCAACCCCAGTTTCCTGTTAAGCTATGGACAATCCAATCCCCCGGCTAACCCGCAGCGCACCCCCTATCCGAGGAATAAGCACCAAAGCGAAAGGTCCCAGCGGCAATGTGATGTTGTTCACAAACTTGTCAAAAATATTTGGGCAAGAACCCTAAATACCGGCAAGGAAGTAGACCTCTGTCTCTACATGGCAAATACCACGCCCATGTCGTCACACGCAAATCTAACCTCCTCGGTGCACAGGCAGTGGTCCCATACTTCCAAAGTCATCTTCCAATGTCAACCTTATAGGAAAATGCAGAGCAACCCCAGATTCCTGTTAAGTTATGGACAATCCAATCCCCCGGCTAACTCGCAGCGCACCCCCTATTCGAGGAGTAAGCGCCAAAGCAAAAAGGTCCCTGCTCCGTCCGTTAAAACTCCAAAACCATACTGGGCACAGCCGGTTCTAGCTACAAAACATACCCTGTTAAATTGGAAAAGAAAGGCGTCCCAAACGCGCAATTCCTACGAATCCCATGAAATAATCTCAAAATGACGCAGACTTCTAATTCCTACTGACGCTTTTAAATCCCTACAAAAACACCCTGCCGGTGAAGTCAAGCAAACTCACTCTAAATAGCGCAGTCTGAAGAGCGCGTTTGCCTGTAACTAGCGCTAACAATACCCCATAATGGAGACGGCGCATATTATCTTCTGTATGCCTGCAAAGACCCGCCGGAGTATCAATTTGGATACCCCAATACACCAAAGAATCCATAGGACCCTCTGTCTTTTCACCCGCAATTGTCACTCTACAAACCTTAAACAATGCAAGCGAGCAGTGTAGCAAAATCCTACCAATCCAAATGGGGCAGGGTAAAAGAAAAATCCTACAGGTAGTGCATAATTTGAATACCCCAATACACCAAAGAAAACATAGGACCCTCTGTCTTTTCCCCGCAATAGGCACTCTAAAAACCTCAAACCATTCAAGCTAGTAGTTCAGCAGAAACATACCGATCCGAACTCGGTAGAAGGTTAAAAGAAATTCCTCCAGGTAGTGCATAATTCCCAGCTACCCCGAGGCCTCTTGTAAACCCAGTGTAAGAATGTGCTAAAAAATGCAAACTACGCGCAAGAAATTGAACAACCCATGGGCAAAAATACAAAATGCCGACGGGTGCAAAGGAAGGAAGTTGAAATCTGACACGACAACCAATACGCACATGAGCGTCCCGCTGCCAAACGATCTGACCCTCTCAAATGCAGAGTCAAAGGACATGCAAACCACCCTACAATGTACCCCCTGGATAGCATCATTCACTGATGCCCCCAAAATGATCTGAAGGATACTGCATAAGCCCAAAGGTCCCATCGACCTTTCACGGGATAACCCCCACCGGTGACAGCATGAAGTCACAACTGGGAGCCACCCGACAGGCCCCACCATACGTCCGAAATGAACCACAGCAGAGACCGCCGCCTTCGAAAAGTCTGGGAAAAACGCGCGGGGCTTAAGTGCCACATAAAACAGACCGGAATTGACTAGCAATATGTAAGGGGAAGCCAACAGTAAAACCTGGTCGCAGCAACCCCGCGTCGGCCCGACGCGGATATCTACGCCGCCCGGGGAAAAGCGCCAGCTATTTAATTGCAGAGGGAGCCTTACCCCACGACGGAGCCCGGCGGACCGCGGTTCAGCCGAGACGACTGCGTAGCAGCCCCCTTTTGTTGCTGGATTGCTGCAGCCTTAGATAGCGTGGCTCCCCGCCACACCTAATGACGGAGTGCCGAAATGACACTTCCCTTCCAATGCACGCTGGCCAATGTGACATGCAAAGCAGTTACCGCTCCCCGCACATGACGGGCCTGCCCTAAAGCTATAGTACCACGGGCCAGGCAGCTTCCCACAACTATAAAGCCGTAACCTTCAGTCGTGACTCCGGCGACCTGGGTAACGAGAAAATGCCGCGCCCATGTTGCTACTAGGGATGTGCACTTGAAATTTTTCGGGTTTTGTGTTTTGGTTTTGGGTTCGGTTCCGCGGCCGTGTTTTGGGTTCGAACGCGTTTTGGCAAAACCTCACCGAATTTTTTTTGTCGGATTCGGGTGTGTTTTGGATTCGGGTGTTTTTTTCAAAAAACCATAAAAAACAGCATAAATCATAGAATTTGGGGGTCATTTTGATCCCAAAGTATTATTAACCTCAAAAACCATAATTTCCATTCATGAACACCTCACACCTCACAATATTATTTTTAGTCCTAAAATTTGCACCGAGGTCGCTGAATGACTAAGCTAAGCGACCCAAGTGGCCGACACAAACACCTGGCCCATCTAGGAGTGGCACTGCAGTGTCACGCAGGATGGCCCTTCCAAAAAACACTCCCCAAACAGCACATGACGCAAAGAAAAAAAGAGGCGCAATGAGGTAGCTGTGTGACTAAGCTCAGCGACCCAAGTGGCCGACACAAACATCTGGCCCATCTAGGAGTGGCACTGCAGTGTCACGCAGGATGGCCCTTCCAAAAAACACTCCCCAAACAGCACATGACGCAAAGAAAAAAAGAGGCGCAATGAGGTAGCTGTGTGACTAAGCTCAGCGACCCAAGTGGCCGACACAAACACCTGGCCCATCTAGGAGTGGCACTGCAGTGTCACGCAGGATGGCCCTTCCAAAAAACACTCCCCAAACAGCACATGACGCAAAGAAAAAAAAGAGGCGCAATGAGGTAGCTGTGTGACTAAGCTCAGCGACCCAAGTGGCCGACACAAACACCTGGCCCATCTAGGAGTGGCACTGCAGTGTCACGCAGGAAGGCCCTTCCAAAAAATACTCCCCAAACAGCACATGACGCAAAGAAAAATGAAAGAAAAAAGAGGTGCAAGATGGAATTGTCCTTGGGCCAAGAGGAAGGGATTTACTGGTCAGTGGACTGCTTCCGCTGTCGCCCAAAGTTTTTGAACTTGTCACTGACTTATGATGAATGCGCTGCAGGTGACGTATAAGGGAGGATGTTCCGAGGTGGTTAACGTCCTTACCCCTACTTATTACAGCTTGACAAAGGCAACACACGGCTTGACACCTGTTGTCCGCATTTCTGTTGAAATACTTCCACACCGAAGAGCTGATTTTTTTGGTATTTTCACCAGGCATGTCAATGGCCATATTCCTCCCACGGACAACAGGTGTCTCCCCGGGTGCCTGACTTAAACAAACCACCTCACCATCAGAATCCTCCTTGTCAATTTCCTCCCCAGCGCCAGCAACACCCATATCCTCCTCATCCTGGTATACTTCAACACTGACATCTTCAATCTGACTATCAGGAACTGGACTGCGGGTGCTCCTTCCAGCACTTGCAGGGGGCGTGCAAATGGTGGAAGGCGCATGCTCTTCACGTCCAGTGTTGGGAAGGTCAGGCATCGCAACCGACACAATTGGACTCTCCTTGTGGATTTGGGATTTCGAAGAACGCACAGTTCTTTGCTGTGCTTTTGCCAGCTTGAGTCTTTTCATTTTTCTAGCGAGAGGCTGAGTGCTTCCATCCTCATGTGAAGCTGAACCACTAGCCATGAACATAGGCCAGGGCCTCAGCCGTTCCTTGCCACTCCGTGTGGTAAATGGCATATTGGCAAGTTTACGCTTCTCCTCCGACAATTTTATTTTAGATTTTTGAGTCCTTTTTTTACTGATATTTGGTGTTTTGGATTTTACATGCTCTGTACTATGACATTGGGCATCGGCCTTGGCAGACAACGTTGATGGAATTTCATCGTCTCGGCCATGACTAGTGGCAGCAGCTTCAGCACGAGGTGGAAGTGGATCTTGATCTTTCCCTATTTTTGGAACCTCAACATTTTTGTTCTCCATATTTTAATAGGCACAACTAAAAGGCACCTCAGGTAAACAATGGAGATGGATGGATACTAGTATACTTATGGATGACGAGCGACTGCCGACACAGAGGTAGCTACAGCCGTGGACTACCGTACTGTGTCTGCTGCTAATATAGACTGGATGATAATGAGATAAAATTAAAATATATATATATATATCACACTAGTACTGCAGCCGGACAGGTATATATTATGTAATGACGGACCTGCTGGACACTGTCTGTCAGCACTGCAGACTCCTAAAGTAAGCTACTAGTATCAAGAAGATAGAAAAAAAAAAACACGGGTAGGTGGTATACAATTATGGATGGACGAGCGACTGCCGACACAGAGGTAGCTACTGCCGTGGACTACCGTACTGTGTCTGCTGCTAATATAGACTGGATGATAATGAGATAAAATTAAAATATATATATATATATCACACTAGTACTGCAGCCGGACAGGTATATATTATGTAATGACGGACCTGCTGGACACTGTCTGTCAGCACTGCAGACTCCTAAAGTAAGCTACTAGTATCAAGAAGATAGAAAAAAAAAAAACACGGGTAGGTGGTATACAATTATGGATGGACGAGCGACTGCCGACACAGAGGTAGCTACAGCCGTGGACTACCGTACTGTGTCTGCTGCTAATATAGACTGGATGATAATGAGATAAAATTAAAATATATATATATCACACTAGTACTGCAGCCGGACAGGTATATATTATGTAATGACGGACCTGCTGGACACTGTCTGCAGAATGCGTTTATAAAAACACCACACGACGAGTGTTTAACTTTTTCAGGCAGACAATCACAATATACTGGTGGTCAGCAGACCATCACAATATACTGGTGGTCAGTGGTCACTGGTCAGTCACACTGGCAGTGGCACTCTGGCAGCAAAAGTGTGCACTGTACTTAAAATATGTACTCCTGCTATAACTGCTCCCCAGTCTCCCCCACAATTAAGCTGTGTGAGCAGTGAGCACTCAGCACAGTCAGGTAATGATATACAGTATTACATATGATGCAGCACACTGGGCTGAGCACAGATATGGTATGTGACTGTGTCACACTGTGTATCGTTTTTTTACAGGCAGAGAACGGATTAATTAAACTGGTGGTGGTCACTGGTCACTGGTCACACTATCAGCAAGTAGTACTCCGTCCTAAGCAGACAATCACAATATACTGGTGGTCAGTGTGGTCACTGGTCAGTCACACTGGCAGTGTGGCACTCTGGCAGCAAAAGTGTGCACTGTACTTAAAATATATTATTTATGTACTCCTGCTCTAACTGCTCCCCAGTCTCCCCCACAATTAAGCTGTGTGAGCAGTGAGCACTCAGCACAGTCAGATATACAGTATTACATATGATGATGCAGCACACTGAGGCTGAGCACAGATATGGTATGTGACTGTGTCACACTGTGTATCGTTTTTTTTCAGGCAGAGAACGGATTAATTAAACTGGTGGTCAATGGTCACTGGTCACACTATCAGCAAGTAGTAGTACTCCAGTCCTAATATGCTCCCCAAAATTAGTAAATAGTGTCTCTAACTCTCTACTCTCTTCTCTATAAACGGAGAGGACGCCAGCCACGTCCTCTCCCTATCAATCTCAATGCACGTGTGAAAATGGCGGCGACGCGCGGCTCCTTATATAGAATCCGAGTCTCGCGATAGAATCCAAGCCTCGCGAGAATCCGACAGTGGGATGATGACGTTCGGGCGCGCTCGGGTTAACCGAGCAAGGCGGGAAGATCCGAGTCTGCCTCGGACCCGTGTAAAAAGGCTGAAGTTCGGGGGGGTTCGGATTCCGAGGAACCGAACCCGCTCATCACTAGTTGCTACCCTATAAAAAACCTCATCGTATTGTCTCCGCTTATCCCCAATATGTAGTGAAACTAATATGAATCAGAGATCGGTAACGCGTCACCCTCCTATATTCCAAGGGCCGAAAATTCAAGCAACAATCCACAAATATACACATCCATCTAACCCCCTTCTGATAAAAACGGAAGGTATCTGCCCCCCGTCCAAACTTCATCACTGCTAGCAACGCTCCTATAATCACTGGTCAGTGCGAATATAGTAATCAAACGACCGTCCCGAAACCGGTCCCGAGTAAGCCAGGGAAGAGTAAATAACCCGAGTGGAGCCCTTACCCGTACACCTGCTTGCACCTGAGGATCAGGACCGGGTACCAGAGTCCACTCCACTACCGAGGCTACCCACACTCTCCCTGGACCAGTCCAGATCCTAAGAGGACTCACCATCCTGCGCTGCCATGGCCGCAGATGCTGTTCCGCATTGCCCACATAGAGACCCCTCTGTCCATGGCGATTTGCGACCTGTGCTCTGTGGAAACAAAAGAGACATCGTTCCCGGACGCAGGTGCCCGCTCAGGCCGGAAACCAGCAACCAGATAAACGTATTGATGGCAACACCGGGTATACCCCGTCGGCATCAAGGATCCCAATGAGCCCACGCAGTCCACTGCCGAAGGGCCCTAAGACAAGCTAATTCTGGCCTGTGTGCGCCACCTAATCCGCCTATTACTGGCAATACCGCACACGCCTAAGCCCTGCGTGCTCCCATCCCCAGAAGTGGTCTGGCATCTGTCTCAGTAGCGTCATTAGCGGGGTCCCCGGCACAAACTTCTAAAGGAGCTCGACTACCTCGTGCAGACCTCCTGTCAGCACTACCCTGAGTCCCCTTGAGATGAGTACGGCCTGTTCCGCAAGCCAGGAGTGCAAACGCTCCCCAGCCCGGCCATGCGCCGCACTTCCCCGAACCCTGCGGCTCGGCAGTCCCCACCGGCAACGGAGCACTCGTCCGAGCACCCCAGCCTGCTGCCGTCGCCCCGTGCAACTAATGAGCCGTCTGCAGCACCCACCACCGGAGCGGCCAGCGCCGGAGATGCTCCCCGTGGCTGCACCCGCGCCGGAGGGCGAGCCCGCCCCCAGACACCGAGTCACCTCTGTCCCCCGCGCCTTAGGCCTGACTCAGCCTGCCCGGAATTAAACAACAGCTGCCAAACACGCGAGCAAACCCGCACTGCGTCTTCCGACACTAACAGCCTGCTAGACATATTCAGTACAACCAGAAACAAAAAATGGATTGAAACAATAACTTGCGCCCTAGCTTCAGCTCGGCAGATCCCCAAAAGAGGAGCACCACTCCTCTATGAATACAATATACACGACAAAAGAGGTGATCTCCCAGCGACGCTATGTATGACTTCCTGATCCGTATATGTTCCTGTTCCTCAGAGAGAAGACACAATACGCAATATGTCCATTAGCATATGGTTGTACTTTGATGGACTTCTAAAGTCACTCCTCTTAGTGACTGACCTGGGTTAAATGAGATGCATTCACGTAACAGTTTCTTTAATACTGCATGCACTTGACCTTCATCAGCTTATCTACACCAGGCTTACCTTTCTTATAAGCCCTATGTGCGTTGAAAGGTATCTTTTCCGGTCTTTATATCCACATCTTTGTTGTCTCCACTCAAAAGGATCCCAAATGACAGCGAATAGTAAAAAGTGTATTTATTAAAAAATATTTGTACCCACCAACTTTGTGGGACATAAAAAGACTCGTACAATACAACACAAAACAGTTTTACACGGTACCCTCTCTCTAAGACCAAAAAACCACTTCCAATAATACCGGTAGGATGGATATGGGTAGATGTTCTCAATTTTTGGCAATTTGGCAATAAAGAAAAAATTCAGATGCCCTGAGGAAGGATTGAATCCGAAACGCGTTGGCATTCTATAAGGGAACCCTGGACCTGACCCTTCCACGGTGGTTGGCGGTACTTTGTGGGTAATTTTTTCTTTATTGCCAAATTGCCAAAAATTGAGAACATCTACCCATATCCATCCTACCGGTATTATTGGAAGTGGTTTTTTGGTCTTAGAGAGAGGGTACCGTGTAAAACTGTTTTGTGTTGTATTGTACGAGTCTTTTTATGTCCCACAAAGTTGGTGGGTACAAATATTTTTTAATAAATACACTTTTTACTATTCGCTGTCATTTGGGATCCTTTTGAGTGGAGACAACAAAGATGTGGATATAAAGACCGGAAAAGATACCTTTCAACGCACATAGGGCTTATAAGAAAGGTAAGCCTGGTGTAGATAAGCTGATGAAGGTCAAGTGCATGCAGTATTAAAGAAACTGTTACGTGAATGCATCTCATTTAACCCAGGTCAGTCACTAAGAGGAGTGACTTTAGAAGTCCATCAAAGTACAACCATATGCTAATGGACATATTGCGTATTGTGTCTTCTCTCTGAGGAACAGGAACATATACGGATCAGGAAGTCATACATATTCAGTACAACAATTATAGGAAAAGAAGGTAAAGGTAAAGAAATAGAAAGTAAGAGAAGCAAGAGAATAAGTATGAGAGAGAGAGAGAAATGGAGCAGAAAATAGATAGAAAACACAGAGTAACCCAGTGAATAATAATACAGTACAGAAACACACTACTTTTCAGTCCAACGATAAACTGGAAAGAGGCAGAAACTTCTAGGCTGAATTCCTACATCCCTAGCAGCACTACCCCTGACTCTATCACCACCAATCAAATCCAAACAGCACATACACAATGTTCCACCCCCAAAAGCCTTAACCCCTGACAAGCCACATTGATGCTTTGGCTGACATGCTAAAATGCCCAGTCCGGTGAGTTTATGCTGTTCTGGCACACAGGATGCCCTACACAGTCTTTCTAAGTGTGTATAAGGTATAGCTTTCTTAACTGTAAGATAATCGACATTATCAATTGGGGGCTCTGCGGTCTGCCACATTCTTACTGCCTAACAGGTCAGAGCAGACTTAATCTATCAGCATAAGGGTGGACAGAAAGTATCCTACGTATCCTTTTCTTGGTCGGTGGATGCACTGAAAACCCTACTTAATTGCTGATTAGATGGTGTCTGCTCTGTATGGTTTGTAGAGATGCTGGTAGAACTCGTAAGGTAAACAGGAAAAAAGCTATTTAAAATCTGTGAAAGTTTTTTTTGGCGCCAAACCCGTACACAGCACCCATACTCTTTGCATACCCTCTCACATTGTTGCAAAACAAAGTTCAAATAAGTCATATTGTGTTTGATTCAGATTGGATTGTTTATCTGTTAAGTATGTTTAAAAAAAATTGCTGCATAGCCTTGGTATAGTTTTTTTTAAACTCAGGCCTAAAATAACTTCAGGTGCTTGTATAATGTTTGATTTCTTTGTGACAAAGGAAGCCGCATGGTCTGTCCTCCATTTTGGACTAACCACATGGCCTGTCCACTATTTTGTGTAACCCTCATGGATGTGGAAGGTAATTTTTCTAAATAGCTGATTTTCACTGGACAGAATAATCAGCTTTCCTTGGTCACATGAAACACGATTTATGAGTTACCAATGCATTTATTTAACCCATGCCATAGTCAATTACAAATAGTTTCAATGGGGCCTAGTGAAAGTTATTAGTGAGATGAATACTTGATGTAAGAACTACACACAGATAAAAACAAAGGGGGTAATTCCAAGTTGATCGCAGCAGGATTTTTGTTAGCAATTGGGTAAAACCATGTGCACTGAAGGGGAGGCAGATATAACATGTGCAGAGAGAATAGATTTGGGTGTGGTGTGTTCAATCTGCAATCTAATTTGCAGTGTAAAAATAAAGCAGCCAGTATTTATTTACCCTGCACAGAAACAATATAACCCACCCAAATCTAACTCTCTCTGCACATGTTATATCTGCCCCCCCTGCAGTGCACATGGTTTTGCCCAACTGCTAAAAAAATTCCTGCTGCGATCAACTTGGAATTACCCCCAAAGTTTTTTTTCCCTTCTACCTCTAGGATTCAGTTAACTCTGCTTGCTAGTTTAGGATAGCCATTGAAATGCAAATTAACCTGTGTAACTGCTTTTTCTTAGCAGTGGAAAAAAAACCCACTTTTACAGGCAGACAAAAGCACATAGCTTTGATATGCAAATTAGAAGCACTGAATGGGTTAATGAGTCTCATAGGAGACCAGTGAATGGTACATATATAATATTATTATAATTATGTGTATATTTATATCAGTGTATGTTCTGCAAGATAGCTATCCAATCTGAATCATACCATTTGAATTATTGATTATTGCTAGATTCATTTAGAACTATGTGAAAACCAGAGATATTTGGTGCTATATAGTTAAAAAAATAAAATAAATATTTAAGGAAGTAAGTGTAAGACACACACGCAGCCTGGCCTAGTTGTAAAGGTTTATACAGAAGAAACTGTGTGTTGTGTTAAGTGAGCGATTATAGTTAATATTGCTCACATTGATAGAATTGTGTGATTTGTGCTATTGCGGACGTACGGTTTTGTACACGTGTCTCGGACAAAGTACAGGACTGCGTATGCAGCGTAAAAGACACGCTCGATCGCGTGTTTACGCAAATTGCATAAGAAGTACGCTTGCTAAGTACAAATTACACAATAGTTAGTTTAGTTTAAAGGTGGCATAGTAGCCACGCTACAATAGCACCATACTACCCAGTTTCTAAAGAAATTTAGTATAAAAACAAAATTTTGTATAAATATTTTTTTTTTAATTGCCTCTGGGGGTAAAGCTGCCAACTTGAATGAATCCTAATTTTCTGTACAGAAAAGAAAAATAAAGTGTATTTTAGTGAGCGAATGCAGGACTGAGTGGATACTGAACCCAATAACTAGGTGGTCTAGGTGGTCGAAGCTAGGTGGTCTAGGTGGACACACTGGGTTATTAGAGGCCCGGTGGCGTAAAGTTTGCAACCCTGCGTTATTAACTAGGTGGTCTTGGTGGACTGAGTGGTGTCCCATACAACGCTATGTGGTCTGCTAGGTTGTCTACAGCAATCGTAGGGCATATAGATAGCTAGTATCTATAGGCTGTGCTATTGCATCACATGTCTGTTTGTTCTGCACAGAGCAACGTGATATTATTGTGTCATATGCACTGTGGAAGAGCATACGCAGACGTGATTGTATAGACAAAGGGTTTTTTCTTTGATAAATTAGGGAAATCTCCCTGGTGGGCTTCACTGGAAATGGTGAAAGATAGTTATCTAATTTCTCTGTTTTTCACCCTACAAACAATTCCAGTTGAAAGATACCGAAAAGGAAATTTTCACTGCCTCTCTCAGGAAAATATTCCAAACAGAACTTCCACCGAAATAAATTAAGGTGTTGTAAGGTCTGATAGAAGCCCTAAGTTGGGTACATTGCCTTCGCTATCAACAGTGTATGGTAGTACTGGCCAGCGTGGGCGCGAGCGAGTGGAAGGCGCTCAGGTATACTTCCACCGTCTACTTATATTGAGTATTTTGGTGTTTGTGGGAATTTTTTTAAGATATTGGAAGAGACTAGTGATGAGCGGATTCGGTTTTACTCGGTTTTACTCGGTTTTACTCGGTTCTCAAAACGGCATCTTATTGGCTCACGGATGTCACGTGTTTTGGATAGCCAATAAGATGCCGTTTTGAGAACCGAGTAAAACCGAGTAAAACCGAACCTCGCTCATCACTAGAAGAGACCCACAAATATGGGAGCCAGTTGCTCAAGTAAGAGATGTTTAGACAGGGTTCAGGCAGAATTGTGGCCAAAAGGCTCAGCAAGGTTTATCATGTGTGAAAAATATGGTTCACACACCGAAGTCTTATGCAATGAGTGGATATGTATGACTAACAATGATAGGGAACCATTCCCTAGGGTGGGCAGCTTTGAACCAGAGGTACTGCAGAATGTAAGCAGTAGAATATGTCTTCTTAAATCCAGAAAACAAAGGATTAGACATAATGATTGTTTAAAATTATGGCAACAGGAGGGGGACATGCAAAGAGAACAAATCCGCAAAACAGATTCAAAACCTAGCGGGAATGGGAACACAAACACACCATTGTCGACACAGGTCAAAGGGGAAGAGATGGCTACAGTCAATGGTATATCCGTAAATGATAGTAGTATGCAAAAACAATGTATTAACCCTAATTTTTGCAAGATGTATCCTATTTTGAAGTCTTTTCAAGGTTATAGGTCACAAAAAGATGAAGGATCCAGCCAAATTCCAGCTCTCCTCCAAGCAGTCACTTTGCAGGAAACTCAGGTGGGGCCTGTCCAACCAGGTAGAGCAGTAACAGTATTCCCCAATGAAAGAACTGGTGAGGTCACAGCTACCGGTAAGTGTGAGACAGTTCATTGAACAGAGACAACAACACCTCACAGTAAACAGATTAGGAACGGAACGGTAGGATTACACCCTGTCTTGGAAATAGTAACTCCCAATGGGGAACCGGTAGTCAGGGAGTAATCCTCACCAGGAATAGTGCAATATATTGCCCGTGGCCCAGAGATGAGCTGCGATCAATCATTTCAGAATTCCCCGACCCTCAGAAGCATTTAGCCAGATGTCAGATATTTATCAGAGATCTGGGTAATGCGTATGAACCGACAAACAAACATTGGCGGATATTTTTGAAAGCGTGCCTACCCCCTAATATTGACACCCAAAAATGTATCACTGATTGAAAATTAGAGTCGGATAGTCTTATGACTGACAGAAACAACCAGGAAAATATAGAAAGAATTAATAGGCAACTAGAGTTGTGTTTCCCCATTGAGTGGAGAATAATTTTCTCCATAAAACAGAGGGAAAATGAAATGACATCTAAATATTTCCATCGGGCCCTGCAAATAATGGATAGATACATGGGGGTATAAGATACAGGGAATGATGCGAATAATAGGGAAGTGGCTGTCTCTGTGCTAATGGACGGACTCAATAAGACAGTAAGGGACAGGGTACAAACATCTTTGCCTAATTGGAAAGGGGTCACAGTAGCTTGTCTTAGAGAGTGCGCAATTAAACATCACCAGAATATTGTTAGGCGTAGAAAACAACAGGAGGAGAGGCTGAGGATTGAAAGTATACAGGCCCTTACACCAAAGTCTCATCAACCTAAACCCCAAAACACGGATAGTAAGAAAGGACCTAGGATATGCTACACTTGTAGGAAGGAAGGGCATTTTGCCAGAGATTGTAGGTATAGTAGAACACATAGCCAATATAGACCACTAGACAGAGAAAACAAGCCACGTTATTAAACACATAGACAGGATCAAGGGACATATAGTAAGGAATCACGAGCCATATAGAGAACACAGATTCGGTTACTGGGAAGAACAGAATAAATGCAACTTTACCCTTTTGACAGAACTTGCTGGGGTTAGGAGGAGGCCTCTAAACTTCTGCTTCTCTCTCTAGCAGAAGTGACCTCTAAGTAACTTAACAGGAGTTTTGTTAGAGATGGTATACATATAGAGTGCTCCCACCCAGGAAGCACAAAATATGTTAGATACCCACGAAGACTAATGTTGCATTTCACTGTTCTAGATGCATGTCCATCACAGGTAGAGGAAATTATCTCAAAGATACCGGGTTCCCTATGAACTTAGAATGGACAAGACACTGGATTGATGGCTGGGATAGTCCCAGTAGAGATATAACACACATAGAATTTTTTTTAGGGGAACAGACCGATTAGGGAATCATTCCCCGTAGTTTCCTCTTCATCTCTTACGTTCACCGACAGGATTACAGTTCAAACGTCACATGCCTACTCGGTCTTTTCAGAGTTCTGCCCAAACCCAGTATATCTCACCAGCATAGGGACACCAGTATCAGTGTGCCTGGTCATGCACAAAGGGTGGAGAATGGGAATACTGGTGAAGGGAGACTGTGCATAGATACCGATATACATGATGGTCTGACAGCCTGATGGTGAACGCAAATCTGACAAATTTTCTTTTTATTATTTCCCCTCTCTTTTCACTTTCCATAGATGGTTTACTTCACACAACTGATAATACACAACAGTTAAACACATTGAAATGCAAGATTTATGTTCCCTACAGAAAGGTCGCAGACCCGGAGAGAACTCGTGACAAAGAGCAGAGTGTAGAGAACATCGTATCACTGGAGTGTCTGTTCCGGGAAAGCTGAGAGGCAGGACTGTTGAGACGGCACCTGAGCGCGGAGAACAACAAGACCAGAGGCGGTTGTCGCACCAGTTTTTCTTTTTCCATCTCCCACTACCCTCCTTCTCTTCTTCTCTTTTCCCCCCCTTCTTGTCTCCCTTCTCTTCCCTTAACAAGATGGACTTACCCCAAGAGACTGCATTTCAGGTTTTCCTGTTAATCCTGTTGTTGACCAGGACAGTCTGTCTCGGTGAGGGTCCCAGAGAGGTCGAGCAAGGATCTGGAATGGGTTCTGATGGCGAGGATGGATTTGTAGAATCTCAGGAGCAAAACATCACTCGAGCAAAGGCGGGTATCAGAAAGCGCTCTGGTAGTCAGGGAGCTCCGTGGCACCGTGAAGGGTTATTGTCTGAGGAAAATTGCATTTGTAGGAATTGTGAGAACATAGTCGAGGATGGGTGCATCCAGAGAGGTTAGTCCAGCCTTAATATCGACATGGACCGTCATCCGTTGAGTGATTACCACTCACTAGTGGGTAAGGTCTTAAACCAGACAGAATGCTGGGTGTGCTCACAGGTACCTCAAGGTCAGAGCAAGTCAGGATTAGTACCATACCCTTTAGCAATAGATGAGGTACTCGAATTACGGGGTGGGAGACCGGTGGACAAGAAATTCAATATTTCTAGGCCCCCTAGTTTGAAGCTCCACCAGTATCATGTAGATAGATCCTTATTATGTTTCAATATTTCCAATTACCGAAAACCGGGAAATTGGGAAGTGATGTGGAATAACCAGACAATTACCTTTTCACACAGAGCTGATAGGATACCCATAGACTCTGAACTTGTACGCCAAATAGCCAACAGTGGGAGGTATTTTCGGTATAGGTATACTTGCGGAAGCAAGACCATGGGGGTTGGAAAAGTATCGCCAGGGTATTATGCTCATATCATCCAGCCTGATACTTGTACTGAGCAGATGGGAGAACTGGGGATGGGTTTCTTTACTTGGAAAGTTTGCAATATGGTGATGTTATATTTTGTCCCCTATGTTCTCCCAGATGATGCCTATTTCATATGTGGGAGGAAGGCATACAAGTGGCTTGCCCCGAGCTCAGAGGGATTGTGTTATATTGGAAGAGTACTGCCAGAGGTCATGACCATAACCCATGATAAGATGAAAGATGTTCACCGCAGTGCTCAGGCTCCTTATAATCATACTCACACATCATCAAGAGACAACTCATAGATAGCCTCTGATTTGATCCACGAATCCACCGGGATTCAATTCCTTCTCGCATTAGACATCACCTGTACTGTCAGAGGAATTATAAATTATAGGTATATCCATGCACTAGCGAACTTGATAGATAATATCACTGAGATGTATGACGACACCTTCAGGTATACGGGAAGGGAGTTACAAGCTTACAAGAAGGAATTGATCCAGCACAGGATGGTCCTTAATTATATCACAGCCGTGACGGGTGGGTACTGTGTCACTTTGGCAACTCAATATGGTCTGAAGTGCTCTACGTATATTACAAACAGCACTGACGACCCCACGGAGATTATCGATCAAAAGATGGACGATATCTTGCAGTTGAAGTGGTAGTTCCGGAGGAGACACAACCTTACCCTGACGGCTGTGGGTAATGAGCTGACCGGCTGGGTCTCATGGTTGAACCCACGAAATTGGTTCTCAGGATTAGGAGAGTGGGCTCAAAATGTTATTATGAGGGTAGGGAAGTTTCTCCTTTGTATCCTGGGAGTCATCATAATTATTGGCTTGATATTTAGGTGTGTTCGAATTCTGACGCGGCGCAAGCACGGCACAAATTTGATGAGTCTAAGGAGCGAGGGCATTGTTATAGCAGCAGATTTAATTTACGACCCATCCATAGAGACAGTGTTATGATAAGGATTGCAAATGAATTCCATTGCCTGTTTCTTTCACCCGTTTTTCTTTTGTCTCCCTCTCTGCCCAGATACACCCATCCGGAAAAAGACATCAGCCCTACCCAAGAATGTTTATGTAAATGTTTATGTGAATGATTTTAGATATGTGTCTTATTTTCATCTCTACAAACTTCAGTTAATGACACACATAGTCGACAGGTGATATCCACATATATTAGCACTCACATATGTTCCCCCTCCATGTATCATCAACTAAATGTGCACCCCATTTGTTGGAACAAGAAGCCGAAAAGAGCTCGGTAGTGTTTGTCGGCCCACTTACAGACCCTTAATACGGGATAAGAAGGATTTAATGTATACTTCTGAATACCTTGAAGCTTATTTAGATGGCACGATGATACATGCCCCTCAGACATGGATTCATACATACATGCTTTTTACTATCCCACTAGGTCATACATTTCCTACCTACCACTCTCACTGTTTAGTGATTAGATAGTGGCAGTTATTGGTGACTGCCAACGGATGGACTGTCAAAGTCGAACAATATTGCAGTACACACATCACGTACAAACCACACACGGATGGCCTCTGCGCGTGTACTTGTTCTGTCGTGCGTGCACATACTCGCAATTTGCGTATGGTCGCTCCTGCGGTTATTGTGCGTGGTATGGGTATTTACGGTAGAGTTTGTGAACGCATGGAGAGCTATCAAAACATTACATATTTAATCCAAATAGTGCACATTGTACACATAGTCCCCCTGCACCACATCAGAAAGTAACAACAGTTTAAATGATTCCAGAACAAAGGGATTCACCTTTACAGGATAAGAGGGGACAGACTAAGGTTATAAGGTGGTGTTTGGTATCCAGCTGTAGGGTATTTTAAGGGTAACATTCCGGTGTTGGCCTGCGGAAGATTGCATGTTCCTGCGGATAGTTATGTGCAGAAGCAGAATATAGATATAAACTGTATTTACTGTATATTATGTATGCGGCGGGAATCCAGAGGAGACCACCCACAAGAGCAGTTGAGAAAGACATCGCCTACCTTTTCAAATCAACCTATGACCTCTCCTGTACTGTAAAAGTGCATTCCTGTGTCCAATGGACAAAGGGATTACAGTATCCATTGTATTGCTTTTGGAAGAATTGTATAAATAAAGCCTGCTGCAGCCTGGCCTGGCACAAGACTCACAAAGTTATCTATCAGATGACCGGCGACCGGCCGGGTTGCGCAAGCTTGTCCACTCACATATGTACATTGACTGTAGCCATTTACTCTGTTATATTGTAGTGTATTATTTGTATTGTAAACCCCCTTTCAGCAATAATCCACTGTAGTGTCGGAACCCAGTGGTAAAATCACAATTGGTGTCGTGTCCTCATTGCCCTGCTAAGGTTTAAAGTGTTTTATCATTGCATTACATTACTGCTAAGGTTTAAAGTGTTTAATCATTGCATTACATTACTGTAAAGAGTTAAAGTGTATCTCTGGGTGTGCGCGCGCTGTGTGTACTTTGTACCCCCAGCGCGGCGTTTGTACGCAAAGTCCGTACAGTGATACAGTGTATAAAGCACGTAGCGTGTGTACTAAGGTTAGCGGCCGTTGTGAGCCTACCAACGTCCATTTTTTTTCTCTTTATGACCATATGACTATCTGTAAGTGATGTATCTATGCTTAATCAGTCTTTTATATTACTTCATGTTAGGATTTCCTGACTGTGCATATGCACATATTTCATTGTACCATGTTTATTGTCCATTGACACATACATTGCTTCAATAAAAATATATATTAAACAAATGTGTTGCAAATTAGTAATGTACTGTATTAGAGTAATAACAAATATAAATGTTTGTCCATGTAAAGAAGACTTTGCCAATGCCTCCACCCACACTTGTTGGATATTAAAAAGGGCATGCAGAGTTTAGCAAACCAAGGACTTCAGCAACAGGGACTGCCACTTTAGTGGCTGAAGTGCTTGTTTTTTTTTTGGATCCCCATAAAACAATTATTTTGGAATGACTACCTCATTAATGAGGAGGAGGATGATGAGGGTGTTGTTGGTGGAGAGTGTATGTGCTGATCCAAACTATTTGGTAGCTGATCCTGGACTGCTTGTTATTATTTTACCAATTATTCTAATTTTATAAAATACATTGAATTACTTGCTGCAAATGATATAACAGGGAGCAGGTGCCTAGATGGTTAACGTTCCTACCTCTACTAAATTTAGCCTCACAAATGGAACAGATACCTTTGTTGTAAGTATTTGGGTAAACATAATTCCACACCAAAGAGGGGGCTTCTTTGGTTTTACACCCAGGTATGACAATGGCTTTCTTTATATCATGAGCGAAAACTGCTGTCACTGGTGGATGACACAAAAACAGCATTCTCATCATCAACATCGTCATTAGCATAAGATATTACACAAATATCCCACTCATCCTGTTGCACTTCCACAATACCATCTCAGTTTTTAGTATGTCACCGTCTGTACTATTCATTCCCACATTTGTAGACAGTGCAAGAATGGTGGAAGGAGGCTTCTCTATTTGCAAAAAATCTGAAATGTCATACTCATACAGCTAACATGGTCAAACCTGGGGGGAAATTTACTATGAAACACTTTGGGCTGCGATCTGTGATTGTCCCTTATTGCCGGAACGTTTTACACCACAAATCTCACAATTACTAACAATCGCATTAGCTTGTGTATTGTCCTTTGATGGTGTATCTAATCAATTTGCAGAGTGTTGTGAGGTGCAGATTCAGCTGCAATAAACCAGCTTGCTTGTTGCATGCTTTTGCATTTTAAGTAAATTTAAGGTTTTTTTTTTGTAAAACAACTTGTGTGTGGTCCCCCCCCCCCAAAAAAAAAAAAAAAAAAAAAAATCCAGTACTGAGCTCTGCGAGCTAGTCCTGGTTAAAGAAATATGGGGGAAACAATGTGGGGTCTCCTGTATTTCAATGAACTGGCACCATGCTCTTGAGCCAGTCCTGGTGCTAGAAATATGGGGTGAAAAGGTATAGAGGTCCCCCATAATTCCAGGAACAGCATTGGGCTCTTGCTAGCAAGGTGTTAATACCACAGACAGTGGACACACTTGACTGGGTCCCCCAGTCGGGTGTAGTATGGTTTGCCGGTGGCCGGGCTCCCGGCAGCCAGCATACCGGCGCCGGGATCCCGACCGCTGGCATACCGACAGCTGGGCTAGTGCAAATGAGCACAGTGGTGCGCAGCCAAATCATTCCTCCCTCTAACTAGTCACCCCAGCCCTAAGATACTTCAGAAAACAAGCCCCCTCCCAAGGAATCTCTAGGGCTAGGGTGAAGCCTGTGGCTATTCCCATCACCCCTGGGTGGTGGGTATTGAGTTCATAGTGTTTGAGTTAAAGTAAGAGCAATATTGTCTTTTACTGGAGGACTACAGGTCCAAGCAAGCCTACCCTGTATGCTGGTACTTGATGAACCACAAGCACCAGCATGCGGGGCAATATAGGCCCACAGGTAGCTATAATCCCCCTGTAAAAGAAATATTAAAATAAAGACATTAGTCACACCATAGAAATTATAACTTTAATACACATACTTACACTAACACTCACATATATTCACCTGGTCCCAGGTGCCTCTTGGTACGCTTGTGCAGTAGAATCCGCGACATGTGTGTGAGTGGGGGGGGGGATCCATAGTCACCTACCTTTGCATTACTTGATCCACTTGTCCATGTAGGCATCACAGGGCTTTAAAAATAAAAAAAATGAAAGTCCCAGGCCAGACATAGAGGTACTATAGCTCCTCTCCACAAATGGCAGAATCCATGTGTTTTTCATAATTAGCAGCCAGCTCTCCTGCTCTATCAACTGATCCATATTGACTTATAGCACTATTAGTAACTGTGGCACCTACTGAACGTTATTTTTTTAAGTACTATGCCTGAACCTGTCCTGAAAACGTGTTTTGTTTGTATATTTAGAAGGATTATTTTCCTAACACAACAACAAACACATTTTAAAAATTGTTTAACACTATAGAAAAGTAATGGTGGCACCTACTGAACATTATTTTTTTAAGTACAGTGCCTGAACCTGTCTTCAACCCACTTTTTTAAATGATGATTTTCCTGAAACTGGAACTGTCAAAGTGCTGCAGCCCACAACCCCAGTTCACTGATGATGATGATGATGATGATGATGATGATGATGATGATGATGATGATGATGACGACACTAACACTGCAGCCCGCAGCCCTTCACTGATGACATGGACACAGCAGCCCACAAACCTAGTTCACTGATGATGATGATGATGATGACGATGATGATGATGACGACGACACTAACACTGCAGCCCGCAACCCTTCACTGATGACATGGACACAGCAGCCCACAAACCTAGTTCACTGATGATGATGATGATGATGATACTGACACAGTAGCCCAGAACCCTTACACTGCAGCCAACAGTTCTTCACTGATGAGGGGTCTATTCATGAAGCAGTGAAAAGTGTGGAGAAGTGAGCCAGTGGAGAAGTTGCCTATGGCAACTAATCAGCATTAAAATAACATTATCAAGTGCATTTTATAAAATTATACGTAGAAGCTGATTAGGTGCAACTTCTCCACTCTTTTCACTAATTATTGAATAGAGTCACAGACAGTGCTGCAGCCCACAGCTCTAGTTCACTGATGATAGTGTGACACAGGCTAGTGTCTCACAGCCCTTAATCACATTCACAGTAGCCAAGCCCTTAATCACACTGTAGCCTGCCCCACACTGCAGTAATGGAGGCACCTACTGAATGCTATTTTTTTAGTGCAATATCTGAAGAACAACAACAACAACACACATTTTATATATTTTTTAACACTGCAGTAAGTAACAGTGGCATCTACTGCACATTATTTTTTTATTACAGTGCGTGCCTGAACCTGTCCTGAACACGTTTTATTGTTATAAATGATGATTTTACTAACACAACAACACAGACATTTTAAAAATTGTTTAACACTATAGAAAAGTAATGGTGGCAACTACTGAACATTACTGATGACAATGATGACATACACTGACACAATCACAGACAGTGCTACTGCCCACAGCCTTAGTTCACTGATAACACAGACTAGTATCCCACAGCCATTAATCACAGTTACATTAGCCCGTAATCCATACCTGACAACTTTCTCCATGGTGAAATAGGGATCCCAAAAGGGGGGCATAACCTCAGAGAAAAGAGGGCATGGCTTCGCAGAAATGCCATGATAGCAAGCCATGCCCCTGCTTTAGTCACTGTTGGTGCGAGCCCAGCGCTCTAGAAGCTGTTGGTCATGCCCCAGCTCCTCTGTCAACCATGAATAGATGCTGTGCGCATGTGCACAGCATCTAGTCACAGCTGCTCAGCTAAGCAGGGAAGCAAGTGACAGGGTACTACCCAACTGTCCCCACCATGGGACAATGCAGCCCTTGGGTGGGACAGCGAGACAGTGACAATGAAAACGCAACTGTCCCGTAAATATCGGGACAGTTAGGAGGTATGCCTAATCACAGGCACTGTAGCCAAGCCCTTCATTACACTGCAGCACACACCACACCCTATGGCATTCAGTGTGAAATGGAACCAAAACCACAAGAGAATTACTTTTATTGAATTAAAAACACGCAAGAAATCTAACACTGGTAGGATGACATTTTGTCTAATTTCAGATCCAAACCTGGTGGGAAATACTGGGCACAAGTTCAGAAGTACTCGGAAACCAGATATTTGGGTGTTTTCAATCACCTTGGAAACTGAACTGCACATCTCTACAAGAAGTAGTTCAAAATATACGATCTTGCAGTGGTGGAAAAATAAATAACTTGATAGGTACTACTGAGGTATACAAACAGACATTTCAATGTTCAATCACATTTTTACAGTATTGCAAAGTATAAACAGTGCTCACCTGAATTACACCATCCCTTCACCCACACAATATTGAGAATTCATAGTACAAAGTGTGTAGAAAAAAAAACACACCAGACAATGTCAAAACATCTGATATGAACAGTTATGTATCGACAACAGATTGAGGATGGGGATGATTTATTAAAGGTTCACAATGTTTGTTTACAAAGGGCCTGATTCAAGTTTGTAATTAAAGCAAAAAAGCAAGCAACTGGTCAAAACCCTGTTGCACTGTATGTAGGTGGCATAGCCAGATTAAGGGGGGGATGCAGGGCATACTGTACCCTGGTTACGGTCGTTAGGTCAACACAACTTAGGTCGACACTCATTAGGTTGACAATGCCATTAGGTCGACATGCATTAGGTTGACATGAACGTTAGGTCAACATGTACTAGGTCGACAGGTCAAAAGGTCGACATGAGTTTTTCAAATGTTTTTTCATTTTTTGGATTTTTTCATACTTAACGATCCACGTGGACTACGATTGGAACGTTAATCTGCCCGAAGCATGCGAGGGGACACATTGCACTAATATGGGTCCCCCGTCACTTTACGGAGAAAACGACACCAAAAACAGTCAAAAACCTCATGTCGACCTTTTAACCTGTCGACCTAGTACATGTCGACCTAACACCCATGTCAACCTAATGCATGTCGACCTAATGGCAATGTCGACCTTCAGTGGTTGACCTAATGAGTGTCGACCTAAGTTGGGTCGACCCAACGACCCATACCCCTGTACCTCAGGCCCCCCTTTGTCAGGGGGCCCTCTGGCCAGAGCACACTGACATTACTAGCTTTTCCTCTTAAGCAACAGCAGAACCAGCAGCCAGAATGCGAGCAGGACAGTATGCAGTGCAGGCAGAGACACAGGAGTATCATGTTTCATGAGCTACTGTACCAACAGGAGAGTGTAGAGAGCTGTAAGTAATACAGGACCCAGTTTCTCCCCCTCCCCACCTGGGTGTCTGAGTCCTGTGTAAACTGTTATGCAACTAAACCATTTGGGTCTGGAGTTAGAGACACACAGAGAGTCCTCCTGAGTCCTGTCCCAGTGTGTAAGTAGTACAGAGGCTGCTGCTATTCCAGCATGTGACAAGATAAATTATTTTATTTTTCTATGTGTATTTTAAGGTTAAGTTGTCTTTGTTCCACTACAAGAAAAGTTTATAAAATTGTTGTCTTTCAATTAGGTTGAGCTATAAACTGTACCCAGGTAGTATTAAACTATTAGTTAAAACTAATATACACCATTGGATTAAATTTAATATACACAATCTATACCTCCCACCATGTCCCTCTCCAGGAGGGACAAAATGCTCTCTACCTGGACTTCCTTCTTAATTTATGATTGCAATCACCTATGTTGAAAACTTGAAATACTTTTCTTATCAATTAAATAGTTCAAAACAGGGGACACCAATCATATAATAAGTGGGCAGTCCAGGTAGAGATCATTTTGTCCCTCCTGGAATGGGACATGTTGGGAGGTATGCACAATTTAATATACATCCCCCATGTTCCATTGGGGCCCCCCTGTCTTAAGTGACCCGGGTAACCCCAAGGCTTAATCCGGCCCTGGTTGGTGGGGCAGATGTAATGTGCAGAGAGATTTAGATTTACTGTAGGTGGGTTATATTTTTTCTGTGAATTGTAAATGCTGGCTGCTTTTGCATGTAGCCACAATTACTGGACAGCTTTGATTTTACACTGCAATGTACATTTCAGTTTGAACACATCCCACACATATCTAAATCTCTCTGCACATGTTATATCTGCCCCACCTGCAGTGCACATAGTTTTGCCCATTAGAAAACAAATTTGCTGCTGCGATCAGGTCTGAATTAGGTCCATGTGTTGCCAAGTTGCTTGCATTTTTGCTTTACTTACAAACATGAATCAGTCCCAGATTAGGAAATGTAATTTATATTTGTTATAAACACTTGTAATATATTTTCATTATAACTTGGGGACTACAAAACATTTTTAGATGCAAGAAGCTGTTACAAATTTAAAGATTTGTGATTTACGGTGAATTTATTTCTTTAATCCACTGAGCACCAAAACATGCTTTTTAATTTCAATATGGCCCAAATCTAACCCTGAGCAGCAGAAAAAAAAAAAATAACAAAAAAAACCCAACACAAATTATACTCAAACCAGTTGTGAACAGATTCTGCCTAATGGAACATGCTTTGAATAGATAAGAGGGCAGGATGTTTTCAGTAAAATGGATTATCCACAAAACGGGTAACAAAATAACGAAAAGTGTAAGAGTATGTGAGAAAGAAAGAGCAAGAGACTGAGAAGATAATGTATGCTGTACTGTAGACAAAATATAGTATAGTATACCCACTGCCGTTTCTACCATGGGTGCAATGTGTGCGGTGTACATGGGCCCCTAGATCCAGGGGGACCACACCGCACACACTGCACCCATGCTGTGTTAATACTCACCTTTCAGAGTTCTGCGACAGGCGCTGATGCCGCAGAAGTCTCGGCAAAAATCCATCCCAAAATGGCCGCCTCGCATGCACAGTAGCAAATTAGTCTCTGGAACAAGGCGGGTGCCATGTTTCCGGAGACTTGCGCATGCACAGTTGACTCCGGCACATTGCCAGAGCCTACGGCGCCGTGGAGAAGAGGGTCCCACCCGGTGCCTGCACACAGGGCCGTCTTAACAGCAGTGTGGGCCCCTGGGCACAGAAATGCACTGGGCCCCCTACCCATCCTCCAGCAGTAGGGGTGGAGGGTGCTATCAGCTTTGATGTCCGACGGGTGGTACGGGGTTTCTATCTTCCACTCAGCATGTAGGACCTGGAGCAGTCATTTCTGCTAATTACTCATTTACTGCACAGATGGGGTAAGAGGGAGAACACTAAACTGTAGAAGGTGGCATTGGGCTGAATGAAGGGGCCCTGGTACATGACTTCCAGGGTGGTAGGGGGTGTTTAATACATAGGGGAGTGGTGGATAGTGGAGTGGGATTAATAATCATCATTTTCTGGTTGGAGTGCAGCTTGCTTGACTGCACATATCCCAAGTTCCTGAAAATAGATTTCTTAGCTTTGAATGGGATAAAAAAAACTAGAGTCCCACCTTTCAGGAGGTACAGAGACTTGGGGATCAGAGATCTGGAGCCAGAGCAATCCACCAATGAAAATATAAAACTGCATACCAGGCGTGTGGAGCTGGAGCAGGGACCAGCTGCTGGAAGGCTGATATCTCTGGTTCTGGGCATAGCAGAAACAAGCTGTCAGTGTCCACCAAAAGGGGAGAGTCCCAGCTTTTGGAGTATATACTCAAAAAAACTCTAAGTAAGACAGAACCTGAGAAATCTGGCTGGGAAGAGCAATTAACAGGCTTGGATGGTGACCACTGCTTTGAAGTAGGATATCTCCAGTTCCCCAGGGCCGATTTTCAAAAATCTGGTACCCCTGGAAAGAGGGGACCCTCAGCTATCAGCCTAGGGCCCTTATACTCCTTGGGCCCTTGGGCAAGTGCCCATTGAGCCCATACAAAAAGACGGCCCTGCCTGCACAAAAGCCCTCTCCTCTCATAAAACGTCTCTGAGTATACCCTATGCTTCATAATACTGAACACTAAATACTGTATTCTGGGGTCATTTGAAGTTGGACGCATGTGTATCAAAACATCCAGGAGGAGATGGCAAACAAACAGGCATTTGGGGTCATGGGTGAGAATAAGGTGAGAGAGGTCAAGGGAGGAGAGGTAGATATGAGTGTTTTTAGCATATAAATGTTATTGAAAGCCAAAGGTGCTTATTACATTTCCAAGGGTAAAGATAAGTGGGCTGAGAATGGAACCTCGCGGTACACATACAGGTAGATGAAGTGAGGGAGAGGTAGAGGCAGTGATAAAATTAATGTCGACACTATAATAATTTGTTTCAGTTCAAACTGTAATATTGGAACTGATAGTGTGGATACTCGCTGTCATAGTGGGATATAGCCCAAGCTTAGGCTGTGCTCCACAGGCAGGGCCAGCTGGCCCATTAGGCAAGGTACGCATGCACGTACGGTGCCAAGCCTGCAAGGGTGCCTTCTTCTACTGCCGGCCAGATTATATGCTGCACTACTGGCTCCCAGGCCCCACTGACCACATAAAATTGCTACTCCAGGGACACCCGTAGCACAGAGGTACTTTTCATCCATGCGGAGGGCTGCTGCCGCTGTCACTGCCGCCGTTGCTACTGCTGCCGTACTGGCTGGTGTCTCAGCTGGCTCCAGAGAGATTAGGAAGCAATGCTTTGTTAGCTGTGTGTGCTCAGATGTTCCCATGCAGCTGCAGTGAGACTCTCCCCCCGGCATTCCTCTCATGTACACACCACCGCCATCCCCAACTGTGAGAGCTGCTGTGCTACTGCTGGGGCCCAGGGAGGTCACGCTGCATATCCCCATACATGAAAAGACACAGGGTACCAGCGCTGGCTGTAAAAATGATAAAAAGACGGTTTGCTGAATATAAAATCACAATTTATTAAACCATTAAAAAACAGGAATCGATTCCTATTATCTGATTGATAACACTTATGATCATAATCTCTCCCTGGATGAGATATATTACGTTTTATGAGAGGAGAGGGCCGTTGTGCAGGCACCGGGTTGGACCCTCTTCTCCACGGCGCCTGCTATAATTGAACACTGTTCCTATCACTGGGAAATTACTACAAAGACCGATCCACACCTGCAGCTAGCAATGGACTTTTCCTAAAGCTGATGCCATCATATACATCTATTGTGGAACTGGTAACTATTTCTGCTACAGTGAGTGCCATCTGGAGATTGTCCTAGCCTTAACAACATATGTCTCAGAGAAGAGTGGACTTTTAATATATCTCATCCAGGGAGAGATTATGATCATAAGTGTTATCAATCAGATAATAGGAATCGATTCCTGTTTTTTAATGGTTTAATAAATTGTGATTTTATATTCAGCAAACCGTCTTTTTATAATTTTTACAGCCAGCGCTGGTACCCTGTGTATTTTCTTCTTTAGTCTATTGGGGAACTGACCATCCCCTTACCAGCTGCTGCTGACTGTGCATTTACATATTCTTTATTTCCTTATATCCCCATACTTGCCCTCCAGCCCACTGCATCTGCTCTTCAGGGCATCTGCCCTCTAGCCCACCCGCCATCATTTTATAAGATGCCGCCAGACTTTGCTGCTGCCTGCCTCTAGACCCATTTACTCCATAGTGAGTATGTTCTTTTTTTTTCCTGAACTTGAAATGGGCAAGGTCAGGTGGGAGGTAAATTGAGGCACAGTTCAATCCCGGGACCCTGGGAATCCCAAAATCCCGGGAATCCCGGGAATCCCGGGATTGAGCATTTTCCAATCCTGATTCCCGGGGCTTTAAAAACGGAGAGGATTGGCTTCCCTATCCCTGACACTATCTTCCTGTCTCCCTTGCCTCTCCAGTCACCCACTATATCCATGTCACCACAGCCTCCCCAGTCATCCACTAACTCCCTGTCATCCACTATCTCCCCAGTCAGCCACTATCTCCCGTTCACCCACTATTTCCCTGTCACCCCTGCCTCCCCAGTCACTGACAATCTCCCTGTCACTAGGGATGAGCGGGTTCGGTTCTCTGAGAACCGAACGCTACCGAACTTCATGTCCCGAGCCCGGATCTGAGCTCAGGTTTTCCCACCAGACTCGGAAACCATAACGAGGCTAAACGTCATCATCCCACTGCCAGATTCTTGCGGTTTTTGTATACCGTATAAGGAGCCATGTGTCGCCGCCATTTTCACTCCTGTCCCGGAGAATGTAGCGAAAGGACGTGTCTCTCTCCTCAGTGTCTGTCTGTGTGGGAAAGTGGTGTGGCGACCTGCTCTGTCTTATGTGTCATTTCAGTGCTCTCAGCATCAGTCCAGTGGTGGTGCGTTGTGCTACATCAGTCCAGTCACAGTGGTGGTGTCCGCTGCTGCCATATGTCCAGTACTGCTGTATAAGTCCAGTCCTTTACAGTGGTGCTGTCTTGTCCTGCATCAGTCCAGTCACAGTGGTGGTGTCCCTGCTGCTATATGTCTAGTGCTGCTGTATAAGTCCAGTCCATTGCAGTGGTGCTGTGTTGTCCTGCATCAGTCCAGTGGTGTCCCTGCTGCTATATGTCTAGTGCTGCTGTATAAGTCCAGTCCATTGCAGTGGTGCTGTGTTGTCCTGCATCAGTCCAGTGGTGGTGTCCCTGTGCTGCATCAGTCCAGTCACAGTGGTGGTGTCGTCTGCTGCCATATGTGAAGTGCTGCTGTATAAGTCCAGTCCATTGCAGTGGTGCTGTGTTGTCCTGCATCAGTCCAGTGGTGGTGTCCCTGTGCTGCATCAGTACAGTCACAGTGGTGGTGTCCTCTGCTGCCATATGTAAGTGCTGCTGTATCAGTCCAGTTCATTGCAGTGATGCTGTGTTGTCCTGCAACAGTCCAGTGTTGGTGTCCCTGTGCTGCATCAGTCCAGTGGTGCTGCTGTATAAGTCCATTGGTACTGCCGTTTAAGTCCAGTGATACTGCCGTATAAGGCCATTGGTATTGCCGTATAAGTCCATTGATAATGCCGTATAAGTCCATTGCTACTGCTGTATAAGTCCAATGATACTGCCATATAAGTCCAGTGGTACTGTCGTATAAGTCCATTGGTACTGCCGTATAAGTCCAGTGATACTGCCGTATAAGTCCAGTGATACTGCCATATAAGTCCAGTGGTACTGCCGTGTAAGTCCAGTGGTACTGCCGTATAAGTCCATTGGTACTTCGTATAAGTCCAGTGGTACTGCCGTTTAAGTCCAGTGGTACTTCGTATAAGTCCAGTCCATTGGTACTGCCGTATAAGCCCAGTAATACTGCCATATAAGTCCAGTGATACTGCCGTATAAGTCCAGTAATACTGCCGTATAAGTCCAGTAATACTGCCGTATAAGTCCAGTGATACTGTCGTATAAATCCAGTTATAATGCCGTATAAGTCCAGTGATACTGCCGAATAAGTCCAGTGGTACTTCCGTATAAGTCCAGTCCATTGGTACTGCCGTATAAGTCCAGTGATACTGCCGTATAAGTCCAGTGATACTGCCATATAAGTCCAGTGGTACTGCCGTGTAAGTCCAGTGGTACTGCCGTATAAGTCCATTGGTACTTCGTATAAGTCCAGTGGTACTGCCGTTTAAGTCCAGTGGTACTTCGTATAAGTCCAGTCCATTGGTACTGCCGTATAAGCCCAGTAATACTGCCATATAAGTCCAGTGATACTGCCGTATAAGTCCAGTAATACTGCCGTATAAGTCCAGTAATACTGCCGTATAAGTCCAGTGATACTGTCGTATAAATCCAGTTATAATGCCGTATAAGTCCAGTAATACTGCCGTATAAGTCCAGTAGTACTACGGTATAAGTCCAGTGGTGCTGTCTTGTGCTGTATATTATTTACTCCAAATAAAGGAGTTATTAATATTTAATCCAAATAATTTTTACAGGGTTTGCCCTGTGTGGTGTAGGGGTACGCTCTCCTGTGCCGCATATTGGTGGTCATTCCGAGTTGTTCGCTCGCTAGCTGTTTTTAGCAGCCGTGCAAACGCTATGCCGCCTCCCACTGGGAGTGTATTTTAGCTTAGCAGAAGTGCGAACGAAAGGTTTGCAGAGTGGAGGCAAAGATTTTTGGTGCAGTTTTAAAGTAGCTCAATACCTACTCAGCGCTTGCGATCACTTCAGACTATCCAGTTCCTGTTTTGACGTCACAAACACACCCTGCGTTCGCCCAGACAGACACGCCTGCGTTTTTCCGGGGACACCTGCGGTTTTTTAAGAACACTCCCTGAAAACGGGCAGTTGATCCCCAGAAACACTCACTTCATGTCAATCACTCTGCGATAAGCCGTGCGACTGAAAAGCTTCGCTATACCCTGTGTGAAACTACATCAGCTGTTGTAAAAGTACATTGCGTGTGCGCATTGCGCCGCATACGCATGCGCAGAAGTGCCATTTTTTTGCCTCATCGCTGCGCAGCGAACAAATGCAGCTATCGATCAACTCGGAATGAGGGCCTTTGTGTTATATAACTGCAGAAAAATAATGGAGAACAAACATTTGGAGGATAAAATAGGGAAAGATCAACAACGACTTCCTCTTAGTTCTGAAGCTGCTGCCACTAGTCATGACATAGACGATGAAATGCCATCAACGTCGTCTGCCAAGGCCGATGGCCAATGTCATAGTAGAGGCCATGTAGAACTCAAAAAGCCAAAGTTCAGTAAAATTACCCCCAAAAATAAATTTAAATGGTTTGAGGAGAAAAGTAAACTTGCCAATATGCCATTTATGACACAGAGTGGCAAGGAACGGCTAAGGCCCAGGCCTATGTTCATGACTAGTGGTTCAGTTTCACATGACGATGGAAGCCCTTATCCTCTCTCTAGAAAAATGATAAGAGTTAAGCTGGCAAAAGCACAGCAAAGAACTTTGCGTTCTAAGAGGGTCATTCCGAGTTGATCGCTCGCTAGCAGTTTTTAGCAGCCGTGCAAACGCTATGCCGCCGTCCACTGGGAGTGTATTTTAGCTTAGCAGAAGTGCGAACATTTTTATCGCAGAGTGCCTGCAAAATTTTTTTGTGTAGTTTCAGTGTAGCTCAAAACCTACTCAGCGCTTGCGATCACTTCAGACTATTCAGTTCTGGATTTGACGTCACACACCCGCCCAGCGTTCGCCCAGACACTAGAGATGAGCACCGGAAATTTTTCGGGTTTTGTGTTTTGGTTTTGGGTTCGGTTCCGCGGCCATGTTTTGGGTTCGAACGCGTTTTGGCAAAACCTCACCGAATTTTTTTTGTCGGATTCGGGTGTGTTTTGGATTCGGGTGTTTTTTTCAAAAAACCCTAAAAAACAGCTTAAATCATAGAATTTGGGGGTCATTTTGATCCCAAAGTATTATTAACCTCAAAAACCATAATTTCCACTCATTTTCAGTCTTGTCTGAACACCTCACACCTCACAATATTATTTTTAGTCCTAAAATTTGCACCGAGGTCGCTGGATGGCTAAGCTAAGCGACCCAAGTGGCCGACACAAACACCTGGCCCATCTAGGAGTGGCACTGCAGTGTCACGCAGGATGGCCCTTCCAAAAAGCACTCCCCAAACAGCACATGACGCAAAGAAAAAAAGAGGCGCAATGAGGTAGCTGTGTGAGTAAGCTAAGCGACCCTAGTGGCCGACACAAACACCTGGCCCATCTAGGAGTGGCACTGCAGTGTCACGCAGGATGGCCCTTCCAAAAAACACTCCCCAAACAGCACATGACGCAAAGAAAAAAAGAGGCGCAATGAGGTAGCTGTGTGAGTAAGCTAAGCGACCCTAGTGGCCGACACAAACACCTGGCCCATCTAGGAGTGGCACTGCAGTGTCACGCAGGATGGCCCTTCCAAAAAACACCCCCCAAACAGCACATGACGCAAAGAAAAATGAAAGAAAAAAGAGGTGCAAGATGGAATTGTCCTCCCACCCACCCTTATGTTGTATAAACAGGACATGCACACTTTAACCAACCCATCATTTCAGTGACAGGGTCTGCCACACGACTGTGACTGAAATGACGGGTTGGTTTGGACCCCCACCAAAAAAGAAGCAATTAATCTCTCCTTGCACAAACTGGCTCTACAGAGGCAAGATGTCCACCTCATCATCATCCTCCGATATATCACCGTGTACATCCTCCTCCTCACAGATTATCAATTCGTCCCCACTGGAATCCACCATCTCAGCTCCCTGTGTACTACTTTGTGGAGGCAATTGCTGCTGGTCAATGTCTCCATGGAGGAATTGATTATAATTAATTTTAATGAACATCATCTTCTCCACATTTTCTGGATGTAACCTCGTACGCCGATTGCTGACAAGGTGAGCGGCGGCACTAAACACTCTTTCGGAGTACACACTTGTGGGAGGGCAACTTAGGTAGAATAAAGCCAGTTTGTGCAAGGGCCTCCAAATTGCCTCTTTTTCCTGCCAGTATAAGTACGGACTGTCTGACGTGCCTACTTGGATGCGGTCACTCATATAATCCTCCACCGTTCTTTCAATGGGGAGAGAATCATATGCAGTGACAGTAGACGACATGTCCGTAATCGTTGTCAGGTCCTTCAGTCCGGACCAGATGTCAGCATCAGCAGTCGCTCCAGACTGCCCTGCATCACCGCCAGCGGGTGGGCTCGGAAATCTGAGCCTTTTCCTCGCACCCCCAGTTGCGGGAGAATGTGAAGGAGGAGATGTTGACAGGTCGCGTTCCGCTTGACTTGACAATTTTGTCACCAGCAGTTCTTTGAACCCCAGCAGACTTGTGTCTGCCGGAAAGAGAGATCCAAGGTAGGTTTTAAATCTAGGATTGAGCACGGTGGCCAAAATGTAGTGCTCTGATTTCAACAGATTGACCACCCGTGAATCCTTGTTAAGCGAATTAAGGGCTCCATCCACAAGTCCCACATGCCTAGCGGAATCGCTCTGTGTTAGCTCCTCCTTCAATGTCTCCAGCTTCTTCTGCAAAAGCCTGATGAGGGGAATGACCTGACTCAGGCTGGCAGTGTCTGAACTGACTTCACGTGTGGCAAGTTCAAAAGGTTGCAGAACCTTGCACAACGTTGAAATCATTCTCCACTGCGCTTGAGACAGGTGCATTCCACCTCCTATATCGTGCTCAGTTGTATAGGCTTGAATGGCCTTTTGCTGCTCCTCCAACCTCTAAAGCATATAGAGGGTTGAATTCCACCTCGTTACCACTTCTTGCTTCAGATGATGGCAGGGCAGGTTCAGGCATTTTTGGTGGTGCTCCAGTCTTCTGTACGTGGTGCCTGTACGCCGAAAGTGTCCCGCAATTCTTCTGGCCACAGACAGCATCTCTTGCACGCCCCTCTCGTTTTTTAAATAATTCTGCACCACCAAATTCAAGGTATGTGCAAAACATGGGACGTGCTGGAATTTGCCCATATTTAATGCACACACAATATTGCTGGCGTTGTCCGATGCCACAAATCCACAGGAGAGTCCAATTGGGGTAAGCCATTCTGCGATGATCTTCCTCAGTTGCCGTAAGAAGTTTTTAGCTGTGTGCGTATTCTGGAAAGCGGTGATACAAAGCGTAGCCTGCCTAGGAAAGAGTTGCCGTTTGCGAGATGCTGCTACTGGTGCCGCCGCTGCTGTTCTTGCGGCGGGAGTCTATACATCTACCCAGTGGGCTGTCACAGTCATATAGTCCTGAGCCTTCCCTGCTCCACTTGTCCACATGTCCGTGGTTAAGTGGACATTGGGTACAACTGCATTTTTTAGGACACTGGTGAGTCTTTTTCTGAGGTCTGTGTACATTTTCGGTATCGCCTGCCTAGAGAAATGGAACCTAGATGGTATTTGGTACCGGGGACACAGTACCTCCAACAAGTCTCTAGTTGCCTCTGCAGTAATGATGGATACCGGAACCACGTTTCTCACCGCCCAGGATGCCAAGGCCTCAGTTTTTCGCTTTGCAGCAGGATGACTGCTGTGATATTTCATCTTCCTCGCAAAGGACTGTTGGACAGTCAATTGCTTGGTGGAAGTAGTAAAAGTGGTCTTACGACTTCCCCTCTGGGATGACCATCGACTCCCAGCAGCAACAACAGCAGCGCCAGCAGCAGTAGGTATTACACGCAAGGATGCATCGGAGGAATCCCAGGCAGGAGAGGACTCGTCATAATTGCCAGTGACATGGCCTGCAGGACTATTGGCATTCCTGGGGAAGGAGGAAATTGACACTGAGGGAGTTGGTGGGGTGGTTTGCGTGAGCTTGGTTGCAAGAGGAAGGGATTTACTGGTCAGTGGACTGCTTCCGCTGTCGCCCAAAGTTGTTGAACTTGTCACTGACTTATGATGAATGCGCTGCAGGTGACGTATAAGGGAGGATGTTCCGAGGTGGTTAACGTCCTTACCCCTACTTATTACAGCTTGACAAAGGCAACACACGGCTTGACAAATGTTGTCCGCATTTCTGTTGAAATACTTCCACACCGAAGAGCTGATTTTTTTGGTATATTTTCACCAGGCATGTCAATGGCCCTATTCCTCTCACGGACAACAGGTGTCTCCCCGGGTGCCTGACTTAAACAAACCACCTCACCATCAGAATCCTCCTGGTCAATTTCCTCCCCAGCGCCTGCAACACCCATATCCTCCTCATCCTGGTGTACTTCAACACTGACATCTTCAATCTGACTATCAGTAACTGGACTGCGGGTGCTCCTTCCAGCACTTGCAGGGGGCGTGCAAATGGTGGAAGGTGCATGCTCTTCACGTCCAGTGTTGGGAAGGTCAGGCGTCGCAAACGACACAATTGGACTCTCCTTGTGGATTTGTGATTTCGAAGAACGCACAGTTCTTTGCTGTGCTTTTGCCAGCTTGAGTCTTTTAATTTTTCTAGCGAGAGGCTGAGTGCTTCCATCCTCATGTGAAGCTGAACCACTAGCCATGAACATAGGCCAGGGCCTCAGCCGTTCCTTGCCACTCCGTGTGGTAAATGGCATATTGGCAAGTTTACGCTTCTCCTCCGACAATTTTTTTTTAGATTTTTGAGTCCTTTTTTTACTGATATTTGGTGTTTTGGATTTTACATGCTCTGTACTATGACATTGGGCATCGGCCTTGGCAGACGACGTTGCTGGCATTTCATCGTCTCGGCCATGACTAGTGGCAGCAGCTTCAGCACGAGGTGGAAGTCGATCTTGATCTTTCCCTATTTTTGGAACCTCAACATTTTTGTTCTCCATATTTTAATAGGCACAACTAAAAGGCACCTCAGGTAAACAATGGAGATGGATGGATACTAGTATACTTATGGATTGACGAGCGACTGCCGACACAGAGGTAGCTACAGCCGTGGACTACCGTACTGCGTCTGCTGCTAATATAGACTGGATGATAATGATATAAAAAAAATATATATATATCACTACTGCAGCCGGACAGGTATATATTATATAATGACGGACCTGCTGGACACTGTCAGCTCAGCACTGCAGACTCCTAAAGTAAGCTACTAGCAGTATCAAGAAGATAGAAAAAAAAAAAAAACACCACAGGTAGGTGGTATACAATTATGGATGGACGAGCGACTGCCGACACAGAGGTAGCTACAGCCGTGGACTACCGTACTGCGTCTGCTGCTAATATAGACTGGATGATAATGATATAAAAAATATATATATATATATATCACTACTGCAGCCGGACAGGTATATATTATATAATGACGGACCTGCTGGACACTGTCAGCTCTGCACTGCAGACTCCTAAAGTAAGCTACTAGTATCAAGAAGATAGAAAAAAAAAAACACCACGGGTAGGTGGTATACAATTATGGATGGACGAGCGACTGCCGACACAGAGGTAGCTACAGCCGTGGACTACCGTACTGCGTCTGCTGCTCATATAGACTGGATGATAATGATATAAAATATATATATATATATCACTACTGCAGCCGGACAGGTATATATTATATAATGACGGACCTGCTGGACACTGTCAGCTCAGCACTGCACACTACTAAAGTAAGCTACTAGTATCAAGAAGATAGAAAAAAAAAAACACCACAGGTAGGTGGTATACAATTATGGATGGACGAGCGACTGCCGACACAGAGGTAGCTACAGCCGTGGACTACCGTACTGCGTCTGCTGCTAATATAGACTGGATGATAATGATATAAAATATATATATATATATCACTACTGCAGCAGGACAGGTATATAATATATAATGACGGACCTGCTGGACACTGTCAGCTCAGCACTGCAGACTCCTAAAGTAAGCTACTAGTAGTATCAAGAAGATAGAAAAAAAAAACACCACAGGTAGGTGGTATACAATTATGGATGGACTAGCGACTGCCGACACAGAGGTAGCTACTGCCGTGGACTACCGTACTGCGTCTGCTGCTAATATAGACTGGATGATAATGATATAAAAAAAATATATATATATCACTACTGCAGCCGGACAGGTATATATTATATAATGACGGACCTGCTGGACACTGTCAGCTCAGCACTGCAGACTCCTAAAGTAAGCTACTAGTATCAAGAAGATAGAAGAAAAAAAAAAACACCACGGGTAGGTGGTATACAATTATGGATGGACGAGCGACTGCCGACACAGAGGTAGCTACAGCCGTGGACTACAGTACTGCGTCTGCTGCTAATATAGACTGGATGATAATGATATAAAAAATATATATATATCACTACTGCAGCCGGACAGGTATATATTATATAATGACGGACCTGCTGGACACTGTCAGCAGAATGCGTTTATAGAATAAAAACACCACACGATGAGTGTTTAACTTTTTCAGGCAGACAATCACAATATACTGGTGGTCAGTGGTCACTGGTCAGTCACACTGGCACTGGCAGTGGCACTCTGGCAGCAAAAGTGTGCACTGTTAAAATATGTACTCCTGCTACAACTGCTCCCCAGTCTCCCCCACAATTAAGCTGTGTGAGCAGTGAGCACTCAGCACAGTCAGATATACAGTATTACATAGATGATGCAGCACACTGAGGGCACACTGAGGCTGAGCACAGATATGGTATGTGACTGTGTCACACTGTGTATCGTTTTTTTTCAGGCAGAGAACGGATTAATTAAACTGGTGGTCACTGGTCACACTATCAGCAAGTAGTACTCCGTCCTAATATGCTCCCCAAAATTAGTAAATCAAGTGTCTCTACTCTCTACTCTACTCTAAACGGAGAGGACGCCAGCCACGTCCTCTCCCTATCAATCTCAATGCACGTGTGAAAATGGCGGCGACGCGCGGCTCCTTATATAGAATCCGAGTCTCGCGATAGAATACGAGCCTCGCGAGAATCCGACAGCGGGATGATGACGTTCGGGTGCGCTCGGGTTAGCCGAGCAAGGCGGGAAGATCCGAGTCTGCCTCGGACCCGTGTAAAAAGGCTGAAGTTCGGGGGGGTTCGGATTCCGAGGAACCGAACCCGCTCATCTCTACAAAATACCACCTCTTCAGTGTGGAATTATTTCTCCACAAATCCAAGCAACAGGTGTCAAGCCATGTGTTGCCTCTGTCAATCCATAATAAATAGGGGTAAGGATGTTAACTACTTAGGAACATCCTCCCTTATACGTCACCTGCAGCGCATTCATCAGAAGTCATTGTCAAGTTCAGAAACTTTGGGTAAGAGCATTAGCAGTCCACTGACACCTAAATCCCTTCTTCCTCTTGTACCCAAATTCCTGCAAGCCACACCACCAACTGCCTCAATGTCAAATTCCTTCCCAGTTAGGAACATCAGTAACCCTGCAGGCCATGTCACTGGCATAACTGACGAGTCCTCTCTTAACTGGGATTCCTCCGGAGGATCCTTGAGTGGTACGCCTACTACTGCTGCTGCCGCTGCTGTTGTTGCTGCTGGGAGTTGATTGTCATCCCAGAGGGGAAGTCAGAAGACCACTTGTACTACTTCAACTAAGCAATTGACTGTCCAACAGTCCTTTGCGAGGAAGATGAAATATAACAGCAATTATCCTGCAGCAAAGCGGATAACTGAGGCCTTGACAGCTATGTTGGTGTTAGACATGCATCTGATATCCGCCATTGTTGCAGTGGGATTTAGACAATTGATGGAGGTAGTGTATCCCCGATACCAAATCCCATCTAGATTTCACTTCAATAGGAAAGCAATTCCCGGACTGTACAGGGACATTGAGAAAAGTGTCCTCAGTGTCCTGAAAAATGCAGTTGTACCCAGTGTCCACTTAGCCACGGACATGTGGACAAGTGGAGCAGCGCAAACTAAGGACTACATGACTGTGACAGCCCACTGGGTAGATGTATTGCCTCCCGCAGCAACAACAACAGCAGCAGCAGCAGCACCAGTAGCAGCATCTCACAAACGCCAGCTCATTCCTAGGCAGGCTATGCTGTGTATCACCGGTTTCCTTATGAGGCACACCGCTGACAACCTCTTACAGAAACTGAGGTACAACATCGCACAATGGCTTACCCCACTTAGACTCTCCTGGGGATTTGTGATATCGGACAACGCCACCAATATTGTGCGTGCATTACATTTGGGCAAATTCTATCACATCCCATGTTTTGCACATACAATTAATTTGGTGGTGCAGAATTTTTTGAAAACAACAGGGGTATGCTGGAGATGCTGTCAGTGGCCCGAATAATTGTGGGCCACTTTCGGCATTCAGCCACTGCGTGCCAAAGACCAGAGCACCAGCAAACACTCCTGAACCTACCCTGCCATCACCTGAAGCAAGAGGTGGTAATAAGGAGGAATTCATCAACCTATGATATAGGCAAAGGAGGAAGAATGCTCCTGACTCAAGCGCAGTGGAAAATTATTTCCGTCTTGTGCAAGGTTCTCCAACCCCTCAAACTTTCCACAGATGTAGTCAGTTCAGACACTGTCAGCTTGAGTCATGTCATTCCCTTCATCAGGCTTTTGCAGAAGCAGCTGGAGAAATTGAAGGAGGAGCTAAGACAAAGCAATTTCGCTGAGTATGTGGGACTTGTGGATGGAGCCCTTCATTCGCTTTGACAGGATTCAAGGGTGGTCAATCTGTTGAAATCAGAGCACTACATTTTAGCCACCAAGCTCGATCCTAGGTTTAAAGCCTACGTTGTATCTCTCTTTCCGGCAGACACATGTCTGCAGAGTTTCAAAGACCTGCTGGTGAGACATTTGTCAAGTCAAGCGGAACGTGACCCGTCAACAGCTCCTCCTTCATTTTCTCCCGCAACTGGGGCTGCAAGGAAAAGGATACAATTTCCGAGCCCACCCACTGGCACTGATGCAGGGCAGTCAGGAGCAAGTGCTGACATCTGGTCAGAAAGTCCGTATGTATACTGGCAGGAAAAAGAGGTAATTTGGAGGCCCTTGCACAAACTGGCTTTATGTTACCTAAGTTGCCCCCTTCCAGTGTGTACTCCGAAAAAGTGTTTAGTGCAGCTTGTCACCTTGTCAGCGATCGGCATAGGAGGTTACTTCTACAAAATGTGGAGAAGATGATGTTCATCAAAATGAATTATAAATTCCTCATAGAAAACCTTGACCAGCAATTGCCTACAGAAAGTACACAGGGACCTGTGATGGTGGATTCCAGTGGGGACGAATTAATACTCTGTGAGGGTGTACACACTGAAAGGGGTGAGGAATCGGAGGATGAGGATGAGGATGACATCTTGCCTCTGTAGAGCCAGTTTGTGCAAGGAGAGATGAATTGCTTCTCTTTTGTTGTGGGGATTAATTGCTTCTTTTTTTGTGGGGCCCAAACAAACCAATCATGTCAGCCACAGTCATGTGGCAGACCCTGTCACTGAAATGATTGGTTTGTTGAAGTGTGCATGTCCTGTTTATACATCATAAGGGTGGGTGAGAGGGCCCAATGACAATTCCATCTTGCACCTCATTTTTGTCTTTGCATCATGTGCTGTTTGGGGCCTAGTTTTTAAAACTGCCATCCTGTCTGCCACTGCAGTGCCACTCCTAGATGGGCCAGGTGAATGTGCCGCCCAATTGGGTCGCTTAGCTTAGTCATCCAGCAACCTTATTGCACATCTTTTTCTTCTTTGCATTATGTGCTGTTTGGGGCCTAGTTTTTAAAAGTGCCATCCTGTCTGCCACTGTAGTGCCACTCCTAGATGGGCCAGGTGTTTGTACCGCACACTTCTGTTGCTTTGCATAGTCAAACAGCTACCTCGGTGCAACTTTTAGGCCTAAAAACTAGTGATGAGCGGGTTCGGTTTCTCGGAATCCGAACCCGCCGAACTTCAGCTTTTTTTACACGGGGCCGAGCAGGCTCGGATCCTCCCGCCTTGCTCGGTTAACCCGAGCGCGCCCGAACGTCATCATCCCGCTGTCGGATTCTCGCGAGGCTCGGATTCTATCGCGAGACTCGGATTCTATATAAGGAGCCGCGCGTCGCCGCCATTTTCACACGTGCATTGAGATTGATAGGGAGAGGACGTGGCTGGCGTCCTCTCCGTTTATAGAGAAGAGAGTAGAGAGTTAGAGACACTATTTACTAATTTTGGGGAGCATATTAGGACGGAGTACTACTACTTGCTGATAGTGTGACCAGTGACCATTGACCACCAGTTTAATTAATCCGTTCTCTGCCTGAAAAAAAACGATACACAGTGTGACACAGTCACATACCATATCTGTGCTCAGCCTCAGTGTGCTGCATCATCATATGTAATACTGTATATCTGACTGTGCTGAGTGTTCACTGCTCACACAGCTTAATTGTGGGGGAGACTGGGGAGCAGTTAGAGCAGGAGTACATAAATAATATATTTTAAGTACAGTGCACACTTTTGCTGCCAGAGTGCCACACTGCCAGTGTGACTGACCAGTGACCACACTGACCACCAGTATATTGTGATTGTCTGCTTAGGACGGAGTACTACTTGCTGATAGTGTGACCAGTGACCAGTGACCACCACCAGTTTAATTAATCCGTTCTCTGCCTGAAAAAAAACGATACACAGTGTGACACAGTCACATACCATATCTGTGCTCAGCCCAGTGTGCTGCATCATATGTAATACTGTATATCATTATCTGACTGTGCTGAGTGCTCACTGCTCACACAGCTTAATTGTGGGGGAGACTGGGGAGCAGTTATAGCAGGAGTACATATTTTAAGTACAGTGCACACTTTTGCTGCCAGAGTGCCACTGCCAGTGTGACTGACCAGTGACCACTGACCACCAGTATATTGTGATTGTCTGCTGACCACCAGTATATTGTGATTGTCTGCCTGAAAAAGTTAAACACTCGTCGTGTGGTGTTTTTATAAACGCATTCTGCAGACAGTGTCCAGCAGGTCCGTCATTACATAATATATACCTGTCCGGCTGCAGTACTAGTGTGATATATATATATATTTTAATTTTATCTCATTATCATCCAGTCTATATTAGCAGCAGACACAGTACGGTAGTCCACGGCTGTAGCTACCTCTGTGTCGGCAGTCGCTCGTCCATCCATAATTGTATACCACCTACCCGTGTTTTTTTTTTTCTTTCTTCTTGATACTAGTAGCTTACTTTTGGAGTCTGCAGTGCTGACAGACAGTGTCCAGCAGGTCCGTCATTACATAATATATACCTGTCCGGCTGCAGTACTAGTGTGATATATATATATATATTTTAATTTTATCTCATTATCATCCAGTCTATATTAGCAGCAGACACAGTATGGTAGTCCACGGCTGTAGCTACCTCTGTGTCGGCAGTCGCTCGTCCATCCATAATTGTATACCACCTACCCGTGGTTTTTTTTTTCTTCTATCTTCTTGATACTAGTAGCTTACTTTAGGAGTCTGCAGTGCTGACAGACAGTGTCCAGCAGGTCCGTCATTACATAATATATACCTGTCCGGCTGCAGTACTAGTGTGATATATATATATATTTTAATTTTATCTCATTATCATCCAGTCTATATTAGCAGCAGACACAGTACGGTAGTCCACGGCTGTAGCTACCTCTGTGTCTGCAGTCGCTCGTCCATCCATAATTGTATACCACCTACCCGTGGTTTTTTTTTTCTATCTTCTTGATACTAGTAGCTTACTTTAGGAGTCTGCAGTGCTGACAGACAGTGTCCAGCAGGTCCGTCATTACATAATATATACCTGTCCGGCTGCAGTACTAGTGTGATATATATATATATTTTAATTTTATCTCATTATCATCCAGTCTATATTAGCAGCAGACACAGTACGGTAGTCCACGGCTGTAGCTACCTCTGTGTCTGCAGTCGCTCGTCCATCCATAATTGTATACCACCTACCCGTGTTTTTTTTTTCTATCTTCCTGATACTAGTAGCTTACTTTAGGAGTCTGCAGTGCTGACAGACAGTGTCCAGCAGGTTCGTCATTACATAATATATACCTGTCCGGCTGCAGTACTAGTGTGATATATATATATATTTTAATTTTATCTCATTATCATCCAGTCTATATTAGCAGCAGACACAGTACGGTAGTCCACGGCTGTAGCTACCTCTGTGTCTGCAGTCGCTCGTCCATCCATAATTGTATACCACCTACCCGTGGTTTTTTTTTTCTATCCTCTTGATACTAGTAGCTTACTTTAGGAGTCTGCAGTGCTGACAGACAGTGTCCAGCAGGTCCGTCATTACATAATATATACCTGTCCGGCTGCAGTACTAGTGTGATATGTATATATATTTTAATTTTATCTTATTATCATCCAGTCTATATTAGCAGCAGACACAGTACGGTAGTCCACGGCTGTAGCTACCTCTGTGTCGGCAGTCGCTCGTCATCCATAGGTATACTAGTATCCATCCATCTCCATTGTTTACCTGAGGTGCCTTTTAGTTGTGCCTATTAAAATATGGAGAACAAAAATGTTGAGGTTCCAAAAATAGGGAAAGATCAAGATCCACTTCCACCTCGTGCTGAAGCTGCTGCCACTAGTCATGGCCGAGACGATGAAATTCCATCAACGTCGTCTGCCAAGGCCGATGCCCAATGTCATAGTACAGAGCATGTAAAATCCAAAACACCAAATATCAGTAAAAAAAGGACTCAAAAATCTAAAATAAAATTGTCGGAGGAGAAGCGTAAACTTGCCAATATGCCATTTACCACACGGAGTGGCAAGGAACGGCTGAGGCCCTGGCCTATGTTCATGGCTAGTGGTTCAGCTTCACATGAGGATGGAAGCACTCAGCCTCTCGCTAGAAAAATGAAAAGACTCAAGCTGGCAAAAGCACAGCAAAGAACTGTGCGTTCTTCGAAATCCCAAATCCACAAGGAGAGTCCAATTGTGTCGGTTGCGATGCCTGACCTTCCCAACACTGGACGTGAAGAGCATGCGTCTTCCACCATTTGCACACCCCCTGCAAGTGCTGGAAGGAGCACCCGCAGTCCAGTTCCTGATAGTCAGATTGAAGATGTCAGTGTTGAAGTACACCAGGATGAGGAGGATATGGGTGTTGCTGGCGCTGGGGAAGAAATTGACAAGGAGGATTCTGATGGTGAGGTGGTTTGTTTAAGTCAGGCACCCGGGGAGACACCTGTTGTCCGTGGGAGGAATATGGCCATTGACATGCCTGGTGAAAATACCAAAAAAATCAGCTCTTCGGTGTGGAAGTATTTCAACAGAAATGCGGACAACATTTGTCAAGCAGTGTGTTGCCTTTGTCAAGCTGTAATAAGTAGGGGTAAGGACGTTAACCACCTCGGAACATCCTCCCTTATACGTCACCTGCAGCGCATTCATAATAAGTCAGTGACAAGTTCAACAACTTTGGGCGACAGCGGAAGCAGTCCACTGACCAGTAAATCCCTTCCTCTTGTAACCAAGCTCACGCAAACCACCCCACCAACTCCCTCAGTGTCAATTTCCTCCTTCCCCAGGAATGCCAATAGTCCTGCAGGCCATGTCACTGGCAATTATGACGAGTCCTCTCCTGCCTGGGATTCCTCCGATGCATCCTTGCGTGTAATGCCTACTGCTGCTGGCGCTGCTGTTGTTGCTGCTGGGAGTCGATGGTCATCCCAGAAGGGAAGTCGTACTCGTAAGACCACTTTTACTACTTCCACCAAGCAATTGACTGTCCAACAGTCCTTTGCGAGGAAGATGAAATATCACAGCAGTCATCCTGCTGCAAAGCGGATAACTGAGGCCTTGGCATCCTGGGCGGTGAGAAACGTGGTTCCGGTATCCATCATTACTGCAGAGGCAACTAGAGACTTGTTGGAGGTACTGTGTCCCCGGTACCAAATACCATCTAGGTTCCATTTCTCTAGGCAGGCGATACCGAAAATGTACACAGACCTCAGAAAAAGACTCACCAGTGTCCTAAAAAATGCAGTTGTACCCAATGTCCACTTAACCACGGACATGTGGACAAGTGGAGCAGGGCAGGGTCAGGACTATATGACTGTGACAGCCCACTGGGTAGATGTATGGACTCCCGCCGCAAGAACAGCAGCGGTGGCACCAGTAGCAGCATCTCGCAAGCGCCAACTCTTTCCTAGGCAGGCTACGCTTTGTATCACCGGTTTCCAGAATACGCACACAGCTGAAAACCTCTTACGGCAACTGAGGAAGATCATCGCGGAATGGCTTACCCCAATTGGACTCTCCTGTGGATTTGTGGCATCGGACAACGCCAGCAATGTTGTGTGTGCATTAAATCTGGGCAAATTCCAGCACGTCCCATGTTTTGCACATACCTTGAATTTGGTGGTGCAGAATTATTTAAAAAACGAGAGGGGCGTGCAAGAGATGCTGTCGGTGGCCAGAAGAATTGCGGGACACTTTCGGCGTACAGGCACCACGTACAGAAGACTGGAGCAACACCAAAAACGCCTGAACCTGCCCTGCCATCATCTGAAGCAAGAAGTGGTAACGAGGTGGAATTCAAACCTCTATATGCTTCAGAGGTTGGAGGAGCAGCAAAAGGCCATTCAAGCCTATACAACTGAGCACGATATAGGAGGTGGAATGCACCTGTCTCAAGCGCAGTGGAGAATGATTTCAATGTTGTGCAAGGTTCTGCAACCTTTTGAACTTGCCACACGTGAAGTCAGTTCAGACACTGCCAGCCTGAATCAGGTCATTCCCCTCATCAGGCTTTTGCAGAAGAAGCTGGAGACATTGAAGGAGGAGCTAACACAGAGCGATTCCGCTAGGCATGTGGGACTTGTGGATGGAGCCCTTAATTCGCTTAACAAGGATTCACGGGTGGTCAATCTGTTGAAATCAGAGCACTACATTTTGGCCACCGTGCTCGATCCTAGATCTAAAACCTACCTTGGATCTCTCTTTCCGGCAGACACAAGTCTGCTGGGGTTCAAAGACCTGCTGGTGAGAAAATTGTCAAGTCAAGCGGAACGCGACCTGTCAACATCTCCTCCTTCACATTCTACCGCAACTGGGGGTGCGAGGAAAAGGCTCAGAATTCCGAGCCCACCCGCTGGCGGTGATGCAGGGCAGTCTGGTGCGACTGCTGATGCTGACATCTGGTCCGGACTGAAGGACCTGCCAACGATTACGGACATGTCGTCTACTGGCACTGCATATGATTCTCTCACCATTGAAAGAATGGTGGAGGATTATATGAGTGACCGCATCCAAGTAGGCACGTCAGACAGTCCGTACTTATACTGGCAGGAAAAAGAGGCAATTTGGAGGCCCTTGCACAAACTGGCTTTATTCTACCTAAGTTGCCCTCCCACAAGTGTGTACTCCGAAAGAGTGTTTAGTGCCGCCGCTCACCTTGTCAGCAATCGGCGTACGAGGTTACTTCCAGAAAATGTGGAGAAGATGATGTTCATTAAAATGAATTATAATCAATTCCTCCGTGGAGACATTGACCAGCAGCAATTGCCTCAACAAAGTACACAGGGAGCTGAGATGGTGAATTCCAGTGGGGACGAATTGATAATCTGTGAGGAGGGGGATGTACACGGTGATATATCGGAGGATGATGATGAGGTGGACATCTTGCCTCTGTAGAGCCAGTTTGTGCAAGGAGAGATTAATTGCTTCTTTTTTGGTGGGGGTCCAAACCAACCCGTCATTTCAGTCACAGTCGTGTGGCAGACCCTGTCACTGAAATGATGGGTTGGTTAAAGTGTGCATGTCCTGTTTATACAACATAAGGGTGGTTGGGAGGGCCCAAGGACAATTCCATCTTGCACCTCTTTTTTCTTTAATTTTTCTTTGCATCATGTGCTGTTTGGGGAGTATTTTTTTGAAGGGCCATCCTGCGTGACACTGCAGTGCCACTCCTAGATGGGCCAGGTGTTTGTGTCGGCCACTAGGGTCGCTTAGCTTACTCACACAGCTACCTCATTGCGCCTCTTTTTTTTCTTCTTTGCGTCATGTGCTGTTTGGGGAGTGTTTTTTGAAGGGCCATCCTGCGTGACACTGCAGTGCCACTCCTAGATGGGCCAGGTGTTTGTGTCGGCCACTAGGGTCGCTTAGCTTACTCACACAGCTACCTCATTGCGCCTCTTTTTTTCTTTGCGTCATGTGCTGTTTGGGGAGTAGTTTTTTGAAGGGCCAGCCTGCGTGACACTGCAGTGCCACTCCTAGATGGGCCAGGTGTTTGTGTCGGCCACTAGGGTCGCTTATCTTACTCACACAGCTACCTCATTGCGCCTCTTTTTTTCTTTGCGTCATGTGCTGTTTGGGGGGTGTTTTTTGGAAGGGCCATCCTGCGTGACACTGCAGTGCCACTCCTAGATGGGCCAGGTGTTTGTGTCGGCCACTTGGGTCGTTGAGCTTAGTCACACAGCTACCTCATTGCGCCTCTTTTTTTCTTTGCATCATGTGCTGTTTGGGGAGTGTTTTTTGGAAGGGCCATCCTGCGTGACACTGCAGTGACACTCCTAGATGGGCCAGGTGTTTGTGTCGGCCACTAGGGTCGCTGAGCTTAGTCACACAGCTACCTCATTGCGCCTCTTTTTTTCTTTGCGTCATGTGCTGTTTGGGGAGTGTTTTTTGGAAGGGCCATCCTGCGTGACACTGCAGTGCCACTCCTAGATGGGCCAGGTGTTTGTGTTGGCCACTTGGGTCGTTGAGCTTAGTCACACAGCTACCTCATTGCGCCTCTTTTTTTCTTTGCGTCATGTGCTGTTTGGGGAGTGTTTTTTGGAAGGGCCATCCTGCGTGACACTGCAGTGCCACTCCTAGATGGGCCAGGTAATTGTGTCGGCCACTTGGGTCGTTGAGCTTAGTCACACAGCTACCTCATTGCGCCTCTTTTTTTCTTTGCGTCATGTGCTGTTTGGGGAGTGTTTTTTGGAAGGGCCATCCTGCGTGACACTGCAGTGACACTCCTTGATGGGCCAGGTGTTTGTGTTGGCCACTTGGGTCGCTTAGCTTAGTCATCCAGCGACCTCGGTGCAAATTTTAGGACTAAAAATAATATTGTGAGGTGTGAGGTGTTCAGAATAGACTGAAAATGAGTGGAAATTATGGTTTTTGAGGTTAATAATACTTTGGAATCAAAATGACCCCCAAATTCTATGATTTAAGCTGTTTTTTAGGGTTTTTTGAAAAAAACACCCGAATCCAAAACACACCCGAATCCGACAAAAAAAATTCGGTGAGGTTTTGCCAAAACGCGTTCGAACCCAAAACACGGCCGCGGAACCGAACCCAAAACCAAAACACAAAACCCGAAAAATTTCAAGTGCACATCCCTACTAAAAACAATATTGTGAGGTGTGAGGTGTTCATAATAGACTGGAATGAGTGGAAATAAATGTTATTGAGGTTAATAATACCGTAGGATCAAACTTACCCTCAAATTCTGAGATTTTAGCTATTTTTTATGTTTTAAAAAAAAATATCCAGATCCAAAACCAAAACCCGAAAGGGTGATTTTGGCAAAACCTTTCCAGATTCAAAACATGAGCAGGGATCCAGATCCAAAAACAAAACACAAACCCCGAAAAGTGTCCGCCGCACATCTCTAATTTAAACAATTAGCTAAAGCACTTTCAAAAGCTTTAAGAACCAAATCCGAATCAATACACTTGAGGTTGGTTTTGCTAAAACCAAAACACGATGATGAATTAGAAACAAAACCAAACCAAAACATGGAAGTCTGCGCACATCTCTAATTTTAACCGGGATAACAAAAAAAATGTGTTGAAATAAATTGTTTGCAAAGGAGATATATTTAAAACCTGATAGTTTATAGTTTACAATTGAAGCAGTTCCAAAGTTACATAAAAATATCTTCAAGAACAACTTACTATTGTCACAATCTAATATGGGCCCTCATTCCGAGTTGTTCGCTTGTTATTTTCCTTCGCATCGGTGCGATTTTCCGCTAACTGCGCATGCGCAATGTTCGCACTGCGGCTGCGCCAAGTAAATTTGCTAAGAAGTTTGGTATTTAACTCACGGCATTACGAGGTTTTTTCTTCGTTCTGCTGATCGTAGTGTGATTGACAGGAAGTGGGTGTTTCTGGGCGGAAACTGGCCGTTTTATGGGAGTGTGTGAAAAAACGCTGCCGTTTCTGGGAAAAACGCGGGAGTGGCTGGAGAAATGGGGGAGTGTCTGGGCGAACGCTGGGTGTGTTTGTGACGTCAAACCAGGAACGACAAGCACTGAACTGATCGCACTGGCAGAGTAAGTCTCGAGCTACTCAGAAACTGCAAAGAAAAATCTTTTCGCTATATTGCGAATACTTAGTTCGTAATTCTGCTAAGCTAAGATTCACTCCCAGAGGGCGGCGGTTAGCGTGTGCACTGCTGCGAAAAGCGGCTAGCGAGCGAACAACTCGGAATGAGGGCCATTGCTTCAGTTTCCTTGCCCTGTATGTTGTTCTCTTATGCTGGCTGGATATTGACATATGTATGTCATACAGTACAGTACTTCTTTTCCCTCTCTCTCTCTCTCTCTCTCTCTCTCTCTCTCTCTCTCAATAAGCATTACATTTTTGGAAAAAACCACTTCAAAACTATAATGCTTTTATATTGTCAGCTAATGAAATGGAAGCATTCACTCCTTTCCATGCCATTCTGTCCTGCTCTGATCATATCTTCTTTTTTCCCAAATGTAAAGGGACTTATCTCAACACAAGAGTCATCTATTGTTCCTTATACCCATTTTACACCGCCGCTAAAAAACGGTTTATTACCGTAATAACCTGGGAGTGGCTCAGTGTAAAAGGGTTTGCCTGAGTCCAGTTACCTGGGAATCCAAACCAGCTAGCCTGCAGGGTTGTTCCTGGGAAGGACCCAGGTCGCGGTTCAGTGTAAACGGGGTTAACCAAGTCGATGCAACCTGGCACCTGTTCGCACACTAGGAAGAGGCAGCACTTGGAGATCATCTCATCTCCAAGCGCCGCCTCCGGGACACATCACCGCAGACATCATCACCATCCGCCAATATACCAGCTTGAGCTGCTGTCAGAAAGGTGTCTCTTGCCGGGTCACACATGGGAAACACCTGTGTACGGCTCCTGGGTGCGACCCATCATTTCAGCATAAAAGCAGTATTACAGATCTGTCCTTCTGTACATATGTACTAATTAACTCTAAAATATATTACACATTTTGCAAAAGTAAACTCAAGAGTCAATGATTACCGCCATATTTCTTATTTAAAAATATTTTTGCCCCTTTACAAAAACATGCTATTGATTCCAAAAACTGCCAATTAACAGTTAATTGCTATTATTTTTATCATAACTGTGGCGCACATGTTAAATATACCGATTGGTAAGTCATTTCTAGGCAGGTGTTATATAATAAGACCAATCTCACTGACAGATGGCACACTGGGCTTCGGATGGGCATTGCTGAGTGGATAATCTTTTCCCAGGGAGCATGAAAAAATATGGAAAGTGCTATGAATGGAGAAGCCTGTATCATCCTGTGTGTCTCACATGTTCTCACTTCCTGCACTGACTGCGCTTTACTCTACAGCTCACTGGGTAGATGTCCTGTGTTGCTGGCTCCACAAACATTAACAGAGAGGATTCTGGGATTTAACTAGTGTCCTCTGCCAAGCCGGTGCTGTGTTTACTAGGCATTGTTGCCTCTTCAGGCTAGGATGTGCCAAAAAAAAAGTCCAAAGCCATATGTTTGGAGTGAGTTTATGCCATACAATTAATGTAATTATTGTTTAATATAGGGCTGCTTTTATTGCTCACATTTAGATTGTTTGGGAGTAAGCTTAATTATTCATTATTCTGTCTTGAATACATTGAAACATTCCTTTAAATACTTTAGCCCCAGTAATTATTAAAATAAAGCTAACTTAATTTTCCAATTACTGTAGGAAATTGAAACATTATTATAAAATGAATACATGCAGGTGATTCACGATCACATAATAATTGCAAAAGTACAAAACATTAAACATAAACATTAAACAGGAACAATCTGTAATTTATTGAACAATATCTATTCAAGTCTTGTGCAAGCACATACTGTACGTATGTTCAGGCATCACTCAGATGCCCATAGCAGGGTTTGCTTGCTGACATAGGTGCTATTATCCAAGTGGAGTATTGTTGCTGATCTTTGCTTTACTCTTGATCATTATTCTTTGTTACCTGCTGTGACTTTGTGTCCGTTTTGACCTTGATATTTTCCTGCTGATTTTGATTCATTCTGTTTGTACGTATATGATGCTGCCTACCTAAAATCTCTTGGTCTTTTGTTAAACACAACATTAGCCTTCTTCTACATGGAGCATTATTGTTTGCCAAAATTACTGTAGGCTTTGAGAATTCAGCTGTTTTGATTTAAACGAGTCCTGAGTCCTTAAGGGTCCTGTACCTCATATGAAAAGAGGAAAACTCCCATAACATCTTATTTCTTTACCTTTTTAGTGTCCTGGCATTTGACACCATTATCACAACTGCTAAGACAAAATATAGGTGCTGATACAGATATAGCTGCAGATAGGAGCATCTAGTAAAAATAGCTATGTCTATTGATGAGATGACACAAATACCTATACAGGATCTGAGTCATACTATGGTCCTGAGTCATGTTTGCAAGTGATGCAAAAAAGCAAAAAAACTGGGCAAACCCATGCTGCACTGCAGGTAGGGCAGATGTAATATGTGCAGAGAGATTTGGGTGGGGTGAGTTCAAATGGAATTCTAAATTGTGGTGTCAAAATAAAGCTGTCTAATATTTGTGGGCTACATGTAAAAGCAGCCAGTATTTACCCTGCACAGAAAAAAATATAAATGTATTTGCTCCTCTTGCATGGCAACACGATTTGTTCCAAACACAAAGTTACTTATTTTATTATTTTATTTTTTATTTACAAACATGAATTAGGCCCATAATACGAATGCATCTCTGGATGTCCACTGCGAATGCAACACAAATTATTTGCAAACGGAATGCTAATGTGATTACTGTATACACATGCACCAAACTACATATGCTTCTATGTAATAATGACAAAGCCACACTTTACTGTATGTGAGTGCAGCCCTCATTATCAGCAGAACTTGCACCTACCTCATGCTGTGTTCTGGAGAGCTGTCTGGATTTTTCATTCATAATGCATACACATGGCATTGTCTAATCAGGACTATACAGTTTTAGTGTAAATAATTCATTTCTCTAACGTCCTAGAGGATGCTGGGACTCCGTAAGGACCATGGGGAATAGACGGGCTCTGCAGGAGGCATGGGCATTTTAAGCAAGACTTTGGACTCTGGGTGTGCACTGGCTCCTCCCTCTATGCCCCTCCTCCAGAACCCAGTTTTAGACTGTGCCCAGAGGAGAATGGGTGCACTGCAGGGAGCTCTCCTGAGTTTCCTGCTTAGAAAGCATTTTTGTTAGGATTTTTTCTCTTTTTCAGGGAGCACTGCTGGCAACAGGCTCCCTGCATCGAGGGACTGAGGAGAGAGGAGTAGACCTACTTAAATGATAGGCTCTGTTTCCTCGGCTACTGGACACCATTAGCTCCAGAGGGAGTGAACACAGGTTCGTCCTGGGCGTTCACCCCAGAGCCGCGCCGCCGTTCTCACAGAGCCAGAAGAAACGAAGACAGAAGACGTCTCAGGCGGCAGAAGCCTTCGGTGCTTCACTGAGGTAACGCACAGCTGTGCATCATTGCTCCCATACACCTCACACACTCCGGTCACTGTAAGGGTGCAGGGCGCAGGGGGGGCGCCCTGGACAGCAATAAAACACCTCTCCTATGGCAAAAGTCTATATACATGTACAGGTGGGCACTGTACATGTATATAAAAGAGCCCCCGCCATTTTTTCGTAAGTTTGAGCGGGACAGAAGCCCGCCGCCGAGGGGGCGGGGCTTCTCCCTCAGCACTCACCAGTGCCATTTTCTCTCCACAGCACCGCTGAGAGGAAGCTCCCCGGACTCTCCCCTGCTTGACACACGGTGCAAGGGGGTTTTAAAGTAGAGGGGGGGCACATTATTGGCGTTTATACATTAAGCAGCGCTACTGGGTAAACAATCTGTGTTTTTCTCCAGGGTTATATAGCACTGGGGTGTGTGCTGGCATACTCTCTCTCTGTCTCTCCGAGGGGCCTCAGGGGAAACCTGTCTTCAGAAAAGAGATTCCCTGTGTGTGTGAAGTGTGTCGGTACGTGTGTGTTGACATGTTTGACGAGGAAGGCTCACCTAAGGAGGAGGGGGAGTGCATGATGGTCAGGTCGCCGTCGGCAACGCCGACACCGGACTGGGTGCATATGTGGAATGTCTTGAATGCAAATGTAAATTTACTGCATAAACGATTAGACAAGGCTGAAGCTAGGGATCAGTCAGGTAGTCGGACCATGCCTGTCCCTGTGGCACCAGGACCTTCGGGGTCTCAAAAACGCACCATGTCCTAGGTCACTGACACAGATACCCACACAGATACTGACTCTAGTGTCGACTATGAGGATGCAAAACTATTGCCATTAAAGAGGTTTTGCATATCACTGAGGAACCCCCTGTCCCTGACACGAGGGTACACATGTATAAAGTGAAAAAGCCTGAGGTCACTTTTCCGTCCTCATTTGAACTAAGCGGCTTGTGCGAAAAGGCTTGGGAATCTCCAGATAGGAGACTACAAGTTCCCAAAAGGATTCTTATGGCGTATCCCTTTCCACAAAAGGACAGGATACGATGGGAATCTTAGCCGAAGGTAGACAAGGCGCTGACACGCTTATCCAAGAAGGTGGCACTGCCTTCTCAGGATACAGCTTCCCTCAAGGATCCTGCTGATCGTAAGCAGGAGGTTACCATGAAGCACATTTACACACATTCCGGTACTATCGTTAGACCGGCTATGGCATCGGCCTGGGTGTGTAGTGCTGTCGCAGCATGGACAGTTCCTTATCTACGGAACTTGACACCCTAGATAAGGATACCATTCTAATGACCCTAGAGCATATCAAAGATGCTGCTTTATATATGAGGGATGCTCAGAGACATTTGTTTACTAAGCTCCAGAATAAATACTATGTCTATTTCTGCTAGGCGACTCCTGTGGACCCGACAGTGGACGGGGGATGCCGACTCAAAGCGGCATACGGAGTCGTTGCCTTACAAGGGGGAGGAGTTGTTTGGAGAAGGCCTCTCGGACCTTGTCTCTACTGCTACGGCCGGTAAATCGAATTTCTAACCTTATGTCCCCCCGCAGCATACTAAAAAGGCACCTCATTATCAAATGCAGTCCTTTCTTTCCAATAAAAGCAAGAAGGTACAGGGATCGTCCTTCCTTGCCAGAGGAAAAGGCAAGGGAAAAAAGATGCATGCAGCTAGTTCCCAGGAGCAGAAGTCCTCCCCTACATCTGCAAAGTGCACCGCATGACGCTGGGGCTTCCCGGGGGGAGTCAGCTCAAGTGGGGGCACGTCTTCGATTTTTCAGCCCAGTTTGGGTTCACTCACAGGTGGATCCCTGGGCTATAGAGATTGTTTCTCAGGGATACAGGCTGGAATTCGAACACGTGCCTCCTCGCCGGTTTTTCAAATCGGCTCTGCCAGCTTCCCCATCAGAGAGGGAGTTAGTGTTGACTGCAATTAAAAAATTGTATCTTCAACAGGTGATAGTCAAAGTTCTTCTTCTCCAGCAAGGAAAGGGGTATTACTCAACCCTGTTTGTGGTCCCGAAACCTGGATGGTTTGGTCAGGCCCATTTTGAATCTAAAATCCCTGAACTTGTACTTGAAAAAGTTCAAGTTCAAGATGGAATCGCTCAGAGCGGTCATCGCCAGCCTGGAGGGGGGGGATTGGATGGTGTCCCTGGACATAAAGGATGCATACCTTCATGTTCCGATTTTCCCTCCTCACCAGGCGTTCCTGAGATCTGCAGTGCAGGACTGTCATTACCAATTTCAGACGTTGCCGTTTGGGCTTTCCACAGCCTCGAGAATTTTCACCAAGGTAATGGTGGAAATTATGGTGCCCCTGCGCAAGCAGGGTGTCACTATTATCCCATATTTGGACGATCTCCTCATAAAGGCAAGATCTTGGGAGAAGTTGCTGGACAGCGTGTCACTGTCGGTGAGGATGTTGCAGGGGCACGGCTGGATTCTCAATATACCGAAGTCCCAGCTAGTCCCTACAACGCGCCTGACCTTTCTGGGTCTGATTCTAGACACAGACCAGAAAAAGGTTTTTCTTCCGATGGAAAAGGCTCAGGAGCTCATAGCCCTGGTCAGGAACCTATTAAAGCTAAATAAGGTTTCAGTGCATCACTGCACGCGTGTCCTGGGGAAGATGGGGGCATCGTACGAGGCCATCCCCTTCGGAAGGTTCCATGCGAGAACCTTTCAATGGGATCTACTGGACAAATGGTCCGGGTCCCATTTACAAATGCATCAGAGGATCACCCTGTCTCCCAGAGCAAGAGTATCTCTCCTGTGGTGGCTGCACAGTGCTCACCTCCTAGAAGGCCGCAGTTTCGGAATTCAGGACTGGATCCTGGTGACCACGGACGCAAGCCTCCGAGGTTGGGGAGCAGTTACACTGGGAAGAAATTTCCAAGGTCTCTGGTCGAATCTAGAGACTTGTCTCCACATCAACGTCCTGGAGTTGAGGGCCATATACAACGCCCTACGCCAGGCGGAGGCATTGCTTCGGGACAAACCGGTTCAGATTAAGTCAGACAATGTCACAGCAGTGGCTCATGTAAACCGCCAAGGCGGCACAAGGAGCAGAGCGGCCATGGCAGAAGCGACCAGGATTCTTCGCTGGGCGGAAGGCCATGTAAGTGCCCTATCAGCTGTATTCATCCTGGGGGTGGACAACTGGGAAGCGGACTTCCTCAGCAGCCACAACCTGCATCCGGGAGAGTGGGGACTTTATTAAAGAAGTCTTCGCACGGATCGTGGGTCGGTGGGGACTGCCTCAGATAGACATGATGGCGTCCCGTCTCAACAAAAAGCTAAAGTGGTATTGCGCCAGGTCAAGAGACCCTTAGGCGGTAGCGGTGGATGCTCTAGTGACACCTTGGGTGTTCAGATGGGTCTATGTGTTCCCTCCTCTACCTCTCATACCCAAGGTGTTGAGAATAATAAGACTAAGAAGAGTAAGAACAATCTTCATTGTTCCAGATTGGTCAAGAAAAACTTGGTATTTGGATCTGCAAGAGTTGCTCACAGAAGATCCGTGGCCTCTTCCTCTAAGACAGGACCTGCTGCAGCAGGGGCCCTGTCTGTTCCAAGACTTACCGCGGCTGTGTTTGACGGCATGGTGGTTGAACGCCGGATCCTAGTGAAAAAAGGTATTCCGGAGGAGGTCATTCCTACCCTGATCAAGGCTAGGAAGGACGTGACATTGAAACATTATCTCTGTATATGGCGAAAATATGTTTCTTGGTGGGAGGCCAGGACTGCTCCTACGGAGGAGTTCCATTTGAGTTGTCTGCTTCACTTCCTGCAAACAGGAGTGACTTTGGGCCTAAAATTAGGGTCCATAAAGGTCCAAATTTTGGCCTTATCCATTTTCTGTTAAAAGGAATTGGCTTCTCTTCCTGAAGTACAGACATTCGTGAAGAGGGTGCTGCATATTCAGCCTCCTTTTGTACCTCCGGTGGCGCCGTGGGATCTTAATGTGGTATTAAGTTTCCTCAAGTCACCTTGGTTTGAACCACTCACAACAGTGGAGTTGAAATATCTCACTTGGAAAGTGGTCATGTTGTTGGCCTTGGCTACTGCGAGGCATGTTTCGGATTTAACGGCTTTGTCACATAATCGCCCCTATCTGGTTTTCCACGTGGATAGGACAGAATTGAGGACTCGTCCTCAATTTCTGCCTAAAGTGGTCTCTTCTTTTCATATGAATCAACCTATTGTCGTGCTTGTGGCTACACGGGACTTGGAGGATTCCGAGTCCCTTGATGTGGTCAAGGCTTTGAAGATTTATGTGGCCAGAACAGCGAGGGTTAGGAAAACTGAAGCGCTGTTTGTTCTGTATGCATCCAACAAAGTTGGTGCGCCTGCTTCAAAGCAGACTATTGCTCGCTGGATCTGTAACACGATTCAGCAGGCGCATTCTACGGCAGGATTGCCATTGCCTAAATCGGTTAAGGCCCATTCCACTAGGAAGGTGGGCTCGTCTTGGGCGGCTGCCCGAGGGGTCTCGGCATTACAGTTGTGCCGAGCAGCTACTTGGTCGGGGTCAAACACCTTTGCAAAGTTCTATAAATTTGATACCCTGGCCGAGGAGGACCTCCTGTTTGCTCAATCGGTGCTGCAGAGTCATCCGCACTCTCCCGCCCGTTTGGGAGCTTTGGTATAATCCCCATGGTCCTTACGGAGTCCCAGCATCCTCTAGGACGTTAGAGAAAATAAGATTTTACACTTACCGGTAAATCTATTTCTCGTAGTCCGTAGATGATGCTGGGTGCCCGTCCCAAGTGCGGACTTCTTCTGCAAGACTTGTATATAGTTTTTGCTTACATAAGGGTTATGTTATAGTTTCATCGGTTTAGACCGAGACTATGTTGTTTGTTCATACTATTAACTGGGTAGTTATCACAAGTTATACGGTGTGATTGGTGTGGCTGGTATGAATCTTGCCCTGGGATTCCCAAAAATCCTTTCCTCGTACTGTCCATCTCCTCTGGGCACAGTTTCTCTAACTGGGGTCTGGAGGAGGGGCATAGAGGGAGGAGCCAGTGCACACCCAGAGTCCAAAGTCTTTCTTAAACTGCCCATGCCTCCTGCGGAGCGCGTCTATTTCCCATGGTCCTTACCGAGTCCCAGCATCCTCTACTTACTACGAGAAATAGATTTACCGGTAAGTGTAAAATATTATTTTTTACCACTGGTGTTATTATTATTATTATTATTAGTAGTAGTAGTAGTAGTAGTAGTAGTAATAGTACTAGTAGTAGTAGTATTAGTAGTAGTAGTAGTAGTAGTAGTAGTAGTAGTAGTAGTATATAATGAGGGATGGATAATAGTGACCCTATTCCACTATACCTGGATCGGGTGTGGTATGTTAGGTAGATTAGTCTGACAGTGTCTAGGTCGACCACTATTGATCGACAGTAAGTAGGTCAACATGGTTTCTAGGTCGACTGGGACTCTAGGTAGACATGAGAAAAGATCGACATGAGTTTTTTTACTTTTTTTGGTGTCATTTTCTCTGTACAGTGACCGGCAACCCCAATTAGTGCACCGCTTCACTCGCCATGCTTTGGGCACGGTGCCTCGCTGCGCTCGGCACAGGTGACCGTTCCCGAATGTAGTCCACGTGGATCGTAAAGTATGAAAAAGTGAAAGACTTATGTCGACCTTTTGTCATATTGACCTAGAACATGTCGACTTAGAGTCCCTGTTGACCTAGAAACCATATTGACCTACATACTGTCGACCAATAGAGGTCGACCTAGACAGTGTCGACCTACTTACTGTCGACCTAACGACCGGATCCCCCTGGAACCATGTTGTGACAAAGTTGCAACCAGGTCTGAATTTCTACCTACAGCGTTACCCCCCTGGAACCATGTGGTGACAAAGTTGCAACCAGGTCTGAATTTCTACCTACAGCATTACGTACTGCCATGGTCCTCATATCCCAGTGGTTCTACCAGACTCACATCCTATAATATTGAAGGAGGGATACATTTTTTTCTGGCAGTCCCTCTTAAAGCTATTTTTGGTGTTATTGGATAATTCTTCATTATTTAACTAGTCTGTCTTCACAGGTTTTGCATTCAAGTTGAGTGTTGTCTTATTTGTAACTGTGGATAGAATACTGAAAGTCACCAACAAAGTTGTAAATAAGGCAGCATCGAAATTTAGTTATTTTGCTAGTATGTGGGGCTGTGGTGTACATGAGGTTTTTGTGAGTAAATAGCTAAGCATGGTAAGTATAGAAATGTACTATGGGGCATTAGGATGTTGTCCTGGTCCTAGGTTTACTTACTGCATGGTGAGTACTTCTTTTGAGCATTACATTAGTTTGGGGTACTAATTGACATGGAGCTGTTAGTTACTGTGAATAACACTGTATGCTGGGCGTGTATCTTACATCCGGGCTGTAAGTAGTAGGCCTACTGTAGATCTGCAACATGTAAAAAACATAATTCATGGTTAGCATCCTAGAGCAGTTTCAGGATATAAGTGTATGTATTCCAAATAATCATATACTTTCATGAGACAGTAACAGTACATAAGACTATGGGGGTAATTCAGAGTTGATCGCAGCAGCAAATTTGTTAGCAGTTGGGCAAAACCATGTGCACTGCAGGGGGCAGAGCCGGCCCTAACCAATATGATGCCCTAGGCAAGATTTTGGCTGGTGCCCCCTAGCACCACCGCTAGTTCCGCCTCTGACCCTGCACCCCTTTCCCAGCACCATCACCCCCCACCCATAGCAGTCCTTTTTTTTTTTGTTTTCCTACCCCCTGTAATTTAAATAAGAACAGTGTGCACATTTGGCCTTACACATATGCCGCACATTATTAGTGCCCTTATACACATAATGACACACATAGTGCCCCTTACACATAGTTACACATTATTAATGCCCTTATACACATAATGACACATGTAGTTCCCAGCGTGAGTCAACTGGCAGCTCTGCTAACGTCGGGTGCCTATTTTTTATGAAAATGCATCTTATTTGCATTGCTATGTGGCTAGGATACACAAGCAGCTTCTGCTGATTAAAATGATATGCGGCATGCCTATATACTGTGTGCGACTGTGGCTGTATCTGCGTACGAAATGCTACACACAGAATATAGGCATGCCGCATATCATTTTAATCAGCAGAAGCTGCTGATGCCCCTAGGCATACCAGATGCCCTAGGCAATTGCCTAGTTTGCCTATACCTAGGGCCGGCTCTGGCAGGGGGGGCAGATATAAAATTTTCAGAGAGAGAAAGAGAGAGATTTGGGTCGGTAATTTTGTTTCTGTGCAGGGTAAATACTGGCTGCTTTATTTTTATACTGCAATTTAGATTTCAGATTGAACACACCCCTCCCAAATCTAACTCTCTTTGCATTTGTTATATCTGCCCCCCCCCACCCCCGCAGTGCACATGGTTTTGACCAACTGCTAACAAATTTGCTGCTGCAATCAACTCAGAATTACCCACTATGGGGGTCATTCCGAGTTGTTCGCTCGCAAGCTGCTTTCAGCAGCTTTGCACACCAGGGACGTGCAGTCAGGGGAGGCAGTGCCTCCCCTGTCATTAATGATTGAAATAATACAAAGAAGATACTTATGACACATATTCTGTGTCATAAGTATCTGTTGAAGCCTTTATATTATTTTAATCATTCCTACCTTATAAATAAAATGGTTTTGCATTTGTTTCAGAGGCACCGCTCACGGTGCCTCCAACTCATAATGGGAAAGATCCGGAAGTGGGGGGCGGGGCCGAGCATCGGGCAGCAACAGCCCATTAAAAAAATCCCTATAAGCGGCACATCCTAGAAGTGCCGCTTTGACACGCCCGTCACTAAGTTATATGTGATTGGCCAGTGGCAGTGACACCCCCCACCAGCCAATCCGTCATCTAAGATTTTTTTTTAATCATAATTATTGTTTGCATATGCGGCCCCCCCAAGCCTGTCTATCAGCAATGCACAGGAACAGGCTGTGGAGTGCAATCCTCCGAACGGAGGGGAAAGTAGTGCAGCGGCAGTGTCGGATTAAGGAAAAAGGGGGTGCAGGCATAGGCGTGCGCAGGGGGGTGCCTCGTGTCTACAGGCACCCCCTAATGTTGGCCTCCCCCCAGTAGCGCAAATACCCCCAAAAAATGTATTGAGACGGAGACAGCGACAGCTCCGTCTCCGTCTCCACACTGTGACCGGGTGCACATGTGCGGCAGCTCTTCGATCGTTTGTACAGGAGGCAGCTTGCTCTCCATCACTCACCCCCGGCCCTCACTCTCATCATCCCTCTGGAGCAATGGACATCGTGTGGCGCTAATTTGTTAAGGGGTGCACGATCGCGTGCACTACGCATGCAGCAACCCCCAGGTCTGTCACTGAAGATGACCAGCTCCAGGTACTGATGCTCAGGAAACTTTAGTGTTTTATTTTATTCACAGCAGTGTGTGTGTGATAGCCTTGACCCCCTGCTATTATTTATTTATATATATATATATATATATATATATATATACACACACACACACACACACAGTATATACACACACACACACATATATATGTGTGTGTATATATATATATATATATATATATATATATAATATATACACACACACAAAGTCGATCTGCCAGCACTCTAATTCATCAGCTTGCTGCGGTGCTCACTACATGGATATTATATGGGTGATATGTGCCCCTCTAAGGTCTAATCAATAAATCAATCATGGAGCCAACATAACGTTTCGGGCTTTAATTGCCCGTTGTATGTGCTGCCTGAAGACGGGCGATTAAAGGCCGAAACGTTGCTTTGTTGGCTCCATGATTGATTTATTGATTAGATCGTAGAATGCCACAAATCATATATACCAAAGGGTGCGGCACTCCTGGGGTAAATTACTTCACCTTTACAACGGCATATCATAACATTTCAGTGCCTCTTTATTAATACGGTGCTTTCATCAGACATGAAAGTGCTGTATTAATAAAGTGCCACTGAAACGTTACTGTCTGAAGTTGTAAGAGCAAAGTAATTTACTCCAGAAATATTGCACCCTTTGGAGATTGTATTGTGCATGTTGTGGAGGCACCTGGATCTGTAACACTACAGCTACAGGGAGTGCCTGAAACCATCGGCGGACATTATGGCAGCAGTGCCTCACCAGCCACTGACCTCACTGCACGCCACTGTTGCACACGCTAAGCCGCCGCCTACTGGGAGTGATTTTTAGCTTATCAAAATTGCGAACGAAAGATTAGCAAAATTGCGAATAGACACTTCTTAGCAGTTTCTGAGTAGCTCCACACTTACTCGGCAACTGCGATCAGTTCAGTGCTTGTCGTTCCTGGTTTGACGTCACAAACACACCCAGCGTTCGCCCAGACACTCCTCCGTTTCTCCAGCCACTCCCGAGTTTTTCCCAGAAACGGTAGCATTTTTTCGCACACACCCATAAAACGGCCTGTTTCCGCCCAGAAACACCCACTTCCTGTCAATCACATTACGATCACCAGAACGAAGAAAAAACCTTGTAATGCCGTGAGTAAAATACCTAACTGCATAGCAAATTTACTTGGCGCAGTCGCACTGCGGGCATTGCGCATGCGCATTAGCGACTAATCGCTCCGTTGTGAGAAAAAAATAACGAGTGAACAACTCGGAATGACCCCCTATGTGTAATAAAAAACTTGATCCACCTTTGTGCATAAAGTAGTCTTCTAAGTATAGTACGTTATAAACAAAGAAAACTTTTTTCTTCCTATATAATAAACTGCTGTGTTGTTTACATTTATCTCATTACTAACTACATTTCCTCTTCTAAAGATGTATCATATGACATTGCCACAACACTGAATACAAAATGCCTACTGCCACTGAGGATCATTTGTTGGATGACATTAAGTTGCTCAGTGAAGACTATGAAATGAGTTTGATTCTCCTTGCAGTGTTGCTAACAGGAAAACTGCAAGGGAGACAGTAACCTTCCATCAGGGTTTATTGCAGTGGCATGGAAAATCTGCTTGCGTCATGTATGTTCCATTAACCACTAGTCTGCCAGGAAATATCTCATATACTATCTTAATACGTTTCAATATAGTACCTATGAGCTTTCATTTTATGTGTATGTGTCTTTCTGTTTGAAAGAGCAGAACTCAGTACTCTGCCTAAATTAGCTAAATGAACTGGTGCTATATGATACTGTTATGTTTGCAGTTAATGAATACTCTCTCAGTATACTGTTCTGGCAGTTATTAAAGGTAATATTTTAAGGGGCAAGTATATATATATATTTTTTTAAATAAAGAAGGTAGTGATTCGTATACAGGTTTCCCCCCGATATTTGCGCAAGATGTAATAGCCTGCAAGATTAGAGATGTGTGCTGACCCCCATGTTTTGGTTTTGGTTCTGTATTAACATCATGTTTTGGTTTTGCCAAAACCACCCATGTGTTTTCGTTTTGGATCTGTATTTTTTTTAAAGATTGATGAAACTGCTAAAATTACATAATTTGGTCATACCGTATTATTAACCTCAATAACATTCATGTCTGGTCATTTACAGTTAATTTTAACCACCTCACAATAATGTTTTCATCCAGTTTAGGCCAAAGGCTGCAGCGAGCAGGATGATTACTAAACAACAGAGCAGCGGCACTAACACATGGTATAGCACATCTATGAAACATTGCTACACAGCAGTGGCAGAAAAGAAAATTGGTGCAGGATGGAAAAGTATTGCAAAACGAGTTTGTACAAGGGCCTTCCAGTGCTATAAGGGACTCTATGAAATGCTTATTTGTACACTGTCATTTAAATAATCCTCCACCATTCTTTGGATTTTGACTGTATCAGATGGAGGTATGGTAGAGGTGTCACTATTTTTTGCCATTTCTTTTAGACCCTGGCCAGATGTCAAAATATTGTGTTGCCTCTGCATCACTATTGGGTCTCTTGGGAAAGTTGAGTTTTTCCTGGCAGCAGTTGCTACCTGGGAAACTGAAAGAGATGTCATTGTGTTATGTACAACTTAAGTTGGCAACTTGTTCACCAGGAGCTCTTTGCATCTCTTAAGAACTAGGCTAGTTGGAAAGAAAGACACGACACATGACTTAAACCTAGGATCAAGTATGATCGCCAAAATTAAGTGATCCGATTTCAAGATGTTGACAACTTTTGGATCCTGGCAAAGTAAAAAAGTACTAATCTAGAAGTCCAACTTACATAGCAGAATGACTTTGTTTCATCACCTCCTTTAATTTCTAATCCTAGATAGGGGATGAAGGACTACCTTCAATCATTAGTGAGGATAATGGAGATGAACATGTTGGCAGTGGAGATTGCAGGTGCTGGGATCTAGCTATGAAAAGGGAGCTAGCTGATGCTGGAATGCTTATAAGGGATCCCTTCTGCGCTCATCCAACAACAATAAACAGTAATGCAATAAATGATAGGTTCCCAATGGATAAGTCTATGACTAAATTATAGTCTCTTTTAGTTCTTATACAAAGCGGAAGTGCTGGATGTAGGGAGACTCAATGCATACCGTACTCACAAGGAGTCGTGGTATGTCCCGCATGTAGAGGTGTCTTAAGTCGCTTGGTTCTTCTTTACCTTCTCCGAGGTGGAAAGTTCTTATCCTCGTAGTTGGATGACCTTAAATGTAGAGATCTGACCCATCTGGCTCCGCTACCGGTTCGCCCTCCCTGCCGTCCCCGGCTGCTGCTGCTGCGTCCAGTCAGTGCCACCGCCCGCAGCAGCAGCAGCCGGGGACGGCAGGGAGGGCGAACCGGTAGCGGAGCCAGATGGGTCAGATCTCTGCATTTAAGGTCATCCAACTACGAGGATAAGAACTTTCCACCTCGGAGAAGGTAAAGAAGAACCAAGCGACTTAAGACACCTCTACATGCGGGACATACCACGACTCCTTGTGAGTACGGTATGCATTGAGTCTCCCTACATCCAGCACTTCCGCTTTGTATAAGAACTAAAAGAGACTATAATTTAGTCATAGACTTATCCATTGGGAACCTATCATTTATTGCATTACTGTTTATTGTTGTTGGATGAGCGCAGAAGGGATCCCTTATTTTCTTGTGCATTGTGTTCCAGGGTGATTGAGTGATCATCTGTTGGTATCCCTACTGCAGCTCTCTGAGGCGCAGCAGTCCTCTACCTCCCCTTTTTTAGATGCTGGAATGCTTGTTGTTATTTTTTTAGCATACGTTTCTGATCTTTCCAAATACTTTCCATGAACTTGCTGCAAATGATGTAAAAGAGAGGAAGTTCCTAGATGGTTATCTCTACTTTCCATGGCTTTATGAACATTACAGATGGCTAAACAAATGTTGTCAGAATTTGGGTAAAAATCTGATCGCCTAGCCGTGCCAATAGTGCCTGTCTGCAATGTAGACAAGCTAGATGAGTGTGGCTACATCTGTATTATGTGGACACTGTATATTATGTGAGCACTGAGTGAATGTAGACTGGACAGATACATGAGCTCAAAAGCACTGAAGTGGATGCACACTGGACAGAAACATCAGCTTGCAGCACACGAGTGGACGGACACTGAACAGATAGGTCATATAAGCAGCACTGCAGTGGATGGACAGTGGACAGAAATATCAGCTGCAGCACAGGAGTGGATGGACACTGAACAGATAGGTCATATAAGCAGCACTGCAGTGGATGGACAGTGGACAGAAATATCAGCTGCAGCACAGGAGTGGATGGACACTGAACAGATAGGCATCTCAGCAGCACTGTAGTGGATGGACAGTGGACAGATAAAGTAGGTCAGCTCAGCAGCATTGGAGTGGATGGACACTGGTACATAGGTCAGCTCAGCAGCATTGGAGTGGATGGACACTGGTACATAGGTCAGCTCAGCAGCACTGGAGTGGACAGAAAGTTCAGCTCAGCCACTGGAGTGAAGTCGGCAAAAAGCAGTGGTTCTGTGTGAAATGGCACTGAATCACTGCAGCAGGGTCTTATATGGAATCCAAAACCCACGAGAATCTGACGCCTCGAAGATGACGATTTGGTTTGATTTGGAATCCAAGCAAGGCAGAAAAACCTAAGCAGCCGCTCAGATATCCTCGGATCCCGCCGGTTGAACCGAGCCTGCTCATCTCTATATAATGTACAGGCTGTCTGAGAACTCATGAGAGTCTGCCCATATTTTAAAGTAGCAATCATTAGCAAGGCAAAACCGACCTGGTTGCCACTTTAAAAATACGGGCAGACTCTCAGGAATTCCCAAAAAGTCTGCATCTTGGGTATTACATTTTGCCCATTGTGTTTGATTTACAGAATCTTCATAACTTTAAAAACATGCCTACCAGAGTAGACAACATACAGAAAATACTACAAATAGTGGATATCATTTATAATTATATTTATTTAAACAAGTTTAATCCCTTATCACCTAATATAGCAACAATAAGCAATGTTAAATGTTTTATCAGGGCAGTTTAGCAACGTCTCTTGCTGGGACATGGGCTACAAATGAGATCATTCCGGTAAAGAAAATAACAAAAAGTGATAGCCTATGCTATAGCTTCACTTCTAGGTTCAGACTTTGGGGGGAGATTTATCAAAGCTTGGTAAGAGATAAAGTGAAGAATGATACCAAATAATAACAGCTCCAAACTGTAATTTCCCCAAACTCAGCCTTTAAAACAACAGATAGGAGCTAATTGATTGGTACTTTATCGCTCTCCAATTTATCTTTCTCCAAGCTTTGATAAATCTTCCCCTGTGTAGTACATATGTGCGGTCATAGATTGCTAGGGATCATTCTTCGAAAAAATGTGCAGTACTACAGTAATACTGTATGTTACAATAGCTAAAATGAAAGATTCTAGGCCTGATTCATGTCTGTAAGTAAAGCAAACAAAACAAGAAACTAGAGATGTGCACTTGAAATTTTTCGGGTTTTGTGTTTTGGTTTTGGGTTCGGTTCCGCGGCCGTGTTTTGGGTTCGACCGCGTTTTGGCAAAACCTCACCGAATTTTTTTTGTCGGATTCGGGTGTGTTTTGGATTCGGGTGTTTTTTTTCAAAAAACACTAAAAAATAGCTTAAATCATAGAATTTGGGGGTCATTTTGATCCCAAAGTATTATTAACCTCAAAAACCATAATTTCCACTCATTTTCAGTCTATTCTGAACACCTCACACCTCACAATATTATTTTTAGTCCTAAAATTTGCACCGAGGTCGCTGGATGACTAAGCTAAGCGACCCTAGTGGCCGACACAAACACCTGGCCCATCTAGGAGTGGCACTGCAGTGTCACGCAGGATGGCCCTTCCAAAAAACACTCCCCAAACAGCACATGACGCAAAGAAAAAAAGAGGCGCAAGGAGGTAGCTGTGTGAGTAAGATAAGCGACCCTAGTGGCCGACACAAACACCTGGCCCATCTAGGAGTGGCACTGCAGTGTCACGCAGGATGGCCCTTCCAAAAAACACTCCCCAAACAGCACATGACGCAAAGAAAAAAAGAGGCGCAATGAGGTAGCTGTGTGAGTAAGATAAGCGACCCTAGTGGCCGACACAAACACCTCGCCCATCTAGGAGTGGCACTGCAGTGTCACGCAGGATGGCCCTTCCAAAAAACACTCCCCAAACAGCACATGACGCAAAGAAAAAAAGAGGCGCAATGAGGTAGCTGTGTGAGTAAGATAAGCGACCCTAGTGGCCGACACAAACACCTGGCCCATCTAGGAGTGTCACTGCAGTGTCACGCAGGATGGCCCTTCAAAAAAATACTCCCCAAACAGCACATGACGCAAAGAAAAATTAAAGAAAAAAGAGGTGCAAGATGGAATTGTCCTTGGGCCCTCCCACCCACCCTTATGTTGTATAAACAGGACAAGCACACTTTAACCAACCCATCATTTCAGTGACAGGGTCTGCCACATGACTGTGACTGAAATGACGGGTTGGTTTGGACCCCCACCAAAAAAGAAGCAATTAATCTCTCCTTGCACAAACTGGCTCTACAGAGGCAAGATGTCCACCTCATCATCATCCTCCGATATATCACCGAGTACATCCCCCTCCTCACAGATTATCAATTCGTCCCCACTGGAATCCACCATCTCAGCTCCCTGTGTACTTTGTGGAGGCAATTGCTGCTGGTCAATGTCTCCACGGAGGAATTGATTATAATTCATTTTAATGAACATCATCTTCTCCACATTTTCTGGAAGTAACCTCGTACGCCGATTGCTGACAAGGTGAGCGGCGGCACTAAACACTCTTTCGGAGTACACACTTGTGGGAGGGCAACTTAGGTAGAATAAAGCCAGTTTGTGCAAGGGCCTCCAAATTGCCTCTTTTTCCTGCCAGTATAAGTACGGACTGTCTGACGTGCCTACTTGGATGCGGTCACTCATATAATCCTCCACCATTCTTTCAATGGGGAGAGAATCATATGCAGTGCCAGTAGACGACATGTCCGTAATCGTTGGCAGGTCCTTCAGTCCGGACCAGATGTCAGCATCAGCAGTCGCTCCAGACTGCCCTGCATCACCGCCAGCGGGTGGGCTCGGAATTCTGAGCCTTTTCCTCGCACCCCCAGTTGCGGGAGAATGTGAAGGAGGAGATGTTGACAGGTTGCGTTCCGCTTGACTTGACAATTTTCTCACCAGCAGGTCTTTGAACCCCAGCAGACTTGTGTGTGCCGGAAAGAGAGATCCAAGGTAGGTTTTAAATCTAGGATCGAGCACGGTGGCCAAAACGTAGTGCTCTGATTTCAACAGATTGACCACCCGTGAATCCTTGTTAAGCGAATTAAGGGCTCCATCCACAAGTCCCACATGCCTAGCGGAATCGCTCTGTGTTAGCTCCTCCTTCAATGTCTCCAGCTTCTTCTGCAAAAGCCTGATGAGGGGAATGACCTGACTCAGGCTGGCAGTGTCTGAACTGACTTCACGTGTGGCAAGTTCAAAGGGCAGCAGAACCTTGCACAACGTTGAAATCATTCTCCACTGCGCTTGAGACAGGTGCATTCCACCTCCTATATCGTGCTCAATTGTATAGGCTTGAATGGCCTTTTGCTGCTCCTCCAACCTCTGAAGCATATATAGGGTTGAATTCCACCTCGTTACCACTTCTTGCTTCAGATGATGGCAGGGCAGGTTCAGGCGTTTTTGGTGGTGCTCCAGTCTTCTGTACGTGGTGCCTGTACGCCGAAAGTGTCCCGCAATTCTTCTGGCCACCGACAGCATCTCTTGCACGCCCCTCTCGTTTTTTAAATAATTCTGCACCACCAAATTCAAGGTATGTGCAAAACATGGGACGTGCTGGAATTTGCCCAGATTTAATGCACACACAATATTGCTGGCATTGTCCGATGCCACAAATCCACAGGAGAGTCCAATTGGGGTAAGCCATTCTGCGATGATCTTCCTCAGTTGCCGTAAGAGGTTTTCAGCTGTGTGCGTATTCTGGAAACCGGTGATACAAAGCGTAGCCTGCCTAGGAAAGAGTTGGCGTTTGCGAGATGCTGCTACTGGTGCCGCCGCTGCTGTTCTTGCGGCGGGAGTCCATACATCTACCCAGTGGGCTGTCACAGTCATCAAGTCCTGACCCTGCCCTGCTCCACTTGTCCACATGTCCGTGGTTAAGTGGACATTGGGTACAACTGCATTTTTTAGGACACTGGTGAGTCTTTTTCTGACGTCCGTGTACATTCTCGGTATCGCCTGCCTAGAGAAGTGGAACCTAGATGGTATTTGGTAACGGGGGCACACTACCTCAAGAAATTGTCTAGTTCACTGTGAACTAACGGCGGATACCGGACGCACGTCTAACACCAACATAGTTGTCAAGGCCTCAGTTATCCGCTTTGCAGCAGGATGACTGCTGTGATATTTCATTTTCCTCGCAAAGGACTGTTGGACAGTCAATTGCTTGGTGGAAGTAGTAAAAGTGGTCTTACGACTTCCCCTCTGGGATGACCATCGACTCCCAGCAGCAACAACAGCAGCGCCAGCAGCAGTAGGCGTTACACGCAAGGATGCATCGGAGGAATCCCAGGCAGGAGAGGACTCGTCAGAATTGCCAGTGACATGGCCTGCAGGACTATTGGCATTCCTGGGGAAGGAGGAAATTTACACTGAGGGAGTTGGTGGGGTGGTTTGCGTGAGCTTGGTTACAAGAGGAAGGGATTTACTGGTCAGTGGACTGCTTCCGCTGTCGCCCAAAGTTTTTGAACTTGTCACTGACTTATTATGAATGCGCTGCAGGTGACGTATAAGGGAGGATGTTCCGAGGTGGTTAACGTCCTTACCCCTACTTATTACAGCTTAACAAAGGCAACACACGGCTTGACAAATGTTGTCCGCATTTCTGTTGGAATACTTCCACACCGAAGAGCTGATTTTTTTGGTATTTTCACCAGGCATGTCAATGGCCATATTCCTCCCACGGACAACAGGTGTCTCCCCGGGTGCCTGACTTAAACAAACCACCTCACCATCAGAATTCTCCTTGTCAATTTCCTCCCCAGCGCCAGCAACACCCATATCCTCCTCATCCTGGTGTACTTCAACACTGACATCTTCAATCTGACTATCAGGAACTGGACTGCGGGTGCTCCTTCCAGCACTTGCAGGGGGCGTGCAAATGGTAGAAGGCGCATGCTCTTCACGTCCAGTGTTAGGAAGGTCAGGCATCGCAACCGACACAATTGGACTCTCCTTGTAGATTTGGGATTTCGAAGAACGCACAGTTCTTTGCTGTGCTTTTGCCAGCTTGAGTCTTTTCATTTTTCTAGCGAGAGGCTGAGTGCTTCCATCCTCATGTGAAGCTGAACCACTAGCCATGAACATAGGCCAGGGCCTCAGCCGTTCCTTGCCACTCCGTGTGGTAAATGGCATATTGGCAAGTTTACGCTTCTCCTCCGACAATTTTATTTTAGATTTTTGAGTCCTTTTTTTACTGATATTTGGTGTTTTGGATTTTACATGCTCTGTACTATGACATTGGGCATCGGCCTTGGCAGACGACGTTGCTGGCATTTCATCGTCTCGGCCATGACTAGTGGCAGCAGCTTCAGCACGAGGTGGAAGTCGATCTTGATCTTTCCCTATTTTTGGAACCTCAACATTTTTGTTCTTCATATTTTAATAGGCACAACTAAAAGGCACCTCAGGTAAACAATGGAGATGGATGGATACTAGTATACTTATGGATGACGAGCGACTGCCGACACAGAGGTAGCTACAGCCGTGGACTACCGTACTGTGTCTGCTGCTAATATAGACTGGATGATAATGAGATAAAATTAAAATATATATATATATATATCACACTAGTACTGCAGCCGGACAGGTATATATTATGTAATGACGGACCTGCTGGACACTGTCTGTCAGACTCAGCACTGCAGACACCTAAAGTAAGCTACTAGTATCAAGAAGATAGAAAAGAAAAAAAACCACAGGCAGGTGGTATACAATTATGGATGGACGAGCGACTGCCGTCACAGAGGTAGCTACAGCCGTGGACTACCGTACTGTGTCTGCTGCTAATATAGACTGGATGATAATAAGATAAAATTAAAATATATATATATATCACACTAGTACTGCAGCCGGACAGGTATATATTATGTAATGACGGACCTGCTGGACACTGTCTGTCAGACTCAGCACTGCAGACTCCTAAAGTAAGCTACTAGTATCAAGAAGATAGAAAAAAAAAACACGGGTAGGTGGTATACAATTATGGATGGACAAGCGACTGCCGACACAGAGGTAGCTACAGCCGTGGACTACCGTAATGTGTCTGCTGCTAATATAGACTGGATGATAATGAGATAAAATTAAAATATATATATATATATCACACTAGTACTGCAGCCGGACAGGTATATATTATGTAATGACGGACCTGCTGGACACTGTCTGTCAGCACTGCAGACTCCTAAAGTAAGCTACTAGTATCAAGAAGATAGAAAAAAAAAAAAACCACTGGTAGGTGGTATACAATTATGGATGGACGAGCGACTGCCGACACAGAGGTAGCTACAGCCGTGGACTACCGTACTGTGTCTGCTGCTAATATAGACTGGATGATAATAAGATAAAATTAAAATATATATATATATCACACTAGTACTGCAGCCGGACAGGTATATATTATGTAATGACGGACCTGCTGGACACTGTCTGTCAGACTCAGCACTGCAGACTCCTAAAGTAAGCTACTAGTATCAAGAAGATAGAAAAAAAAAACACGGGTAGGTGGTATACAATTATGGATGGACAAGCGACTGCCGACACAGAGGTAGCTACAGCCGTGGACTACCGTAATGTGTCTGCTGCTAATATAGACTGGATGATAATGAGATAAAATTAAAATATATATATATATATCACACTAGTACTGCAGCCGGACAGGTATATATTATGTAATGACGGACCTGCTGGACACTGTCTGTCAGCACTGCAGACTCCTAAAGTAAGCTACTAGTATCAAGAAGATAGAGAAAAAAAACCCACGGGTAGGTGGTATACAATTATGGATGGACGAGCGACTGCCGACACAGAGGTAGCTACAGCCGTGGACTACCGTACTGTGTCTGCTGCTAATATAGACTGGATGATAATGAGATAAAATTAAAATATATATATATATCACACTAGTACTGCAGCCGGACAGGTATATATTATGTAATGACGGACCTGCTGGACACTGTCTGTCAGACTCAGCACTGCAGACTCATAAAGTAAGCTACTAGTATCAAGAAGATAGAGAAAAAAAAACCACGGGTAGGTGGTATACAATTATGGATGGACAAGCGACTGCAGACACAGAGGTAGCTACAGCCGTGGACTACCGTACTGTGTCTGCAGCTAATATAGACTGGATGATAATGCGATAAAATTAAAATATATATATATATATCACACTAGTACTGCAGCCGGACAGGTATATATTATGTAATGACGGACCTGCTGGACACTGTCTGTCAGCACTGCAGACTCCTAAAGTAAGCTACTAGTATCAAGAAGATAGAAAAAAAAAACCCACGGGTAGGTGGTATACAATTATGGATGGACGAGCGACTGCCGACACAGAGGTAGCTACAGCCGTGGACTACCGTACTGTGTCTGCTGCTAATATAGACTGGATGATAATGAGATAAAATTAAAATATATATATATATATCACACTAGTACTACAGCCGGATAGGTATATATTATGTAATGACGGACCTGCTGGACACTGTCTGTCAGACTCAGCACTGCAGACTCCTAAAGTAAGCTACTAGTATCAAGAAGATAGAAAAAAAAAAAAAACACGGGTAGGTGGTATACAATTATGGATGGACGAGCGACTGCCGACACAGAGGTAGCTACAGCCGTGGACTACCGTACTGTGTCTGCTGCTAATATAGACTGGATGATAATGAGATAAAATTAAAATATATATATATATCACACTAGTACTGCAGCCGGACAGGTATATATTATGTAATGACGGACCTGCTGGACACTGTCTGCAGAATGCGTTTATAAAAACACCACACGACGAGTGTTTAACTTTTTCAGGCAGACAATCACAATATACTGGTGGTCAGCAGACAATCACAATACTGGTGGTCAGTGGTCACTGGTCAGTCACACTGGCAGTGGCACTCTGGCAGCAAAAGTGTGCACTGTACTTAAAATATGTACTCCTGCTATAACTGCCCCCCAGTCTCCCCCACAATTAAGCTGTGTGAGCAGTGAGCACTCAGCACAGTCAGATAATGATATACAGTATTACATATGATGCAGCACACTGGGCTGAGCACAGATATGGTATGTGACTGTGTCACACTGTGTATCGTTTTTTTTCAGGCAGAGAACGGATTAATTAAACTGGTGGTCACTGGTCACACTATCAGCAGCAAGTAGTACTCCTCCTAATAATATGCTCCCCAAAATTTGTGTGTCTCTCTAGTACTCTAGTCTAAACGGAGAGGACGCCAGCCACGTCCTCTCCCTATCAATCTCAATGCACGTGTGAAAATGGTGGCGACGCGCGGCTCCTTATATAGAATCCGAGTCTCGCGATAGAATACGAGCCTCGCGAGAATCCGACAGCGGGATGATGACGTTCGGGCGCGCTTGGGTTAACCGAGCAAGGCGGGAAGATCCGAGTCGCTCGGCCCCGTGTAAAAAAACCTGAAGTTCGGGCGGGTTCGGATTCCGAGGAACCGAACCCGCTCATCTCTACAAGAAACTGGGCAAAACCATGCTGCACTGGATTTGGGTTGGGTGTGTTCAAACTAGAGATGAGAGGGGTCGGTTCTCAGAGAACCGAACCCTACTGGACCTCACGCTCCGAGCCCGGATCCGAGTCAGGCTCGGGTCTTCCCGTCTGACTCGGAAACCAGAACGAGGTAAAACGTCATCATCCCGCTGTCGGATTCTTGCGGGGTTTAGATTCCATATAAGGACCCACGCGTCGCCACCATTTTCACTCCGGCATTGGAGAGTGTAGAGAGAGGATGTGTCTCTGTTCTCTTAGTGTCCTCAGTGTCCTCAGTGTCCATGTCTTGTGCTGCATCTGTCCAGTCACAGTGGTTGTGTCCTCTGCTGCCATATGTCCAGTGGTGGTGTGTTGTGCTGCATCAGTCCGGTCACAGTAGTGGTGTCCTCTGCTGCCATATGTCCAGTGCTGCTGTATAATAAGTCCCTTACAGTGTTGCTGTGTTGTCCTGCATCAGACCAGTGGTAGTGTCCTGTGCATCAGTCAGTCCAGTGACCAGTCACAGTGGTATCGTCTGCTGCCATATGTCCAGTGCTGCTGTATAGGGTGCTGTGTTGTGCTGCAGCAGTTCTGTGGTGGTGTATTGTGCTGCATCAGTCCAGTCACAGTGGTGGTGTCCTCTGCTGCCATATGTCCAGTGCTACTGTATAATAAGTCACTTACAGTGTTGCTGTGTAGTCCTGCATCAGACCAGTGGTAGTGTCCTGTGCATCAGTCAGTCCTGTGACCAGTCACAGTGGTGTCCTCTGCTGCCATATGTCCAGTGCTGCTGTATATCCAGTCCACTGCAGTGGTGCTGTGTTGTCCTGCATCAGTTCAGTGGTGGTGTCCCTGTGCTGCCGTATATGTCCAGTGGTACTGCCGTATAATTCCAGTAATACTGCTGTATAATTACAGTGATCCTGCCGTATAATTACAGTGATCCTGACGTATAATTACAGTAATACTGTCGTATAATTACAGTGGTACTTGCGTATAATTCCAGTAATACTGCTGTATAATTCCAGTAATCCTGCCATATAATTCCAGTGATCCTGGCATATAATTCCAGTAATCATACCGTATAATTCAAGTAATCCTGCTGTCTAATTACAGTGGTACTGCCGTATAATTCCAGTAATCCTGCCGAATAATTACGGTAATCCTGCCATATAATTCCAGTGATCCTGCCGTATAATTCCAGTAATCCTGCCATATAATTCCAGTGATCCTGCCGTATAATTCCAGTAATTCTGCCGTATAATTCCAGTGATTCTGCTGTATAATTCCAGTGATCCTGCCGTATAATTCCAGTATTGTTGCTGTATAAATACAGTAATCCTGCCATATAATTACAGTGGTACTGGCGTATAATTCCAGTAATCCTGCCGTATAATTCCAGTGATCCTGCTGTATAATTCCAGTGATCCTGCCATATAATACCAATAATCCTGCTGTATAATATCAGTGGTCCTGCCGTATAATTACAGTGACCCTGCCGTATAATTCCAGTAATCCTGCCATATAATTGCAGTAATCCTGCCGTATAATTCCAGTGATCCTGCCATATAATTCCAGTGATCCTGCTGTATAATTCCAGTAATCCTGCCATATAATTTCAGTAATCCTGCCGTATAATTCCAGTGATCCTGCCATATAATTATAGTAATCCTGCCGTATAATTCCAGTAATCCTGCCGTATAATTACAGTGGTACTGACATATAATTCCAGTGATCCTGCCATTTAATTCCAGTGGTACTGCTGTATAAATCCAGTGATCCTGCTGAATAATTACAGTGGTACTGGCGTATAAATCCAGTGATCCTGCCATATAATTACAATGATCCTGCCATATAATTCCATATAAATCCATATAATTCTGTATAAATCCAGTCCAGTGGTGCTGCCATATAAGTTCAGTGGTGCTGTCCTGTGCTGTATATTATTTACTCCAAGTAAAGTGGTTAATAATATTTAATCCAAATTATTTTTACAGGGTTTTTCCTGGAAGGTGTAGGAGTGCGCTCTCCTGTGCCGCATATTGTGTTATATAACTCCAGAAAAATAATGGAGAATAAAAATTTGGAGAATAAAATAGGGAAAGATCAAGAACCACTTCCTCCTAGTGCTGAAGCTGCTGCCACTAGTCATGACATAGACAATGAAATGCCATCAGCATTGTCTGCCAAGGCCAATGCCCAATGTGATATTAGAGGGCATGTAAAATCCAAAAAGCCAAAGTTCAGTAAAAAGACCCAAAAAAAGAAATTGAAATGGTTTGAGGAGAAACATAAACTTGCCAATATGCATTACGACACAGAGTGGCAAGGAACGGCTAAGGCCCTGGCCTATGTTCATGACTAGTGGTTCAGCTTCACATGACGATGGAAGCACTCATCCTCCATCTAGAAAAATGATAAGAGTTAAGCTGGAAAAAGCACAGAAAATAACTGTGCGTTCTAAGATGGTATCACAAACCCCCGAGGAGAGTCCAAGTGTGTCAGCAGCTGCGATGCCTGACCTTCCCAAAACTGGATGAGAAGAGGTGGCTCATTCCAACATTTGCATGCCCCCTGCAAGTGCTAGAAAGAGCACCCACAGTCCAGTTTCTGATATTCAAATTGAAGATTGTTGAAGTACACCAGGATGAGGATATGGGTGTTGCTGGTGCTGAGGAGGAAGTTGACGATGAGGATTCTGATGGTGATGTGGTTTGCTTAAATCAGGCACCGGGGGAGACACCTGTTGTCTATGGGATGAAGAAGACCATTGTGATGCCTGGCCAAAATACCAAAAAAGCCACCTCTTTGGTGTGAAATTATTTCTCCACAAATCTGGACAACAGGTGTCAAGCCATGTGTTGCCTCTTAACATCTGTAATAAGTAGGGGTAAGGATGTTAACCACCTAGCTACATTCTCTCTAAACATCACCTGCAGCGCATTCATCAGAAGTCAGTGTCAAGTAGTGAAACTTTGGGTTAGAGCGTTAGCAGTCCACTGACACCTTAATCCTATCTTCCTCTTGTACCCAAGCTCCTGCAAGCCACACCACCAACTGACTCAATGTCAACTTTCTCCTGAGTCAGGAACATCAGTAGTCCTTCAGGCCATGTCACTGGCAAGACTCAGGAGTCCTCTCCTAACCAGGATTCCTCTGGGGGATCCTTGAGTGGTACGCCTGCTGATGCTGACGCTGCTGTTGTTGCTGCTGGGAGTTGAATGTCATCCCAGAGGGGAAGTCGGAAGACCACTTGTACTACTTCCAGTAATCAATTGACTGTCCAACAGTTCTTTGTGAGGAAGATGAAATACAGTATGACAGCAGTCATTCTTTTGCAAAGCGGATAACTGAGGCCTTGACAGCTATGTTGGTGATAGACGTGCGTCTGGTATCTGCCATTAGTTCAGTGGGACTTAGAGAATTGTTTGAGGTTGATAATGTTGATATTATCTTAGACCGCAAAGCTATACCACTAAATACACTTTTACCGTGGAGCCGCTATGGCCGCTAGACTAAATGCACGTGCTACGCACTTTGTACGCTATTTGCGTACAGAGTCCTGCACGTGGTACGCACTTGGCGTACACACGCCGCGCTGAGTGTACGGAGTACACACAGCGAGCGCACACACAATTGATAACCTTTAAACCTTGTTAATGATACAATGTAACGATGTGATTACACTTTAAACCCTTAACAGCAAAGTACTGTAACGATGCTATAACTTAAACCTTAAGTTGCGCTGACGGTATAAAGTAACCGCAGTACGTACACCTTATCAATGCTATACACCTTATACAGATTAATACACTATAAAGCCCATGCAGGAAAGTGAAAACACCACACTGGTTTGTATTTGCAACCACAGGGTTCTAAGGCCTCAGTGGATTAATTCCAAAAGGTAAATACAATACAAATCATACACTACAGGCTAACAAGTAAATCTAAACAGAATAATGGCTACAGAAAATGTACATACGTGAGAATGTTCGCAAGCGCAACCCGAGCCGGTCCTCCGCTGGTCATACAGATAGCATTCAGAGTCTTCTGACCGGCCAGGCAACAATGGACTTTTTATACACAACATGCATACACAATACAATGGTCACTGTAATCTCATTGTCCATTGGACACAGGGATATGTCTCTACATTACATAAAAGGTCATAGGTGGATTTGAAAAGGTGGGCGATATCTTTCCCCAACTGCTCTTGTGGGTGTTATCCTCTGGCTTCCCGCCGCATACATAAAATACAGTAAATACAGTTAATGTTCATATTCTACTTTTGTACATAACTATACGCAGGAACAAGCGATCTTTCTCTAACTAACACCGGAATGTTACCCTCAAAATACCCTACAGCTGGATACTAGACATCACCTTCCAACCTTTATCTGACCCTTCCTATCATTCAAAGGCGAATCTCTCCGTCCAGGAACTGTTTAAACTATTAATACTCGCTGACATGGTCTAGGGGAACTATATCTACAATGTACACTATTTGGGTTAAATATGTAATGTTCTAATAGCCCTCTATGCGTTCACAAACTCTACCGTAAATGCGCATACCACGCGATAAGGTGCATGGCCGTGAAAAGCTCAGTAACGCAAATTGCGGATATGCGCACGCACGACAGAGCGAGTGCACGCGCAGCGGGCATGTGCATGGGGTTAGTACAAGGCATATGCATTACAATATTTTTCTACTTTAACAGTCCACCCTTTGGCAGTCAATAATAACTGCCACTATCTAAACATTAAACAGAAAAATATACAATACAATATCTATAAAATAATTGGATGGGAAGAGGAGAGGAGTAGGCAGGAAATGTATGGCCTAGTGGGATAGTAAAAGCATGTATGTATGAAATCCATGTCTGAGGGGCATGTATCATCGTGCCGTACATGTTCTAGATAAGCTTCGAGGTATTGCGAAGTATACATTAAATCCTTCTCATCCCGTATTAAGGGTCTGTAAGTGGGCCAACAAACACTACCGAGCTCTTTTCGGCTTCTTGTTCCAACAAATGGGGTGCACATTAAGTTGATGATACATGGAGGGGGAACATATGTGAATGCTAATATGTGGATATCACCTGTCGACTATGTGTGATACTACCTGAAGGTTGTAGAGATGAAGATAAGACACGTATCACAAATACATTCACATAACATTTGTGCAATCATTATTGGGTGTTGGTTGAAGTCTTGTCCGGATGGGTGTATCCTTGCTGTGGGTGTTAATCAAAGTCTTTAGAGTGTCCATTAAAGTCTTTAGAGTGTCCATTAAAGTCTTTTCCGGATGGATGTATCTTTGGTTTAGGTGTTCATCAAAAGTTTTTTCTGGATGGATGTATTTTCGCTGAGAGAAAACAAAGGAGAAACGGGTGATAGAAACGGACCGTGGAATCACGTTTTATCACAACATTGTCTCTATTGATGGGTCATAAATTAAATCAGTTGTTGTAACAATGCCCCCGCTCCTCAAACTCATCACTTTGGTACCGCGCTTGCACCGCATTAAAATCCAAACACATCTAAATATCAAACCAATCATTATGACAACTCCCAGGATACAAAGGAGAAACTTTCATACACTCACGATAACATTTTGAGCCCAATCTCCTAAACTTGAGAACCAATTTCGTGGGTTCAACCATGAGACCCAGCCGGTCAGTTCATTACTCACAGCAGTAAGGGTAAGGTTGTGTCTCCTTCGGAACTCCCATTTCAATTGCAAGATATCGTCCATCTTTTGATCTATGACCTCGGTTGGGTCATTAGTGCTGTTTGTAATATACGTGCAGCACTTCACACCAAACTAAGTTGCTAGGGTGACACAGTACCCGCCTGTCACCGCTGTGATATAATTTAGAACCATCCTGTGCTGGATCAGTTCCATTTTGTAAGCTTGCAATTCCCTCCCCGTATACCTGAAGGTGTCATCATACATCTCGGTGATATTATCTATCAGGTTTGCTAGCGCATGAATATACCTATAATTTATCATTCCTCTGGCGGTATGGGTGATATCTAACGCGAGTAGGAATTGAATCCCGGTGGATTCGTGAATCAAATCAGAGGCTGCGTGCTCTGTCCTATCTATAAGGTGTCTCTTAATGATGTGTTCATAGTGAGTGTGAGTGTAAGGAGCTTGAGCATTGCGGTGAACGTCTTTCATCTTATTATGGGTTATGGTCATTACTTCTGGCAACACTCTTCCAATGTAACACAATCCCTCTGAGTTTGGGGCAAGCCACTTATACGCCTTCCTCCCGCATATGAAATATGCATCATCGGGGAGAACATATGGGACAGAATATGACATTACCATATTGCAAACCTTCCACGTGAAAAATCCTATCCCTAACTCTCTCATCTGTTCAGTACACGTATCAGGCTGTATGATATGCGCACAGTACCCTGGTGATACTTCTCCAACCCGCATGGTCCTACTTCCTAGCGTATACCTGTACCGAAAATACCTTCCACCGTCGGCTATTTGGCGTATAAGTTCAGTGTCTACGGGCATTCTATCGGCTCTGTGTGAAAATGCCATGGTTTGGTTATTCCATGTCACTTCCCAATTTCCCGGCTTTCGGGGATTGGAAATGTTGAAACATACTAAGGATCTATCCACATGATATTGGTGGAGCTTCAAACTAGGGGGCCTAGAAATATTAAATTTCTTGTCCACCGGTCTCCCACCCCTTAATTCAAGTACCTCATCTATTGTTAAGGGATACGGTACTAGTCCTGACATGCTCTGACCTTGAGGTACTTGTGAGCACACCCAGCATTCTGTTTGGTTTAAAACCTTACCCACTAATGAGTGATAATCACTCAATGGATGACGGTCCATGTTGATATTAAGACTGGACTGACATCTCTGGATGCACCCGTCCTCAACTATGTTTTCACAGTTTCTACAAATACAATTTTCCTCAGCCAATAACCCTTCACAGTGTCTCCTAGTTTCTTGACTACCAGATCGTTTTCTGATACTCGCCTTTGCTCGGTGAATGTGTTGTTCTTGGAATTCTACAAATCCGTCCTTGTCATCAGAACCCATTCCAGATCCTTTCTCGACCTCTCTGGTACTCTCACCGAAACAGACTGCTCTGGTCAACAACAGGATCAACAGGAAAACCCGGAATGCAGTCTCTTGGGGTAAGTCCATCTTGCTAAGGGGAGAGAAAAAGGAGCAAGGAAGGGGGGAAAGGAGGGTAATGGGAGATGGAGAAAATAATAAAAAGGAAAAAGAAATTTTTGTGCGACAACCGCCTCTGGTCTTGTAGTTCTCTGTGCTCAGGTGCCGTGACAACAGTCCTGCCTCTCAACCTTCCCGGAACAGACACTCCAGTGATACAATTTCCTCCACACTCTGCTCTTTGTCACGGGCTTTCTCTGGGTCAGCGACCTTCTTACAGTGGGACGAGTGTACCCAAGTCTCTCTCTCGGCAACCTTCAATGCTGTAGTGCTGGTCAGTAAGACTTGGTACGGTCCTTCCCACCGGTCAATAAGGCAACCTGAGCGTAGAAAATTTCGAATCATTACATAATCCCCAGGTTCAATGTCATGACAATTGCTGTTTGGTAGGTCAGGAATCACCAGCTTTAGATTGCTGTTTTGATTCCTCAACTGCTGGCTCATCTTAACCATATATTTTACAGTCACCTCATTATTGCATTTCAAATCATCCTGGGGGTCAATCATTACATGGGGTTGTCGACCAAAAAGAATCTCAAAGGGTGATAGGTTAAGGGGGGACCTGGGAGTGGTTCTGATGCTGTACAATACAAGTGGCAAAGCTTCTGGCCACAACAAACCAGTTTCAGCCATCACTTTGCTCAGCTTGTTCTTAATAGTGCTGTTTACTCTTTCCACTTTCGCACTCGCCTGTGGGCGGTACGGAGTATGCAGCTTACTATTAATTCCCATTAGTTTGCACATAACCTGAAAGACTTCACCTGTAAAATGGGTACCCCTATCACTTTCAATTATCCTAGGTATACCATATCTGCACACAAATTCCTGCACAATTTTCTTTGCAGTAAACGTAGCAGTATTTGTGGCAGTGGGGAATGCTTCTACCCAATTTGAAAACACATCAATACAAACCAACACATATTTAAAATTTCTGCAGGGTGGCAATTGTATGAAATCAATTTGTATTACCTGAAAAGGGCCGTGTGTTGGCGGGATATGGGATGGTTCTGTTGGTATTGACTTTCCAATATTCTTCCTCAAGCAGATAAGACATGTCATTGCTCTCTTACCCGCATGAGAAGAGAATACTGGCACACACCAGTAGGCTCTTACCAGCTTACACATACCCTCTTTGCCCAGATGAGTCAGACCATGTGCCGCCTCAGCTAAACTTGGAAGATATGCTCTGGGGGCTACTGGCTTACCTTGCCCATCTGTACAGAGTCCTGAGGACTCCTGGCCATACCCTTTTGACCTCCAGACTGCCTTTTCCTGTGGAGAACACAAATTTTGCATTTCACTTAATTTTTGTGTGTTGACGGTATTGAATACCATCAGTTGTGTGATGTCTGTCTGTATGGGGGTGCTGGCTGCTGATTTAGCAGCTTTGTCTGCCCGGCTGTTACCAAGAGACACTGGGTCTTGACTGTAAGTGTGGGCTTTGCACTTGATAACAGCCACTCTGCCAGGTTCCTGTATCGCTGCTAGAAGTCTTTTTATATGGGATGCATGCGCTACAGGTGTGCCAGCTGCCGTCATGAAATTTCTGAGGCGCCATAGGGCCCCGAAATCATGCACTACTCCAAAGGCATACCTAGAATCTGTGTAGATAATGGCTGACTTACCCTTAGCCAATTCACACGCTCTGGTTAGGGCGACCAGCTCAGCAACTTGTGCTGAGTGCGGTGGGCCCAGGGGTTCAGCTTCTATGATACCTTTGTCATCTACGACTGTGTATCCAGTACACAAGTCTCCTGAGTCCGTCTGTCTGTGGCAACTACCGTCAGTGTAAAAAGTAAAATCTACGCCTTCCAGTGGGTTGTCACTAATGTCGGGTCTTGCAGTGAAAGTTTGGTTCAGATATTCCATACAATCATGTGTGTCAGTGTCTGTACTAAATCCTCCTTCACCATCACTCTCATCCTCCACCCTTTGTGCCTGTCCAGGCACACCTGGGAGATACGTTGCAGGATTTAGTGCGCTGCATCTCTTTATGGTGATGTTAACAGGGGCCATTAGTGCTAATTCCCACCTTGTAAACCGTGCTGATGAGACATGTCTGGTTTGGGCAGAGTTCAGTAAGGCTGATAATGCATGAGGTGTATGGATGGTCAGGTTGTGTCCCAACACTACATCTTCACTTTTACTCACTAGCAAAGCCATCGCTGCAACACTTTGCAAGCATGTGGGGAGAGACCGTGCTACGGTGTCCAACTGTGCACTGTAGTAAGCTAGCGGCCTGCTGGCATCACCATGTTTCTGGGTTAGGACACCTGCCGCACACCCAGCACTCTCTGTACCGTACAATTCAAAGGGTTTCCCATAATCTGGCATACCTAATGCAGGTGCCTGTGATAGGCACTGTTTGAGTCTCTCAAATGCCAGTTCGGACTCATCTGTGTGCGAAATCCGATCTGGTTTGTTTGACGAGACCATCTCTTGCAAAGGTAAAGCCAGTATGGAGAACCCTGGGATCCAGTTTCGGCAGTACCCACACATTCCAAGGAAAGTGCGGATCTGCTGCTGGGTTTGTGGCAGAGTCATGTTGCGAATCGCCTGTATCCTATCAGCGGTGAGGTGTCTCAGTCCTTGTGTCAAGCAATGTCCCAAATATTTTACCTTGGTCTGGCACAACTGTAACTTATCCTTTGAAACCTTGTGTCCCGTATTAGAAAGGTGAAGCAGAAGCTGTTTCGTCTCAAGGACGATTCGAGTGAATCAGAACACAGTAGTAAGTCATCTACATACTGTATTAATACTGATCCGCTCTCAGGTTGAAAGGATTGTAAACAGTCATGCAAAGCCTGGGAGAAAATACTTGGCTGTCAATGAAACCTTGGGGTAAGCGAGTCTAGGTGTACTCTACTCCTCTGTATGTAAATGCAAACAAGTATTGGCTGTCAGGGTGCAGAGGGACCGAAAAGAAAGCAGAACAGAGGTCAATGACAGTGAAAAATTTTGCAGTAGGGGGAATTTGCATGAGGATGACAGCTGGATTTGGCACTACGGGGAATTGGCTCTCAACTATCTTGTTTATCCCCCTTAGATCCTGCACTAGCCTGTAACCCCTCCCCCCACTCTTTTTCACAGGGAAGATGGGACTATTGGCAGTGTTGGACGTCCTAACTAGGATGCCCTGTTGTAGCAAGCGCTCTATGACTGGGTACACTCCTAATTCCACCTCTGGCTTCAGAGGATACTGTGGGATTCTTGGAGCTATCCTACCATCTTTTACTTGCACTACTACAGGAGCTACATTTGCCATCAATCCAGTGTCTTGTCCATCTTTGGTCCAGAGGGATTCCGGTATCTGGGAGATCATTTCCTCTACCTTGGATGGACACCTGTCTATAACAGCAGAGTGTGACATTAACCTTTGTGGGGTGTCTAACATATCCTGCACTTCCTGAACGTGATTCTTGGGTATATCTAAGAAGACACCCTCAGGAGTACAATATATGACACACCCCATCTTACACAATAAATCTCTCCCAAGTAGATTAGTCGGAGCCGATGCAGCTAGCAAAAAGGAATGCTTGGTTTGCAAAGGCCCTATCGTAATCTCTGCTGGTCTACTTAAAGGGTAGTATTGCACTACTCCTGTTACCCCCATTGCTGAAATTGTTTTACCCGTGGTCTTCATACCTACCGTTGAATTTAACACTGACCTGGCTGCCCCTGTATCTACAAGGAAAGGTAGTGATCTACCAGCTACGTCAACTGTAACCTCGGGTTCATTTCCAAGGCTAGCAATCAACTTTACTGGCTGCAAACTACAGGTGTGGCCTAACCCCTATTGTATGTTGTGACCCTCCCGCAGCGCGCTGGCAGCTACAATATGTGAGGGGGGTAGCTGAGAATTTCCAGAGGTCTGCCAGTCCTTCCTAGGTGGGTACCTCCTTGTTTCCCCTGCATGTGGCTCATAATTTCTCCTATGCGGTCCCTGATCCCAATTACGTGTGTCATACTGTGATTCATGTTCTGGTCTAGGGGGTCGATATACCTTATGTGAGTCTTTAAAATTACAGTTCCGTGCGTAATGTCCTTCCCTCTGACATTTATAACATTTTACCACATACGACTTACCATCAGGGGTCTGGGGTTTTGGCTGATGTGGCTTCGTTGTCAGGGCTTTTATACTTACTGTCATCAGCTTATCCCCCTGTGACTCCCTGTGCCTAATGATGTTCCGATCATGCTCAATAGCGGACTCTCTTAATGCAGCCACCGAGATACCTCTCCAGTTAGGTTGAGTGGTTTGTACCCTTGTTCTCAATGTTTCCTTCAAGCCGTCCATTAATACGGACACCGCTACCTCTCTATTATGTACATTTTCCTTAATGTCCTCGACCCCAGTGTATCTAGCCATTTCCTGCAGTGCTCGATGGAAATATTCAGAAGCAGTTTCACCTTCTTTTTGTCTAATGGAGAAGATTTTATTCCACTTGACAACAGTTGGAAAGTATACTCCTAATTGCAGATTGATCTGTTTTACATTCTCCTGATTGTATTCATCAGTGAGAGGTACTTCTGCGTCTAATTTACAATCGGTAATGAATTTTGCAGGGTCAATATTGGAGGGCAAACATGCCCGTAGCACTGTCCGCCAATCTTTGTGGGTTCGGTGGCGTTACCTAGTTCTCTAATAAACCTCTGACATGCGGCTAGATCCTTCCTGGGATCGGGAAATTCAGACATAATTGTCCTCATTTCTACCCGGGACCAGGGACAATGCATAGCAATGTTCCTGACGGGAATGATTCCCTGAGCGTCAGTCTTCCCATTGGGGACAGCGATCACCCTGACAGGATTTAGTTCAATTACATCATTCTGGGTTGCTTCTACAATGTGAGGTGCAATTGTCTCTGCATAATGTACTGTACCGTACTTACCTGTGGACACGACCTCACCTGTCCCTCTGCTAGGGGCCTTTGCTACTACTCTTACTGGTTGGGCCGTGCCCATTTGTGTGTCTTGTATGGTGGCTGCCAGAGAGAGTGCCGATATCGTGCTGGGCTCATCTTCTTGGTCGCAGTCCTGAGGGAAGTTTAAGATGGGATACAACTTGCACGGGTTAGCATTAATACATTTATCAAGTTCACTCTTATTATATATTAGTATGTCATTGTCTGTAGCCACTTTCTCTTCTGTAATATACGGTGGTGGTGGTGCAGTTGCTATCAGTTTCCTGCTAGGGTTGGAACCAGCTGTTTGAGCTAATCCCCTTTGCATATCACCCTCCTGTTGCCATAAATGTAAACTATCTGTATGTCTAATCCTTTGTTTTCTGGATTTTATTAGACATATCCTTCTCCTTAAATTTTGCAACACCTCTGGACTAAAACTGCCTACCTTAGGGAACGGTTCCCTATCTTTCACAGTCATACGTTCCCATTCATTGCATAAAACCTCTGCGTGTGATCCATATTTCTCACACATTATGTACCTCGCCGACCCTTTGGGCCGCGGAATATCAACCTGAACCCTGGTTGATCGTCCCTTACTTGAGCAACTGGCACCCATCTTTTGCAGGTATTGCCTTCTCAGCTAATTCCTACAAAAAAACAAAATACTCAGTGGTAAGGCAACGGTGAAAGTTCTCCAAGCGCTCTCACCCACTCACGCCCACGTTGGCCAATACACCTAAACACTGTCGTCAGCGCCGGTCGTACCCAACCTAGGGCCCTGTGTAACCTCTATTTACTGAGAGTGTGTGGGAGTGACTTACCCTTCCCAGTAAATATTGGTCGTTGGAGATTTCATGAGTGACCAGCGAAACTCCCTTAAAATAAAAAAAACTGTTACACAAATCACGTTGCGTGTGCTACAATTAGCGTCTATGATCCCGCGATTTTACGCAAATGTCGTAAAGGGTATCACGTAGAACTAAATATTGCACACACTAACGCGCGGTACAATCGCACGGCGTATAAGTAACTGTTACTTATCCGCTGTATGACCAATGGAATCGTTTTTCAGGCTGCGAAACCTCAGCCGGAGCTTTTCAGAACAGGCCTATATGGGTACTACGCCAACCCCCGGGGCTGCGCTCTCTATACAACTCATCGCAGACCTTTTAGGCCACGGTGTTCAGAGCTTCGCGTGACTTTGTCAGCGGTTTTCTGACTTCGCTGACCTTTTGGTCTGCTGTTATACTAATTGCTCCTTTGTACTCTAATCAATGTTAACGTGAGAAAGCCACTCCCACGCCACCAAGTGTCCACTCACCTGATGTGGTCTCCTACGGGATCCCTAATTCCCTGGGTCCACAAAACCTTTATTGTTTGCACACTCACGCTCGTTCACTCATACACTTTGGTTTTTCTGTACAGAAAATTAACTTTCATTCAGATAAAACAGCCTTAGTCCCAGAGGTGACACAGTAAGAGAAGGTTCTTTTAAACTAAATATTGGAAACTGAACAAATTTGTGCTATTATCGCGTGGCTACCGTCTCGCCTAAACTGAAACAATGATATTGTGTGATTTGTATTTAGTGGGTGTACCTGTACGCACGTTGCGTAAACACGCCACGTGTGTAGGCCTTTACGTTGCGTACGCAGTCCCGAACGCTGTCCGAGACACGTGTACAAAGGCCGTATGTCCGCAGTACTAAAAATCCCACACTTCTATTAATGTAAGTGATATTTAACTATAATCGCTCACTTAACACTACACACAGTTTCCACTGTATCAACCTTTACAACTAGGCCAGGCTGTGTGTGCGTCTTACTCTTACTCCCTTAAATATTAACTCTATATGTTAACTAAATAGCAACAAATTTTAAAGTACAGGTCAAAATAAATCTAGTAATCAGTAATTATGGCAATAGTGCGAGCAGTTATGCAAAGTACAAAATACCGATGTATGTGTGTGTTGCGTGCGCATTTGGCGCCAAACAGAAATTTCACAGATGTAAAAAAATAGCTTTTGCGTTCTTACCTTGCGGATCCCTCCAGCATACCTTCAAACCATGCAGGGCAGATGCTTATCTAATCAGCACTTATTATATCCCCCGACCAAGAGAAGGTTTACAGGGGATACCTTTCCGCCCTTTGCTGATAGATAAACTCTGCGAAAACTCTGCTAGGCTGCGGGTATGAGAAGGAACCGGACGAGCTCCCAATTGATAATGTTGATATTATCTTAGACCGCAAAGCTATACCACTAAATACACTTTTACCGTGGAGCTGCTATGGCCGCTAGACTAAATTCACGTGTTACGCACTTTGTACGCTATTTGCGTACAGAGTCCTGCACGTGGTATGCACTTGGCGTACACACGCCGCGCTGAGTGTACGGAGTACACACAGCGAGCGCACACACAATTGATAACCTTTAAACCTTGTTAATGATACAATGTAACGATGTGATTACACTTTAAACCCTTAACAGCAAAGTACTGTAACGATGCTATAACTTAAACCTTAAGTTGCGCTGACGGTATAAAGTAACCGCAGTACGTACACCTTATCAATGCTATACACCTTATACAGATTAATACACTATAAAGCCCATGCAGGAAAGTGAAAACACCACACTGGTTTGTAGTTGCAACCACAGGGTTCTAAGGCCTCAGTGGATTAATTCCAAAAGGTAAATACAATACAAATCATACACTACAGGCTAACAAGTAAATCTAAACAGAATAATGGCTACAGAGAATGTACATACGTGAGAATGTTCGCAAGCGCAACCCGAGCCGGTCCTCCGCTGGTCATACAGATAGCGTTCAGAGTCTTCTGACCGGCCAGGCAACAATGGTCTTTTTATACACAACATGCATACACAATACAATGGTCACTGTAATCTCATTGTCCATTGGACACAGGGATATGTCTCTACATTACAGAAAAGGTCATAGGTGGATTTGAAAAGGTGTGCGATGTCTTTCCCCAACTGCTTCCCGCCGCATACATAAAATACAGTAAATACAGTTAATGTTCATATTCTACTTTTGTACATAACTATACGCAGGAACAAGCGATCTTTCTCTAACTAACACCGGAATGTTACCCTCAAAATACCCTACAGCTGGATACTAGACATCACCTTCCAACCTTTATCTGACCCTTCCTATCATGCAAAGGTGAATCTCTCCGTCCAGTTACTGTTTAAACTATTAATACTCGCTGACATGGTCTAGGGGAACTATATCTACAATGTACACTATTTGGGTTAAATATGTAATGTTCTAATAGCCCTCTATGCGTTCACAAACTCTACCGTAAATGCGCATACCACGCGCTAAGGCGCATGGCTGTGAAAAGCTCCGTTACGCAAATTGCGGATATGCGCACGCACGACAGAGCGAGTGCACGCGCAGCGGGCATGTGCATGGGGTTAGTACAAGGCATATGCATTACAATATTTTTCGACTTTAACAAGGTTCTGTGTAACCAGTATCAAATCCCATCTAGGTTCCACTTCTCTAGGCAGGCGATACCAAGATTGTACAGATACGTCAGAAAAAGTGTCCTCAGTGTCCTACAAAAGGCAGTTGGACCCACTGTTCACTTAACCACTGACATGTGGACAAGTGGAACAGGGCAGACTAAGGACTATATGACTGTGACAGCCCACTGGGTTGATGTATGGCCTCCCGCAGCAACAAAAGCAGTGGAACCAGTAGCAGCATCTCGCAAACGCCAACTCGTTCCTAGGCAGGCTACGCTATGTATCACTGCCTTCAGTAAGAGGCACACAGCTGACAACCTCTTACAGAAACTGAATGGCTTACCCCAATTATACTCTCCTGGGGATTTGTGATATCAGACAACGCCACCAATATTGTGTGTGCATTACATCTGGGCAAATTCCAGCACGTCCCATGTTTTGCACATACAATTACTTTGGTGGTGCAGAATTTTTTTAAAAATGACAGCGGCATGCAGGAGGTGCTGTTGGTGGCCCCAAAAATTGTTGGCCACTTTTGGCATTCTGCCACTGCGTGCCAAAGACTGGAGCGCCATCAAACACGCCTGAACCTGCCCTGCCATCACCTGAAGCAAGAGGTGTTAACGAGGTGGGATTCAACACTCTATATGCTTCAGAGGATGGAGGAGCAGCAAAAGGCGATTCAAGCCTATACATCCACCTATGATATAGGCAAAGGAGGGGGAATGCACCTGACTCGAACGCAGTGAAGAATGATTTCCTTCCTTTCCATCCAAGTAGGCATGTCAGACAGTCGGTACATATACTGGCAGGAAAAAGAGGCAATTTAGTTGCCCTCGCACAAACTGGCTTTATTTTACCTAAGTTGCCCCCCCCCCTCCAGTGTGTACTCCGAAAGAGTGTTTAGCAGAGCCATTAACCTTGTCAATGATCGGCGTAGGAGGGTACTTCCACAAAATGTGGAGAAGATGATGTTTAGCAAAATGAATTATAAATTCCTCAAGGAAGACCTTTACCAGCAATTGCCTACAGAAGGTACGCAGGGACCTTTGATGGTGGATTCCAGTGGGGACGAATTAATACACAGTGAGTAGGATGTACACACTGAAAGGGGTAAGGAATCGGAGGATGAGTATGAGGTCAACATCTTGCCTCTGTAGAGCCAGTTTGTGCAAGAAGAGATTGATTGCTTCTATTTTGGTGGGGGCCCAAACAAACCAGTAATTTCAGCCACAGTAATGTGACAGACCCTGTCACTGAAATGGTTGGTTTGTTAAAGTGTGCATGTCCTGCTTATACAGCATAAGGGTGGGTGGGAGGTACCAAGGACAAGTCCATCTTGCACCTCTTTTTCTTCTTAGCATCTTGTACTGTTTGGGGACTAGTTTTTTAAACTGCCATCCTGTCTTACACTGCTGTACAACTTCAGGGGTACTGCCATATAAGTCCAGGAATACTGCCATGTAAGTCCAGTCCAGTGGTGCTGTCTTGTGCTGCATCAGTCCAGTGGTGGTGTCTTGTGCTGCCATAAGTCCAGTGGTGGTGTCCTGTGCTGTATATTATTTACTCCAAATAAAAGGGTTATATACATTACTTATATTATTATCCAAATAATTTTTACAGGGTTTGCCCTGTGTGGTGTAGGGGTATGCTCACCTGTGCTGCATATTATTATAATAGCTTCAAATAAAAGGGTTATTATTATTATCCAAATTAATTTTACAGGCTTTGCCATGTATGTGTTTGGTTTAGGGGTACGCTATCCTGTGCCACCAATATTGTGCGTGTATTACATCTGGGCAAATTCCAGCACGACCCATGTTGTTTGTGCTGCACAGTTGTATCGCTTAGCTTAGTCATACAGCTACCTCATTGCACCTCTTTTTCATCTTTGCATGATGTGCTGTTTGGGGACTTTTTTATATCTGTCCTCCTGTCTGACACTGCAGTGCCACTCCTACACTCCTAGATGGGACATGTGTTTGTGCCACACACTTGTGTCGCTTCGCTTAGTCATCCAGCTACCTCATTGCATCTCTTTTTCTTCTTTGCATCATGTACTGTTTGGGGCCTATTTTTTAAATCTGCCATCCTGTCTGCCACTGCTGTGCCACTCCTAGATGGGCCAGGTGTTTGTGCCACACACTTGTATCGCATAGCTTAGTCATACAGCCTCCTCGGTGCAACCTTTTGGCCTAAAAACATTATTGTGAGGTGTTCAGAATAGACTGGAAATGAGTGGAAATTAATGTTATTGAGGTTAATAATACCGTAGTATCAAAATTACCCCCAAATTATGTGTTTTTATGTTTTTTTTCCAAAAATCATCCAAGATCCAAAACCAAAATCAAAACACGAAAGGGTGGTTTTGGCAAAACCAAGCCAAACCAAAAAACGCCGCACATCTCTAGTTCAAACTGAAATCTAAATTGCAGTTTAAAATAAAGCTAACATTTGTGGGCCACATGCAATAGCAGCCAGTATTACCCACCCAAATCTAAATCTCTGCACGTGTTACATCTGCCCCACCTGCAATGCCTCATGGTTTTGACCAGAGATGAGCGGGTTTGGTTCCTCGGGATCCGAACCCCCCCGAACTTCACCCATTTTACATGGTTCCGAGGCAGACTCGAATCTTCCCGCCTTGCTCGGTTAACCCGAGCGAGCCCGAACGTCATTATCCCACTGTCGTATTCTCGCGAGATTCGTATTCTATATAAGGAGCCGTGCGTTGCCGCCATTTTCACTCGTGCATTGGAGATGATAGGGAGAGGACGTGCAGCGTTCTCTCAGTTGTGTTCAGTGTGCTGCAAATATCTGTGCTCAGTGTGCTTGCAAATATCTGTGCTCAGTGTGCTGAAAATATCTACGTTCTCTGCCTCAAAAACGCTCCATATCTGTGCTCAGTGTGCTGCAAATATCTGTGCTCAGTGTGCTTTATGTGGGGACTGGGGACCACCAGTATTATATAGTAGGAGGACAGTGTAGAGTTTTGCTGACCAGTGACCACCAGTATTATTATACGTTCTCTGCCTGAAAAACACTCCATATCTGTGCTGCATTGTAGTATATAGAAGGAGGACAGTGCAAAATTTTGCTGACCAGTGACCACCAGTATTATATCAGTACGGTACAGTAGTCCACTGCTCTACCTACCTCTGTGTTGTCAAGTATACTATCCATCCATACCTGTGGTGCATTTTAGTTGCTGTGCGCAGTATATATAGTAGGAGGAGAGTGCAGAATTTTGCTGACCACCAGTATATAATATATAGCAGTACGGTACAGTTAGCCACTGCTCTACCTACCTCTGTGTCGTCAAGTATACTATCCATCCATACCTGTGGTGCATTTTAGTTGTTGTGCGCAGTATATATAGTAGGAGGACAGTGCATCATTTTGCTGACCACCAGTATATAATATATAGCAGTACGGTACAGTAGGCCACTGCTCTACCTACCTCTGTGTCGTCAAGTATACTATCCATCCATACCTGTGGTGCATTTTAGTTGTGCGCAGTATATATAGTAGGAGTACAGTGCAGAATTTTGCTGACCACCAGTATATAATATATAGCAGTACGGTACAGTAGGCCACTGCTCTACCTACCTCTGTGTCGTCAAGTATACTATCCATTCATACCTGTGGTGCATTTTAGTTGTGTGCAGTATATATAGTAGGAGTACAGTGCATAATTTTGCTGACCACCAGTATATAATATATAGCAGTACAGTAGGCCACTGCTCTACCTACCTCTGTGTCATCAAGTATACTATCCATTCATACCTGTGGTGCATTTTAGTTGTGCACAGTATATATAGGAGGAGGACAGTGCATAATTTTGCTGACCACCAGTATATAATATATAGCAGTACGGTACAGTAGGCCACTGCTCTACCTACCTCTGTGTCGTCAAGTATACTATCCATCCATACCTGTGGTGCATTTTAGTTGTGCGCAGTATATATAGTAGGAGGACAGTGCATAATTTTGCTGACCACCAGTATATAATATATAGCAGTACGGTACAGTAGGCCATTGCTATTGATATATTACTGGCATATAATTCCACACATTAAAAAATGGAGAACAAAAATGTGGAGGGTAAAATAGGGAAAGATCAAGATCCATTTCCACCTCGTGCTGTAGCTGCTGCCACTAGTCATGGCCGAGTCAATGAAATGCCATCAACGTCGCCTGCCAAGGCCGATGCCCAATGTCATAGTAGAGAGCATGTAAAATCCAATCCAATCCAATCTGATGAGAAGCGTAAAGTTGCCAATATGCCATTTACGACATGAAGTGGCAAGGAACGGCTGAGGCCCTGGCCTATGTTCATGGCTAGTTCAGATTCACATGAGGATGGAAGCACTCATAATCTCGCTAGAAAACTGCAGTGCCACTCCTAGATGGGCCAGGTGTTTGTGTCGGCCACTTGGGTCGCTTAACTTAGTCACACAGCTACCTCATTGCACCTCTTTTTTTCTTTGCATCATGTGCTGTTTGGGGACTATTTTTTAAATCTGCCATCCTGTCTGACACTGCAGTGCCACTCCTAGATGGACCAAGTGTTTGTGTCGGCCACTTGGGTCGCTTATCTTAGCCATCCAGCGACCTCGGTGCAAATTTTAGGACTAAAAATAATGTGTGAGGTGGTCAGAATAGACTGGAAATGAGTGGAAATTATGGTTATTGAGGCTAATAATACTATGGGATCAAAATGACCCCCAAATTCTATGATTTAAGCTGTTTTTGAGGGTTTTTTGTAAAAAAACACCCGAATCCAAAACACACCCGAATCTGACAAAAAAAATTCCGGGAGGTTTTGCCAAAACGCGTCCGAATCCAAAACACGGCCGCGGAACCGAATCCAAAACCAAAACACAAAACCCAAAACCCGAAAAATTTCCGGTGCACATCTCTAGTTTTGACCAGTTATGTGCTTATTTGCTTTGTTAACAAGCCTTAATCAGGCCCTCTGACAACTAATGGGGCCAAGCTCCAAAAAGATAAATCTTTCTGAATTAAGTAAATCAATTACAGTATATTATAACAATCCCTATAGAATGCTGAAATACCTATTTTCCTATATAGCACTAATACTCTAAATCAAAGCAATTTTGAGTTTAATAAATAGGCTACCATAGAGAAACACATACATTTATCTATTTTAATTCAAGCAAAGAGTATTTCCTAACTACTGTATCTATAGAGCAGAGTTTATTTTAGTTTCAAGTGCACCATCATGGTAATGAATTGGACAATATATTAGAGATGAGCGGGTTCGGTTTCTCTGAATCCGAACCCGCCCGAACTTCATGTTTTTTTTCACGGGTCCGAGCGACTCGGATCTTCCCGCCTTGCTCGGTTAACCCGAGCGCGCCCGAACGTCATCATGACGCTGTCGGATTCTCGCGAGGCTCGGATTCTATCGCGAGACTCGGATTCTATATAAGGAGCCGCGCGTCGCCGCCATTTTCACACGTGCATTGAGATTGATAGGGAGAGGACGTGGCTGGCGTCCTCTCCGTTTAGACACTTGATTTACTAATTTTGGGGAGCATTAGGAGTACTCAGTAGTGTACAGTGCAGAGTTTTGCTGATAGTGACCAGTGACTGACCACCACTTTTATTTATAATCCGTTCTCTGCCTGAAAAAAGCGATACACAGCACACAGTGACTCAGTCACATACCATATCTGTGTGCACTGCTCAGGCTCAGGCCAGTGTGCTGCATCATCTATTATCTATATATAATATTATATATCTGTCTGACTGCTCAGCTCACACAGCTTATAATTGTGGGGGAGACTGGGGAGCACTACTGCAGTGCCAGTTATAGGTTATAGCAGGAGCCAGGAGTACATAATATATTATATAGTGAGTGACCACCAGACACACAGTGCAGTTTATTTAATATATCCGTTCTCTGCCTGAAAAAAGCGATACACACAGTGACTCAGTCAGTCACATACCATATCTGTGTGCACTGCTCAGGCTCAGGCCAGTGTGCTGCATCATCTATATATATTATATATCTGTCTGACTGCTCAGCTCACACAGCTTATAATTGTGGGGGAGACATGGGAGCACTACTGCAGTGCCAGTTATAGGTTATAGCAGGAGCCAGGAGTACATAATATTATATTAAAATTAAACAGTGCACACTTTTGCTGCAGGAGTGCCACTGCCAGTGTGACTAGTGACCAGTGACCTGACCACCAGTATATAATATTAGTAGTATACTATCTCTTTATCAACCAGTCTATATTAGCAGCAGACACAGTACAGTGCGGTAGTTCACGGCTGTGGCTACCTCTGTGTCGGCACTCGGCAGCCCGTCCATAATTGTATATACCACCTAACCGTGGTTTTTTTTTCTTTCTTTATACATACATACTAGTTACGAGTATACTATCTCTTTATCAACCAGTCTATATATTAGCAGCAGACACAGTACAGTGCGGTAGTTCACGGCTGTGGCTACCTCTGTGTCGGCACTCGGCAGCCCGTCCATAATTGTATATACCACCTAACCGTGGTTTTTTTTTCTTTCTTTATACATACATACTAGTTACGAGTATACTATCTCTTTATCAACCAGTCTATATTAGCAGCAGACACAGTACAGTGCGGTAGTTCACGGCTGTGGCTACCTCTGTGTCGGCACTCGGCAGCCCGTCCATAATTGTATATACCACCTAACCGTGGTTTTTTTTTCTTTCTTTATACATACATACTAGTTACGAGTATACTATCTCTTTATCAACCAGTCTATATATTAGCAGCAGACACAGTACAGTGCGGTAGTTCACGGCTGTGGCTACCTCTGTGTCGGCACTCGGCAGCCCGTCCATAATTGTATATACCACCTAACCGTGGTTTTTTTTTCTTTCTTTATACATACATACTAGTTACGAGTATACTATCTCTTTATCAACCAGTCTATATATTAGCAGCAGACACAGTACAGTGCGGTAGTTCACGGCTGTGGCTACCTCTGTGTCGGCACTCGGCAGCCCGTCCATAATTGTATATACCACCTAACCGTGGTTTTTTTTTCTTTCTTTATACATACATACTAGTTACGAGTATACTATCTCTTTATCAACCAGTCTATATATTAGCAGCAGACACAGTACAGTGCGGTAGTTCACGGCTGTGGCTACCTCTGTGTCGGCACTCGGCAGCCCGTCCATAATTGTATATACCACCTAACCGTGTTTTTTTTTTCTTTCTTTATACATACATACTAGTTACGAGTATACTATCTCTTTATCAACCAGTCTATATATTAGCAGCAGACACAGTACAGTGCGGTAGTTCACGGCTGTGGCTACCTCTGTGTCGGCACTCGGCAGCCCGTCCATAATTGTATATACCACCTAACCGTGGTTTTTTTTTCTTTCTTTATACATACATACTAGTTACGAGTATACTATCTCTTTATCAACCAGTCTATATATTAGCAGCAGACACAGTACAGTGCGGTAGTTCACGGCTGTGGCTACCTCTGTGTCGGCACTCGGCAGCCCGTCCATAATTGTATATACCACCTAACCGTGGTTTTTTTTTCTTTCTTTATACATACATACTAGTTACGAGTATACTATCTCTTTATCAACCAGTCTATATATTAGCAGCAGACACAGTACAGTGCGGTAGTTCACGGCTGTGGCTACCTCTGTGTCGGCACTCGGCAGCCCGTCCATAATTGTATATACCACCTAACCGTGGTTTTTTTTTCTTTCTTTATACATACATACTAGTTACGAGTATGCTATCTCTTTATCAACCAGTCTATATATTAGCAGCAGACACAGTACAGTGCGGTAGTTCACGGCTGTGGCTACCTCTGTGTCGGCACTCGGCAGCCCATCCATAATTGTATATACCACCTAACCGTGGTTTTTTTTTCTTTCTTTATACATACATACTAGTTACGAGTATACTATCTCTTTATCAACCAGTCTATATATTAGCAGCAGACACAGTACAGTGCGGTAGTTCACGGCTGTGGCTACCTCTGTGTCGGCACTCGGCAGCCCGTCCATAATTGTATATACCACCTAACCGTGGTTTTTTTTTCTTTCTTTATACATACATACTAGTTACGAGTATACTATCTCTTTATCAACCAGTCTATATATTAGCAGCAGACACAGTACAGTGCGGTAGTTCACGGCTGTGGCTACCTCTGTGTCGGCACTCGGCAGCCCGTCCATAATTGTATACTAGTATCCAATCCATCCATCTCCATTGTTTACCTGAGGTGCCTTTTAGTTGTGCCTATTAAAATATGGAGAACAAAAATGTTGAGGTTCCAAAATTAGGGAAAGATCAAGATCCACTTCCACCTCGTGCTGAAGCTGCTGCCACTAGTCATGGCCGAGACGATGAAATGCCAGCAACGTCGTCTGCCAAGGCCGATGCCCAATGGCATAGTACAGAGCATGTCAAAACCAAAACACCAAATATCAGTAAAAAAAGGACTCCAAAACCTAAAATAAAATTGTCGGAGGAGAAGCGTAAACTTGCCAATATGCCATTTACCACACGGAGTGGCAAGGAACGGCTGAGGCCCTGGCCTATGTTCATGGCTAGTGGTTCAGCTTCACATGAGGATGGAAGCACTCAGCCTCTCGCTAGAAAACTGAAAAGACTCAAGCTGGCAAAAGCACCGCAAAGAACTGTGCGTTCTTTGAAATCCCAAATCCACAAGGAGAGTCCAATTGTGTCGGTTGCGATGCCTGACCTTCCCAACACTGGACGTGAAGAGCATGCGCCTTCCACCATTTGCACGCCCCCTGCAAGTGCTGGAAGGAGCACCCGCAGTCCAGTTCCTGATAGTCAGATTGAAGATGTCAGTGTTGAAGTACACCAGGATGAGGAGGATATGGGTGTTGCTGGCGCTGGGGAGGAAATTGACCAGGAGGATTCTGATGGTGAGGTGGTTTGTTTAAGTCAGGCACCCGGGGAGACACCTGTTGTCCGTGGGAGGAATATGGCCGGTGACATGCCAGGTGAAAATACCAAAAAAATCAGCTCTTCGGTGTGGAGGTATTTCACCAGAAATGCGGACAACAGGTGTCAAGCCGTGTGTTCCCTTTGTAAAGCTGTAATAAGTAGGGGTAAGGACGTTAACCACCTCGGAACATCCTCCCTTATACGTCACCTGCAGCGCATTCATAATAAGTCAGTGACAAGTTCAAAAACTTTGGGTGACAGCGGAAGCAGTCCACTGACCAGTAAATCCCTTCCTCTTGTAACCAAGCTCACGCAAACCACCCCACCAACTCCCTCAGTGTCAATTTCCTCCTTCCCCAGGAATGCCAATAGTCCTGCAGGCCATGTCACTGGCAAGTCTGACGAGTCCTCTCCTGCCTGGGATTCCTCCGATGCATCCTTGCGTGTAACGCCTACTGCTGCTGGCGCTGCTGTTGTTGCCGCTGGGAGTCGATGGTCATCCCAGAGGGGAAGTCGTAAGCCCACTTGTACTACTTCCAGTAAGCAATTGACTGTTCAACAGTCCTTTGCGAGGAAGATGAAATATCACAGCAGTCATCCTACTGCAAAGCGGATAACTGAGTCCTTGACAACTATGTTGGTGTTAGACGTGCGTCCGGTATCCGCCGTTAGTTCACAGGGAACTAGACAATTTATTGAGGCAGTGTGCCCTCGTTACCAAATACCATCTAGGTTCCACTTCTCTAGGCAGGCGATACCGAGAATGTACACGGACGTCAGAAAAAGACTCACCAGTCTCCTAAAAAATGCAGTTGTACCCAATGTCCACTTAACCACGGACATGTGGACAAGTGGAGCAGGGCAGGGTCAGGACTATATGACTGTGACAGCCCACTGGGTAGATGTATGGACTCCCGCCGCAAGAACAGCAGCGGCGGCACCAGTAGCAGCATCTCGCAAACGCCAACTCTTTCCTAGGCAGGCTACGCTTTGTATCACCGCTTTCCAGAATACGCACACAGCTGAAAACCTCTTACGGCAACTGAGGAAGATCATCGCGGAATGGCTTACCCCAATTGGACTCTCCTGTGGATTTGTGGCATCGGACAACGCCAGCAATATTGTGTGTGCATTAAATATGGGCAAATTCCAGCACGTCCCATGTTTTGCACATACCTTGAATTTGGTGGTGCAGAATTTTTTAAAAAACGACAGGGGCGTGCAAGAGATGCTGTCGGTGGCCAGAAAAATTGCGGGACACTTTCGGCGTACAGGCACCACGTACAGAAGACTGGAGCACCACCAAAAACTACTGAACCTGCCCTGCCATCATCTGAAGCAAGAAGTGGTAACGAGGTGGAATTCAACCCTCTATATGCTTCAGAGGTTGGAGGAGCAGCAAAAGGCCATTCAAGCCTATACAATTGAGCACGATATAGGAGATGGAATGCACCTGTCTCAAGTGCAGTGGAGAATGATTTCAACGTTGTGCAAGGTTCTGATGCCCTTTGAACTTGCCACACGTGAAGTCAGTTCAGACACTGCCAGCCTGAGTCAGGTCATTCCCCTCATCAGGCTTTTGCAGAAGAAGCTGGAGGCATTGAAGAAGGAGCTAAAAGGGAGCGATTCCGCTAGGCATGTAGGACTTGTGGATGCAGCCCTTAATTCGCTTAACAAGGATTCACGGGTGGTCAATCTGTTGAAATCAGAGCACTACATTTTGGCCACCGTGCTCGATCCTAGATTTAAAGCCTACCTTGGATCTCTCTTTCCGGCAGACACAGGTCTGCTGGGGTTGAAAGACCTGCTGGTGACAAAATTGTCAAGTCAAGCGGAACGCGACCTGTCAACATCTCCTCCTTCACATTCTCCCGCAACTGGGGGTGCGAGGAAAAGGCTCAGAATTCCGAGCCCACCCGCTGGCGGTGATGCAGGGCAGTCTGGAGCGACTGCTGATGCTGACATCTGGTTCGGACTGAAGGACCTGACAACGATTACGGACATGTCGTCTACTGTCACTGCATATGATTCTCTCAACATTGATAGAATGGTGGAGGATTATATGAGTGACCGCATCCAAGTAGGCACGTCACACAGTCCGTACTTATACTGGCAGGAAAAAGAGGCAATTTGGAGGCCCTTGCACAAACTGGCTTTATTCTACCTAAGTTGCCCTCCCACAAGTGTGTACTCCGAAAGAGTGTTTAGTGCCGCCGCTCACCTTGTCAGCAATCGGCGTACGAGGTTACATCCAGAAAATGTGGAGAAGATGATGTTCATTAAAATGAATTATAATCAATTCCTCCGCGGAGACATTGACCAGCAGCAATTGCCTCCACAAAGTACACAGGGAGCTGAGATGGTGGATTCCAGTGGGGACGAATTGATAATCTGTGAGGAGGGGGATGTACACAGTGATATATCGGAGGGTGAAGATGAGGTGGACATCTTGCCTCTGTAGAGCCAGTTTGTGCAAGGAGAGATTAATTGCTTCTTTTTTGGGGGGGGTCCAAACCAACCCGTCATATCAGTCACAGTCGTGTGGCAGACCCTGTCACTGAAATGATGGGTTGGTTAAAGTGTGCATGTCCTGTTTTGTTTATACAACATAAGGGTGGGTGGGAGGGCCCAAGGACAATTCCATCTTGCACCTCTTTTTTCTTTTCTTTTTCTTTGCATCATGTACTGATTGGGGAGGGTTTTTTTGGAAGGGACATCCTGCGTGACACTGCAGTGCCACTCCTAGATGGGCCCGGTGTTTGTGTCGGCCACTAGGGTCGCTAATCTTACTCACACAGTCAGCTACCTCATTGCGCCTCTTTTTTTCTTTGCGTCATGTGCTGTTTGGGGAGGGTTTTTTGGAAGGGACATCCTGCGTGACACTGCAGTGCCACTCCTAGATGGGCCCGGTGTTTGTGTCGGCCACTAGGGTCGCTAATCTTACTCACACAGCTACCTCATTGCGCCTCTTTTTTTCTTTGCGTCATGTGCTGTTTGGGGAGGGTTTTTTGGAAGGGACATCCTGCGTGACACTGCAGTGCCACTCCTAGATGGGCCCGGTGTTTGTGTCGGCCACTAGGGTCGCTAATCTTACTCACACAGCTACCTCATTGCGCCTCTTTTTTTCTTTGCGTCATGTGCTGTTTGGGGAGGGTTTTTTGGAAGGGACATCCTGCGTGACACTGCAGTGCCACTCCTAGATGGGCCCGGTGTTTGTGTCGGCCACTAGGGTCGCTAATCTTACTCACACAGCTACCTCATTGCGCCTCTTTTTTTCTTTGCGTCATGTGCTGTTTGGGGAGGGTTTTTTGGAAGGGCCATCCTGCGTGACACTGCAGTGCCACTCCTAGATGGGCCCGGTGTTTGTGTCGGCCACTAGGGTCGCTAATCTTACTCACACAGCTACCTCATTGCGCCTCTTTTTTTCTTTGCGTCATGTGCTGTTTGGGGAGGGTTTTTTGGAAGGGCCATCCTGCGTGACACTGCAGTGCCACTCCTAGATGGGCCCGGTGTTTGTGTCGGCCACTAGGGTCGCTAATCTTACTCACACAGCTACCTCATTGCGCCTCTTTTTTTCTTTGCGTCATGTGCTGTTTGGGGAGGGTTTTTTGGAAGGGACATCCTGCGTGACACTGCAGTGCCACTCCTAGATGGGCCCGGTGTTTGTGTCGGCCACTAGGGTCGCTAATCTTACTCACACAGCTACCTCATTGCGCCTCTTTTTTTCTTTGCGTCATGTGCTGTTTGGGGAGGGTTTTTTGGAAGGGACATCCTGCGTGACACTGCAGTGCCACTCCTAGATGGGCCCGGTGTTTGTGTCGGCCACTAGGGTCGCTAATCTTACTCACACAGCTACCTCATTGCGCCTCTTTTTTTCTTTGCGTCATGTGCTGTTTGGGGAGGGTTTTTTGGAAGGGACATCCTGCGTGACACTGCAGTGCCACTCCTAGATGGGCCCGGTGTTTGTGTCGGCCACTAGGGTCGCTTATCTTACTCACACAGCGACCTCGGTGCAAATTTTAGGACTAAAAATAATATTGTGAGGTGTGAGGTATTCAGAATAGACTGAAAATGAGTGTAAATTATGGTTTTTGAGGTTAATAATACTTTGGGATCAAAATGACCCCCGAATCCAAAACACACCCGAATCCGACAAAAAAAATTCGGTGAGGTTTTGCCAAAACGCGTTCGAACCCAAAACACGGCCGCGGAACCGAACCCAAAACCAAAACACAAAACCCGAAAAATTTCAGGCGCTCATCTCTACAATATATCCATAGGTCAACCATAAATAGCTTTGGATATTGCGTTAATTGGAAGGTTAAACACACACACACACACACACACACACACACACATATATCTCCTATATATTAGCCCAGATCTGTGAATTTGTGGCTCATTTGCTAACGCTGGGTGGAGTCACAACACTGGGCAGAGTTAGAGGACCCACGATCACGAGCCACGCCCCCGTTTTCATCAGTGATGGGGCATGCCCAGCGCTCTGTGAGCTGCTGGCATGCCCCCAGGGGCCGATTATGAGTCCGGGGGGCCCAGGGCACTTGAGACAGGGAGGACCTATCTCATTGCTGTGCCTGCTGTGAGTTTGGGGGTGTGGCCTAATTGCGGGCACGTGGCCACGACCCCTTATGCAAATTCCAGGAATTGGTTTTTTTTTTATGGGATTTTGGCCCTTCAGCTAGGGTAAATCCAGAGGGGGTGGTCACTCCACCCTACACACCCGCACAAGCAGAAGAAAGCAGGGAGGCTGCTGCCTCCCTGCAACACCACAGACCTGCCAACACGCAGCAGCGTGTGCTGACTGTAGCACAATGCTGCTGCTGCTGTTGCTGGCAGGACGGGGGAGCTTCAGAGCTGGGACAGAGCTACTCCAGCTGGGGGCCCGCCTAAAACTGTGGGGCCTGCGGTACATACCCCCTGCCCCCCCCTTAATCTGGCTCTGCTGCCAGACCCCCCCCTTAATCCATAACCCCTGATGCCCCCTCTCCCTCTGTCTCCACTAAATAGACACTGTGCGCATGCGCACAGCGTCTATTCACCGCTGCTCTGCTAAGCAGAACAGCGAGTACAGGTGCTTCCCAACTGCCCCGCTCCCCCCACCGCGGGATACTGTGGCCCGCGGGTGGGACAGCGGGACAGACCCAAAAAAATGGGACTGTCCTGCGAAAATTGGGACAGTTGTGAGGTATGGGGGTGTGTGAGGGGGTATGCCGTACAGACAGACGGGCACCGGCTCACTGTGTGCTTGACCCCCCACATCAGCATACTCAGCAAGGGCTCTCTGGCGCGGAGGAGCGTCACTTTCTAGCACTCTCCACGCATCTTAGCTGCAGTTTTGTGGGGCACCTGCCGCTGTGCAGGTTCCGTACTGCCTCTGTTATCTCCAGCCCCGGCAACCCCACCGCTAGCTGCAGCGCTGCCGCCCGCAGTGAGGTGCACCCAGCTCCTTCACACACTTTAGCCGGCGGGCAGCGCTGCAGTAGTCTGCGCTGCTTGCAGGCTCCGACCCCCTCCTCCCTCCAGCCGCAGCGTCTCCTGGGGGCTAACCAGTCACTCCCAGTCACCCCTTACCACAGTGCCCGGTAGCCGCGAGGTCCGCGCCGCGTGCATGCTATGACTTCCTCCTCCCTCCAGCTGTAGCGTCTTCTGGGGGCTAACCAGTCACTCCCAGTCTCCCCTTACCACAGTGCCCGGCAGCTGCGCGTGGTCCGCGGTGTGTGACTGAGGAGTGGGGGGAGGGATGCGGACGGGCAGAGGAAGCAGGACTCCAGCCTGAGAGAGTCAGCCATGCCAAGTCTCCACCAGCAGCAGATACCAACAGGTTGGAGTGGAACAGCAGCAGCCAGCAGCAGTGACTCCGGTAAGACACATCTGTCTGTCACCACTGTTTTGTCCCTAATACCAATCTCTCCCGTGCCAAGTGTTCTGTCTTGTCTTTGTCACCCCTGGCCTTGCCCTGTCACCCTTATCCTGGACCTTTCACCCTTATACTGGCCCTTTCACCCTTATCCTGGCCCTGTCACCCCTGTCCTGGCCCTGTCACCCCTGTGCTTGCCCTGTCAACCCTATCCTGGCCCTGTTACCCCTGTCCTGGCTCTGCCGCCCCTACCCTGGCCCTGTCACCCCTATCCTGTCCCTGTCATTTCTGTCCTGGCCCCATCGCCCCTGTCCTGGCCACGTCGTCCCTATCCTGGCCCCGTCACCCCTGTCCTTGCCCCGTCACCCATGTCCTGGCCCCGTCACCCCTGTTCTGAGCCTGTCAATCCTGTCCTGGCCCCGTCACCCCTGTTCTGACCCTGGCACCCCTGTCCTGGCCCTGTTACTGCATACCCTCCAACTTCCTTTTTGGCAGGTACAGTACCCGCAGCGTCTCCAGACCCCTCCCCAATGCACCACACCTCCGCACCTTCCCCTTCACCACATGCGACACTACATCCCTACCCCACACTCTGTGCCTCCAGACCCCCTCCACCACCCACGGCTCCCAATCCCCGCCCCTCACCACCCACAGCACCTCCAGACCCCCTCCACCATCCACCCCTCATATATGTCTCCCCCCACACCTACCCCCCTCCACCCGCAGCATCTGCAGACACCCTCCTCCATCTGCGCCCCCCCCCCCTCACCCACCCCTCCCCCACCCATGGTACCCCCGCATCCACCCCTCCACCACCTGCAGCGCCTCTGGACCCCCTTCCCCATCCCCGGCACCCCCGCCCCTTCCCATCCCACAGCACCTCCGGAACCCTTCACCCATCCGCAACATCCCCGCACCTGCCCTTCCCCCACCCATGGCACCCATGCCCTTCCCCCACCTGCAGTGCCTCTGAACCCCTCCCCCATCTACAGCCCCCACTCCTCTGCCCCTCCCCCACCTGCAGCACCTTACGACTCTTCCCCATCTGGGCTCCCCCCGCATCCACCCGCCCTCCACCCGCAGCATCTACAAACACCCTCCCCCATCCGCAGTCCCCCCCGCACCCACTACATTCTGTACATCGTGCCCTGCAGGTGCTGTTCACGCCGTCGCAAGGGTCTGCGCCTCCTTCACCATCGCACGCTCTTTCATTGTGCAATATTTCACCACTAACAAAGGAATGCAGGAAATACTCCATATAATACAAATACTGAACCCCAGAAAGGCATGCAAGGGTTAAGGGGGCGTAACCCCTTGCGACGGTGTGAAGAGCGCCCGTAGGGCACGATGAAGCACCTAGTATATATATATATATATTGGGGAGAAGTATTGTTACTCTGTATAAATATCCTAAAGTGTCCTGCCCTGCTTCAACCGTTACCGAGTATTTCAAATGTTTTTGCCTAAGAGAGAGAATGTTAACTCACCTCTCTGGTGAACTGTACTCTCCTTCTTTTGGTTGCTTTGACTGGCGCTTGCAGGAAGGCTGCACATGCACTGGTCAGAAGTTCCCAGAGGCACCTATGGCTGTTAATTGGCACTTGAGCCCTAACGCCATCCTACAATAGAAAGTAATTATAGCAACAACAATAAAAAATATTTACATTTTTTAAACTCTGCATAGACAGACAGCCAGGAACCCTTGGACAGAGCTGTGGCAATACCATCCTGAGCTGGTGAAATCAAAAGGTACAGTGGGTGAAACAGTCAGTGCCACTGACCATTTCATAACTTACAAAACCACTTTGGTGCCCTGTCTGCTTAATAGCAGTGAAAATTATGATGTGGACGCACGCAAACAGTAACTGCAGCACATAATATGCACACTCAATGGAAATACAAGTACTGTAACACCTTACATCCCCCCCTAATTGCCAAAATAAACTCATCTATATACTGGTCTAAATCAGAACCATTATAATATGCCCCAAGACACATTGGTGTACTTATGATTTGTAACTATGTTGATTATAGAGATTGAGGGGTACATTTACTAAGCAGTGATAAGAGCGGAGAAGGGAGCCAGTGGAGAAGTTGCCCATAAAATGACACAGAGCTGCTGATTGGTTGATGGGGAAATTTCTCCACTTGCTCACTTCTCCGTTCTTATCACTGCTTAGTAAATGTACCCCTGAATCCTAGGACTATTGTCTGATCACAACACTTAAAACATGTATTTCATTGTGCGGTCTTGATTCTTATCTTTTGCTAAACTTTATTAAGGGAATGAGTATTGGCATTAGGGCTACTGAGTAGTAATTGTCTATTGACTGCTCAACATAAGCATGTTAAATTTCTACATTTGTGATTGAACTCCTGGTGTGTCCCACCATTTTCTTCGTTATTTTTTCTTACCATGACTTCTATGTTCAGCTGGTCCATCAATTTATGACAACTAACTTTAAGGTAAAGCTTTCATTTATTGAGTTTCTAAAAGAATTGTCTATGTTTGTTGATTGATCTCCACAGAAGCTGTGATTCTATATATCATAATTACAAACACAGAGGATCAACAAGAGAATTCCTTTGCCAGCTCTTAGAATTAGCTGTGATAGCAATTATTTTGGTTTTGAAAAGATGGTTGTCAGAGACTGATATAGGGCTGTCAGAACCCAGAATATAACACACAGTCACATACCTCCCCCCAAAAGTTCTGTGGTTCACTTCAAAGCCCTTCCACGTGGTGGGCTTTGCAGCCTGCAGTGCACCCTAACTTGCCCAGCGTGTGTCCCATGATTCTTCCTGCCATCTCTCGATGCTGGGCGTCGCCATGTTGCAAGCGGTCAGCTGATCATGATTCCACCAAGCACATGTTCAACTCCCATCAGCTGATTCATTCCTCCAATGACCGCTCAGCAAGGGGGATAAATGGACTGTTCTGACTCTCAACAAGTGCCCTGAGCAACGTTGCTTATCCTGGCTACAGTACATTCCTTGGCTCCAGGTTCCTGTCCTTTAGTTACATGTTAACTGCAGATCTGTTCCTAAGTTTAGCTTCACAGGTTCCAGACAGCTTCAGTACCAGCAGACTCTGTTCGTGGAACTACTGGTCAAAGCCAGCTCCTGTATAATTGTCTTCTAGTGCTTCAGCTCTTGCAGCCAGCAACTAACTCCTACTGATTACCTGCATTCTGCTTTCCTCTCCAGTCTGACTTCTAAATACTAGGGATGTGCACTTGAAATTTTTCGGGTTTTGTGTTTTGGTTTTGGGTTCGGTTCCGCGGCTGTGTTTTGGGTTAGACCGCGTTTTGGCAAAACCTCACCGAATTTTTTTTGTCGGATTCGGGACGGGTGTGTTTTGGATTCGGGTGTTTTTTTCAAAAAACCCTAAAAACAGCTTAAATCATAGAATTTGGGGGTCATTTTGATCCCAAAGTATTATTAACCTCAAAAACCATAATTTCCACTCATTTTCAGTCTATTCTGAATACCTCACACCTCACAATATTATTTTTAGTCCTAAAATTTGCACCGAGGTCGCTGGATGGCTAAGCTAAGCGACCCTAGTGGCCGACACAAACACCTGGCCCATCTAGGAGTGGCACTGCAGTGTCACGCAGGATGGCCCTTCCAAAAAACACTCCCCAAACAGCACATGACGCAAATAAAAATGAAAGAAAAAAGAGGTGCAAGATGGAATTGTCCTTGGGCCCTCCCACCCACCCTTATGTTGTATAAACAGGACATGCACACTTTAACCAACCCATCATTTCAGTGACAGGGTCTGCCACACGACTGTGACTGAAATGACGGGTTGGTTTGGACCCCCACCGAAAAAGAAGCAATTAATCTCTCCTTGCACAAACTGGCTCTACAGAGGCAAGATGTCCACCTCATCATCATCCTCCGATATATCACCGTGTACATCCCGCTCCTCACAGATTATCAATTCGTCCCCACTGGAATCCACCATCTCAGCTCCCTGTGTACTTTGTGGAGGCAATTGCTGCTGGTCAATGTCTCCACGGAGGAATTGATTATAATTCATTTTAATGAACATCATCTTCTCCACATTTTCTGGAAGTAACCTCGTACGCAGATTGCTGACAAGGTGAGCGGCGGCACTAAACACTCTTTCGGAGTACACACTTGTGGGAGGGCAACTTAGGTAGAATAAAGCCAGTTTGTGCAAGGGCCTCCAAATTGCCTCTTTTTCCTGCCAGTATAAGTACGGACTGTCTGAAGTGCCTACTTGGATGCGGTCACTCATATAATCCTCCACCATTCTTTCAATGGTGAGAGAATCATATGCAGTGACAGTAGACGACATGTCCGTAATCGTTGGCAGGTCCTTCAGTCCGGACCAGATGTCAGCATCAGCAGTCGCTCCAGACTGCCCTGCATCACCGCCAGCGGGTGGGCTCGGAATTCTGAGCCTTTTCCTCGCACCCCCAGTTGCGGGAGAATGTGAAGGAGGAGATGTTGACAGGTCGCGTTCCGCTTGACTTGACAATTTTGTCACCAGCAGGTCTTTGAACCCCAGCAGACTTGTGTCTGCCGGAAAGAGAGATCCAAGGTAGGTTTTAAATCTAGGATCGAGCACGGTGGCCAAAATGTAGTGCTCTGATTTCAACAGATTGACCACCCGTGAATCCTTGTTAAGCAAATTAAGGGCTCCATCCACAAGTCCCACATGCCTAGCGGAATCGCTCCCTTTTAGCTCCTCCTTCAATGCCTCCAGCTTCTTCTGCAAAAGCCTGATGAGGGGAATGACCTGACTCAGGCTGGCAGTGTCTGAACTGACTTCACGTGTGGCAAGTTCAAAAGGTTGCAGAACCTTGCACAACGTTGAAATCATTCTCCACTGCGCTTGAGACAGGTACATTCCACCTCCTATATCGTGCTCAATTGTATAGGCTTGAATGGCCTTTTGCTGCTTCTCCAACCTCTGAAGCATATAGAGGGTTGAATTCCACCTCGTTACCACTTCTTGCTTCAGATGATGGCAGGGCAGGTTCAGGCGTTTTTGGTGGTGCTCCAGTCTTCTGTACGTGGTGCCTGTACGCCGAAAGTGTCCCGCAATTCTTCTGGCCACCGACAGCATCTCTTGCACGCCCCTGTCGTTTTTTAAAAAATTCTGCACCACCAAATTCAAGGTATGTGCAAAACATGGGACGTGCTGGAATTTGCCCATATTTAATGCACACACAATATTGCTGGCGTTGTCCGGTGCCACAAATCCACAGGAGAATCCAATTGGGGTAAGCCATTCCGCGATGATCTTCCTCAGTTGCCGTAAGAGGTTTTCAGCTGTGTGCGTATTCTGGAAACCGGTGATACAAAGCGTAGCCTGCCTAGGAAAGAGTTGGCGTTTGCGAGATGCTGCTACTGGTGCCGCCGCTGCTGTTCTTGCGGCGGGAGTCCATACATCTACCCAGTGGGCTGTCACAGTCATATAGTCCTGACCCTGCCCTGCTCCACTTGTCCACATGTCCGTGGTTAAGGGGACATTGGGTACAACTGCATTTTTTAGGACACTGGTGAGTCTTTTTCTGATGTCCGTGTACATTCTCGGTATCGCCTGCCTAGAGAAGTGAAACCTAGATGGTATTTGGTAACGGGGGCACACTGCCTCAAGAAATTGTCTTGTTCCCTGTGAACTAACGGCGGATACCGGACGCACGTCTAACACCAACATAGTTGTCAAGGCCTCAGTTATCCGCTTTGCAACAGGATGACTGCTGTGATATTTCATCTTCCTCGCAAAGGACTGTTGGACAGTCAATTGCTTGGTGGAAGTAGTAAAAGTGGGCTTACGACTTCCCCTCTGGGATGACCATCGACTCCCAGCAGCAACAACAGCAGCGCCAGCAGCAGTAGGCGTTACACGCAAGGATGCATCGGAGGAATCCCAGGCAGGAGAGGACTCGTCAGAATTGCCAGTGACATGGCATGCAGGACTATTGGCATTCCGGGGGAAGGAGGAAATTGAGACTGAGGGAGTTGGTGGGGTGGTTTGCGTGAGCTTGGTTACAAGAGGAAGGGATTTACTGGTCAGTGGACTGCTTCCGCTGTCGCCCAAAGTTTTTGAACTTGTCACTGACTTATTATGAATGCGCTGCAGGTGACGTATAAGGGAGGATGTTCCGAGGTGGTTAACGTCCTTACCCCTACTTATTACAGCTTGACAAAGGCAACACACGGCTTGACAAATGTTGTCCGCATTTCTGGTGAAATACTTCCACACAGAAGAGCTGATTTTTTTGGTATTTTCACCAGGCATGTCAACGGCCCTATTCCTCCCACGGACAACAGGTGTCTCCCCGGGTGCCTGACTTAAACAAACCACCTCACCATCAGAATTCTCCTTGTCAATTTCCTCCCCAGCGCCAGCAACACCCATATCCTCCTCATCCTGGTGTACTTCAACACTGACATCTTCAATCTGACTATCAGGAACTGGACTGCGGGTGCTACTTCCAGCACTTGCAGGGGGCGTGCAAATGGTGGAAGGCGCATGCTCTTCACGTCCAGTGTTGGGAAGGTCAGGCATCGCAACCGACACAATTGGACTCTCCTTGTGGATTTGGGATTTCGAAGAACGCACAGTTCTTTGCGGTGCTTTTGCCAGCTTGAGTCTTTTCAGTTTTCTAGCGAGAGGCTGAGTGCTTCCATCCTCATGTGAAGCTGAACCACTAGCCATGAACATAGGCCAGGGCCTCAGCCGTTCCTTGCCACTCCGTGTGGTAAATGGCATATTGGCAAGTTTACGCTTCTCCTCCGACAATTTTATTTTAGATTTTGGAGTCCTTTTTTTACTGATATTTGGTGTTTTGGATTTTACATGCTCTGTACTATGACATTGGGCATCGGCCTTGGCAGACGACGTTGCTGGCATTTCCTCGTCTCGGCCATGACTAGTGGCAGCAGCTTCAGCACGAGGTGGAAGTGGATCTTGATCTTTCCCTAATTTTGGAACCTCAACATTTTTGTTCTCCATATTTTAATAGGCACAACTAAAAGGCACCTCAGGTAAACAATGGAGATGGATGGATACTAGTATACTTATGGATGGACGAGCGACTGCCGACACAGAGGTAGCTACAGCCGTGGACTACCGTACTGTGTCTGCTGCTAATATAGACTGGATGATAATGAGATGAAATCAATATATATATCACACTAGTACTGCAGCCGGACAGGTAGATATATTTATTATGTAATGACTGATGACGGACCTGCTGGACACTGTCAGCTCAGCAGCACCGCAGACTGCTACAGTAAGCTACTATAGTAGTATGTATAAAGAAGAAAGAAAAAAAAAAAAACCACGGGTAGGTGGTATACAATTATGGATGGACGAGCGACTGCCGACACAGAGGTAGCTACAGCCGTGGACTACCGTACTGTGTCTGCTGCTAATATAGACTGGATGATAATGAGATGAAATCAATATATATATATATATATAATATCACTAGTACTGCAGCCGGACAGGTATATATATTTATTATGTAATGACTGATGACGGACCTGCTGGACACTGTCAGCTCAGCAACACCGCAGACTGCTACAGTAAGCTACTATAGTAGTATGTATAAAGAAGAAAGAAAAAAAAAACCACGGGTAGGTGGTATACAATTATGGATGGACGAGCGACTGCCGACACAGAGGTAGCTACAGCCGTGGACTACCGTACTGTGTCTGCTGCTAATATAGACTGGATGATAATGAGATGAAATCAATATATATATATATATATATATAATATCACTAGTACTGCAGCCGGACAGGTATATATATTTATTATGTAATGACTGATGACGGACCTGCTGGACACTGTCAGCTCAGCAGTACCGCAGACTGCTACAGTAAGCTACTATAGTAGTATGTATAAAGAAGAAAGAAAAAAAAAAAAACACGGGTAGGTGGTATACAATTATGGATGGACGAGCGACTGCCGACACAGAGGTAGCTACAGCCGTGGACTACCGTACTGTGTCTGCTGCTAATATAGACTGGATGATAATGAGATGAAATCAATATATATATATATATATATAATATCACTAGTACTGCAGCCGGACAGGTATATATATTTATTATGTAATGACTGATGACGGACCTGCTGGACACTGTCAGCTCAGCAGCACCGCAGACTGCTACAGTAAGCTACTATAGTAGTATGTATAAAGAAGAAAGAAAAAAAAGAAAAACACGGGTAGGTGGTATACAATTATGGATGGACGAGCGACTGCCGACACAGAGGTAGCTACAGCCGTGGACTACCGTACTGTGTCTGCTGCTAATATAGACTGGATGATAATGAGATGAAATCAATATATATATATATATATATATATATATATATATAATATCACTAGTACTGCAGCCGGACAGGTATATATATTTATTATGTAATGACTGATGACGGACCTGCTGGACACTGTCAGCTCAGCAGCACCGCAGACTGCTACAGTAAGCTATTATAGTAGTATGTATAAAGAAGAAAGAAAAAAAAAAACCACGGGTAGGTGGTATACAATTATGGATGGACGAGCGACTGCCGACACAGAGGTAGCTACAGCCGTGGACTACCGTACTGTGTCTGCTGCTAATATAGACTGGATGATAATGAGATGAAATCAATATATATATATATATAATATCACTAGTACTGCAGCCGGACAGGTATATATATTTATTATGTAATGACTGATGACGGACCTGCTGGACACAGTCAGCTCAGCAGCACCGCAGACTGCTACAGTAAGCTACTATAGTAGTATGTATAAAGAAGAAAGAAAAAAAAAAAAAAAGGGTAGGTGGTATACAATATTATATATATATTATATACAATTATATATATATATATATTAAACTGGTGGTGACTGGTGGTCAGGTCACTGGTCACACTATCAGCAACTTGCAAGTAGTACTCCTAAGCAGACAATCACAATATATATTATACTGGTGGTCAGTGTGGTCACAATGGCAGTGTGGCACTCTGGCAGCAAAAGTGTGCACTGTACGTTATATGTACTCCTGAGTCCTGCTCTCAGACTCTAACTGCTCCCCACTGTCAGTGTCTCCCCCACAAGTCAGATAATATACAGTCACACTATCTATCACTTCAGCAAGTAACTAGTACTCCTCCTAATGCTCCCCAAAATTACTACTGTGTCTCTCTCTACTGTCTCACTCTCTTCTCTATAAACGGAGAGGACGCCAGCCACGTTCTCTCCCTATGAATCTCAATGCACGTGTGAAAATGGCGGCGACGCGCGGCTCCTTATATAGAATCCGAGTCTCGCGATAGAATTAGGATGCCTATAAAAGGATGTTAGGCCCATTTCAATACACCTACACTCAGAAATGGCAGCAGGACTGTGGGCCAGTGATCTTTTATGTGCTGTGGGTTTCCTCAGACTCAGACATCAGCCTGTAAGTACCCAGGGCCAAGAAACTGAACATGGTCAGCAGGTTGTACAGGTTCCGCGGAGGCAGCGCAGGCCTCGTTTTTTACAACATTTTCCGTCTGTATGACCTTGTCAAACTGGGCTTAGACCCTGAGACAGCACGCTCTCGCCCTGTCTCAGGCCTGCACAAACTCCTGGCTGTGTTGCACTTTCTGGCTACTGGCAGCTTTCAGGCTGTGTCTGGGGATGCATAGGAATCTCACAGCCCTCATTTTCCAGAATCTTAACACAGTTGATGTATACCTAACGACCTCTTCTGTTTTGTGTTTGTTTTAATTTCTCGGTGGCTTGTTCTGTCCTAAAATCTCATGTTTATTGTTATTTAAAATGTACACACAGGTTTTGGCTGTTTTGCAGCCCCACATCGAGGCCTCAATCTGCTTCCCTACCCAGGAGTCTCAGTGGCATGCCGTCAGGGTAGATTTCTATGAGCTGGCTGGCATGCCCAATGTGCTTGGAGCCATAGATTGCACACACATTCAGCTGAGACCACCTAGGGGCAGGCAGCACATATATACAAACAGCCATTTCGAACACTCCACAAATGTGCAGGTGGTTTGTGATGCAAATCTCAAAATAATGAGTGTTGTTGCTGGTTACCCTGGGGGCTGCCATGACTCCTTCATCCTCAGTCAGTTGTCCCTCTTTGATAAGTTTGAGGACTGACAAATGCCAGATGGATGGCTGCTGGGTATGTAGTTTGATATGTATAGGCCTGCGTATACTTTGTCCAAATACAGGTGCAGATGTATTAACCTGTAGAAGGCATAAGGAAGTGAGAAACCAGTAATCTGTGGAAGGTGATAAAGGCACCAGCCAATCAGCTCCAATATGTAAATTAACATTTAGGAACAGATTGTCTGCTGCCTTTATTACCTTGCACATATCACTGGTTTTTCACTTCCTTATGCCTTCTACAGGTTAATACATCTGCCCCACAGTGTGTTACTTATGTGTTGCTGTATCTTAACATGAATCACGTTACTATATCTCTCTTTTAAGTGATTGAGGATATGGCTGTTTCTCTTGGCTTCTAACTCCATTGTCCCGACCTGTTACCCCTGCTGAACACAATTACAATCATGCACATAAGTACACGCGGAATGTGATAGAAAGATGTTTTGGTGTGCTGAAATCTAGGTTTCGGTGTCTGGATAAGTCTGGTGGCCTTTTGTTGTATAGTCCCTCCAAGGTGACTCAAATTGTGTTCTGCTGCTGCTTTCTTCATAACATGTGTTTGCAACAACATCTGCCACTTGTTGAGGAGGAGGAGGAAGAAATCAGCCAGCAAGCAGAGGAATTAGAGACATCTGGTGATACTTGGAGTACTGATGTAGGGAGGCAGGTTAGGCAACAGATCATCAATCGCTATTTCTAAGGTAAGCTTGGTTTGCTTATTTCATTTGTTGTCTAATCATAAATAGATGTTTTTCCTTTTTCCTCAAAAACCATTACTCAGAAAGTGTCTGTCTCCTTGATACATACAAACATACCCTCGCTATATGAAAAACAAATGTCGCATGTGTATTGTGTGTATTTTTAATCTCAAAACAACAGATTATGAGTGGCATGCATTAAGTCTGGATAAGTGATCGTAAACTTGCAGTGCTAATTTCTTACAAGCCCACATCATCCATTTAGTATTTCACTTTATCATTGTGTGTAACGTCCTAATGCACAGGTTCACAAACTCGGCCCTCAGGACCACACACAGTGCATGTTTTTCACGTAACCCAGTAGAAGCACAGGTGTATGAATTACTCATAGACATATGTTAAAAGGTTCACAGGTGGAGCTAATTATGTCACTTGTGATTCTGTGAGGAGACCTGAGGGCCGAGTTTGAGAACCTGTGTTCCCAAAAAACATTCCTCAACATATAATATGTTAGCCACGAGGAATACATGTGTCCCTATGTGTGATGCACCATCATATTTAAGACTCACAAACTTACTGTAATCAGGAAAATTTTATTTCCTAATGTTTGATGCTGTAAACTTGATGATGTGTAAGTAAATACACAGTTTGCCACACATATACATTATTATACACATTTGTTGTTTTTTGTAGTAAAAGTACATATTTGTTTGTTTCAGCATCATGTGTAAAAACATTCTTACTAATTTTTAACATACACAAACATGTCCAAACAATACTGACATTCATTTGGACAATGTTTTTCAAACAAAACAAAGCCAACATATTACAAGCTTTTTACGCAACTCAATTGTGTTCTTCTTGTAATGTTGTATAGATAAGAAAGCTAAAATATGTATCAATAACATTGTAATTTGGATTGTCTGCAGGCAAAGAGAATGATTGGAATCTAGAAAGAGTAATGATTAGAAAAAAATCAAGTGGTCAGTTTACTTCCTGCTAAAGACATTCTGCCTGGCTGGCAATTATTGTATCTGCAGGCAAAGAGAATGATTGGAATCTAGAAAGAGTAATGATTAGAAAAAAATCAAGTGGTCAGTTTACTTCCTGCTAACATGTATGTGTGGCTCCAACAACATTTCCCTCCTCCAATACAAAAAAAAAATGGTAATGAATAAATGAGCGTAAAAATTTTAGGTTTTTGTTTGTACCACTTATAATTAATGATGTTGAAAAAAGTGTCAAGGAGCTAAGTGTTATATTTTTTTAGCAACAAAAACACTTGTTAACTATTTTGAGTTACTTATCACAAATGTCTAACTTTTTTTTCACATTTTTTTTGGGTGGCTGCTTGTCCTGTCCTTTGCCTTTAGCACTGTCATGTTGTCGTGCTCTGGTGGAGCGTCTTGGTGGTGATGAGACTGGCGTGATATTTGGAGTAGTCGTACTAGAACTGCTGCTTGTTTGCTGTTGGTGCATGCATCTGAGGCTTGCAAACATTTGTGTCTGCTTACACAGGCAATCTTCATTAGTGGCCTGCTGTCTAGCCCAAATAGTCCAAAACACCTGATCAGGGCCTTGTGTTTCTGGTGTTGTTGGGCTGTGTTGTGGTGGTGGTGTGCTTTGCTGTGGTGGTGTACTCACAGGTGCTGGGGGGCTCATTCCTTGCATTAATGGCTGCATTTCTAAGATGTTTGTCTCCTCCATGTCACTGTGTTGGTGTTGTTGCGGAAGGATGCTGTTCCCAGGACTCGAAGCTGAAATGTTAAACAAATCTCCGTTAGCTATCCATATGTTTGTGAAATGTAAAAAAATCACTACACATGGAACACATGTCATTCACTGTTGCTTTCAACTATTCTGGCTAGCAACATCATCACTCATAGCTTAAATACATACATATGCCTGTTTGAGGCAAATGTGTCTGGTTACTTAATTGTGAAAGAAAACACTTTAGTTTTATTGTAGCTCACACATACTCCACCATAAAAACACATTGGAATACACAATGTGTTACCTTATAGCTTTGTTCAAACAAACATAGTAATGTTTTTATATGTATTTTGCAATGTTACCTCAAGCACACATGTGAAATTTGGAAAAACAACCTTACTTTTTGCAAACAAACCAACATGCTTTTTTGTTGCAGCATCTTACACACAATGTCATACTGTGTGGCTCAAGTGGACATACATATCTTTACTGGATGTGGACAAGGCCATTTAGCTTGGATTCCATTTCAGCTTTTACTTACTGCGGTAAGTATTTTAGTTTTTGATGTGTTTTGACTTAATGCGGTTATGAATGATTTTGATTATGTTCTGACATTTTACACATTTTTTTAAGTTTGATACTCACAATCAAGATGAGGGGAGTGTAGATGATGTCTTGGAGGTGTGTCCAAAATTTGCAGTGGGGGTACAGAACATACGGACGATAATCTTTGTGGCGGGGTAGCCTGCTGTGTTTGTGCCGGGACATACGACCTTGCTTTCTTTTCGGCCACAGGTTTTTTGTGGTGATGTCTTACAGAAGTGCCACTTCCGCTGCTCCATACTTCTTTTGATGGACCTTTTAATGAAAGTGCAATTTTGTTATGCCCATTCCTTTACAAGCATACCCTATACTACAATGGACACTTTACCTGCTTCCGCAGCATCATCATCATCAGATGTGATAGGAGTTACTGGCCGACGAGTAGTACTGCTTTTTTCAGACACTGTATAACATAAATTATGGAAAAAAATCATGCTATTGTGTATACATCCACCCATTGTGCTTATAAACATTTATTCTTTTAGAAATGCTTGGTTTTTATTTAAAACAAACATAAGGACCAGAAATTAAAAAAAAACATTGACCAAAACACATATGCACTATGGCAACATCAACACAGGAAAACATGTACAGGACACTGACATAGGCCACAAGTTCAAGAAAAAAAAAACACACACAACTACATTTTGTATTGAAAGGAAAAATATTACAGATGCAATTTTTAAATTGCTCTGTGATGTGGCACTCCAAAGACACATTACCACTATATGAGCAAAAACAAAATGCAGCAATTTATTAAAAAAATTACACTGCAGTGTGGTGTCACGGCACAAATACAAGGGAAAAAAATATTGTTTTTTCAAATTAAATAATTAACATTATCTAAAGATGACATTACACATGTAAGTGGTTCCCAAACCACTTTCCAGTACTCCAGCCTCTAACATGACAACCACTATTTTTAAAACATTGCACATGGATCACTTAAATATAAAACATAGTCACAAATTAAAAATAAAAACACACAAAAGGAAAACTTTATTGCAGGACAATTCAGAGACACACCAAGTCCAAACTACACATGCAAAATATCTGTCTGAAAAACACATGACATACAATAAAGTAAGATGTTACATTGGATTTTGTATAAAACATTAACCAAAACAATGTATTTGCTGACACACACTTGAAGATGGGAGTAATATGCAACGTCACATGACACACATTTAAAAAACAAACAAAAAAAACCCCATAGAATGTAAATGCAAATACACATGCTCACCATTCTTCCTGGGCCTATCTGAATCCCGGACATGGGTTGCAGAGACAACTTCTGGAGGGATTACACTCCGCATGGGCTCCTCATACTCCACATACTCCAGATAACTTGCAATATAGGGCTGCCCACCACCGGTTTTCCAAGCCGACTTGGCATCCTTGGCCATTTTGGACTTGACACGTCGCTTTATGTCATAGTACCGTTTGTGGCACGTGTCCTCCGTCCGCTTGACCACCCCCTCACTATTGACAGCAGCAACAACTTTCGCCCACAACACCGTCTTCCTCCGTGTTGGCACCTTGGCGGACTCAGGGCCAAATAGCTGCCTCTGATACTTCATCAGCTCACGCACCAATGCCACATTTTCTGCAAAACTAAACTTTACATTCCGCCCAGTCTTAGTAGTGGTGCGTGGCTGCGGAGCACTCTGACTGTTACTATCACTTGAGGCTGCTGCAGCAACCTCACCCACCTCCTCCACCTCACTAACCTTACTAACACTCACCTCCTCCACCTGACCAACCTCCTCCCCCTTACTCACACCCTCCACCTCTGGGACTATAAAGAAAAATAACTTGGACTAAAAATGAGACAAAACCACAAAATACAAGACAACAAGAATGACAAGACGACTTTCAAACACAATACCACACTCAGAAATCGCTACCAACACTCCTCACCAAACCACAAATTCACCTACCTCCACAGCACAACCTCCCTCCTCACCACTAACTAAACCCACGAGGTGCGGACGGTTTGGGGCGTATTTAAATGGTTGCGCACAGACACTCCTACCATCTGAAACACAACCAATCACGGACGGGGATGAAAATCAAAACTAAAAGTGAAAATGCGGCCGCGGGAAAAAAAAAACCCTGCAGCGTTTAACTTAGGAAAAAGAACAGCAAATACAACAAAAACACGTACGCAAATGACAATGACGACCGTAAATGTGCCAAAAAAAAACGACTGGCATCGACATCGGAAAACACGACAACCATAAAGTCGACTGCTTCGTAACTTTGCGTATATGGATTCAAAAAGTTGCATGAAAATGCACCCGATACAAAACGAGTTTAAACACTACACAAACCGACTCAAACACGAATATTAGTAAATAATATTGCCCCTGGTGTCCAATTAGAGGCCATTTTTATTGGCGGAAAAAATGGACCCACTGCCACGCGAACACACATGGGATCAGGGATAAATTCCCAATCCCATGTATTATTGGGACTAATTGGTTAGCCACTAGTGCACCTATTCACTGATGCTAATAGGATATGCCACATAGACTAAGGATTCTGTTTAAAAAAACAGCAGGGATCAATGTTATTGCTTTTGTTCACTTTAATGTTTTTCCACTCCCACTGAATTTGAATATAGTATGACTTTGCCATAAACAAATAGCTGACCTACTGTATATACCTATACTATCTCACATACAGCTTTAGCAAATATATACACTGTATGCAGGTATACGTACTGTACTGTACTATAGATTAGGTACTTTTTTTGCCTTTGATATTAGCCTTTCTATGATAGAATGGTTATTGTGGACCAGGCTATTTATTATTGCTTATTATATCATTTTTGGGGGATTTATACTCCCTTGTGTTGTCTTCAAGAAAAAGACAGAAGGCCTAATTCACATCTGATCTCTAGGCTGCATTTTCGTACAGCCTGCGATCAGGTCTGAACTGCGCATGCGTATGCACCGCAATGCACAGGCGTGTCGGTCCGCAGCAACGGGGATCGCCGGGCAGTGACGGGATGGTACGAGAAAAGCGATCGCATGGATGATCGCATGGTGCCTGACAGGAAGAGGCAACTGGGTGTCAAATGACCATTTTTAAGAAGTGTCCAGAGAAATGCAGAAGGAACCAAGCGTTTGAAGGGAGGGTTTCTGACGTCAGTTACGGCAACGATCATCGCACTGGAAGAGTAAGACTTGGTCTGTGCAGAGACGCTCTCCTACACATACGATTGCTCCCCTGCACAGCGATATCCTCTCCCCCTGTAGGCGGCGACTACCTGATCGCAGGGATGCAAAAACGCACCCTAGCTATCTGATACAGAATACAGAATACAGTAAGACTTCACACTTAAATTAGCAAAAACACTTTCAGAATCATTCGTTACTTAAAACCAATTAATATAACTCCTTATTAAAATGACGTAACTGTAATAGTAAAATGCAGATTCAAATTGCAATAGAATTTAAAGCAAAGAAAGTGCAGACAATTTCATCAAGGAACTGGCATAGATAGCAGAACAGTACCTGATGTTAAGCAATTCTGTCTCTCTTACAGGAGATCATATGGGAGCTTATTTATCATGTTATTTATTGGGGATAGGGAGACCCCTGATAATTAAGTATTCAACTTGCTTCGAGTAGCAGCGGTGGGTGCAAAATCCTAAGATCAGATGTCACCATGATTCCTATCACCACTCATGCATATTCATGAACTTGGGTTCACAAGCGTGCACAAAGTACCCAGCATCAGTGGAAGGAGCAGAACAGTGGTAGGACAGAGTGATCTATGGGTTCTCTCTTCACAAACCTGGACTTCCTTCCCGTAGGAAAAAGCAGGGGTGCCGGAACAAACACCATCTAACGGTGGGTGAAGGTTCCTGCGGTCATGCTCCGAAAATGTAGTATTTTTGGAATTTGATGAATCTAGTGCAGTGATGGGGAACATTTGGCACTCCAGCTGTTGTTGAACTACACATACCAGCATGCCCTGCTACAGTTTTGCTATTTGGTTAAGCTAAAACTGTAGAAAGGGCATGCAGGGATGTGTAGTTCAACAACAGCTGGAGTGTCAAAGGTTGCCCATCACTGATCTAGTGTAAGGAAACAGCATGCCAGATCAGGGCTGGAAGGTAAGCAGGAGCTTTCCATGATACCTCGTGCATTACCTGTATAATGAATGGCCCATTACGTCATTTCTACAAAATGTTAATTTTCACCTACTTTTGTAGAAATGAAGGTATTAGGAATAGACCCAGTGAAGAGAATGTTTCAGTAAAAGAGTCCTTATTAACAAAACACCAGAAAAGTCCCTCTAATACGTTATTGTAAGAGAGTCATTTCTGGAGATTCATATCGGAAACTCCAGGGCTACTTCTTTGCTGCTTTAGGTTTTAGTTGCCTGTACTTTGTGATCTATACTCATTAAAAGATCATTTCCACTTGCTGACTTTTAATAACATGTGTTTGTGCATTTTATCATTATAGTTACATAATTTTAATGATGAGTTATAATAAATTGTTTCAGTGAAAGCTTTTGAAAGTGCTTTAGCTAGTTTGGTTAAATTAGAGATGTGCGGCGGACACTTGTCGTGTTTTGCGTTTTGGTTTGGGATCTGGATCCCCGCTCCTGTTTTGGATCTAGATTTGTTTTGCCAAAACCACCCTTTCGGGTTTTGGTTTTTAATACGGATAAAAAAACAGCTACAATCCAAGAATTTGGGGGTAATTTTGATCCTACAGTATTATTAATCTCATTAACATTAATTTCCACTCATTTCCAGTCTATTCTGAACACTGAACACCTAACAATATTGTTTTTAGGCCAAAAGGTTGCACCGAGGTTGCTGGATGACTAAGCTAAGGGACACAAGTGGGCGGCACAAACACCTGGCCCATCTAGGAGTGGCAGACAGGATGGCAGTTTTAAAAAATACTGTAGGCCCCAAAGAGCAAATTATGCACAGAAACAAAGAGGCGCAAGATGGAATTGTATTGTGCCTTCCCACCAAACCGAATATGTCCCACACACCCATATGTTGTTTAAACAGGACATGTACAGTTTAATAAACCCATCATTTAAGCGACAGGTGGTCCCTCTGGAAAAAACTTGCCAAGTTCTCCAAATCATAGCTAGCTACAAAATTTACCACCTCCTTCTTTGATTACTTTTTTTTTTCACATTACGAGAAGAGGCAAGAGGAAGAGGTGATTAAAAATTAGAGAGGCACATGCAATCAGGAACAACACACAGGCTTTCACCACCAGTCCTATACTGGTGTAGAACAGAAAGGACTTCAGCCAAGCAAATATACAGTATAAATAACAATTACCACATTACTGGACAAACTGAAAAACTAGGGGCCAAAGCCTCCAAATGTGTACCCCCTTCTCCATGTTCAGGGATTAAGATAATCTCGGATTTAATGCTGGGATGCAAACAAACTGGTGTATACCACATGATCAAGATTGGATATTTTCCCCTCCACAGAGTCTGGAGACTTATTTTGGGAAAATATCGTGGGTTTCTTTTTTTCCATTTTGTTATTGCATTTTTATTTTTTTGTGGCAGATGCCTTATTTTAGTTTTTCACAGCTCCCAGTTACACGCAAGTGAGCATACCTGTGTGTCCCAGTTACACGCATGTGAGCATACCTGTGTGTCCCAATTACACGCATGTGAGCATACCTGTCTGTCTTGTTTATTTTATTCACATTTTATTTTTAAATAAAGCAGCCCCTTAGATGCTTTAGATGTTTTAGCAGCTCCTCCTGAGTCCCCACACCAGCCCCGGATGGGGCAAGTTGAGTTTGGGTGGGTTCGGTAAAGTACTAAACACGACTGTGCAGTGAATTTTTTGGTTATTAAGCCCCTGCCCTAGTGGAGCTTACCAATCTACAGTCGAAACCCATTTCATACTATAAGTAGTACTGTGGGAGGAAGCATTGCTAACCTCCATACCCACAGCATGCCTCAGCCTGGCAAGTCAGACATCTTCCTGGCTGTAAGCCACCATGAGACTCTATACTGGGCCTTATTCAGAAACTGTTTGTGCCTCACAGGAGCTACCGGCCCATCTAGTGCTGCAGTGCAATGGAAAGCTATAGGGGTCAGGTGTTGTGTTGTTCCATTTATGCTGACAGTTAAGCACCATTGCGTTCATTTTCTGTACCTAAATAACTGTGTTTTACTGTGTATATATATATATATATATATATATATTCTAAAATGTCCTGCACTCTCATCATAAAAAGGTTAATGTGGTGGGTGCTCCCAGCAGGCCATCTTCTTGTCTGCTAACGTAGGTAAAATTCCACGTTTGTAGAGGATGCACTTTCACAGATAAGTCTTCACGCAGATTCACATAATTTATTGTAGTAAATTATGTAGCCCCATAGTCATCCAACATTCCGATTACAGCATGGAATCTTTCTCAAGAAAGGGCCATACAGTCGTTACAGCATATATATATATATATATATATATATATATATATAAATCTTATACATCCAGACCATCCATTACTAGAGACTCAGGTATAAAATCATGATGATTCACAATTGTTCATCTCAAAGGAATGCACATAGAACACTATGCATCTCTTCAGACATAAATCCAGAAAGTCTCCAGGTATACCAAGGCTGTATATATATATATATATATTGTCAAAGTCAGAAAAATATCATGATGCACACTGCCATATTTGCACCTCATATGTGTCCCCGCTGCGCATGCGTACGCTCTCCCGTGGGTGCGCATACTCGCTGTTGCGTGCACCCGCAGGCGCACGGTATGCGCATTTACGGTAGAGTTTATGTGCTCCTAGCGGGCGACTCGATCGTTACATATTTTTACCATATAATGTATTTCGTAGATTATGGTCCCTTTGATAGAATCTGAAAGTTTAGTTAATGTAGCATGTTCATAGACAAAGAGATCCCTCTTTGTTTGATACGAAGGGTCAGACAAGGGTTATACAGTGGTGTTTAGTATCCATCGGAAGAGTATTTAATTAGCAATATTCCGGTGTTGGTTTGAAGCGGATTACTTGCTCGTGCGAATAGTTATGGACATAAGAAGATTATGGACATTTACTATTATTTGCACTTTATTATTCATGCGGTGGGAAACCTAGTTTCCCACCCACCTGAGCAGTTGGAAATAGTCACAGCCCACCTGTATGAATCAACCTATGACCTTTTGTTATAATGCGAAGACGAATTCCTGTGTCCAATGAACAATAAGAATATAGGGACCATTGTACTGTATTATGTGTAGGGTATAAAAGGACAAGCCGACCTGATCCAGCTCTCTATTCTCTTCAACGGTTCTCATTGCTGATAATCGGGAGCTGGATATCCAGAGGCGCATGCGATTGTTTCCCTTGAGCGTAAGTTTTCTCCGCAATCATATTGTCTTTCTTGTTATTGTGAGCCATATATCTCTCCCTCTCTCTTCTCCTCTTTCTCTCTCTTTCTCTTAAGTGTTATTGTACTGCTATTGTATTTCATGTGTAGTTATCTGGTTAGGTAGTCTATGTTATATTGGTAGTGTATGGCTTGTATTGTATTATTCTTTTGCAAATAGAACATTCACATAAGGCGTTAGACCCTAAGAACGGCATCTGTGTATTTCTTATATTTCTAAGTATTTGCAGAGCGTCGGAGACGCTCATACAGTTAATAAGGTTACACTGTGTTACACTTACACCCTATCACTGCACCAAGGTTTATTGCATAAATACATTGTTTATGGTATAGTTGTAAAGGTTTAACATTGTGAGCATCAGCGACGCTTGTGATCTCCTCGTGGTCCCAAGCCACCGCTACGCTAATAGTATATCATTATGTTAGTCGGCAGCCTATAGCGTGCCTGCCTGTGCTCTCTTGGCCGTGAGCGAACGTGACGCTTGAGCGTCTCGACCACGGCTAAGCGATTGTTACGCAGCGTGCGTACCCTTACGGTATTTCATACGCCAATAGCGTACTGTGTTCTTTGACCTCTTAAAGGGTTTAAAGTAAGATAAATATTAGGCTTTATCAATTGGCGGCTCGTCCGTCCTTCACATATCTGCACTAGGTAATTTCAGCAGACATTATCCATCAGCAAAGGGCGGGAGGTCATATTCCTTGTAGTGCTGTCTGGATAAGCGTCTGCTTCGCTTAGTTAAGAGTGCTGAAGGAATCCGGAACCGGAGGTAAGAACAATACGCTAGTGTCTTTTAAAACTTTTTATTTCTGTCTTGCATACGCACGCACGCATATATCTGCATTTCTTTCCATTCGTGTATTTTCATATCACTCTCCTGTTTGCCATTTCACAATTGTTAACGGGCTAAGAAAGATTTGTTGCTATCAGTAGTTAAAGAGTAAAGGTAATACATTTAAGGGGTAATTTGTAAAACACGCACACAGCTTTGCCTAAGATACAAGGAGAGACTTGTGTGGTGCTCGGTAGATGATCGAGGATCACCTACATTGATAAACGTGTTAATTGTGTTACGGTGGATATCTGCCTTGCGTACACGTGTCTCTAACAAAAGGCTGAGACTCGCGTACGTAACCCAAAGGCCGACGCACGCAGCGTATATTACGCAACGGAGCGTCTGGGTACGCCCACGTAACAAATCACACGATAAGTGTTATTTTAAACAGGCGAAAAGGTGGCAACGCGATAAATAGCGCAAGTCAATTTTAGTGTCTGAAATTTAAATTAATAGATCCTTCTCTAAATTTACGACTCATCTGGTCTAAAGGAAAGAAATTTCTGCGCAGAAATAGAAATAGAAACAAAAGTAAAGTGTACATGTGGTGAGTGAGTGTTTATATATATAAGTTTCTACAATTTTTTGGGATTGAACCACAGAAATCATTGAGTTCTCGTGAATTACATACGTGTAAGTGACATGCACGGTGGCTAGGGAGGCATCCCTTGTTAAATATACAAAGAGCATTAGAATATAGCAGACCAGGGGGTCATACTGTAGCACAGACCAGGAGGTCCAGAACAGACCAGGAGGTCCAGGTACAGCAGACAAGGAAGTCCGCTATAAATAGAGACAAGTAGCCCAACACCAGAAAGGGTTGGTGCGGAACCCATATAGGCCATAAAGCTCAGGCTGAAGGAATTCGCAGCTGCTAAATTTCGATTCCACTGGTCGCTCCGCACATAAGATTAGTTGCTTATGTGCTGAACGATTGTACCGCACGTGATTGTGTGCATTAGTTAGTAATTTGACCCAGTACCATTTGCGTACGAAAGGGGTCATAAACGCTATTTGTACATTCTAACGTGATTTGTGTAATTTTTTATTTTTTTTAAGGGAAGTTCGCTGGTCACTCAGGAATTATCCAACAACCAACAGTTACTGGAAAGGGTTAATGCTCTGCGGATCACACTCGCATGTTCCAGTAAACAAAGGTTCATAGGGGCCCTAGGTCGAGTACGCCAGCGCTAAAGCAGTGTGTGGGCGCATTGGTCGGCGTGGGCGAGTGAGTGGGGTACTCGGTAAACTTCACCGTCGGCCTACCTTGAACATTTTGGTTTTTGTAAGGGTTCGCTGAAGACCCTGATTGAAGGTCAGAGGTAGTGAAAGCAACACCTGCAAGTTATGGGGGCCAGTTGTTCGGGTAGGGGGCGATCAACCTCGGTTCGGGTTGATTCAGTAAACCGACCAATCGGGTCGGCAAGGTATGTAATGTGTGAAAAATACGGTTCACACAGAGAGGTTTTATGTGATGAATGGGAAAGAATGACTGTACATGACGGGGAGAAGTTCCCAAGAGTAGGCAGCTTTAGCCCAGATGTGTTACTAAATCTAAGGAGAAGGATATGTCTCATTAAAGCAACAAAGAGACGGATCAAACATTATGATTATTTACAGTTATGGCAACAGGAGGGTGAAATTCAGAGAGGATTGGCTCAGGCGGCGGGATCTAACCCTATCAGGAAACTGATAGCTACGGCACCACCGCCACCTTACATAACGGGTGAGAAGTTGGTTGCGGAGAATGACGCACTAGGGTGTAATAAACAAGCACTTAGTAACTGTATAAATGTTAAGGATAATGTTAATAAGTTAACTAATGCAAATATTAACCCGTGCAAGTTGTACCCTGTTCTAAACTTTCCCCAGGAGTGTGATCAAGAGGACGAATCGACAACAATATCGGCGCTCTCTCTAGCAGCCACCATATCAGAAACAGCAGTGGGCACAGCCCAACCCGTAAGATTAGTATCAAAGGCCCCTAGCGGAGGGACAGGTGAGGTCGTATCAACGGGTAAGTACGGCACCATACACTATGCTGAAACCATTTCACCACAAGCTGTAGAATCTATTCAGAAGGATGTTAGTAGACTTAATCCCGTTAGGGTAATAGCAGTGCCAAATGGGAAAACTGACACTACAGGAATCACTTCTGTCAGGAACATTGCCATGTACAGCCCGTTTTCCCGAATGGAATTAAGAACCATAGTGTCTGAATTCCCTGATCCTAGAAAAGATCTAGTTGCAAGTCAGAAATACATCAGAGACCTAGGGAACACTGTAGAGCCCAATAACAAAGACTGGCAGATATTGCTGAGGGCATGTTTACCCTCCAATGTCGACTCAGCTCAATTTTTAGCTGACTGTGGATTGGATCAGGATGTACCCCTTACGGATGTGTACTACCAAGACAATGTAAAAAGAATAAATTTACAATTAAAAGAGTATTTTCCAGCTGTAGTTAAATGGAACAAAATTTTCTCCATTAAACAAAAAGAGTCAGAGACAGCTTCAGAATATTTCCACAGGGCATTACTAGAAATGGCTAAATACACAGGCATAGAAGACATTAAAACAAACATAAATCATAGAGAAGTAGCAGTATCTGTGCTAATGGATGGTTTAAAAGAAGCATTAAAGACAAGGGTACAGACCACGCAACCATGTTGGCGAGGTCTGTCGGTGGCTACTTTGAGAGAGGCAGCTGTTGATCATGATCGGAATATCACCAGACACAGGGAATTACAAAGTGATAAGTTAATGTCCGTAAGTATACAGGCCCTGACCACAAGGCAACCTTTGTATAAATCACCAAACCCTGTGGGTAAGTCAAATGTGGTAACTTGTTATTTTTGTCATAGACAGGGACACATGGCACGAGACTGTAGAGCGAAAAATTCACAAAAATCATATCAACCCCCTAGACAACGACATGACACACGAAATTGGGATCAGGGTCCGCAGAAACGGAGTTATGAGCCACATGCAGGGGAAACAAAAAGATATCCCCCGAACAGAGACTGGCAAGCCTCTGGTAGTTCCCAGTTAACCCCCTCTCAAGTAGTTGCTGCCAGCGGGATTCAAGGAGGTCACCATACCCAATAGGGGTGTGGCCACACCTGTAATCTGCAGCCAGTAAAATTGATTGCAAGTCTTGGAAGTGAACCCGAAATTGCAATTGATGTAGCTGGTAAATCATTAAACTTTCTTGTAGATACGGGGGCGGCCAAATCAGTGATAAATTCGACAGTGGGCATGAGAACCACTGGTAAGACAATTCCAGCCATGGGAGTAACGGGAGTAGTCCAGCACTACCCTGTTAGCAAACCAGCCGAGGTTACAGTAGGGCCTTTGCACACCAAGCATTCCTTTTTGCTGGCTGCATCGGCACCGACTAATCTCCTGGGAAGAGATTTATTGTGTAAAATGGGGTGTGTCATTTATTGTACTCCTGAAGGTGTATTCTTAGACATACCTGAGAATAACGCTCAGGAAGTGCGAGACATGTTAGACTCCCCATCAAAATTAATGTCCCACACTGTAATGTTAAATAGGAATCCATCCCAGGTAGAAGAAATGACATCCCAAATACCAGAGTCACTGTGGACTAAAGATGGACAAGACACTGGATTAATGGCAAACGTAGCTCCAGTAGTTGTGCAAGTAAAAGATGGTAGGATAGCTCCAAAAATCCCACAATACCCTCTGAAGCCAGAGGTGGAGTTAGGAGTATATCCCGTAATAGAGCGCTTGCTACAACAGGGCATTTTGGTAAGAACATCCAGCACTGCCAATAGTCCCATCTTCCCTGTGAAAAAGAGTGGGGGGAGGGGTTACAGGCTAGTGCAGGATCTAAGGGGGATTAACAAAATAGTTGAGTGTCAGTTCCCCGTAGTGCCAAATCCAGCTGTCATCCTTATGCAGATCCCTCCCACTGCGAAATTTTTCACTGTTATTGACCTCTGCTCCGCCTTCTTTTTGGTACCCCTGCATCCTGACAGCCAATATTTGTTTGCATTTACATACAGAGGAGTCCAATACACATGGACTCGATTACCACAAGGTTTCATAGACAGTCCAAGTATATTTTCGCAGGCTTTGCATGATTGTTTACAGTCTTTCCAACCAGTGAGTGGATCAATATTAATACAGTACGTGGATGATTTACTACTGTGTTCAGATTCACTGGAAGCGTCCCTGAAGGATACGAAACAGCTCCTGTTTCATCTTTCAGACACAGGACACAAGGTTTCCAAAGACAAACTACAATTATGCCAGCCTAAAGTAAAATATCTGGGACACTGTCTAACACAAGGACTGAGACACCTGACAGCTGATAGAATTCAAGCAATTAGAGACATGACTCTGCCACAAACCCAGCAACAGATCAGAACGTTTTTAGGAATGTGTGGGTATTGCCGTAACTGGATCCCAGGTTTTTCCATTCTAGCATTACCTTTGCAGGAGATGGTCTCATCAAACAAACCTGATCGGATTTCGCATACAGACGAATCCGAGATGGCATTTGAGAGACTTAAACAGTGCCTAACGCAGGCGCCAGCATTAGGTATGCCAGATTATGGGAAACCCTTTGAGCTGTACGGAACAGAAAGTGCTGGTTGCGCGGCAGGCGTCCTAACCCAGAAGCACGGTGATGCCAGCAGGCCGGTAGCATACTACAGCGCTCAGCTAGATACGGTAGCGCGATCCCTCCCCACATGCTTGCGAAGCGTTGCTGCGATAGCATTGCTAGTAACAAAAAGCGAAGATGTAGTGTTAGGTCACAACCTCACAATTCATACACCACATGCAGTGTCAGCCTTGCTAAATTCTGCCCAAACCAGGCACGTCTCATCAGTGCGGTTTACAAGATGGGAATTGGCACTAATGGCCCCCGTAAACATCACCATAAGGAGATGCAGTGCATTAAATCCTGCAACATATCTCCCAGGTGTGCCTGGGCAGGCACAAAGGGTGGAGGATGAGAGTGGTGGGGAAGGAGGATTTAATACAAAGGATGACACACATGATTGTATGGAATATTTGACCCAAAATTTCACGGCAAGGCCTGACATCAGTGACAACCCACTGGAAGATGTAGATCTTACTTTCTACACTGACGGTAGTTGTCACAGACAGTCAGACTCGGGAGACTTGTGTACTGGATACGCAGTCGTAGATGACCAAGGCACCATAGAAGCAGAACCGCTAGGCCCACCTCACTCAGCCCAGGTTGCTGAACTGGTTGCCCTAAGCAGAGCATGTGAATTGGCTAAGGGAAAGTCAGCCAATATCTACACCGATTCTAGATACGCCTTTGGGGTAGTCAATGATTTCGGAGCCCTATGGCGCCTCAGAAATTTCATGACGGCAGCTGGTACACCGATAGCGCATGCAGCTCACATCAAAAGGCTTCTAACAGCGATACAGGAACCCGACAGAGTGGCTGTTATCAAGTGTAAAGCACACACATATAGCCAGGACCCAGTATCACTTGGTAACAGCCGAGCAGACGAAGCTGCTAAGATAGCAGCTGGTACCCCCAGACAGACAGACACCACACAACTGATGGTATTTAATACCATCAACACACAGAAGTTGTGTGAAATGCAAAATTTGTGTTCCACACAGGAAAAGGCAGTCTGGAAGGCAAAAGGATATGGCCAGGAGTCCTCAGGACTCTAGACAGATGGACAGGGTAAACCAGTGGCCCCCAGAGCATATCTTCCATGTTTAGCTGAGGCAGCACACGGGCTGACTCATCTGGGCAAGGAGGGAATGTGTAAGTTGGTAAGAGCATATTGGTGCGCCCCAGGATTTTCATCTCATGCAGGTAAGAGAGCAATGTCATGCCTTACCTGTTTGAGGAAGAATATCGGAAAGGCAATACCAACAGAACCATCTCATATCCCACCTACAGGCGGCCCTTTTCAGGTAATACAGATTGACTTTATACAATTACCCCCTTGTCGAAATTTGAAATATGTACTTGTTTGTATAGATGTATTCTCAAATTGGGTCGAAGCATTTCCTGCGGCCACAAATACCGCTATGTTTACTGCGAAGAAAATTGTGCAGGAATTTGTGTGTAGATATGGTATCCCTAGAATAATTGAAAGTGATAGGGGTACCCATTTTACAGGTGATGTCTTTCAAGGAATGTGTAAGTTGATAGGAATTGATAGTAAGCTGCACACTCCATATCGCCCCCAGGCGAGTGCGAAGGTGGAAAGAGTGAACAGCACTATTAAAAATAAATTGAGCAAAGTTATGGCAGAAACAGGATTAACATGGCCAGAAGCTTTACCCATTGTAATATACAGCATCAGAACCACTCCCAGGTCCCCTCTTAATCTGTCCCCCTTTGAAATCTTGTTTGGTCGACAACCGCATGTTATGATTAACCCTCAGGATGATTTGAAGTGTAACAATGAAGTGACTGTAAAATACCTGGTTAACATGAGTAAACAGCTAAGGAATCAGAATGACAATCTGAAGTTAGTGATTCCTGATTTGCTAAATAGTAATTGTCATGACATTGAACCTGGGGATTATGTAATGATACGGAATTTTCTACGCTCAGGTTGCCTTATTGACAGATGGGAAGGACCATACCAAGTCTTATTGATTAGCACGACAGCGTTGAAGGTTGCCGAGAGAGAGACTTGGGTTCATTCGTCTCATTGTAAGAAGGTTGCTGATCCAGAGAGGTCCCGTGATAAAGAACAGACGGTAGAGGAAGTTGTATCACTAGAGTGTCTGTTTCAGGAGGACTGAGACGGCACCTGAGCATTGAAAATAATAAGATCGGAGGCAGTTGTCGATCCCCTGTTCCCTTTTATTGTTTTTCTCCACTTCCCATCCCATCTCCCTCAATTATTTCTTTCCCCCTTCTCATTCTTCTCCATTTCCTCCTATAAGATGGACTTGCCCCAAGAGACTGTGATCCGGATTTTTCTGTTGACCATGATGTTGACCAGAGCAGTCTGTTCCGGCGAGAGTACCATGGAGGTCGAGAAAGGTTCTGGAATGGGTTCTGATGACAGAGATGGAGGCGTAGATTTCCAAGAACAACATAATCACCGAGTAAAGGCGAGTATCAGAAAACGATCTGGTAGCATTGACAATAGAAGAAATTGTGAAGGATTGTTAGCTGAAGAGAACTGTATCTGTAGGCTCTGTGACAGTGTAGTTGAGGATGGGTGTATCAAGAAATGCCAATCCAGTTTTAATATCCACATGGACCGGCATCCATTGAGTGACTATCACTCCTTAGTGGGTAAAGTGTTAAATCAGACAGATTGTTGGGTATGCTCTCAAGTACCTCAAGGCCATAGCAAATCAGGATTAGTGCCCTTCCCGTTAACTATAGGGGAGGTACTTGAGCTAAGTGGTGGGAGACCGGTGGACAGGAGGTTTAATATCTCCAGTCCTCCTAGTTTGAAGCTCCACCAATATCATGTGGATAGATCCCTAGTATGTTTTAACATTTCCAATCCCCGAAAGCCGGGAAATTGGGAAGTGTCATGGAATAACCAAACCATGACCTTTTCATACAGAGCCGATAGAATGCCAACAGATACAGAACTTATACGCCACATAGCCGGTAGTGGAAAATATTTCCGATATAGGTATACCCTAGGAAGTAGGACCATGAGAGTTGGAGAGGTATCACCAGGATACTGTGCACATATCATACAAACAGATACGTGTACTAGACAGATGGGAGAATTAGGGTTAGGAAATTTCATATGGAAAATGTGTAATATGGTTATGTCCTACTCCGTCCCATACGTTCTCCCCGATGATGCATATTTCATATGCGGGAGGAAGGCGTATAAGTGACTTGCCCCAAACTCAGAAGGGTTGTGTTATATTGGAAAAGTACTGCCTGAGGTAATGACTGTATCACATACTAAAATGAAAGATATTCACCGCAGTGCCCAAGCTCCTTATACTCACACCCATTACGAGCACGTAGTTAAAAGGCACCTGATAGAGAGAACAGAGCATCCGGCCTCTGACCTGATCAGTGAATCCACCGGGATTCAATTCCTAATCGCGTTGGATATCACTCGTACCGCCAGAGGAGTGATAAATTATAAATATATATCTGCGCTTGCAAATTTATTAGACAATATCACTGAAATGTATGATGACACATTCAGGTATACTGGAAGGGAGCTCCAAGCTTATAAAACAGAACTGGTTCAGCATAGGATGATTCTCAATTATCTCACAGCTGTGACGGGCGGGTATTGTGTCACCCTGGCAACTCAGTATGGAATAAAGTGCTGCACGTATATCACGAATAGCACCGAGGACCCGGTCGAGGTCATAGACCAAAAGATGGACGACATTCTCCAATTAAAGTGGGAATTCCGCAGGAGACACAGTCTCACCCTTGCCGCTGTGGGTAATGAGCTGACCAGTTGGGCGTCATGGTTGAACCCGCGAAATTGGTTCTCTGGTTTAGGAGAATGGGCTCAAGGAGTCATAATGGATGTAGGGAAGTTTCTTCTATGTATCCTGGGTGTTGTCATATCGATTGGCTTGATATTTAGATGCGTTCAGGCTTTAACAAAGTGTAAACGTAGCACCCGAGTGATGAGTTTAAGGAGTGAAGATACTGTAATAACAACGACTGATGTGATTTATGACCCAACGATAGAGACAATGTTGTGATGAAAATGTGATTCCACGGTCCGTTTCTTTCACCTGTTTCTCGTTTTTCTCCAAGGTAAAAAGACCCGCTTGGAAGAGGAATTTGATGACCACGTATACAGACAACAGATGGACTAAAGAAGAAGTTTTGACAACCTTGTACACAGACAACTGATGAACTATGCAATAGACCCCCTTATCCCTAGTAACGTTAAAATCTACGCTAGCCCAACACTTTTTGTAAGTCTATGGACATTGACAAAGCTTTTGCTCGCACTTTTGACAAAAGCCCAAAGAAGACTGCAGTCAACAGACACCAGACAAGACTTCAATCAACAAATGCATATTAACCTCACATAGAATACCACTGCATTTCCCATAATTTTTCTTTATCTTCATTTCTACAACCTTCAGGTAATAACACACATAGTCGATAGGGAATACCGGCACAGATATCAGCATTCACATATTCCCCCATTCATGTATCATCAACTAAAATGTGCTCCCCCATTTTGTCGCAACCAAAAGCCGAAGAGAGCTCGGTAAAGTTTGACAGCCCATCCACAGACCCGTACCACGGGATAAGAAGGAATTCAAATGTATACTTCGCAATACCTCGAAGCTTGATTTAAAACACGTACGGCACGATGATACATGACCCCCCAAAACATGGATTCATACACACATGCTTCTGCTATCTCACTAGGTCATACCCTTTTCCTACCTTCTCCTCTCCTCCCCTACCCAATCATAGAAATGTATTATACATGACATATATTTTTCTCTTTTTGAAATGTTTTAGAAAGTGGCAGTTATTGTTGACTGCCAAAGGGTGGACTGTCAAAGTCAGAAAAATATCATGATGCACACTGCCATATTTGCACCTCATATGTGTCCCCGCTGCGCATGCGTACGCTCTCCCGTGCGTGCGCATACTCGCTGTTGCGTGCACCCGCAGGCGCACGGTATGCGCATTTACGGTAGAGTTTATGTGCTCCTAGCGGGCGACTCGATCGTTACATATTTTTACCATATAATGTATTTCGTAGATTATGGTCCCTTTGATAGAATCTGAAAGTTTAGTTAATGTAGCATGTTCATAGACAAAGAGATCCCTCTTTGTTTGATACGAAGGGTCAGACAAGGGTTATACAGTGGTGTTTAGTATCCATCGGAAGAGTATTTAATTAGCAATATTCCGGTGTTGGTTTGAAGCGGATTACTCGCTCGTGCGAATAGTTATGGACATAAGAAGTTTATGGACATTTACTATTATTTGCACTTTATTATCCATGCGGCGGGAAACCTAGTTTCCCACCCACCTGAGCAGTTGGAAATAGTCACAGCCCACCTGTATGAATCAACCTATGACCTTTTGTTATAATGCGAAGACGAATTCCTGTGTCCAATGAACAATAAGAATATAGGGACCATTGTACTGTATTATGTGTAGGGTATAAAAGGACAAGCCGACCTGATCCAGCTCTCTATTCTCTTCAACGGTTCTCATTGCTGATAATAGGGAGCTGGATATCCAGAGGCGCATGCGATTGTTTCCCTTGAGCGTAAGTTTTCTCCGCAATCATATTGTCTTTCTTGTTATTGTGAGCCATATATCTCTCCCTCTCTCTTCTCCTCTTTCTCTCTCTTTCTCTTAAGTGTTATTGTACTGCTATTGTATTTCATGTGTAGTTATCTGGTTAGGTAGTCTATATTATATTGGTAGTGTATGAATTGTATTGTATTATTCTTTTGCAAATAGAACATTCACATAAGGCGTTAGACCCTAAGAACGGCATCTGTGTATTTCTTATATTTCTAAGTATTCGCAGAGCGTCGGAGACGCTCATACAGTTAATAAGGTTACACTGTGTTACACTTACACCCTATCACTGCACCAAGGTTTATTGCATAAATACATTGTTTATGGTATAGTTGTAAAGGTTTAACATTGTGAGCATCAGCGACGCTTGTGATCTCCTCGTGGTCCCAAGCCACCGCTACGCTAATAGTATATCATTACGTTAGTCCGCAGCCTATAGCGTGCCTGCCTGTGCTCTCTTGGCCGTGAGCGAACGTGACGCTTGAGCGTCTCGACCACGGCTAAGCGATTGTTACGCAGCGTGTGTACCCTTACGGTATTTCATACGCCAATAGCGTACTGTGTTCTTTGACCTCTTAAAGGGTTTAAAGTAAGATAAATATTAGGCTTTATCAATATATATATATATTCAAAACAAATACTCTCCCTCTGCGCTAGTTTGTTAAAACTATCACCCTAAAATGAAACTTATACGTAACACAGACAACCCAACGCGTTTCGCCTTATACAAAGACTTCATCAGGGGTTTCTCTCAAGTGGCTGAGAAGTATAGTTGTTTATACAAAAAGTATAATGCGACAAAACTTGTTCATACACGCATGATGGAAACTCCTATATAACACAGAGGCTTTCTGATGAACAATCAGTGTAGCCTTATGGTGAGATAACTTGTACAAAAATTCGGAAACCCAGGTACTGAAGGGTCACTTTAGAAAGGAGACCTTCTATGTGTCTGCTATGGATGCTCAGTACCAGTGCCAATTCAGCGCTAAGAGTCATACATCCTAAAGTGTGGAATAATAATACATCTCCTCTGTATTGATTTGAATATGTTTTTAATAAATGTTTTATGATGGAACATGTTATTATTTTATGTTAAAAAGTGACAACCAATTTAGGGTTGGAATAGTGGGAGTTGATGTGACTCCTTGGTGCCATATCTTCTATTGTTGCATATATATATATATATATATATATATATATATATATTAGTGATGTGCACCGGACATTTCTCGGGTTTTGTGTTTTGGTTTTGAATTCGGATCCGCGGCCGTGTTTTGGATTCGGACGCGTTTTGGCAAAACCTCCCTGAAAATTTTTTGTCAGATTCGGGTGGGTTTTTTTACAAAAAACCCTCAAAAACAGCTTAAATCATAGAATTTGGGGGTCATTTTAATCCCATAGTATTATTAACCTCAATAACCATAATTTCCACTCATTTCCAGTCTATTCTGAACACCTCACAAAAAAAAATTTAGTCCCAAAATTTGCACCGAGGTCGCTGGATGACTAAGCTAAGCGACCCAAGTGGCCGGCACAAACACCTTGCCCATCTAGGAGTGGCACTGCAGTGTCAGACAGGATGGCACTTAAAAAAATAGTCCCCAAACAGCACATGATGCAAAGAAAAAAAGAGGTGCACCAAGGTCGCTGGATGGCTAAGCTAAGCGACCCAAGTGGCCGACACAAACACCTGGCCCATCTAGGAGTGGCACTGCAGTGTCAGACAGGATGGCAGATTTAAAAAATAGTCCCCAAATAGCACATGATGCAAAGAAAAAAAGAGGTGCACCAAGGTCGCTGTGTGGCTAAGCTAAGCGACCCAAGTGGCCGGCACAAACACATGGCCCATCTAGGAGTGGCACTGCAGTTACAGACAGGATGGCACTTCAAAAAATAGTCCCCAAACAGCACATGATGCAAAGAAAAAAAGAGGTGCACCAAGGTCGCTGTGTGACTAAGCTAAGCGACCCAAGTGGCCGACACAAACACCTGGCCCATCTAGGAGTGGCACTGCAGTGTCAGACAGGATGGCAGATTTAAAAAATAGTCCCCAAACAGCACATGATGCAAAGAAAAAAAGAGGTGCAATGAGGTAGCTGTGTGACTAAGCTAAGTGACCCAAGTGGCCGACACAAACACCTGGACCATCTAGGAGTGGCACTGCAGTGTCAGACAGGATGGCAGATTTAAAAAATAGTCCCCAAACAGCACATGATGCAAAGAAAAAAAGAAATGCAATGAGGTAGCTGTGTGACTAAGCTAAGCGACCCAAGTGGCCGACTCAAACACCTGGCCCACCTAGGAGTGGCACTGCAGTTTTCTAGTGAGAGGATGAGTGCTTCCATCCCCATGTGAATCTGAACCACTAGCCATGAACATAGGCCAGGGCCTCAGCCGTTCCTTGCCACTCCGTGTCGTAAATGGCATATTGGCAAGTTTACGCTTCTCCTCAGACGCTTTTAATTTAGATTTTTGGGTCATTTCACTGAACTTTTGTTTTTTGGATTTTACATGCTCTTTACTATGACATTGGGCATCGGCCTTGGCAGACGACGTTGATGGCATTTCATCGTCTCGGCCATGACTAGTGGCAGCAGCTTCAGCACGAGGTGGAAGTGGATCTTGATCTTTTCCCATTTTACCCTCCACATTTTTGTTCTCCATTTTTTAATGTATGGAATTATATGCCAGTAATATATCAATAGCAATGGCCTACTGTACCGTACTGCTATATATTATATACTGGTGGTCAGCAAAATTATGCACTGTCCTCCTACTACTGCGCACAACAACTAAAATGCACCACAGGTATGGATGGATAGTATACTTGACGACACAGAGGTAGGTAGAGCAGTGGACTACTGTACCGTACTGCTATATATTATATACTGGTGGTTAGCAAAATTATGAACTGTCCTCCTACTACTGCGCACAACAACTAAAATGCCCCACAGGTATGGATGGATAGTATACATGACGACACAGAGGTAGGTAGAGCAGTGGACTACTGTACCGTACTGCTATATATTATATACTGGTGGTCAGCAAAATTATGCACTGTCCTCCTACTACTGCGCACAACAACTAAAATGCACCACAGTTATGGATGGATAGTATACATGACGACACAGAGGTAGGTAGAGCAGTGGACTACTGTACCATACTGATATAATACTGGTGGTCACTGGTCAGCAAAATTCTGCACTGTCCTCCTACTATATACTACAATGCAGCACAGATATGGAGCGTTTTTCAGGCAGAGAACGTATAATACTGGTGGTCACTGGTCAGCAAAACTCTGCACTGTCCTCCTACTATATGATAAAGCACACTGAGCACAGATATTTGCAGCACACTAAGCACTGATATGGAGCGTTTTTCAGGCAGAGAACGTAGATATTTTCAGCACACTGAGCACAGATATTTGCAAGCACACTGAGCACAGATATTTGCAGCACACTGAGCAAAGATATTTGTAGCACACTGAACACAACTGAGAGAACGCTGCACACGTCCTCTCCCTATCATCTCCAATGCATGAGTGAAAATGGCGGCAAAGCGCGGCTCCTAATATAGAATACGAATCTCGCGAGAATACGACAACGGGATGATGACGTTCGGGCGCGCTCAGGTTAACCGAGCAAGGCGGGAAGATCCGAGGCTGCCTCGGAACCGTATAAAATGGGTGAAGTTCGCAAGGGTTCGGATTCCGAGGATCTTTCATCCTTTCTTTCATCTTTCATCCAGTGCTGCATTGACGTGTCTGGATTCTGAGTCATGGGGAAAGCAAAAGAATTGTCAAAGGATCTGCGGGAAAAGTTAATTGAACTGTATAAAACAGGAAAGGGATATAAAAAGATATCCAAGCAATTGAGAATGCCAATCAGCAGTGTTCAAACTCTAATTAAGAAGTGGAAAATGAGGGATTCTGTGGAAACCAAATCACAGTCAGGTATACCAACAAAAATTTCAGCCACAACTGCCAGGAAAATTGTTCGGGATGCAAAGAAAAATCTACAAATAACTTCAGCTGAAATACAGGACTCTCTGAAAAAAAGTGGTGTGTTTGTTTCAAGATGCACAATAAGGAGGCATTTGAAGAAAAATGGGCTGCATGGTCGAGTCGCCAGAAGGAAGAAAATTGAACTTTTTGGCCACAATCATAAACTTTACATTTTGAGAGGAGTCAACAAGGCCTATGATGAAAGGTACACCATTCCTACTGTGAAACACGGAGGTGGATCGCTGATGTTTTTGGGATGTGTAAGCTACAAAGGCAGTGGAAACTTGGTCAAAATTGATGGCAAGATGAGTGCAGCATATTATCAGAGAATACTGGAGGAAAATTTGCACTCATCAGCCCGGAAGCTGCGCATGGGACGTACTTGGACGTTCCAACATGACAATGATCCAAAACACAAGGGCAAGTTGACCTGTCATTGGCTACAGCAGAATAAAGTGAAGGTTCTGGAGTGGCCATCTCAGTCTCCTGACCTCAATATCATTGAGCCACTCTGGGGAGATCTCAAACGTGCAGTTCATGCAAGACAGCCCAAGAATTTACATGAACTGGAGTCTTTTTGCCAAGAAGAATAGGCAGTTTTACCATCTGAGAAAATAAAGAGCCTCATCCACAACTACCACAAAAGACTTCAAGCTGTCATTTATGTTAAAGGGGGCAATACACAGTGTTAAGAACTATCGAATTTAAGCCCCAATTCTGCACTAGTGATTATCTTCACTTTGGGAGGTACCTTCTGTTAGGTAAGGTACAAGAAGAGAAAGATTGACATAGGGGTTCCCAAGGGAGCTATTTACAACATTACATATTATTTCTCCAAACTCCTTTGACCACAATCATATAAATAAAATCCAATTTTTATTCACATATACAATGGATCCCAATTCATGTAAATACCGTATCAGCAATACATATAGTACATCCACAATATATATACAATATCTTTAAAACCATATATAATACAATTAATTGTGGGAATAGGATCAATGATCCAATTGCTTCTTGGAGTCACATTAATAGATACATGCTGACTTCAAATCTGTAGAAAACAACCCGTTGCTATCAACCATGGGCAATTCAAGGGGCAGGCCACCCCAAGGCCTAAAATTATTGTCTGCCTCTATATCTCTGCAGCTTAAGCCCCCTCCACCCCCCTACCCCACCACATCCCTCTGCTTTCCGAGCAGCAGCATGACATGATGTAATTGCAATAAAGTTTTTATTTTATTTTTTGCGGCGCAGCAAATGTGACACATCGCGCTGCACCACAGCGCTGCTCTGAAGGCACAGGAGTCAGAACTGGAAGACAAAGTAACATCAGCTGCCAGCTCCCCAGACAATGTACATACCTGTACCGTACTGATCATTGCAGTGGTGCAGGCAGTAGTTAAGATGAATTTATCTGCAGAAGAGGTGGCCTGCTGAAGCACCCCCTAATTCCTTTAGTTGCCTATATGAATGCCTGAGTTTCTCTGCCCCCCCCCCCCCCCCCATATTCCAGTGTGTATGTATTAATGTCAAACCTCTACATTCAGCCACTGCGTGACACTACTAGATGGGCCAGGTGGTTGTGTCGCTTAGCTTAGTCATACAGCAATCTCGTGCACCTTTTTTTCTTCTTTGCATCATGTGCTGTTAGGGGCCTTTTTTTTAAAATCTGCCCTCCTGTCTGCCACTGCAGTGCCACGCCTAGATGGGCCAATTGTTTGTGTCGCTTGGCTTAGTCATACAACGACCTCATTGCAAATCTTTTTCTTCTTTGCATGATGTGCTGTTTGGGGCCTTTTTTAATATCTGCCCTCCTGTCTGCCACTGCAGTGCCATGCCAAGATGGGCCAATTGTTTGCGTTGGTTTGCATAGTCATTCAACTACCTCATTGTAATTCTTTTTCTTATTTGCATCATGTGCTGTTTGGGGCCTTTTTTATATCTGCCCTCCTGTGTGACACTGCAGTGCCACTCCTAGATGGGCCAGGTGTTTGTGTTGTCCACTTTTGTCGCTTAGTTTAGTCATCCAGCAACCTCGGTGCAACCTCTTGGCCTAAAAACAATATTGTGAGGTGTGAGGTGTTCAGATTAGACTGGAAATGAGTAGAAATTATTGTTATTGAGGTTAATAATACTGTAGGAGCAAAATTACCCCCAAATTCTGTGATTTAAGCTGTTTTTATGTTTTTTTCCAAAAATTTCCTGATCCAAAACCAAAACACAAAAGGGTGGTTTTGGCAAAACCAAGCCAAAACCAAAACACAAAAGTTGAATTAGAACCAAAACACAAAAAGTGCCCTACGCACATCTCTAATGTATATATAAATATATATATATATATATATATATATATATATATATATACATACATATATATAGATATACTGTATGTATACATATATATGTATATTGTAACAGGAGTCTTGCTAGAATGTGCTCTGCTACAAAAAGTCCACCAGCGACCGACTTCAAGCTTGTGCAAAAACAACAAATACCCTTTATTCAGGTTGCTCAAAAACAAAGATACACATAGGGGGTCATTCTGAACCGTTCGCTCGCTGCAGAGCGAACGGGTCCCTACTGAGCATGCGCCAGCGCCATAGTGCACCTTCGCATGCCAGAAGCCCGAATACCGAAGCAGGGATGCGATCGCCTCTGCCTGATTAACAGGCAGAGGGGATCGCTGGGCGGGAGGGGGCGGCATTTGGCCGCGTTTCGTGGGTTTGGTCCGGACAAAGCATGCGTGGCCAGACCGAATGGAGGGCGGGCCGCAGCGGCTGCATGACATCACACACAGCCGCTGCGGGCCGGGGAGCGATGAGTAGCTTCCAGCCAGCACGCTAAAGCTGCGCTGGCCGGGAGCTACTCTTGAAGTGCAAAGGCATCGCCGCTGTGCGATGCCTTTGCACTTCTGCAGGGGGGGTAGGGGGGCCGGACTGACATGCGGGTCAACTTAGCCCTGTGCTGGGCGTCCTCCCGCATGTCAGGGAAGAAGATCGTAGCTGTGCTAAATTTAGCACAGCTACGATCAACTCGGAATGACCCCCATAAAACAAAGATCACTGTCTTTAGTATAAACAACCAGGGAGGTTAGGCCCTGCCTCTCTCCCTCTTACTAAATAAGGAACCCTTCAGGTCTCGGTATCCTGACACTAGTGCCCCAGTCTTCCGGATCCCATTGTCCCTAGCAGGCCTATCACCTGGACACTAACTGCCGTCAGGAGCCCTGACTCATGGGAGAGACTCTGCTTTAAACTCAGCAGTCAGGTGCTGGCTGATGAAGCAGCTTCTTGGGCTAAGAAGCCTATAAGACTTGGTCTGGGCCAAATGGATAGGAACCTGGTCCATCCACACTTCCCATCCATCCCCAGGACTCTGTGTGTAGTTTACAGGTGGAAAAGTACCTCTCCTGCCACATACCCTTTCCCTCAGCTTTTCGTGGCTCAGAAAAGCGGCATGGGACATTGGCAAGGTTTCACCTTCGCCAATTATTTTGGGCTGACAAATTTTTGGGACATAACTTGGGCCCATACACCTAGGTCCCAAGTTCCTCTCCCAAGTACACCTCCGAGGCCTTTTTAACTGGCCTTGGAATCTATTTCCATTAAAGGGTGGTGGCACCGACTCCACTATGCCACCAACCTTTCCCTCCACTTTGGCATAGTGACCAAAGTGGTCATTTTAATGGACAACTTCTTGTTGCCCACTAAACTTCCCCTTCTCTTCACCTTTCTACCCTTACGGATGTTTCCCTTATCATGCTCGGATTTACTGGCTACTGTGGAAGTCGCTTCATTCTTTTCTGGGTGTTTGTGACACCTGAAATTAACCAACTCTGGACTGGGGAAGGTTTTTAAGTTCACTCTGGGCCTAGTAGTCACCCCAGTCCTCACTTGTCTTGGCCTGTATGGACAATTCCACCTTTTATGGCCAAGCTCTTGGCACCGGTAACACCTAGTCTCTGCCCTGACTTTATTTGTTCTGAGGTCATGGTCCAACTTTGCCCCCACCCTTTCCCTCAGAGTGAGGCATTGGTCCCGAGTCTCAGAAAGACCTTTAATTTGTTGAACTTTTAGTGCTTCCTTCAGTCTTTCCAACTTTGGTAACAATTTCTTCATTAACGTGACTGCTTCATCCTCTGATCTCCCATCTTTGACCCTAGTCACTGTCTCCTGCTGTTCTATGACCGGCACAAAACCCATTTTGAGTCTCTTGTCCAGGTCTCTTATTCAACTCCATAGTTTAGGAATCTCCTCCACTGTTTATTTTAGCTGGCTGTTACTTAGGGCCAGCTTTTGGAACTCTCCACTCAAGTTTTCCAGCTCTCGTGGCTCATATAGAGAACTCTCCCTGGGTAGAGCAACCTCAGAAATGGGACTCTGCACCAATTCCTCTGAGACAGGTTCTTGCTCCTTACTTAGTGTGTCCTTTATAAACTGTCCCAGTACAGCAATTGGATCTTTAACCTCTCATGGTGGATCATGCCGGTGTGCAACAACCCCAAGATCGAAATCTTGAACCTTATCCTCCTCATACATGAGGGGAACCCCTTCAGAAGCAGGTTCCTGGATGACTTCGGAAGTAGATTCCTGTATTGCCACTAGCTCAGCCATGACTAGCTCACATGGTTGAGACACCTCCAAAGGTACGGTCTTTGTTTGTGATTCATCTGAGAAAGTCTCACTTGTGTACTGGATATCCAGAACTGGCGGCTTCTGAACCTGTGACGTCCCTTCTGGGATTGACTTCTGAATGTACATCGCATCAACAGGAGAAGGAACCTTGGTTTCCAAGACCTCAACAGAAGCTATCTCCAGCTCAGATAAGACTTCCTGTTCTAGGATGGGCTCTTGAGTAGTCATCAAATTGCCATCTGTCCAGGTAGATTCCTGTGGTTCTTCATTCTGCCACAGATCCAGCAGATTAGAGGATTCTTGTTTTGGAGGTGGATGATCACTTGATATCAAGTGAACCTCTCCCAGCTCCATTACCGCTTCCTCCTCACTCCCTGTCAATGGAGGAGCAGCCAGGAATCCCACATCCTCATCTTGTGTCTCCATAAACACATCTTCTTTGAGCCCCTGTGGCTGCCATGCTCCATCTTGAACAGGTTCCACTGAACTCAGGGCTTTGTTCCACTCTTCACCCAATCTACAACATTTTTTTTCCGAGAATGACGTGGTCCTGCTTTGGAGGAACTTCTTACTGCCGTCCTAGGGGCTAACAACAAAACAATGCCATCTGATGTGGCTCTCTCTTGCTGCTTGAAAAATTCCTGTGGATTTTCTGTGCGCTGCGCAATAATGGCTGCAACTTCCTCCATGCTCTGGAATGGCAATACCAACTGAATGGACATTAGTGCTTGTAAATGCTCTACCTCTGAGGAAAGGCCCTCATTTCCACTTTCCAGGCAGATGACCTTACTAGTGGCATAGCAGGGAGCCTTCCGGGCCTTAGGCACTGGCAGCTCTGGCTCAACTTTTCTGTTCCTTCTGGCTGGAACAGGGAATCCAGTATAGCCAGGTTCCACTGCAGTATGGTACCACCACTGGCGTCAATTCCCCCGAAGATGGCATCTCCATTTCGGCTGATAATGTCTCTGATCCAACATTCGGCATAATGTCTTCAGCAATTGGTGTAGCTATACCTGTCTCTGAACTTAAACTAAGCACAGCCAATGATTCTAGCCGAGAAACTTCCTCCTGAAGCTCCGCCCAGTCTTGCAACAGAGCCATATTGGCCAGCACCAGACTTCCATCTTGTGTCTGGTCACAGGAGATTTTCTCTAATGTACTAATGTACATGGCTATGTACTACAAAGTTTTCAGATCTGGGTTTAGCCATTGCCAAGGTTTTCTGCAACTCTGACACCTGGCCTGAGAGCTTGGCAATCTCTTCTCTACTCCTTCCAAATTTGGTCAGACAAAAGAGATTCCTTCTCCTCCAGCTTTTGCGTTAAGGTGTTCACCTGCTCTTGAAGAAAATCACATTTTTCCTTAAGCTCTTCTACCTGCTGGTCCTTTAATTGGACATTCCTTTCAAGGTCACTTATCATGTGACACTAAAAAAAAAAGGTTCCATGCTAAAATCTTCCCCAAGATCTGGATTACTCCCCAATAAGCTGTCCACTTCACTCTCCAACTGTGGGGCTTTAATAGGGTCACATAAATTCCTGACCAGAGGTGTTAGAGCTGTCACCACTTATGTTTTTTAGCATGAATTCTCTTTCTGTTACCCATTTGAAGAGACACTTCAGAATATGTTGTATATCTGAAAATCTCTATTCAACCTGTTACCTTTGAAAACGGTAAGTGAAAGGGAAAATAAAAATTCCTTTTACTTTTTTTTTTCTTTTTTTTAGCACAGATTAAGCTTTTAGCAAAGCACTGAAAGGTAGCATGTACATAGTGGTCACAAATAACCTTACACTGGTAGTGCAAATAAACAACTTCTCCCTTTAGGCTCTTAAACTAGAACTCAGGGATTGCTGGGACACATAGTGCCACAAAATTTCTCTATTTAAATAGAACCACATTTATAAAAGGTTTCAACTTTGCTTGATTGGTCTTCATGAGCTAATTAACAGGGACACCAGACTCCCATTTCCAGATTTTGCAGGCACAGGTAAAAATAAGCTTGGAAAAGAAATTCAGTCATAAATTATCAGCTGCTTGCAACCCCTTAGAGCAAATCAGCACAGCTACTTTCAATGAATGGTGCAAAGCATATAAGACAGATCAGGCCATGCACCCTGTTTAACCTCTTTTCTGCCAATGCAAACCTTTGCACCAAAATCAAACACATTCAGTTTAAACAAAACATATCATTATTTTTACCCCGTGGGGTTGGTTTTAACCACTACTCACAACACCCTTGGTCTGGTACTGATGCCAACGAGTTCAGCTTGGTCTGGAGTTCGCTGGTATGTGTGCCACTACCTTGCGGCTGTTGGGTCCTCTGACACATGTGACACGACTAGCAGAAGAGCCCCACATTGGGCGCCATTTGTAACAGGAGTCTTGCTAGAATGTGCTCTGCTACAAAATTTCCACCAGCGACTGACTCCAGGCTTGTGCAAAAACAACAAATACCTTTTATTCAGGTTGCTCAAAAACAAAGATACAAATAAAACGAAGATCACTGTCTTTAATATAAACAACCAGGGAGGTTAGGCCCTGCCTCACTCCCTTACTAAATTAGGAACCCTTCAGGACCCGGCATCCTGACACTAGTGCCCCAGTTTTACGTATCCCACTTTCCCTAGCAGGCCTATCACCTGGACACTAACTGCCTTCAGGAACCGTGACTCATGAGAAAGACTCTGCTTTAAACCCAAAGCCAGGTGCTGGCTGATGACGCAGCTTCTTGGGCTAAGAAGTCTATAAGACCTGGTCTGGGCCAAATGGATGGGAACCCGGTCCATCCACACTTCCCATCCACCCCCAGGAGTAGGAGTAGTGTAGTTTACAGGTGGTAAAGTACCTCTCCTGCCACAATATATATACAGATGGGTCACGGTTATCTTGTCTAGTTTTGACTAGTTTTCTGTACCTAGGCACAACATGACTTATTAGCATAAACCCTTCATCTATTGTTCTCAGCTGCAATACAATACAGAGAACAATACAGCAGGGGATTAAGTCCGACTGGCCAATCTCAGTTAATCCTATTAAACGTGGACCCATCTGTAATTTTATATATATATATATATATACACATGTATATCGAATTTAAGCCCCAATTCTGCGCTAGTGATAAGCTTCACTTTGGGAGGTACCTTCTGTTAGGTAAGGTACAAGAAGAGAAATATTGACATAGGGGTTCCCAAGGGAGCTATTACAACATTACATATTATTTCTCCAAACTCCTTTGACCACAATCGTATAAATAAAGTTCAATTTTTATTCACATATACAATGGATCCCACTTAATGTAAATACTGTATCAGCAATACATATAGTACATCCACAATATATATACAATATCTTTAGAACCATATATAATACAATTAATTGTGGGAATAGGATCAATGATCCAATTGCTTCTTGGAGTCACATTAATAGACACATGATGACTTCAAATCTGTAGAGAACAACTCGTTGCTATTAACCATGGGCAATTCAAGGGGCAGGCCACCCCAAGGCCTAAAATTATCGTCTGCCTCTATATCTCTGCAGCTTCAGCCCCCTCCACCCCCATACCCCACCACATCCCTCTGCTTTCAGAGCAGGAGCATGACATGATGTAATTGCAATAAAGTTTTTATTTTATTTTTTGTGGCGCAACAAATGTGACACATCGCGCTGCACCACAGCGCTGCTCTGAAGGCACAGGAGTCAGCACCGGAAGACAAAGTAACATCAGCTGCCAGCTCCCCAGACACTATACATACCTGCAGCATACTGATCATTGCAGTGGTGCAGGCAGTAGTTAAGATGGATTTATCTGCAGAAGAGGCGGCCTGCTGTACCACCCCCTTATTCTTTTAGTTGCCCATATGAAAGTTTCTCTGCCCCCCCCCCATATTCCAGTGTGTATGTATTAATGTCAAACCTCTATTCTATGTTTTTCTGCGTCATCTCTAACACTTTTTCTTGTTTTTTTTTACTCATTTCGCCTGTACTACTACTAATATTTCCCTGTCCCCCCACCAATTCCCCTCTTCCTTTTGCCCAGCCTTCTTCATCACTTACAGTACCTACCTCCCCCTCTTCTGCTGAAGGTGATGGAGTCCTGCACAAGTATTATGGTGGTGTATGTACTCAGGGTCGGACTGGCCCATGGGGGTATAAGGGAAACCCCCGGTGGGTCCCACTGCCTGGGTGTGTGTGTGTGTGTGTGTGTGTGTGCATGTGTGTGTGTGTGTGTGTGTGTCCACCCCCTCCTCTGGAATCTTCCAGATTGTACACTTAAAACATGGTGTATTTTCTACAGTGCGTTGCTGTTATTAATCTTGTACATTTCATGCATGCACTAGCAGTATTTACTATATGCATTACTTATCAAGGGCAGTGCCAGATAAAGGTCCACATGGGCCTGGAGCTGAAATTGATGAAGAGCCTATTGCTAGTGCTTTGGCGGTGTGACTAGGGATGTGTGTATGCAGTGGCAGAACTAGCGAGCGGTAGGCCCAGGTGCGACAAAATGCTCCCCCCCCATCCCATCCAAGTCCACCCCCTCACCCCTGGAGAGGATCTGGTGAGGGGGACCTGCTCAGGACCAGGAAAATGGATACCTAGCAACAGTGCTGTAACTAGACATTTTAGCGCTGTGTGCAAGAAACGGCATCGGAGCCCCCCCTCGATGTAAAACAGGGGCAGTGCGCGCCGTATACATGCGCAAAAAATGTAGGAGCATGGCTTCATGGGGAAGAGGTGTGGCCACAAAATAATATCAATTCATATGTTGGTGCACAGTAGTCTCCATTACTCAAATTACGACGCACAGTAGCACCACTACACCAGGTAGAGCCCCTTTTACACTTTACGTTGGACAGATTCCCCTTTTTACACATTACGGCAGACAGCATCCCCTTTTTACACATTACGGCAGACAGCGTTCCATTTTTACACATTACGGCAGACAGCGTCCCCTCTTTACACATTATGGCAGACAGATTCCCCTTTTTACACATTATGGCAGACAGAGTCCCCTTTTTACACATTATGGCAGACAGCGTCCCCTTTTTACACATTACGGCAGACAGCATCCCCCTTTTTACACATAATGGCAGACAGCATGCCCTTTTACACATTACGGCAGACAGCGTCCCCTTTTTTACACATTACGGCAGACAGCGTCCCCTTTTTTACACATTACGGCGGACAGCGTCCCATTTTTACACATAACGGCAGACAGCATCCCTCTTTTTACACATTAAGGCAGACAGAAAGAAAGAAAGAAAGAAAGAAAGAAAGAAAGAAAGACTAGATTATACTTACTGTCTCCGCTGGCAGTCAGGCTCCTCAGTGCTGGCAGATCCCGGGCAGGGGAGAAGGAGGAGGATGGAGGGGGACTCGGGAGCCGCAGCAGCACAGTGTAATTGATGAAGGCACTGCTGCAGCTGTCCTTCTCCTTCACCATAGGCTGTCCTCTGCCGCTGTGATGAAGCGCATCCCAGCATTCACAGTGGTGGAGTACAGCCTATGGTGAAGGAGAGGGACAGCTGCAGTGGTGCATCCACCAATTACACTGCACTGCTGCGGCTCCCTCCTCCACCTCCCTCTCCCTCCTCCTTCCCCCCCCCACCTCCCATGGCCGCTGCGCTCCTCCCCTCAGCTCATTACATGCCGCGCTGGCTTTGGGCCCCTTGACAGTGGTGGGCCCAAGTGCAAGGCACAGCTTGCACTGTGGTAGTTCCGCAAATGTGTGTATGTGTGTGTTGGGGGAAGGGTCTTGTGCTGTGGAGTGGCATCCAGGGGTGTAAAGTCATTCCAGTGGCAAGTTAAAATTTGGTGCTCAGGTGGTCTTCTATATTCGTATGTGCTTAAAGTATGCCTGAGAGAGAGAGAGAGAAAGGAGAGGGAGAGAAAGAGTAGTGAGAAAGAATGGGGAAGAGAGAAGGGGGAAGACAGAGAAAGATAGAGATAGAAGGGAGAGAGAGGGGTAGACAGAGAGAGAGAAGGGGAAACAAAGAGAATGGGAAGGGGAGAAGTGAGAATGGGAGAGAGAGAAAGGGGGAGAGAGAGAGGGGGGATCAAGGGGAGAGAGAGAGAGACAGAAAGGGAAAAAACAGAGAGAGAGAAGGGGGAAGAAACAGAGAGAGGAGGTGTAGACAGAGAGAGAAGAGAGGAGATACAGAAAAACTGAGAGAGAGTGAAGGGTGGAGACAGAGAGAGAGAAGGGGGAAGACAGAGAGAGAGAGAAAGTGAGAGAGAAACGGGGAGACAGAGGGCGGGATGTACTAAAGCAAAAATGCGGTAAAACCCCCGAAAACGGGGGTTTTACCGCATTTTCATATTTACTAAGACCCTACCGCAGCGTTTTCGGCGTCCAGGGTTTCGCCATCTCTGGATGGCGAAACCCTATAGAAGCCTATGGGCTTCTTTTCGCCGACCGCCGCAACCCGCCGACACCGTCGACCCCCGCCGCAGACGCCGACCCCCCTTCCCCCTGGCTTACCTTCCTCCAGGCTGCCCTGGACCCGGAAGGTAGTGTCCTCCTCCCCCTAGCAACGCAGCCGGACGTCCTTCCGGCTGCAGGGGGGAGGAGGAGGTGCCGGGGGCAGCCTGCTGCTGCTTCCCGGCATCTAGCCAGTGTGGGGACCCCGGGGAGGTGACGGAGACCCCCCGCAGACCACCTAACAGGTATCGCGGGGGGCCTCCGTCACCGCATCGCGATGTTGATCGCATATGTTAGTACATATGCGATCAACATCGCTGCGGTAACCGGCGAGGGGCGGCGATGTATGTTAATACATCCCGCCCAGAGAGTGATAGAGAGAAAGGGGTGACAAAAAGAGGGAGAGAGAAAGAGGAGATAGAAAGGGGAGAGAGAAGGAGAGACAGAGAGAGAGGGAGGGATGAGAGGAGAGAGAAAGGGGGGGAGAAAGAGAAGAGAGAAAGGGGAAGACAGAGAGAGAGAGAGAGAGAAAGTGAGAGAGAAAGGAGGAGACAGAGAGATAGAGAGAAGGGGGTGACAAAAAGAGGGGGAAAGAGATATAGAGGGGAGAGAGAAAGGTGAGACAGAAGGAGAGACAGAGAGAGAGGGGTGATAGGAGATAGGAGACAAAAAGGGGGGAGAGAGAGAGAAGGGGGAAACAGGCAGAGAGAAAGGGGAGACAGCGGGGGAGAAGGGTGGGTGGAAGATAGAGAGAGAAAAGGGGGAGAGTGGAGAGAGCGAAAGATGGGGGAAAGAGGGATAGGGGTGAGGAGGGAGAGTGAGAGTGAAAGCGGGAGAGAGCTAGAAAGGGGAGAGTAGGAGGTAGACAGAGACATCCAGAGAGAGAGAGAGATAATGGGGGAGACAGAGAGAAAGGATGATAGAGAGGGAAGAAGTGTGAGTGTGTGAGTGAGTGAGACAGAGAGAGGGTTGAGGCAGGCATCTCTAACCTCCCAGTACAGGCGGCACTATGTATCCCCCTGTTTCCCTTTACAGGTGTGTCTGTGTTACTTTGGTAGCAGTGGGTCCCCGTGTCATCACCATCGCAGCAGCGGGTCCCCCGTCCTTACTGCTGCAGGAGCGAGACCCCCTTCCATGTGATTTTCATGCCGAGGCCAGTCACTAGATCGTGACATTGATCCCCAGCAACAGTCAGAGAGGAGGAGCTAAGAGCAATGGAGGGGGGTGGAAATGTGAGGGAAGGGACTGGAATGCCTCCTTCTGTTTTGTTTCACTTTCAGCCCACGGTCCCGGTGGAGTGTATGTGGGCACTAGGTGGGGTGGAGGGGGTTAGGGAGTGAGTGGATGGGGCTGCGGACGGCCACTGATGTTGACAGAATTTTTTTTTCTTTTCACCAATGTCTAAGTACCATCTGGGCCTATTTTCATGGGGGCCTGGAGCTACCCGACCCATTGTTAATCCAGCTGTGATCAAGTGACCCAGACCATGCACTAATGGTTAGACAAGCCTCTAAGAATTAGCCCCTACCACTGCATTTCCCCCGTGGGCCCTTTATGCCTCAGTCTGAAACTATGGGGGTAATTCCAAGTTGATCGCAGCAGGAAATTTTTTAGCAGTTGGGCAAAACCATGTGCACTGCAGGGGGAGCAGATATAACATGTGCAGAGAGAGTTAGATTTGGGTGGGTTATTTTGTTTCTGTGCAGGGTAAATACTGGCTGCTTTATTTTTACACTGCAATTTAGATTGCAGATTGAACTCACCACACCCAAATCTAACTCTCTCTGCACATGTTATATCTGCTCCCCCTGCAGTGCACATGGTTTTGCCCAACTGCTAAAAAATTTCCTGCTGCGATCAACTTGGAATTACCCCCTATATGTTCCATCACATTACTTATTCTGTCAAAAAAAATCTAATAATTAAATAATTTTTAAAAATGCCTAATTCTTTGACAGATTGCCTTAACAAATGGCATAATTCATGTTTGTACGCAATGCTGATGTTCGCGCAATGGAATGATTATTAGCAGACTGCTCATGTGCCGTGATCACACTGCGCATGAGCCAAGATTTGTATTGAAGAGTGATTGACAGGGAACGTTTTTGGGGAGGTATCGGAGAGTGGCAGCAACAATGCAGGTGTGTCATGGACATTTTTGGGGTGTGTATATACCATTAGCTGTGATCATGTATGTACAAAAACATAGCACCTGCGTTGCTACTGCTAATGAGTTTGCTAATGAGTTTGACTCCAGTAGGAATCTATCTTCTTTCTGTGCGGCAGCTTCACTTGCGATGATTAGCAATTCAATAGCCTAAAAATTTTCAGCTGCGTAGGTAAGTGCATACAAACATGAATTAGGCCCAAAGTGGTTATGTTATTCTCACTGCTTAAGAAAAGTGTCACTAGTATTATCAAGATTCTCTTTGTTCCAGTTCATAGATATAGGGTTGATTGCAAAACAACATTTTCCTCTAATGGGCAAAACCATGTGCACTGCAGGTGGGGCAAAAATAAAGGGATGTAGTTATGTTACGGCGTTCAGGATACCGCCGGTCAGTATACTTACTCCGGCATTCCGACCACCACACATCCCGTCAGTCAGCATGCCGACTAATAGTGACTATTCCCACTCATGGGTGTCCACGACACCCACAGAGTGGTAATAGAACCTGTGGTGAGCGCTGCGAGCCACCATGCCCACTGCATGGCGAGCGTAGCAAGCCCACAAGGAACTTCATTGCTCTCACCCCTCCCGCCACCAAACTGATAGCCGAGATCCTGGCATCAGGATGCTGACAGCCGGGATCCCAGCTGTTGGTAACGCAATCCCAACCCGATATAACATGTGCAGAGAGAGTTAGATTTGGGTGTGGTGTGTTCAAACTGAAATCCAAAGTGCAGTGTAAAAATATAGCAACCAGTATTTACCCTGCACAGAAACAAAATAACCCACCCAAATCTAACTCTCCCTGCAAATGTTATATCTGCCCCACCTGCAGTGCACATGGGGGGTAATTCCAAGTTGATTGCAGCAGGAATTTAGTTAGCAATTGGGCAAAACCATGTGCACTGCAGGGGAGGCAGATATAACATGTGCAGAGAGAGTTAGATTTGGGTGGGTTATTTTATTTCTGTACAGGGTAAATCCTGGCTGCTTTATTTTTACACTGCAAATTAGATTGCAAATTGAACACACCCCACCCAAATCTATCTCTCTCTGCACATTTTAAATCTGCCTCCCCTGCAGTGCACATGGTTTTGCCCAGTTGCTAACTACATTCCTGCTGCGATCAACTTGAAATTACCCCCATGGTTTTGCCCATTAGAGGAAAAAGTTGTTTTGCAATCAACCTTGAATTAGGCCCCTAGTGGCCTATTATATTTATCATTGACAGCCCCTTCGTGCTGATATGTATAAAAAAAAATATTGTCACTTATTACAGCAATAAAAAAATCCTTTATTGCAAGCCTTTAAAATACATAACATATTTATTTTATGTAGCAATGCAAGCTTCCCATGTGGTTGGCTGCCCTGCACTGCTCCATAGAATTTAGATGTGTAGCAGACTAGAAAGAATACAAACTGCAAAATAGGTGGCCTTCCGTCTGCCTGTACTTAATTAGTGCTCTGGCTCTTCAGCATTGTGGAACTACAAAGCAGAGCATGTGCTGCCAGAGGGCAAGCAGGAACTTTTACAATAGCTCAAAATAGGTCATAAGAGTAGAGATGAGCGGGTTCAGTTCTCTGAGAACCGAACTTCACGTGTCAAACATGGTTCCGAGCCTGGCTCGGTTGTTCCCGCCTGAATCGGAAAACCCGAACGTGGTAAAACGTCATCATCCCGCTGTCGGATTCTCGCGAGATTCGGGTTCCATATAAAGAGCCGCGCGTCGCCGTCATTTTCACGTTTGCATTGTAGAGGGTACAGAGAGGACGTGGCTATGTTCTCTCAGTGTCAAATATCAGTATCAGTGCTCAGTATCAGTGCTTATTGCTGCTCAGTAATACTAGTACAGTGTCTCTCTTGTGCTGCATCTTGCTGCTGTAGAGTGCTGTGGTAGTAGTGTCCTGTGACTGCATCGGTCATCATCATTCCAGTCACAGTGGTATCTGGTGGGGTGACAATTCCAGAGTGCTTTTGTGCTGCTCAGTAATACTAGAACAGTGTCTCTCTTGTGCTGCATCTTGCTGTTGTAGGGTGCTGTGGCAGTAGTGTACTGTGACTGTGTATCGTGCGGGTTCACTACGATATGCCGGCGGTCAGGCTCCCGGCGACCAGCATACCGGCGCCGGGAGCCCGACCGCCGGCTTACCGACAGTGTGGCGAGCGCAAATGAGCCCCTTTCGGGCTCGCTGCACTCGCCACGCTACGGGCACGGTGGCGCGCTACGCACGCCACACTATTTTATTCTCCCTCCAGGGGGGTCGTGGACCCCCACGAAGGAGAATAAGTGTCGGTATGCCGGCTGTCGGGATCCCGGCGCCGGTATACTGTACGCCGGGATCCCGTCAGCCGGCATACTGAAGACCACCCGTATCGGTCATCATCATACCAGTCACAGTGGTATCTGGGTGGTGACAATTCCAGAGTGCTTTTGTGCTGCTCAGTAATACTAGTACAGTGTCTTGTGATGCATCTTGCTGCTGTAGGGTGCTGTGGTAGTGTCCTGTGACTGTGTATCGTTCATCATCATTTAATTTCCAGTCACAGTGGTATCTGGGTGGTGACAATTCCAGAGTGCTTTTGTGCTGCTCAGTAATACTAGTACAGTGTCTCTCTTGTGCTGCATCTTGATGCTGTAGGGTGCTGTGTTAGTAGTGTCCTGTGACTGTGTATCGTTCATCATCATTCCAGTCACAGTGGTATCTGGGTGGTGACAATTCCAGAGTGCTTTTGTGCTGCTCACTAATACTAGCTCAGTGTCTTGTGCAGCATCGTGCTGCTCAGTGTCAGTTCTCCGTAGTTTCATCAGTGCTTAGTATCATCAGTGCTCAGTATCATCAGTGCTCAGTATCACTGCTCATTGTCTTGTGGTGCTCAGTAATACTACATTAGTAATACTAGTACAGTGTCTTGTGCTAATCGTGCTGCTCAGTGTCAGTTCTCCTTAGTATTATCAGTGCTCAGTATCAGCAGTGCTCAATATCACTGCTTATTATCTTGTGGTGCTCAGTAATACTACATTAGTAATACTAGTACAGTGTCTTGTGCTAATCGTGCTGCTCAGTGTCAGTTCTCCGTAGTATCATCAGTGCTCAGTATCAGCAGTGCTCAGTATCAGCAGTGCTCAGTATAATTAGTGCTCAGTATCAGCAGTGCTCAGTATCACTGCTCATTGTCTTGTGGTGCTCAGTAATACTACTTTAGTAATACTAGTACAGTGTCTTGTGCTAATCGTGCTGCTCAGTGTCAGTTCTCCGTAGTATCATCAGTGCTCAGTATCATGAGTGCTCAGTATCAGCAGTGCTCAGTATCCTCAGTGCTCAGTTTCACTGCTCATTGTCTTGTGGTGCTCAGTAATACAACATTAGTAATACTAGTACAGTGTCTTGTGCTAATCGTGCTGCTCAGTGTCAGTTCTCCGTAGTATCATCAGTGCTCAGTATCATGAGTGCTCAGTATCAGCAGTGCTCAGTATCCTCAGTGCTCAGTTTCACTGCTCATTGTCTTGTGGTGCTCAGTAATACAACATTAGTAATACTAGTACAGTGTCTTGTGCTAATCGTGCTGCTCAGTGTCAGTTCTCCGTAGTATCATCATTGCTCAGTATCATCATTGCTCAGTATCATCAGTGCTCACTATCACTGCTCATTGTCTTGTGGTGCTCAGTAATACTACATTACTAATACTAATACAGTGTCTTGTGCTGCATCTTGCTGCTGTAGGGTGCTGTGGTAGTGCCCTGTCACTGTGCATAGGTCATCATCATTCCAGTCACAGTGGTATCTGGTATCTATCTAGTGGTATCTAATTCCAGATATTACTGCTGTCTAATTCCAGATATATTACTGGCATATAATTCCACACATTTATTTAGGTTTAAAGCCTAAATTGGATCTCTATTTCCAGCAGACACAAGTCTGCAGATGTTCAAAGACCTGCTGGTGAGACAATTGTCAAATCAAGCGGAACGTGACCCGCCAACAGCTCCTCCTTTATTTTCTACCGCCACTGGAGCTTAGAGATGAGCGCCTGAAATTTTTCGGGTTTTGTGTTTTGGTTTTGGGTTCGGTTCCGCGGCCGTGTTTTGGGTTCGAACGCGTTTTGGCAAAACCTCACCGAATTATTTTTGTCGGATTCGGGTGTGTTTTGGATTCGGGTGTTTTTTTCCAAAAACACTAAAAAACAGCTTAAATCATAGAATTTGGGGGTCATTTTGATCCCAAAGTATTATTAACCTCAAAAACCATAATTTACACTCATTTTCAGTCTATTCTGAATACCTCACACCTCACAATATTATTTTTAGTCCTAAAATTTGCACGAGGTCGCTGTGTGAGTAAGATAAGCGACCCTAGTGGCCGACACAAACACCGGGCCCATCTAGGAGTGGCACTGCAGTGTCACGCAGGATGTCCCTTCCAAAAAACCCTCCCCAAACAGCACATGACGCAAAGAAAAAAAGAGGCGCAATGAGGTAGCTGTGTGAGTAAGATTAGCGACCCTAGTGGCCGACACAAACACCGGGCCCATCTAGGAGTGGCACTGCAGTGTCACGCAGGATGGCCCTTCCAAAAAAACCTCCCCAAACAGCACATGACGCAAAGAAAAAAAGAGGCGCAATGAGGTAGCTGACTGTGTGAGTAAGATTAGCGACCCTAGTGGCCGACACAAACACCGGGCCCATCTAGGAGTGGCACTGCAGTGTCACGCAGGATGGCCCTTCCAAAAAACCCTCCCCAAACAGCACATGACGCAAAGAAAAAAAGAGGCGCAATGAGGTAGCTGACTGTGTGAGTAAGATTAGCGACCCTAGTGGCCGACACAAACACCGGGCCCATCTAGGAGTGGCACTGCAGTGTCACGCAGGATGTCCCTTCCAAAAAACCCTCCCCAAACAGCACATGACGCAAAGAAAAAAAGAGGCGCAATGAGGTAGCTGTGTGAGTAAGATTAGCGACCCTAGTGGCCGACACAAACACCGGGCCCATCTAGGAGTGGCACTGCAGTGTCACGCAGGATGTCCCTTCCAAAAAACCCTCCCCAAACAGCACATGACGCAAAGAAAAAAAGAGGCGCAATGAGGTAGCTGTGTGAGTAAGATTAGCGACCCTAGTGGCCGACACAAACACCGGGCCCATCTAGGAGTGGCACTGCAGTGTCACGCAGGATGTCCCTTCCAAAAAACCCTCCCCAAACAGCACATGACGCAAAGAAAAAAAGAGGCGCAATGAGGTAGCTGTGTGAGTAAGATTAGCGACCCTAGTGGCCGACACAAACACCGGGCCCATCTAGGAGTGGCACTGCAGTGTCACGCAGGATGTCCCTTCCAAAAAACCCTCCCCAAACAGCACATGACGCAAAGAAAAAAAGAGGCGCAATGAGGTAGCTGTGTGAGTAAGATTAGCGACCCTAGTGGCCGACACAAACACCGGGCCCATCTAGGAGTGGCACTGCAGTGTCACGCAGGATGTCCCTTCCAAAAAACCCTCCCCAATCAGCACATGATGCAAAGAAAAAGAAAAGAAAAAAGAGGTGCAAGATGGAATTGTCCTTGGGCCCTCCCACCCACCCTTATGTTGTATAAACAAAACAGGACATGCACACTTTAACCAACCCATCATTTCAGTGACAGGGTCTGCCACACGACTGTGACTGATATGACGGGTTGGTTTGGACCCCCCCCAAAAAAGAAGCAATTAATCTCTCCTTGCACAAACTGGCTCTACAGAGGCAAGATGTCCACCTCATCTTCACCCTCCGATATATCACCGTGTACATCCCCCTCCTCACAGATTATCAATTCGTCCCCACTGGAATCCACCATCTCAGCTCCCTGTGTACTTTGTGGAGGCAATTGCTGCTGGTCAATGTCTCCGCGGAGGAATTGATTATAATTCATTTTAATGAACATCATCTTCTCCACATTTTCTGGATGTAACCTCGTACGCCGATTGCTGACAAGGTGAGCGGCGGCACTAAACACTCTTTCGGAGTACACACTTGTGGGAGGGCAACTTAGGTAGAATAAAGCCAGTTTGTGCAAGGGCCTCCAAATTGCCTCTTTTTCCTGCCAGTATAAGTACGGACTGTGTGACGTGCCTACTTGGATGCGGTCACTCATATAATCCTCCACCATTCTATCAATGTTGAGAGAATCATATGCAGTGACAGTAGACGACATGTCCGTAATCGTTGTCAGGTCCTTCAGTCCGGACCAGATGTCAGCATCAGCAGTCGCTCCAGACTGCCCTGCATCACCGCCAGCGGGTGGGCTCGGAATTCTGAGCCTTTTCCTCGCACCCCCAGTTGCGGGAGAATGTGAAGGAGGAGATGTTGACAGGTCGCGTTCCGCTTGACTTGACAATTTTGTCACCAGCAGGTCTTTCAACCCCAGCAGACCTGTGTCTGCCGGAAAGAGAGATCCAAGGTAGGCTTTAAATCTAGGATCGAGCACGGTGGCCAAAATGTAGTGCTCTGATTTCAACAGATTGACCACCCGTGAATCCTTGTTAAGCGAATTAAGGGCTGCATCCACAAGTCCCACATGCCTAGCGGAATCGCTCCCTTTTAGCTCCTTCTTCAATGCCTCCAGCTTCTTCTGCAAAAGCCTGATGAGGGGAATGACCTGACTCAGGCTGGCAGTGTCTGAACTGACTTCACGTGTGGCAAGTTCACAGGGCATCAGAACCTTGCACAACGTTGAAATCATTCTCCACTGCACTTGAGACAGGTGCATTCCATCTCCTATATCGTGCTCAATTGTATAGGCTTGAATGGCCTTTTGCTGCTCCTCCAACCTCTGAAGCATATAGAGGGTTGAATTCCACCTCGTTACCACTTCTTGCTTCAGATGATGGCAGGGCAGGTTCAGTAGTTTTTGGTGGTGCTCCAGTCTTCTGTACGTGGTGCCTGTACGCCGAAAGTGTCCCGCAATTTTTCTGGCCACCGACAGCATCTCTTGCACGCCCCTGTCGTTTTTTAAAAAATTCTGCACCACCAAATTCAAGGTATGTGCAAAACATGGGACGTGCTGGAATTTGCCCATATTTAATGCACACACAATATTGCTGGCGTTGTCCGATGCCACAAATCCACAGGAGAGTCCAATTGGGGTAAGCCATTCCGCGATGATCTTCCTCAGTTGCCGTAAGAGGTTTTCAGCTGTGTGCGTATTCTGGAAAGCGGTGATACAAAGCGTAGCCTGCCTAGGAAAGAGTTGGCGTTTGCGAGATGCTGCTACTGGTGCCGCCGCTGCTGTTCTTGCGGCGGGAGTCCATACATCTACCCAGTGGGCTGTCACAGTCATATAGTCCTGACCCTGCCCTGCTCCACTTGTCCACATGTCCGTGGTTAAGTGGACATTGGGTACAACTGCATTTTTTAGGAGACTGGTGAGTCTTTTTCTGACGTCCGTGTACATTCTCGGTATCGCCTGCCTAGAGAAGTGGAACCTAGATGGTATTTGGTAACGGGGGCACACTGCCTCAATAAATTGTCTAGTTCCCTGTGAACTAACGGCGGATACCGGACGCACGTCTAACACCAACATAGTTGTCAAGGACTCAGTTATCCGCTTTGCAGTAGGATGACTGCTGTGATATTTCATCTTCCTCGCAAAGGACTGTTGAACAGTCAATTGCTTACTGGAAGTAGTACAAGTGGGCTTACGACTTCCCCTCTGGGATGACCATCGACTCCCAGCGGCAACAACAGCAGCGCCAGCAGCAGTAGGCGTTACACGCAAGGATGCATCGGAGGAATCCCAGGCAGGAGAGGACTCGTCAGACTTGCCAGTGACATGGCCTGCAGGACTATTGGCATTCCTCGGGAAGGAGGAAATTGACACTGAGGGAGTTGGTGGGGTGGTTTGCGTGAGCTTGGTTACAAGAGGAAGGGATTTACTGGTCAGTGGACTGCTTCCGCTGTCACCCAAAGTTTTTGAACTTGTCACTGACTTATTATGAATGCGCTGCAGGTGACGTATAAGGGAGGATGTTCCGAGGTGGTTAACGTCCTTACCCCTACTTATTACAGCTTGACAAAGGGAACACACGGCTTGACACCTGTTGTCCGCATTTCTGGTGAAATACCTCCACACCGAAGAGCTGATTTTTTTGGTATTTTCACCTGGCATGTCAACGGCCATATTCCTCCCACGGACAACAGGTGTCTCCCCGGGTGCCTGACTTAAACAAACCACCTCACCATCAGAATCCTCCTGGTCAATTTCCTCCCCAGCGCCAGCAACACCCATATCCTCCTCATCCTGGTGTACTTCAACACTGACATCTTCAATCTGACTATCAGGAACTGGACTGCGGGTGCTCCTTCCAGCACTTGCAGGGGGCGTGCAAATGGTGGAAGGCGCATGCTCTTCACGTCCAGTGTTGGGAAGGTCAGGCATCGCAACCGACACAATTGGACTCTCCTTGTGGATTTGGGATTTCAAAGAACGCACAGTTCTTTGCGGTGCTTTTGCCAGCTTGAGTCTTTTCAGTTTTCTAGCGAGAGGCTGAGTGCTTCCATCCTCATGTGAAGCTGAACCACTAGCCATGAACATAGGCCAGGGCCTCAGCCGTTCCTTGCCACTCCGTGTGGTAAATGGCATATTGGCAAGTTTACGCTTCTCCTCCGACAATTTTATTTTAGGTTTTGGAGTCCTTTTTTTACTGATATTTGGTGTTTTGGTTTTGACATGCTCTGTACTATGCCATTGGGCATCGGCCTTGGCAGACGACGTTGCTGGCATTTCATCGTCTCGGCCATGACTAGTGGCAGCAGCTTCAGCACGAGGTGGAAGTGGATCTTGATCTTTCCCTAATTTTGGAACCTCAACATTTTTGTTCTCCATATTTTAATAGGCACAACTAAAAGGCACCTCAGGTAAACAATGGAGATGGATGGATTGGATACTAGTATACAATTATGGACGGGCTGCCGAGTGCCGACACAGAGGTAGCCACAGCCGTGAACTACCGCACTGTACTGTGTCTGCTGCTAATATATAGACTGGTTGATAAAGAGATAGTATACTCGTAACTAGTATGTATGTATAAAGAAAGAAAAAAAAACCACGGTTAGGTGGTATATACAATTATGGACGGGCTGCCGAGTGCCGACACAGAGGTAGCCACAGCCGTGAACTACCGCACTGTACTGTGTCTGCTGCTAATATATAGACTGGTTGATAAAGAGATAGTATACTCGTAACTAGTATGTATGTATAAAGAAAGAAAAAAAAACCACGGTTAGGTGGTATATACAATTATGGACGGGCTGCCGAGTGCCGACACAGAGGTAGCCACAGCCGTGAACTACCGCACTGTACTGTGTCTGCTGCTAATATATAGACTGGTTGATAAAGAGATAGTATACTCGTAACTAGTATGTATGTATAAAGAAAGAAAAAAAAACCACGGTTAGGTGGTATATACAATTATGGACGGGCTGCCGAGTGCCGACACAGAGGTAGCCACAGCCGTGAACTACCGCACTGTACTGTGTCTGCTGCTAATATATAGACTGGTTGATAAAGAGATAGTATACTCGTAACTAGTATGTATGTATAAAGAAAGAAAAAAAAACCACGGTTAGGTGGTATATACAATTATGGACGGGCTGCCGAGTGCCGACACAGAGGTAGCCACAGCCGTGAACTACCGCACTGTACTGTGTCTGCTGCTAATATATAGACTGGTTGATAAAGAGATAGTATACTCGTAACTAGTATGTATGTATAAAGAAAGAAAAAAAAACCACGGTTAGGTGGTATATACAATTATGGACGGGCTGCCGAGTGCCGACACAGAGGTAGCCACAGCCGTGAACTACCGCACTGTACTGTGTCTGCTGCTAATATATAGACTGGTTGATAAAGAGATAGTATACTCGTAACTAGTATGTATGTATAAAGAAAGAAAAAAAAACCACGGTTAGGTGGTATATACAATTATGGACGGGCTGCCGAGTGCCGACACAGAGGTAGCCACAGCCGTGAACTACCGCACTGTACTGTGTCTGCTGCTAATATATAGACTGGTTGATAAAGAGATAGTATACTCGTAACTAGTATGTATGTATAAAGAAAGAAAAAAAACCACGGTTAGGTGGTATATACAATTATGGACGGGCTGCCGAGTGCCGACACAGAGGTAGCCACAGCCGTGAACTACCGCACTGTACTGTGTCTGCTGCTAATATATAGACTGGTTGATAAAGAGATAGTATACTCGTAACTAGTATGTATGTATAAAGAAAGAAAAAAAAACCACGGTTAGGTCACTGGTATATACAATTATGGACGGGCTGCCGAGTGCCGACACAGAGGTAGCCACAGCCGTGAACTACCGCACTGTACTGTGTCTGCTGCTAATATATAGACTGGTTGATAAAGAGATAGTATACTCGTAACTAGTATGTATGTATAAAGAAAGAAAAAAAAACCACGGTTAGGTCACTGGTATATACAATTATGGACGGGCTGCCGAGTGCCGACACAGAGGTAGCCACAGCCGTGAACTACCGCACTGTACTGTGTCTGCTGCTAATATAGACTGGTTGATAAAGAGATAGTATACTACTAATATTATATACTGGTGGTCAGGTCACTGGTCACTAGTCACACTGGCAGTGGCACTCCTGCAGCAAAAGTGTGCACTGTTTAATTTTAATATAATATTATGTACTCCTGGCTCCTGCTATAACCTATAACTGGCACTGCAGTAGTGCTCCCCAGTCTCCCCCACAATTATAAGCTGTGTGAGCTGAGCAGTCAGACAGATATATAATATATATAGATGATGCAGCACACTGGCCTGAGCCTGAGCAGTGCACACAGATATGGTATGTATGTGACTGAGTCACTGTGTGCTGTGTATCGCTTTTTTCAGGCAGAGAACGGATTATAAATAAAAGTGGTGGTCACTGGTCACTATCAGCAAAACTCTGCACTGTACACTACTGAGTACTCCTAATGCTCCCCAAAATTAGTAAATCAAGTGTCTAAACGGAGAGGACGCCAGCCACGTCCTCTCCCTATCAATCTCAATGCACGTGTGAAAATGGCGGCGACGCGCGGCTCCTTATATAGAATCCGAGTCTCGCGATAGAATCCGAGCCTCGCGAGAATCCGACAGCGTCATGATGACGTTCGGGCGCGCTCGGGTTAACCGAGCAAGGCGGGAAGATCCGAGTCGCTCGGACCCGTGAAAAAAAACATGAAGTTCTGGCGGGTTCGGATTCAGAGAAACCGAACCCGCTCATCTCTACTGGAGCTGCCAGGAAAAGGATAAAATTTCCAAAACCACCTGCTGGCGGTGATGCAGGGCAGTCAGGAGCAAGTGCTGACATCTGGTCCGGACTGAAGGACCTGCCAACGATTACTGACATGTCGTCTACTGTCACTGCATATGATTCTGTCACCATTGAAATAATGGTGGAGGATTATATGAGTGACCGTATCCAAGTAGGTATGTCAGACAGTCCGTACGTATACTGACAGGAAAAAGAGGCAATTTGGAGGCCCTTGCACAAACTGGCTTTATTTTACCTAAGTTGCCCGCCCTCCAGTGTGTACTCCGAAAGAGTGTTTAGTGCAGCCGGTCACCTTGTCAGTGATCGGCGTAGGAGGTTACTTCCAGAAAATGTGGAGAAGATGATGTTCATCAAAATTAATTATAAATTCCTCCGTGGAGATATTTACCAGCAATTGCCTCCAGAAAGTACACAGGGACCTGTGATGGTGGATTCCAGTGGGGATGAATTAATACTCTGTGAGGAGGAGGATGTACACAGTGAAAGAGGCGAGGAATCGGAGGATGAGGATGAGGTGGACATCTTGCCTCTGTAGAGCCAGTTTGTGCAAGGAGAGATTGATTGCTTCTTTTTTGGTGTGGGCCCAAACCAATCAGTCATTTCAGTCACAGTCGTGTGGCAGACCCTGTCGCTGAAATGATTGGTTTGTTAAAGTGTACATGTCCTGTTTATACAACATAAGGGTGGGTGGGAGGGCCCAAGGACAATTCCATCTTGCACCTCTTTTTTTATTTTTCTTTGCATCCTGTGCTGTTTGGGGACTATTTTTTTAAGTGCCATCCTGTCTGACACTGCAGTGCCACTCCTAGATGGGCCAGGTGTTTGTGCCGCCAACTTGGGTCGCTTAGCTTAGTCATCCAGCGACCTTTGTGCAAATTTTAGGACTAAAAATAATATTGTGAGGTGTGAGGTGTTCAGAATAGACTGGAAATGAGTGGAAATTATGGTTATTGAAGTTAATAATACTATAGGATCAAAATTACCCCCAAATTCTATGATTTAAGCTGTTTTTGAGGGTTTTTTTTTAAAAAAAACCCCGAATCCAAAACGTATCCGAATCCGACTAAAATCCGAAAGGGTGGTTTTGCCAAAACGCCTCTGAATCCAAAACACGACCGCAGAACCAAAATTTAAAACCAAAACACGAAAAATGCCCGCTGCACATCTCTAGTAAAGAGTCATACACTACTCTAAAATACATACATCCAAACTAGTGATGAGCGGATTCGGTTCCTCGGAATCCGAACCCCTCCGAACTTCACCCATTTTACACGGTTACGAGGCAGACTCGGATCCTCTCGCCTTGCTCGGTTAACCCGAGCGCGCCCGAACGTCATCATCCCGCTGACGAATTCTCGCGAGATTCGTATTCTATATAAGGAGCCACGCGACGCCGCCATTTTCACTCGTGCATTGGAGATGATAGGGAGAGGACGTGCAGCGTTCTCTCAGTTTCTGTGTTCAGTGTGCTGCAAATATCTGTGCTCAGTGTGCTTGCAAATATCTGTGCTCAGTGTGCTGAAAATATCTACGTTCTCTGCCTGAAAAATGCTCCATATCTGTGCTGCATTGTAGTATATACTATAGGAGGACAGTGCAGAATTTTGCTGACCAGTGACCACCAGTATTATATAGCAGTACGGTACAGTAGTCCACTGCTCTACCTACCTCTGTGTCGTCAAGTATACTATTCATCCATACCTGTGGTGCATTTTAGTTGTGCACAGTATATATAGTAGGAGGACAGTGCAGAATTTTGCTGACCACCAGTATATAATATATAGCAGTACGGTACAGTAGGCCACTGCTCTTCCTACCTCTGTGTCGTCAAGTATACTATCCATCCATACCTGTGGTGCATTTTAGTTGTGCGCAGTACATATAGTAGGAGGACAGTGCAGAATTTTGTTGACCACCAGTATATAATATATAGCAGTACGGTACAGTAGTCCACAGCTCTACCTACCTCTGTGTCGTCAAGTATACTATCCATCCATACCTGTGGTGCATTTTAGTTGTGCACAGTCTATGTAGTAGGAGGACAGTGCATAATTTTGCTGACCACCAGTATATAATATATAGCAGTACGGTACAGTAGGCCACTGCTCTTCCTACCTCTGTGTCGTCAAGTATACTATCCATCCATACCTGTGGTGCATTTTAGTTGTGCACAGTTTATATAGTAGGAGGACAGTGCAGAATTTTGCTGACCACCAGTATATAATATATAGCAGTACGGTACATTAGTCCACTGCTCTACCTACCTCTGTGTCATCAAGTATGCTATGCATCCATACCTGTGGTGCATTTTAGTTGTGCGCAGTATATAGTAGGAGGGGACAGTGCAGAATGTTGCTGTGACCACCAGTATATATAAAGCAGTACGATACAGTAGTCCACTGCTCTACCTACCTCTGTGTCTTCAAGTATACTATCCATCCATACCTGTGGTGCATTATAGTTGTGCGCAGTATATATAGTAGGAGGACAGTGCAGAATGTTGCTGTAACCACCAGTATATATATAGCAGTACGGTACAGTAGTCCACTGCTCTACCTACCTCTGTGTCGTCAAGTATACTATGCATCCATACCTGTGCTGCATTTTAGTTGTGCGCAGTATATAGTAGGAGGGGACAGTGCAGAATGTTGCTGTGTCCACCAGTATATATATAGCAGTACGGTACAGTAGTCCACTGCTCTACCTCTGTGTCATCAAGTATACTATGCATCCATACCTGTGCTGCATTTTAGTTGTGCGCAGTATATAATAGGAGGGGACAGTGCAGAATGTTGCTGTGACCACCAGTATATATATAGCAGTACAGTACAGTAGTCCACTGCTCTACCTCTGTGTTGTCAAGTATACTACAAAAGTTCAGTAAAATTACCCAAAAATCAAAATTAAAAGCGTCTGATGAGAAGCGTAAACTTGCCAAAATGCCATTTACGACACGGAGTGGCAAGGAACGGCTGAGGCCCTGGCGTATGTTCATGGCTAGTGGTTCAGATTCACATGAGGATGGAAGCACTCATCCTCTCACTAGAAATCTGCAGTGCCACTCCTAGATGGGCCAGGTGTTTGTGTCGGCCACTTGGGTCGCTTAGCTTAGCCACACAGCTACCTCAATGCACCTCTTTTTTATTTGCATCATGTGCTGTTTGGGGACTATATTTTAAATCTGCCATCCTGTCTGACACTGCAGTGCCACTACTAGATGGGCCAGGTGTTTGTGTCGGCCACTTGGGTCGCTTAGCTTAGCCACACAGCTACCTCATTGCACCTCTTTTTTTCTTTGCATCATGTGCTGTTTGGGGACTATTTTTTAAATCTGCTATCCTGTCTGACACTGCAGTGCCACTCCTAGATGGGCCAGGTGTTTGTGTCGGCCACTTGGGTCGCTCAGCTTAGTCACACAGCTACCTCATTGCACCTCTTTTTTTCTTTGCATCATGTGCTGTTTGGGGACTATTTTTTAAATCTGCCATCCTGTCTGACACTGCAGTGCCACTCCTAGATGGGCCAGGTGTTTGTGTCGGCCACTTGGGTCGCTTAGCTTAGTCACACAGCTACCTCATTGCACATCTTTTTTTCTTTACATCATGTGCTGTTTGGGGACTATTTTTTTAAATCTGCCATCCTGTTTGACACTGCAGTGCCACTCCTAGATGGGCCAGGTGTTTGTGTCGGCCACTTGGGTCGCTTAGCTTAGCCACACAGCTACCTCATTGCACCTCTTTTTTTCTTTGCATCATGTGCTGTTTGGGGACTATTTTTTAAATCTGCCATCCTGTCTGACACCGCAGTGCCACTCCTAGATGGGCCAGGTGTTTGTGTTGGCCACTTGGGTCGCTTAGCTTAGTCACACAGCTACCTCATTGCACCTATTTTTTTCTTTGCATCATGTGCTGTTTGGGGACTATTTTTTAAATCTGCCATCCTGTCTGACACTGCAGTGCCACTCCTAGATGGGCCAGGTGTTTGTGTCGGCCACTTGGGTTGCTTAGCTTAGTCACACAGCTACCTCATTGCACATCTTTTTTTCTTTACATCATGTGCTGTTTGGGGACTATTTTTTAAATCTGCCATCCTGTTTGACACTGCAGTGCCACTCCTAGATGGGCCAGGTGTTTGTGTCGGCCACTTGGGTCGCTTAGCTTAGCCATCCAGCGACCTCGGTGCAAACTTTAGGACTAAAAATAATATTGTGATGTGTGAGGTGTTCAGACTGAAAATGAGTGGAAATTATGGTTATTGAGGTTAATAATACTATATGATCAAAATTACCACCAAATTCTATGATTTAAGATGTTTTTGAGGATTTTTTGAAAAAAACCCACCCGAAACCAAAACACACCCGAATCCGACAAAAAAATTTCAGGGAGGTTTTGCTAAAACGCGTCCGATTCCAAAACACGGCCGTGGAACTGAATCCAAAACCAAAACACAAAACCCGAAAAATTTCCAGTGCACATCACTAATCCAAACCCATGCAGTTTGAGCCACTGGTGCATGCTCACACTCAGTTGGCCAAATGCTCATGACAAGGTGCAGGTGTACAAACTTGCATGGACTCTCATTTGTTATATCCTCAAGCTCTCCAACTCACAGGCTATTACAAAAACAAACTCACAGTGAGATGATGCCATACCTCCCAACATAGAAATAAACAACCGCGCCTGATTAAGTTACGAGATGCATACCCAAATACTTGTCATAAATATATTGTCAATTCTGAATAGTTAGTATATAGCCCAATTGACAATGAAAATGATATCTTACACAATGTGTTCTTTTTGGGGATTTTAATCAGAAAAATTATGTATTAAAATCTTTTTGGTTAATGCATACATATAAAGGTATGATGCAAAGTATAAGAGAGAGGAAGGGGGGGGGGAGAAAGGGGAGGGGAATGGAGGAGGGAGACAAACACGGGAAACGAATAAATGAGAGGATGAAAACAATTGCTGCAGTGTTCAGGGGGAGAAAAATCTAGATGTTATGATTTGTTTGGGAAAATTATAAACACTGCAGTGATCAGTCTGTGATGCACTCAGATCGGTGGCGTCCCACCTCTGTAGTACTAATGTCCTTCTGGATGTCTTGTGAGCTCAGTGCCGATGAGGTAGTGTGTACAAGTGTCCTTTTGAGGTTGCAGAATATGGGGTACCCCTGGTGACCTGCTGGCAATCTAGGATAAGATTGGGGCTGGTACTGTGGTAATTAGGGACTCCCTGAGGAAGACCCAGAAGGGTCGACACTCGTAGGAGCAGACTGTGCATTCAATTATATCACATCCCATATAAATCACTATTAACAGACAGAGCCGTGGAGAAGGAGAGGAAGCAGAGAACGAGCGAGGAGACAGCATACCGAGAGAGCCGCTGCTGTGGTCACGTGACCGGACCGACCCGGAAGGAAGAGAGGTTACGAAGGAGAAGTGTGACGCTGCGGGCAAGAAGAGGAAAGACGGAGCTGAGGGAACGAGGTAAGGGACCCCGTAGGAGAGGAGAAGGCAAGGCGGACAGCCGAACAGGGCTGGAAGCATTTCCCTTCTCTCTCTCTCCAAGACGGTGACTGCATCCCAGCTGCCCTGAGAACCACGGTGCGCTTTTCAGAGCGACACCGCGGCTGATCGGGGCACAAGGGATAACGGTGCGTCCTGAGTCCTAATTACCACAGTACCAGCCCCAATTGCCAGCAGGTCACCAGGGGTACCCCATATTCTGCAACCTCAAAAGGACACTTGTACACACTACCTCATCGGCACAGAGCTCACAAGACATCCAGAAGGACATTAGTACTACAGAGGTGGGACGCCACCGATCTGAGTGCATCACAGACTGATCACTGCAGTGTTTATAATTTTCCCAAACAAATTATAACATCTAGATTTTTCTCCCCCTGAACCCTGCAGCAACTGTTTTCATCCTCTCATTTATTCGTTTCCCGTGTTTGTCTCCCTCCTCCATCCCCCCCCCCTTTCTCCCCCCCCCCTTCCTCTCTCTTATACTTTGCATCATACCTTTATATGTATGCATTAACCAAAAAGATTTTAATACATCATTTTTCTGATTAAAATCCCCAAAAAGAACACATTGTGTAAGATATCATTTTCATTGACAATTGGGCTATATACTAACTATTCAGAATTGACAATATATTTATGACAAGTATTTGGGTATGCATCTCGTAACTTAATCAGGCGCGGTTGTTTATTTCTATTGTGTATACCCTTAGAGGTGTGGGTTTACCTCTTTCACAACCTTGCTGCCATAAAAGATATCCTGACAGGCAGGGCGCTAGATACAAACTTCACTGATACCTCCTGTGACGACATGTGATGACACAGCTGGCGCATCGTGTCGCTCAGTGGTAAAAGACACGTGGTTACTTTCCCAGCCCTGGTCCTACACATGGACTTCACCAATTGCCAATATGTTATTAGTTATATGTTAGGCAATATTGTATTATATTGTATGATGTTATTGTTACAAGGGTACAGTTATGTTTTCAATGTATATATATGAATGTATTGGTTATTGTGTTATAGCTTGTAAAATAATGTTCCCCCCAATGTGACTGCGCAGATAACCTGTGTGTTTGCTGTTGTGTAGATACAGCCAGTCTCAGATGTCAGGCCATACAACCCCCCCTCATTCTTCCCCACACAATGGATTCCAGGCCACACAATCAGATTAAGTAAGGTTACTTTAGTTAACATCTATTGTGGCCTAGGGGACATGCCTGGGCATGTGAAAGTAGGTTTGCTGTGAAACTGTCTGGGGGTGTCGCCTTATTGTAGGAAAGACAAAGGCTTGATAATAGCAAACAGGGGAGGTGAGACAGAGCTGGAAGAGAAGGAGAGAGAGTGGCAGGAGACTGACTAAGAAGTAATGTTCTGTCAGGAGTTCCAGGAGGAATTGTCGTGTAGAATTGGATCACAGAAGTGTGCTGAGCTGTTTATAACCCATTCTGTTCAATAAACCACTGTTGGTTTTTCATCTACCACCGTGACTGAGTGATTTTGAACCCAGTATCCTCACATATGGTGGCAAGCAGAGGGATCACTCAGGTTACAAGCATGGATGCAAGATATTACAGCAGATTGGAGGCAGCAGCACAATATTACAAAGACATCAAGAAGGGAGTCCTGCAAGGACTGTGTCATGGAAGAAAAATTGTAATCAACACAGTGGATACCAAGGAATCCCTAATTGGAAAACTGGCTCAATGGGACGTTGAGCACCCTTGTGATAAGGAGGAAGAAGAGGATATGGTCCAGGCCTCAGTGGAGGAGACCAGTAATGGAACCAGGGCAGTGGAGCTTGTGGTTGGAAGTTTGTCAGCATATCGGCAGGCTGGGAAGCCGGATCTTTTATTTATAGTTTCCAAAATGCAGTACATTTGGGAGTACTGGAATGAAGCTCAGTGGGAAATCAGCAGGTGGAGAGTATCCAGCATACAGGACAAGTTGTGTCATCTGGGGAATGCGTTCATGCACTGCAGAAGTGAAGCAGCCACATGGAATCTGCTGGGGGAGCCAGAGTTTGAGGAATTCAGGGAGGAAGTGATCGCCACAGTGGCCCAAATGACACAAAAGATACAATATACAGAGACGGAAGGGCAAGTGCAGAGTAAATTGCCTTCCCGGACAGAGCCAGAGGAAGTGGCATTGGATCGGGGGCCCCTGGATACCCCAGCATGGCGAGACCAGTGTTACAGGGAGGATGCGGAAAGGCACCACCTGCAACAGCTTCTCCCATACCCAAGGGAAGAAGTTGCCCAGTGGTCTATACACAAGGAAGCTGAGCAGATTGTACTCCAGGCCAAAGCATACAAGACTCAGAGTAGGATGCCACAAGTTACCCAGCCAGCCAGGCTGGAGGAAGCATTTACCCAGGATAGCACAGAAGAAACTTCTGGCATGAAGGAATCCCCATTGTGCCCTGACAATTACCAGACCCGTGGTTCATGTTTGGGGGAGGGAAGCCACTGTCCTGATGCACCAGAGGTGATGGAAGTGGGGTTCCCAGGGAATACATTGTTGGGAAGGGAGAGTGAGGGCCCCAGAGATCAGATTTTGTTTATGGAGGAAAATTGTGACTATCTGAAATGTGAGGTTACCCAGTTGGGTGTAGGGGAATTATTAAGTCCCCAGGTGCAGTTATTGGACTTAATGAATTACACTGTTGCACATGCTGTTACCCCAACCCAGCGGCTGTCTACAAAGGGGACTTTGATTAATGTATTTGGATGGGACACCGGGGGGAAATACAAGAACTATGGACTGCTGATCACGTTTCCACCGGACCCTGGTAAGACTGTATTGATTTATGTACTGTGGGCCACGCACCCACCAGACCGGGGAAAGAAATTCCCACACAAGCCTCATGACAATTACCAGAGACTTTGGACCTGGGACGCTGGTGGGCTCCGTACAAACTGTAAAATGCTATTCACAAAAACCACCAGACCAACAAGAGAAACCAGCCAGTCATTGTTATGATGGGGCACAGACTGTCTGATGTAGAAGAGCATCACTGCGCTCAGCAAGCTTAAGCTACTTAGGACACAGGGCGAGAAAGTAGGGGAAGGTAATGTGACGACATGTGATGACACAGCTGGCGCGTCGTGTCGCTCAGTGGTAAAAGACACGTGGTTACTTTCCCAGCCCTGGTCCTACACATGGACTTCACCAATTACCAATATGTTATTAGTTATATGTTAGGCAATATTGTATTATATTGTATGATGTTATTGTTACAAGGGTACAGTTATGTTTTCAATGTATATATATGAATGTATTGGTTATTGTGTTATAGCTTGTAAAATAATGTTTCCCCCCCATATGACTGCTCAGATAACCTGTGTGTTTGCTGTTGTGTAGATACAGCCAGTCTCAGATGTCAGGCCATACAACCCCCCCTCATTCTTCCCCACACAATGGATTCCAGGCCACACAATCAGATTAAGTAAGGTTACTTTAGTTAACATCTATTGTGGCCTAGGGGACATGCCTGGGCATGTGACAGTAGATTTGCTCTGAAACTGTCTGGGGGTGTCGCCTTATTGTAGGAAAGACAAAGGCTTGATAATAGCAAACAGGGGAGGTGAGACAGAGCTGGAAGAGAAGGAGAGAGTGGCAGGAGACTGACTAAGAAGTAATGTTCTGTCAGGAGTTCCAGGAGGAATTGTCGTGTAGAATTGGATCACAGAAGTGTGCTGAGCTGTTTATAACCCATTCTGTTCAATAAACCACTGATGGTTTTTCATCTACCACCGTGACTGAGTGATTTTGAACCCAGTATCCTCACACCTCCCAACATGACCCTCTCCAGGGTGGACACAATGCTCTGCTTCTGCACTTCTCTCTTAATTTATGATTGCCATCACCTGGTTTTAACAGGTTAATGGATAAGAAAGGTGTTTTCAGCGCAGGTGATGGCAATCATAAATTAAGAGAGAAGTACAGGAGCAGAGCATTCTGTCCCTCCTGGAGAGGGTCATGTTGGGAGGTATGTGATGCATGTTTTTTCTCTCACATTAACTTGCACCCTGTTACATTCTGCCCCAAGCCTCCCATGGTCTGGTGGATATTGCTTCTATTTTATGAACCAGGTTAAATTAGGGTGACCATAATATCCCTTTAATCTGGGACACATATGATTTACCTGTGTAAATCATATGTGTCCCAGATTAAAGGGATATTATGGCTAAAAACTAGTGATGTGCACCAGAAATTTTTCGCGTTTTGTGTTTTGGTTTTGGGTTCGGTTCCACGGCCGTGTTTTGGATTCGGTCGCGTTTTGGCAAAACCTCACCGAAAATTTTTTGTCGGATTCGGGTGTGTTTTGGATTCGGGTGTTTTTTTCAAAAAACCCTAAAAAACAGCTTAAATCATAGAATTTGGGGGTCATTTTGATCCCATAGTATTATTAACCTCAATAACCATAATGTCCACTCATTTCCAGTCTATTCTGAACACCTCACAATATTATTTTTAGTCCTAAAATTTGCACCGAGGTTGCTGGATGGCTAAGCTAAGCGACACAAGTGGCCGACACAAACACCTGGCCCATCGAGGAGTGGCACTGCAGTGTCAGGCAGGATGGCCCTTCAAAAAAATAGTCCCCAAACAGCACATGATGCAAAGAAAAAAAGAGGCGCACCAAGGTGGCTGTGTGACTAAGCTAAGCGACACAAGTGGCCGACACAAACACCTGGCCCATCTAGGAGTGGCACTGCAGTGTCAGGCAGGATGGCCCTTCCAAAAAATTGTCCCCAAACAGCACATGATGCAATGAAAAAAAGAGGCGCACCAAGGTGGCTGTGTGACTAAGCTAAGCGACACAAGTGGCCGACACAAACACCTGGCCCATCTAGGAGTGGCACTGCAGTGTCAATCAAGACAGGATGGCACTTCCAAAAAATAGTCCCCAAACAGCACATGATGCAAAGAAAAAAAGAGGCGCACCAAGGTAACTGTGTGACTAAGCTAAGCGACACAAGTGGCCGACACAAACACCTGGCCCATCTAAGAGTGGCACTGCAGTGTCAATCAAGACAGGATGGCACTTCCAAAAAATTGTCCCCAAACAGCACATGATGCAAAGAAAAAAAGAGGCGCACCAAGGTGGCTGTGTGACTAAGCTAAGTGACACAAGTGGCCGACACAAACACCTGGCCCATCAAGGAGTGGCACTGCAGTGTCAATCAAGACAGGATGGCACTTCCAAAAAATTGTCCCCAAAACAGCACATGATGCAAAGAAAATAAGAGGCACACCAAGGTGGCTGTGTGACTAAGCTAAGCGACACAAGTGGCCGACACAAACACCTGGCCCATCTAGGAGTGGCACTGCAGTGTCAGGCAGGATGGCCCTTCCAAAAAATTGTCCCCAAACAGTACATGATGCAAAGAAAAAAAGAGGCGCACCAAGGTGGCTGTGTGACTAAGCTAAGCGACACAAGTGGCCGACACAAACACCTGGCCCATCTAGGAGTGGCACTGCAGTGTCAATCAAGACAGGATGGCCCTTCCAAAAAATTGTCCCCAAACAGTACATGATGCAAAGAAATAAAGATGCGCACCAAGGTGGCTGTGTGACTAAGCTAAGCGACACAAGTGGCCGACACAAACACTTGGCCCATCTAGGAGTGGCACTGCAGTGTCAATCAAGACAGGATGGCCCTTCCAAAAAATTGTCCCCAAACAGCACATGATGTAAAGAAAAAAAGAGGCGCACCAAGGTGGCTGTGTGACTAAGCTAAGCGACACAAGTGGCCGACACAAACACCTGGCCCATCTAGGAGTGGCACTGCAGTGTCAATCAAGACAGGATGGCACTTCCAAAAAATTGTCCCCAAACAGCACATGATGCAAAGAAAAAAAGAGGCGCACCAAGGTGGCTGTGTGACTAAGCTAAGCGACACAAGTGGCCGACACAAACACCTGGCCCATCTAGGAGTGGCACTGCAGTGTCAATCAAGACAGGATGGCACTTCCAAAAAATTGTCCCCAAACAGCACATGATGCAAAGAAAAATGAAAGAAAAAAGATATGCAAGATGGAATTGTCCTTGGGCCTTTCCACCCACCCTTATGTTGTATAAACAGGACATGCACACTTTAACGAACCCATCATTTCAGCGACAGGGTCTGCCACACGACTGTGACTGAAATGACTGGTTGGTTTGTGCCCCCACCAAAAAAGAAGCAATCAATCTCTCCTTGCACAAACTGGCTCTACAGAGGCAAGGTGTCCACCTCATCATCATCCTCCAATTCCTCACCCCTTTCACTGTGTACATCCCCCTCCTCACAGATTATTAATTCGTCCCCACTGGAATCCACCATCTCAGGTCCCCGTGTACTTTCTGGATGCAATTGCTGCTGGTGAATGTTTCCACGGAGGAATTGATTATAATTCATTTTGATGAACATCATCTTCTCCACATTTTCTGGAAGTAACCTCGTACGCCGATTGCTGACAGGGTGAGCGGCTGCACTAAACACTCTTTCGGTGTACACACTGGAGGGAGGGCAACTTAGGTAGAATAAAGCCAGTTTGTGCAAGGGCCTCCAAATTGCCTCTTTTTCCTGCCAGTATACGTACGGACTGTCTGACGTGCCTACTTGGATGCGGTCACGCATATAATCCTCCACCATTCTTTCCATGGTGAGAGAATCATATGCAGTGACAGTAGACGACATGTCAGTAATCATTGGCAGGTCCTTCAGTGTGGACCAGATGTCAGCACTTGCTCCAGACTGCCCTGCATCACCGCCAGCAGGTGGGCTAGGAATTCTTAGCCTTTTCCTCGCACCCCCAGTTGCGGGAGAATGTGAAGGAGGAGATGTTGACGGGTCACGCTCCGCTTGACTTGACAATTTTCTCACCAGCAGGTCTTTGAACCTCTGCAGACTTGTGTCTGCCGGAAAGAAAGATACAACGTAGGTTTTAAATCTAGGATCTAGCACGGTGGCCAAAATGTAGTGCTCTGATTTCAACAGATTGACCACCCGTGAATCCTGGTTAAGCGAATTAAGGGCTCCATCCACAAGTCCCACATGCCTAGCGGAATCGCTCTGTTTTAGCTCCTCCTTCAATGTCTCCAGCTTCTTCTGCAAAAGCCTGATGAGGGGAATGACCTGACTCAGGCTGGCAGTGTCTGAACTGACTTCACGTGTGGCAAGTTCAAAGGGTTGCAGAACCTTGCACAACGTTGAAATCATTCTCCACTGCGCTTGAGTCAGGTGCATTCCCCCTCCTTTGCCTATATCGTGGGCAGATGTATAGGCTTGAATGGCCTTTTGCTGCTCCTCCATCCTCTGAAGCATATAGAGGGTTGAATTCCACCACGTTAACACCTCTTGCTTCAGATGATGGCAGGGCAGGTTCAGGAATGTTTGGTGGTGCTCCAGTCTTCTGTACGCGGTACCTGAATGCCGAAAGTGGCCCGCAATTCTTCGGGCCACCGACAGCATCTCTTGCACGCCCCTGTCGTTTTTTAAATAATTCTGCACCACCAAATTCAATATATGTGCAAAACATGGGACGTGCTGGAATTTGCCCAGATGTAATGCACGCACAATATTGCTGGCATTGTCCGATTCACAAATCCCCAGGAGAGTCCAATTGGGGTAAGCCATTCTGCGATGATCTTCATCAGTTACCGTAAGAGGTTGTCAGCTGTGTGCCTATTCTGGAAAGCGGTGATACAAAGCGTAGCCTGCCTAGGAACGAGTTGGCGTTTGCGAGATGCTGCTACTGGTGCCGCCGCTGCTGTTCTTGCTGCAGGAGGCAATACATCTACCCAGTGGGCAGTCACAGTCATATAGTCCTGAGTCTGCCCTGCTCCACTTGTCCACAAGTCCGTGGTTAAGTGGACATTGGGTACAACTGCATTTTTTAGGACACTGGTGAGTCTTTTTCTGAGGTCTGTGTACATTTTTGGTATCGCCTGCCTAGAGAAATGGAACCTAGATGGTATTTGGTACCGGGGACACAGTACCTCAATCAAGTCTATAGTTGCCTCTGAATTAACAATGGATACCGGAACCACGTTTCTCACCGCCCAGGCTGCCAAGGCCTGAGTTATCTGCTTTGCAGCAGGATGACTGCTGTGATATTTCATCTTCCTCGCAAAGGACTGTTGGACAGTCAATTGCTTACTGCAAGTAGTACAAGTGGTCTTCCGACTTCCCCTCTTGGATGACGATCGACTCCCAGCAGCAACAACAGCAGCGCCAGCAGCAGTAGGCGTTACACTCAAGGATGTATCGGAGGAATCCCAGGCAGGAGAGGACTCGTCAGACTTGACAGTGACATGGCCTGCAGGACTATTGGCTTTCCTGGGTAAGGAGGAAATTGACACTGAGGGAGTTGGTGGTGTGGTTTGCAGGAGCTTGGTTACAATAGGAAGGGATTTAGTGGTCAGTGGACTGCTTCCGCTGTCACCCAAAGTTTTTGAACTTGTCACTGACTTATGATGAATGCGCTGCAGGTGACGTATAAGGGAGGATGTTCCGAGGTGGTTAACGTCCTTACCCCTACTCATTACAGCTTGACAAAGGCAACACACGGCTTGACACCTGTTGTCCGCATTTGTGTTGAAATAATTCCACACCGAAGAGCTGATTTTTTTTGTATTTTGACCAGGCATGTCAATGGCCATATTCCTCCCACGGACAACAGGTGTCTCCCCGGGTGCCTGACTTAAACAAACCACCTCACCATCAGAATCCTCCTTGTCAATTTCCTCCCCAGCGCCAGCAACACCCATATCCTCATCCTGGTGTACTTCAACAGTGACATCTTCAATTTGACTATCAGGAACTGGACTGCGGGTGCTCCTTACAGCACTTGCAGGGGGCGTGCAAATGGTGGAAGGCGCAAGCTCTTCCCGTCCAGTGTTGGGAAGGTGAGGCATCGCAACCGACACAATTGGACTCTCCTTGGGGATTTGTGATTTTGAAGAACGCACAGTTCTTTGCTGTGCTTTTGCCAGCTTAAGTCTTTTCTTTTTTCTAGCGAGAGGATGAGTGCTTCCATCCTCATGTGAAGCTGAACCACTAGCCATGAACATAGGCCAGGGCCTCAGCCGTTCCTTGCCACTCCGTGTCGTAAATGGCATATTGGCAAGTTTACGCTTCTCCTCAGACACTTTTAATTTTGATTTTTGGGTCATTTTACTGAACTTTTGTGTTTTGGATTTTACATGCTCTCTACTATGACATTGGGCATCGGCCTTGGCAGACGACGTTGATGGCATTTCATCATCTCGCCCATTACTAGTGGCAGCAGCTTCAGCACGAGGTGGAAGTGGAACTTGATCTTTCCCTTTAACCTCCACATTTTTGTCCTCCATTTTTTAATGTGTGTAATTATATGCCAGTATCAATAGCAATGGCCTACTACTATATTTACTGCGCAAAACTAAAATGCACCACAGGTATAGAATGTAGATGGATAGTATACTTAATGGATGACGAGTGACGACACAGAGGTAGGTACAGCAGTGGCCTACCGTACTGCTATAAGTATATTATATAGTATACTGGTGGACACTGTCAGCAAACTGCAAAACTGTCTAAAATGCACCACAGGTATAGAATGTAGATGGATAGTATACTTAATGGATGACGAGTGACGACACAGAGGTAGGTACAGCAGTGGCCTACCGTACTGCTATAAGTATATATATAGTATACTGGTGGACACTGTCAGCAAACTGCAAAACTGTCTAAAATGCACCACAGGTATAGAATGTAGATGGATAGTATACTTAATGGATGACGAGTGACGACACAGAGGTAGGTACAGCAGTGGCCTACCGTACTGCTATAAGTATATATATAGTATACTGGTGGACACTGTCAGCAAACTGCAAAACTGTCTAAAATGCACCACAGGTATAGAATGTAGATGGATAGTATACTTAATGGATGATGAGTGACGACACAGAGGTAGGTACAGCAGTGGCCTACCGTACTGCTATAAGTATATTATATAGTATACTGGTGGACACTGTCAGCAAACTGCAAAACTGTCTAAAATGCACCACAGGTATAGAATGTAGATGGATAGAATACTTACTGGATGACAAGTGACGACACAGAGGTAGGTACAGCAGTGGCCTACCGTATTGCTATAAGTATATATATAATAAACTGGTGGACACTGTCAGCAAACTGCAAAACTGTCTAAAATGAATCACAGGTATAGAATGTAGATGGATAGTATACTTAATGGATGACGAGTGATGACACAGAGGTAGGTACAGCAGTGGCCTACCGTACTGCTTTAAGTATATATATAATAAACTGGTGGACACTGTCAGCAAACTGCAAAACTGTCTAAAATGCACCACAGGTATATAATGTAGATGGATAGTATACTTAATGGATGACGAGTGACGACACAGAGGTAGGTACAGCAGTGGCCTACTGTACTGCTATAAGTATATATATAATAAACTGGTGAACACTGTCAGCAAACTGCAAAACTGTCTAAAATGCACCACAGGTATAGAATGTAAATGGATAGTATACTTAATGGATGACGAGTGACGACACAGAGGTAGGTACAGCAGTGGCCTACCGTACTGCTATAAGTATATATATAGTATACTGGTGGACACTGTCAGCACACTGCAAAACTGTCTAAAATGCACCACAGGTATAGAATGTAGATGGATAGTATATTTAATGGATGACGAGTGACGACACAGAGGTAAGTACAGCAGTGGCCTAGCGTACTGCTATAAGTATATTATATAGTATACTGGTGGACACTGTCAGCAAACTGCAAAACTGTCTAAAATGCACCACAGGTATAGAATGTAGATGGATAGTATACTTAATGGATGATGAGTGATGACACAGAGGTAGGTACAGCAGTGGCCTACCGTACTGCTATAAGTATATATATAATAAACTGGTGGACACTGTCAGCAAACTGCAAAACTGTCTAAAATGCACCACAGGTATAGAATGTAGATGGATAGTATACTTAATGGATGACGAGTGACGACACAGAGGTAGGTACAGCAGTGGCCTACCGTACTGCTATAAGTATATATATAATAAACTGGTGGACACTGTCAGAAAACTGCAAAACTGTCTAAAATGCACCACAGGTATAGAATGTAGATGGATAGTATACTTAATGGATGATGAGTGACGACACAGAGGTAGGTACAGCAGTGGCCTACTGTACTGCTATAAGTATATATATAATAAACTGGTGAACACTGTCAGCAAACTGCAAAACTGTCTAAAATGCACCACAGGTATAGAATGTAGATGGATAGTATACTTAATGGATGACGAGTGACGACACAGAGGTAGGTACAGCAGTGGCCTACCGTACTGCTATAAGTATATATATAGTATACTGGTGGACACTGTCAGCACACTGCAAAACTGTCTAAAATGCACCACAGGTATAGAATGTAGATGGATAGTATATTTAATGGATGACGAGTGACGACACAGAGGTAAGTACAGCAGTGGCCTAGCGTACTGCTATAAGTATATTATATAGTATACTGGTGGACACTGTCAGCAAACTGCAAAACTGTCTAAAATGCACCACAGGTATAGAATGTAGATGGATAGTATACTTAATGGATGATGAGTGATGACACAGAGGTAGGTACAGCAGTGGCCTACCGTACTGCTATAAGTATATATATAATAAACTGGTGGACACTGTCAGCAGACTGCAAAACTGTCTAAAATGCACCACAGTTATTGAATGTAGATGTATAGTATACTTAATGGATGACGAGTGACGACACAGAGGTAGGTACAGCAGTGGCCTACCGTACTGCTATAAGTATATATATAATAAACTGGTGGACACTGTCAGCAAACTGCAAAACTGTCTAAAATGCACCACAGGTATAGAATGTAGATGGATAGTATACTTAATGGATGACGAGTGACGACACAGAGGTAGGTACAGCAGTGGACTACCGTACTGCTATAAGTATATATATAATAAACTGGTGGACACTGTCAGCAAACTGCAAAACTGTCTAAAATGCACCACAGGTATAGAATGTAGATGGATAGTATACTTAATGGATGACGAGTGATGAAACAGAGGTAGGTACAGAAGTGGCCTACCGTACAGCTATAAGTATATTATATAGTATACTGGTGGACACTTTCAGCAAACTGCAAAACTGTCTAAAATGCACCACAGGTATAGAATGTAGATGGATAGTATACTTAATGGATGACGAGTGACGACACAGAGGTAGGTACAGCAGTGGCCTACTGTACTGCTATAAGTATATATATAATAAACTGGTGGACACTGTCAGCAAACTGTAAAACTGTCTAAAACGCACCACAGGTATAGAATGTAGATGGATAGTATACTTAATGGATGACGAGTGACGACACAGAGGTAGGTACAGCAGTGGCCTACCATACTGCTATAAGTATATTATATAGTATACTGGTGGACACTGTCAGCAAACTGCAAAACTGTCTAAAATGCACCACAGGTATAGAATGTAGATGGATAGTATACTTAATGGATGACGAGTGACGACACAGAGGTAGGTACAGCAGTGGCCTACCGTACTGCTATAAGTATATATATAGTATACTGGTGGACACTGTCAGCAAACTGCAAAACTGTCTAAAATGCACCACAGGTATAGAATGTAGATGGATAGTATACTTAATGGATGACGAGTGACGACACAGAGGTAGGTACAGCAGTGGCCTACCGTACTGCTATAAGTATATATATAGTATACTGGTGGACACTGTCAGCAAACTGCAAAACTGTCTAAAATGCACCACAGGTATAGAATGTAGATGGATAGTATACTTAATGGATGATGAGTGACGACACAGAGGTAGGTACAGCAGTGGCCTACCGTACTGCTATAAGTATATTATATAGTATACTGGTGGACACTGTCAGCAAACTGCAAAACTGTCTAAAATGCACCACAGGTATAGAATGTAGATGGATAGAATACTTACTGGATGACAAGTGACGACACAGAGGTAGGTACAGCAGTGGCCTACCGTATTGCTATAAGTATATATATAATAAACTGGTGGACACTGTCAGCAAACTGCAAAACTGTCTAAAATGAATCACAGGTATAGAATGTAGATGGATAGTATACTTAATGGATGACGAGTGATGACACAGAGGTAGGTACAGCAGTGGCCTACCGTACTGCTTTAAGTATATATATAATAAACTGGTGGACACTGTCAGCAAACTGCAAAACTGTCTAAAATGCACCACAGGTATATAATGTAGATGGATAGTATACTTAATGGATGACGAGTGACGACACAGAGGTAGGTACAGCAGTGGCCTACCGTACTGCTATAAGTATATATATAATAAACTGGTGGACACTGTCAGAAAACTGCAAAACTGTCTAAAATGCACCACAGGTATAGAATGTAGATGGATAGTATACTTAATGGATGATGAGTGACGACACAGAGGTAGGTACAGCAGTGGCCTACTGTACTGCTATAAGTATATATATAATAAACTGGTGAACACTGTCAGCAAACTGCAAAACTGTCTAAAATGCACCACAGGTATAGAATGTAGATGGATAGTATACTTTATGGATGACGAGTGACGACACAAAGGTAGGTACAGCAGTGGCCTACCGTACTGCTATAAGTATATATATAGTATACTGGTGGACACTGTCAGCACACTGCAAAACTGTCTAAAATGCACCACAGGTATAGAATGTAGATGGATAGTATATTTAATGGATGACGAGTGACGACACAGAGGTAAGTACAGCAGTGGCCTAGCGTACTGCTATAAGTATATTATATAGTATACTGGTGGACACTGTCAGCAAACTGCAAAACTGTCTAAAATGCACCACAGGTATAGAATGTAGATGGATAGTATACTTAATGGATGATGAGTGATGACACAGAGGTAGGTACAGCAGTGGCCTACCGTACTGCTATAAGTATATATATAATAAACTGGTGGACACTGTCAGCAAACTGCAAAACTGTCTAAAATGCACCACAGGTATAGAATGTAGATGTATAGTATACTTAATGGATGACGAGTGACGACACAGAGGTAGGTACAGCAGTGGCCTACCGTACTGCTATAAGTATATATATAATAAACTGGTGGACACTGTCAGAAAACTGCAAAACTGTCTAAAATGCACCACAGGTATAGAATGTAGATGGATAGTATACTTAATGGATGATGAGTCACGACACAGAGGTAGGTACAGCAGTGGCCTACTGTACTGCTATAAGTATATATATATAATAAACTGGTGAACACTGTCAGCAAACTGCAAAACTGTCTAAAATGCACCACAGGTATAGAATGTAGATGGATAGTATACTTAATGGATGACGAGTGACGACACAGAGGTAGGTACAGCAGTGGCCTACCGTACTGCTATAAGTATATATATAGTATACTGGTGGACACTGTCAGCACACTGCAAAACTGTCTAAAATGCACCACAGGTATAGAATGTAGATGGATAGTATATTTAATGGATGACGAGTGACGACACAGAGGTAAGTACAGCAGTGGCCTAGCATACTGCTATAAGTATATTATATAGTATACTGGTGGACACTGTCAGCAAACTGCAAAACTGTCTAAAATGCACCACAGGTATAGAATGTAGATGGATAGTATACTTAATGGATGATGAGTGATGACACAGAGGTAGGTACAGCAGTGGCCTACCGTACTGCTATAAGTATATATATAATAAACTGGTGGACACTGTCAGCAGACTGCAAAACTGTCTAAAATGCACCACAGGTATAGAATGTAGATGGATAGTATACTTAATGGATGACGAGTGATGAAACAGAGGTAGGTACAGAAGTGGCCTACCGTACAGCTATAAGTATATTATATAGTATACTGGTGGACACTTTCAGCAAACTGCAAAACTGTCTAAAATGCACCACAGGTATAGAATGTAGATGGATAGTATACTTAATGGATGACGAGTGACGACACAGAGGTAGGTACAGCAGTGGCCTACTGTACTGCTATAAGTATATATATAATAAACTGGTGGACACTGTCAGCAAACTGTAAAACTGTCTAAAACGCACCACAGGTATAGAATGTAGATGGATAGTATACTTAATGGATGACGAGTGACGACACAGAGGTAGGTACAGCAGTGGCCTACCGTACTGCTATAAGTATATTATATAGTATACTGGTGGACACTGTCAGCAAACTGCAAAACTGTCTAAAATGCACCACAGGTATAGAATGTAGATGGATAGTATACTTAATGGATGACGAGTGACGACACAGAGGTAGGTACAGCAGTGGCCTACCGTACTGCTATAAGTATATATATAGTATACTGGTGGACACTGTCAGCAAACTGCAAAACTGTCTAAAATGCACCACAGGTATAGAATGTAGATGGATAGTATACTTAATGGATGACGAGTGACGACACAGAGGTAGGTACAGCAGTGGCCTACCGTACTGCTATAAGTATATATATAGTATACTGGTGGACACTTTCAGCAAACTGCAAAACTGTCTAAAATGCACCACAGGTATAGAATGTAGATGGATAGAATACTTACTGGATGACGAGTGACGACACAGAGGTAGGTACAGCAGTGGCCTACCGTATTGCTATAAGTATATATATAATAAACTGGTGGACAATGTCAGCAAACTGCAAAACTGTCTAAAATGCACCACAGGTATAGAATGTAGATGGATAGTATACTTAATGGATGACGAGTGATGACACAGAGGTAGGTACAGCAGTGGACTACCGTACTGCTTTAAGTATATATATAATAAACTGGTGGACACTGTCAGCAAACTGCAAAACTGTCTAAAATGCACCACAGGTATATAATGTAGATGGATAGTATACTTAATGGATGACGTGTGACGACACAGAGGTAGGTACAGCAGTGGCCTACCGTACTGCTATAAGTATATATATAATAAACTGGTGGACACTGTCAGCAAACTGCAAAACTGTCTAAAATGCACCACAGGTATAGAATGTAGATGGATAGTATACTTAATGGATGACGAGTGACGACACAGAGGTAGGTACAGCAGTGGCCTACCGTACTGCTATAAGTATATATATAATAAACTGGTGGACACTGTCAGAAAACTGCAAAACTGTCTAAAATGCACCACAGGTATAGAATGTAGATGGATAGTATACTTAATGGATGATGAGTGACGACACAGAGGTAGGTACAGCAGTGGCCTACTGTACTGCTATAAGTATATATATAATAAACTGGTGAACACTGTCAGCAAACTGCAAAACTGTCTAAAATGCACCACAGGTATAGAATGTAGATGGATAGTATACTTAATGGATGACGAGTGACGACACAGAGGTAGGTACAGCAGTGGCCTACCGTACTGCTATAAGTATATATATAGTATACTGGTGGACACTGTCAGCACACTGCAAAACTGTCTAAAATGCACCACAGGTATAGAATGTAGATGGATAGTATATTTAATGGATGACGAGTGACGACACAGAGGTAGGTACAGCAGTGGCCTACCGTACTGCTATAAGTATATTATATAGTATACTGGTGGACACTGTCAGCAAACTGCAAAACTGTCTAAAATGCACCACAGGTATAGAATGTAGATGGATAGTATACTTAATGGATGATGAGTGATGACACAGAGGTAGGTACAGCAGTGGCCTACCGTACTGCTATAAGTATATATATAATAAACTGGTGGACACTGTCAGCAGACTGCAAAACTGTCTAAAATGCACCACAGTTATTGAATGTAGATGTATAGTATACTTAATGGATGACGAGTGATGACACAGAGGTAGGTACAGCAGTGGCCTACCGTACTGCTATAAGTATATATATAATAAACTGGTGGACACTGTCAGCAAACTGCAAAACTGTCTAAAATGCACCACAGGTATAGAATGTAGATGGATAGTATACTTAATGGATGACGAGTGACGACACAGAGGTAGGTACAGCAGTGGACTACCGTATTGCTATAAGTATATATATAATAAACTGGTGGACACTGTCAGCAAACTGCAAAACTGTCTAAAATGCACCACAGGTATAGAATGTAGATGGATAGTATACTTAATGGATGACGAGTGATGAAACAGAGGTAGGTACAGAAGTGGCCTACCGTACAGCTATAAGTATATTATATACTATACTGGTGGACACTTTCAGCAAACTGCAAAACTGTCTAAAATGCACCACAGGTATAGAATGTAGATGGATAGTATACTTAATGGATGACGAGTGACGACACAGAGGTAGGTACAGCAGTGGCCTACTGTACTGCTATAAGTATATATATAATAAACTGGTGGACACTGTCAGCAAACTGTAAAACTGTCTAAAACGCACCACAGGTATAGAATGTAGATGGATAGTATACTTAATGGATGACGAGTGACGACACAGAGGTAGGTACAGCAGTGGCCTACCGTACTGCTATAAGTATATTATATAGTATACTGGTGGACACTGTCAGCAAACTGCAAAACTGTCTAAAATGCACCACAGGTATAGAATGTAGATGGATAGTATACTTAATGGATGACGAGTGACGACACAGAGGTAGGTACAGCAGTGGCCTACCGTACTGCTATAAGTATATATATAGTATACTGGTGGACACTGTCAGCAAACTGCAAAACTGTCTAAAATGCACCACAGGTATAGAATGTAGATGGATAGTATACTTAATGGATGACGAGTGACGACACAGAGGTAGGTACAGCAGTGGCCTACCGTACTGCTATAAGTATATATATAGTATACTGGTGGACACTTTCAGCAAACTGCAAAACTGTCTAAAATGCACCACAGGTATAGAATGTAGATGGATAGAATACTTACTGGATGACGAGTGACGACACAGAGGTAGGTACAGCAGTGGCCTACCGTATTGCTATAAGTATATATATAATAAACTGGTGGACACTGTCAGCAAACTGCAAAACTGTCTAAAATGCACCACAGGTATAGAATGTAGATGGATAGTATACTTAATGGATGACGAGTGATGACACAGAGGTAGGTACAGCAGTGGACTACCGTACTGCTTTAAGTATATATATAATAAACTGGTGGACACTGTCAGCAAACTGCAAAACTGTCTAAAATGCACCACAGGTATAGAATGTAGATGGATAGTATACTTAATGGATGATGAGTGACGACACAGAGGTAGGTACAGCAGTGGCCTATTGTACTGCTATAAGTATATATATAATAAACTGGTGAACACTGTCAGCAAACTGCAAAACTGTCTAAAATGCACCACAGGTATAGAATGTAGATGGATAGTATACTTAATGGATGACGAGTGACGACACAGAGGTAGGTACAGCAGTGGCCTACCGTACTGCTATAAGTATATATATAGTATACTGGTGGACCCTGTCAGCACACTGCAAAACTGTCTAAAATGCACCACAGGTATAGAATGTAGATGGATAGTATATTTAATGGATGACGAGTGACGACACAGATTTAGGTACAGCTGTGGCCTACCGTACTGCTATAAGTATATTATATAGTATACTGGTGGATACTGTCAGCAAACTGCAAAACTGTCTAAAATGCACCACAGGTATAGAATGTAGATGGATAGTATACTTAATGGATGATGAGTGATGACACAGAGGTAGGTACAGCAGTGGCCTACCGTACTGCTATAAGTATATATATAATAAACTGGTGGACACTGTCAGCAGACTGCAAAACTGTCTAAAATGCACCACAGTTATAGAATGTAGATGGATAGTATACTTAATGGATGACGAGTGACGACACTGAGGTAGGTACAGCAGTGGCCTACCGTACTGCTATAAGTATATATATAATAAACTGGTGGACACTGTCAGCAAACTGCAAAACTGTCTAAAATGCACCACAGGTATAGAATGTAGATGGATAGTATACTTAATGGATGACGAGTGACGACACAGAGGTAGGTACAGCAGTGGCCTACCGTACTGCTATGAGTATATATATAATAAACTGGTGGACACTGTCAGCAAACTGCAAAACTGTCTAAAATGCACCACAGGTATAGAATGTAGATGGATAGTATACTTAATGGATGACGAGTGATGAAACAGAGGTAGGTACAGAAGTGGCCTACCGTACAGCTATAAGTATATTATATAGTATACAGGTGGACACTTTCAGCAAACTGCAAAACTGTCTAAAATGCACCACAGGTATAGAATGTAGATGGATACTATACTTAATGGATGACGAGTGACGACACAGAGGTAGGTACAGCAGTGGCCTACCGTACTGCTATAAGTATATATATATAATAAACTGGTGGACACAGTCAGCAAACTGTAAAACTGTCTAAAACGCACCACAGGTATAGAATGTAGATGGATAGTATACTTAATGGATGACGAGTGACGACACAGAGGTAGGTACAGCAGTGGCCTACCGTACTGCTATAAGTATATATATAGTATACTGGTGGACACTGTCAGCAAACTGCAAAACTGTCTAAAATGCACCACAGGTATAGAATGTAGATGGATAGTATACTTAATGGAAGACGAGTGACGACACAGAGGTAGGTACAGCAGTGGCCTACCGTACTGCTATAAGTATATATATAATAAACTGGTGGACACTGTCAGCAAACTGCAAAACTGTCTAAAATGCACCACAGGTATACAATGTAGATGGATAGTATACTTAATGGATGACGAGTGACGACACAGAGGTAGGTACAGCAGTGGCCTACCGTACTGCTATAAGTATATTATATAGTATACTGGTGGACACTGTCAGCAAACTGCAAAACTGTCTAAAATGCACCACAGGTATAGAATGTAGATGGATAGTATACTTAATGGATGACGAGTGATGAAACAGAGGTAGGTACAGAAGTGGCCTACCGTACAGCTATAAGTATATTATATAGTATACAGGTGGACACTTTCAGCAAACTGCAAAACTGTCTAAAATGCACCACAGGTATAGAATGTAGATGGATAGTATACTTAATGGATGACGAGTGACGACACAGAGGTAGGTACAGCAGTGGCCTACCGTACTGCTATAAGTATATATATAATAAACTGGTGGACACAGTCAGCAAACTGTAAAACTGTCTAAAACGCACCACAGGTATAGAATGTAGATGGATAGTATACTTAATGGATGACGAGTGACGACACAGAGGTAGGTACAGCAGTGGCCTACCGTACTGCTATAAGTATATATATAATAAACTGGTGGACACAGTCAGCAAACTGTAAAACTGTCTAAAACGCACCACAGGTATAGAATGTAGATGGATAGTATACTTAATGGATGACGAGTGACGACACAGAGGTAGGTACAGCAGTGGCCTACCGTACTGCTATAAGTATATATATAGTATACTGGTGGACACTGTCAGCAAACTGCAAAACTGTCTAAAATGCACCACAGGTATAGAATGTAGATGGATAGTATACTTAATGGAAGACGAGTGACGACACAGAGGTAGGTACAGCAGTGGCCTACCGTACTGCTATAAGTATATATATAATAAACTGGTGGACACTGTCAGCAAACTGCAAACCTGTCTAAAATGCACCACAGGTATAGAATGTAGATGGATAGTATACTTAATGGATGACGAGTGACGACACAGGGGTAGGAACAGCAGTGGCCTACCGTACTGCTATAAGTATATATATAGTATACTGGTGGACACTGTCAGCAAACTGCAAAACTGTCTAAAATGCACCACAGGTATAGAATGTAGATGGATAGTATACTTAATGGATGACGAGTGACGACACAGAGGTAGGTACAGCAGTGGCCTACCGTACTGCTATAAGTATATTATATAGTATACTGGTGGACACTGTCAGCAAACTGCAAAACTGTCTAAAATGCACCACAGGTATAGAATGTAGATGGATAGTATACTTAATGGATGATGAGTGACGACACAGAGGTAGGTACAGCAGTGGCCTACCGTACTGCTATAAGTTTATATATAATAAACTGGTGGACACTGTCAGCAGACTGCAAAACTGTCTAAAATGCACCACAGGTATAGAATGTAGATGGATAGTATACTTAATGGATGACGAGTGACGACACAGAGGTAGGTACAGCAGTGGCCTACCGTACTGCTATAAGTATATATATAATAAACTGGTGGACACTGTCAGCAAACTGCAAAACTGTCTAAAATGCACCACAGGTATACAATGTAGATGGATAGTATACTTAATGGATGACGAGTGACGACACAGAGGTAGGTACAGCAGTGGCCTACCGTACTGCTATAAGTATATTATATAGTATACTGGTGGACACTGTCAGCAAACTGCAAAACTGTCTAAAATGCACCACAGGTATAGAATGTAGATGGATAGTATACTTAATGGATGACGAGTGACGACACAGAGGTAGGTACAGCAGTGGCCTACCGTACTGCTATAAGTATATATATATAATAAACTGGTGGACACTGTCAGCAAACTGTAAAACTGTCTAAAATGCACCACAGGTATAGAATGTAGATGGATAGTATACTTAATGGATGACGAGTGACGACACAGAGGTAGGTACAGCAGTGGCCTACCGTACTGCTATAAGTATATATATAGTATACTGGTGGACACTGTCAGCAAACTGCAAAACTGTCTAAAATGCACCACAGGTATAGAATGTAGATGGATAGTATACTTAATGGATGACGAGTGACGACACAGAGGTAGGTACAGCAGTGGCCTACCGTACTGCTATAAGTATATATATAATAAACTGGTGGACACTGTCAGAAAACTGCAAAACTGTCTAAAATGCACCACAGGTATAGAATGTAGATGGATAGTATACTTAATGGATGACGAGTGACGACACAGAGGTAGGTACAGCAGTGGCCTACCGTACTGCTATATATAGTATACTGGTGGACACTGTCAGCAAACTGCAAAACTAAAATGCACCACAGGTATAGAATGTAGATGGATAGTATACTTAATGGATGACGACACAGAGGTAGGTACAGCAGTGCACTCTGCACTGTACTCCTCCTATATAATATTAATTATACTGGTGGTCCCCAGTCCCCACAATAAAGCAGCACACTGAGCACAGATATGGAGTGTTTTTCTTCAGGCAGACAACGTATACTGGTGGTCACTGTCAGCAAAACTCTGCACTGTACTCCTGCTATAGCTGCTCCCCAGTCCCCACAATTAAGCAGTGTGAGCACTCAGCACAGATATATTATGCAGCACACTGAGCACAGATATGGTATGGAGCGTTTTTTTTCAGGCAGAGAACGGATAAAAAAAAACTGGGGGTCACTTATCAGCAAAACTCTGCACTGTACTCCTCCTAACAGCTGCTCCCCAATCCTCCCCACAATTAAGCAAAAGCAATAAACCAATCAACTTCTAGTTCTACAATAAACGGAGAGGACGCCAGCCACGTCCTCTCCCTATCATCTCCAATGCACGAGTGAGAAAATGGCGGCGACGCGCGGCTTCTTATATAGAATCCGAATCTCGCGAGAATCCGACAGCGGGATGATGACGTTCGGTTGCGCTCGGGTTAGCCGAGCAAGGCGGGAAGGTTCTAACCTGCCTCGGACCCGTGTAAACAAGGTGAAGTTCGGGGGGGTTCGGTTTCCGAGAAACCGAACCCGCTCATCACTACTAAAAACCGGCTAAAGCCGGCTAAAACCAGGTAAAAATCAGGCTAGAGTTTAGTCAGCCACAGAACCTGTGTAAATCATAGGTGATCCAGATTAAAGGGATATTATGGTCACCCTATTTTAGTGGTATCCAATCTTTAGCACAGGTGACTTAATTAGTACCTCAGTTATTTTGCTTTAACCATCTGTACTGAAGCCTAGATATCACTAAAATCTGCAGTTAGTGTGCCATGAGAACAGAGGTTGGGAATGCCTGACCTAGAGGTTCAGGCATTTTACTTATTGATGTCTGCTTGCAGACCCTCCAACATGACCCGCCCCACTAGGTACAAAATGCTCTGTCCCTGGACTTCCCTCTTAATTTATGATTTCCATCTCCTGTGTTGAACTAGTTAAATGATTAGTAAGCTGTTTCTTTACAGGTGATTGAAATAATAAATTAAGAGGGAAGACCAGAAACAGAGCATTTTGTACCTAGTGGGGCGGGTCATGTTGGAGGGTATGTGCTTACAGTAGTAACATACTTGCCTACCTGACCCTCTCCATGAGGGAGAAAATGCTCTGTTCCTGGACTTTCCTGGTAATGTATGATTGCCATCACCTGTGGTGAGCTAGTTAATTGATAAGAAAGGTGTTTCACCACAGGTGATGGCAATCATACATTACCAGGAAAGTCCAGAAACAGAGCATTTTCTCCCTCATGGAGAGGGTATGGTAGGCAAGTATGAATAGTAATGGTATTGTGTAATTCACCCTTGCTCAGTATGTACTGTACAGTACCTTGATGAAACATGCATCTATCACTAGCTGTGTGGGGTTGGGGCTGGGAGACAGGTGCTCAAATGCCCGGATTGTGTGGCATCACAAATCACTGCTTGCAGGCATAATAGGTCAAAGAAAGTCAGTTGCTGAATAGATCATTTACTTGTTAAGTGTTACCGTTCATACTGTTTGCATTTTCTCACAAGCAGTTATCGTGCTGACTACTCCAATATCCTGTAGGTTATCTTGCTTCAACTGTCTTATGCCCCACTTTTGTCCTCACCACTGCTGGTCTCCTTCCAGGGGAAACAGGCTCTTCAGTTTAAGGTAATTGCTTGTGATCGAGGCCTTTGTGAGCAGTTTATGGCAAGCTAATGTCTATATACTATCATTACCTCATCTTGTTTATTGTAATTTACAAATATACATATATGGTGTAATAGGCAGATCAGTTGTTGGAAATAATATATAAATATAAATTAATATTCACTTACTTAATTCAATGAATTCATACAGGGAATACCTTACAAGGGGCCTTTTTCAGACCTGATCGCTAGCAAGTGATTTTTGCACTGCTGCGATCAGACAGTCGCCGCCTACAGGGGAGTGTATTTTAGCTGTGCAAGTGTGCGAACTCATGTGTAACAGAGCTGTACAGATTTTGTGCAGTGTCTGCGCAGCCCAGGACTTACTCAGCCGCTATCACATCAGCCTGTCCGGGACCGGAATTACATCCGGAACCCTCCCTGCAAACGCTTGGACACGCCTGCGTTTTTTCAGACACTCCCTGAAAACGGTCAGTTGACACCCACAAACACCTTCTTCCTGTCAATCACCTTGCGATCGCCTGTTTGAACGGATCCGTCGCACAAACCCATCACTGAGCAGCGATCCACTTTGTACCTGTGCGATGTGCGTGCGCATTGCAGTGCATACGCTTGCGCAGTTTGGACCTGATCACCTGCTGTGCGAAAATGCACAGCAGTGATCAGGTCTGAATTAGCCCCAATGTTACTTCAGAATGGCTATTTTTCTTTTGGAGTCGTGTTTTCGGAGTATGGACATGAACAATATTGTTTGTTTCATCTTACACAGCATTACTTGCAACACTAACCATAAAATAAAAGATGGCTTCACTTTTGTTTACATCTTTATATGCATGGGGCCATGAAGACCATATTTGGGGAAGACTGTGTTTTGAGATCAGAAATGAATATCATTAATGTTCAACTTCAATAATTTCCTATGAGCAATGATGCTAAAATTGATTTAAATGAACTGTAATTTACCATCCTGCTCTTTATTCTTCAGTTAATTTACATCTGATGCATGGAAATTGAATAGATAGCTAGAGCCATGTTCCCCTAGAATCAAGGTAATTGTTAGAATTTAATTTTCACAATCAAATCATATCAAACACCAGTCATATCTAACACCAAACACAGGTCTCTTTATCTGGCAACCAGAGCTGCTGAGCATTGTAAAATGCAATACTTCCTTCTAGAAATTAGTTCCTTTTATTGAAAAGGGATCATATCATAGTTTCAGATGGATTAGGTGCAGAAACAGTACAATATTTTTCAATGAACATTTACTTCTACAGGGAATATCAAAGAGCTGCTTACATAAAAATCTATGAACTTTCAGAGATGATTTGGAGATTTGCCTGCAATCAGGGGCTAACTGGAAACTTTTAGCTCAGAGCAAGTGACCATGGTAGCAGCGGCCATTTTGAAGACAGAATACCGCACTAAAACATGAATACAGGAAATACATCAGCGGAAATGACATCACCGACTGGACAGTATCAGCACAATAGAATATAGGAACTGAGTACCCGGTTGGCAGAATGAGTGCGAAGACATAACAGAAAGATGCAGATTTACGGTTCTGGCAGAGCTGGATTAAGGCTTTGGGGGGCTGGGGGTACTTAATACTGGGAGGGCCCCTAAAGACTAACATTTTTGGATCGGGTCTTAGGGGGTCATTCAGATCTGATCACTGCTGTGCATTTTTGCACAGCAGGCGATCAGATCCGAACTGCGCATGCGTATGCACCATGTACCGCAATGCGCAGGCGCGTCGGACAGCTACAATGGGCATCGGCGGTCAGCGACAGGATGGTGCGAAGGATCCATTCTCATGGGAGTTCGCAAGGTGATTGACAGGAAGAGGGCATTTGTTGGTGGCAATTGACCGTTTACAGGGAATGTCTGGAAAAATGCAGGTGAGCTTAAGTGTTTTCAGGGAGGGTGTCTAATGTAATCTCAGGCCCTGATCAGCAGGATTCAATTGCACTGGAAGAGTAAGTCCTGGGTTGCGTAGAGACTGCACAAACTGATTTTTAGTAGAGATGTGCAGCGGGCACTTTTTGTGCTTTGGTTTTGGTTCTAATTCCATTTTCGTGTTTTGGTTTTGGCTTGGTTTTGCCAAAACCACCCTTTCGTGTTTTGGTTTTGGATCTGGATGACTTTTGGAAAAAAAACCCCATAAAAACAGCTAAAATCACAGAATTTGGGGTAATTTTGCTCCTACAGTATTATTAACCTCAATAACAATCATTTCCAGTCTATTCTGAACACCTCACACCTCACAATATTGTTTTTAGGCCTAAAAGTTGCACCAAGGTGGCTGTATGACTAAGCTAAGTGACACAAGTGTGTGGCACAAACACCTGGCCCATCTAGGAGTGGCACTGCAGTTGCAGACAAGATGACACTATTCAAAAACTAGTCCCCAAACAGCACACGATGCAAAGAAGAAAAAGAAGTGCACAGAGGCTGCTGTATGACTAAGCCAAGCAACACAAGTGTGCGGCACAAACACCTGGCGCATCTAGGAGTGGCACTGCAGTGTCAGACAGGATGGCACTTTTCAAAAACTAGGCCCCAAACAGCACCTAATGCAAAGATGTAGAAGAGGTGCAATGATGTAGCTGTATGACTAAGCCAAGCGACACAAACAATTGGCCCATCTAGGAGTGGCACTGCAGTGCAGACAGGAGGGAAGATATAAAAAAAAGGCCCCAAACAGCACATGATGCAAAGAAGAAAAAAAGGTTGCTGTATGACTAAGCTTAGTAACCCAACCACCTGGCCCATCTAGTAGTGTCACGCAGTGGCTGAATGTCGAGAGTGGGCATCAATTGTTCGGTCCACTGACAGCATCTCCAGCATGCCCCTGTCATTTTAAACAAATTCTGTTATTGGTGGCCTTATACGGCAGTACCCCAGGACTTATACAGCTGTACCCATGGACTCATACAGCAGTGTCAGACAGAATGGCACTTTTCAAAAATTAGGCCCCAAACAGCACCTCATGCAAAGATGTCGAAGAGGTGCAATGAGGTAGCTGTATGAATAAGCCAAGCGACACAAACAATTCCCACTGGGAACATGATGCAAAGAAGAAAAAGAGGTGCAATTAGGTAGCTGGATGTCCAAGCTAAGAGACACAAGTGTGCGTCATAAACACCTGGCCCATCTAGGAGTGGCACTGCAGTTACAGACAGGATGGCACTTAAAAAAATAGTCCCAAAACCGCACATAATGCAAAGAAGAAAAAGAGGTGCAAGATGGAATTGTCCTTGGGCCCTCCCACCCACCCTTATGTTGTATAAACAGGACATGCACACTTTAACAAACCCATAATTTCAGTGACAGGGTCTGCCACATGACTGTGGCTGAAATCAGTGGTTTGTTTGGTCCCCCACCAAAAAAGAAGCAATCAATCTCTCCTTGTACAAACTGGCTCTACAGAGGAAAGATGTCCACCTCCTCATTATCCTCCGATTCCTCACCCCTTTCACCATGTACATCCTCCACACTGAGTATTAATTCGTCCCCACTGGAATCTACCATCACTGGTCCCTGTGTACTTTCTGGAGGCAATTGCTGGTAAAGGTCTTCCCGGAAGACTTTATTATTCATTTTTATGAACATCATCTTCTCCACATTTTGTGGAAGTAACCTCCTACACCGATCGCTGACAAGGTTACCGGCTGCACTAAACACTCTTTCGGAGTATACACTGGAGGGGGGGCAACTTAGGTAAAATAAAGCCAGTTTGTGCAAGGCCCTCAAATTGCCTCTTTTTCCTGCCAGTATACGTATGGACTGTCTGACATGCCTACTTGGATGCTGTCACTCATATAATCCTCCACCATTCTTTCAATGGTGACAGAATCTTATGCAGTGAAAGTAGACATGTCAGTAATCGTTGGCAGGTCCTTCAGTTCGGACCAGATGTCAGCTTTCGCTCCTGACTGCCCTGCATCACCGCCAGTGGGTGGGCTAGGAAATGTTATCCTTTTCCTTGCAGCCCCAGTGGCGAGAGAAACTGAAGGAGGAGCTGTTGTTGGGTCACGTTCCGCTTGAGTTGACAATTTACTAACCATCAGGTCTTTGCACCTTTGCACACTTGTTTCTGCTGGAAAGAGAGATACAACGTGTCACTGGCCTAGACTGAGGGTGTTGTGAACTCGGGGATTCTTCCGATGGTTGGGAAGAGGAACCACAACTGAGCTGGAAACGGGGAGGCCTAATATAGGATTTCCTCATACAGGACGCTGACAGTGGAGTTTGATGAAATATTGAAGAGCTTTATTGCAGGGAAAAACAACTTAAAGTCAAATGCCAAAAAGGGATAAATGAATGAAATGTCCAGACCCACTGAAGGGTTTTGTGAGCAATATTAGAGATGCTGGTAACTGAAGAAACTGTGGGTGATGTTTAAAAGTCACTGATAACTTGAGGAACTTATAAATGATGATTAAAGGCACAGATGGATAAAGAACTTGTGAGCGGTGACAGAGACGCTGATGATGTGAAGAACTGAAGTGCAGGGGTTTAAGACGCTGTTTGATCTGTAGAACTTGTGAACGGTGACCGAGACGCCGATGATGTGAAGAACTGAAGTGCAGGGGTTTTAGACGCTGTTGATTTGTAGAACTTGAGAACGGTGACTGAGACGCTGATGATGTGAGGAACTGAAGTGCAGGGGTTTAAGACGCTGTTTGATCTGTAGAACTTGTGAACGGTGACCGAGACGCCGATGATGTGAAGAACTGAAGTGCAGGGGTTTTAGACGCTGTTGATTTGTAGAACTTGAGAACGGTGACTGAGACGCTGATGATGTGAGGAACTGAAGTGCAGGGGTTTAAGACGCTGTTGATTCGCAGAACTTGAGAACGGTGATTTAGGCCCGCAGCCACGCTGATTCCTAGGAGCACTGGTGACTGGAACGCAGAGAGATATACCGGCCGCTGAATACACTGAACCGGTGCAGCGAACTGGCAGCTGGAAATGCTGGAGACACTGGAGTACAACTTCAGAGATCCTTGCCGGGAACAAGAGCGCTGGCATCTACGTCAGGGAAAGACGATACTCAGGCACTGAAGCTCTGTCCGGCGTCTGACTTTGAATCTCCCGCCAGCGCTGGATTGGCGGAGCAGTCTGATGACGTCACCTGCCCCCCGTCCACGTGATGCCGGGTGTCATGGCAGCGCCCATGCCCCGGAAAACCGCCGGGAGCCACGCCAGCCAGACGCCAGAGCCCGTGGCCCACCGAAGGCAGAGGCCGCAACACCGACCAGCAGACACGCAGGGGTAAGCGCGGCGAACGCCGCCTCTGGAGTGTGACAGTACCCCCTCCTCCAGGAGTGGCCCCTGGACACTTTCCAGGTTTTGTTGGATGTCTGGAATGGAACATCCGCACCAGTCGGGGAGCCGTAACTTCAGTAGCTTTGACCCAGCTCCTTTCCTCTGGGCCAAAACCTTTCCATTCCACCAAATACTGTAGATTCTTGTGAAGATAGCGAGAATCAAGAATAGCTTTGATCTCAAAGTCTGTACCCTCTTTAACCTCTGCAGAGGTTGGCCTTGGGGACTTGGAATGAAACCGGTTCAAAACAAGAGGGCGAAGAAGAGAGACATGGAAGGAATTTGGTATCCGGAGATGGGAAGGCAATCCCAATTTGCAGGCAACCGGATTCAAGACTTGTAACACGGGATAAGGACCAATGAACCTTGGAGCAAACTTCATAGTGGGTACCTTTAAACGGAGATTGCGGGTAGAGAGCCATACCCTGTCACCAACCTTGTATTGAGGAGCTGCCCGTCGCTTCCTATCCGCAAAGAACTTATAGCGACCGGAAACTCTCTTGAGGTTGGCATGAACTCGACTCCAGATTTGACTGAAATGCCGGAGAGTAGAGGCTGCAGCAGGAACTTCTTCTGGAGGACAAATGGGTAATTCCGGAACTTGGGGATGAAATCCGTAATTAATAAAAAATGGAGACTCACCAGTCGATTAGTGATATAGATGATTATGGGTGAACTCGGCCCAAGGCAACAACTCCACCCAATTATCTTGTGAGGGGGAGAGGTAAACATGGAGAAAAGTCTCTAAATCTTGATTGACGCGTTCAGTTTGCCCATTGGTCTGTGGATGGTAAGCAGATGAAAATTTGAGTTTTATTTGTAGAGCCGTGCAGAGGGCTCTCCAGAATCTTGCCGTAAACTGTACCCCTCGATCCGAGACTATTTCCAGAGGCAACCCGTGCAGGCGGAAGTGTTCCCGAATAAATAACAAAGCCAACTTAGAAGCTGATGGTACTCCGGTCAACGGAACAAAATGTGCCATCTTAGAGAATCGGTTGATAATCACCCAGACGGTGTTATGACCCTTAGAGAGAGGTAGTTCAGTAACAAAGTCCATAGAGATATGAGTCCAAGGCCTCTTAGGTATGGACAATGGGTGCAACAATCCCGCAGGAGGCAGATGAAGAATTTTATGCTGAGCACATTGAGGACACGAGTTGACATACTCTTGAACGTCCTTCTTCATAGTGTCCCACCAGTAAGATCTTCGTAGAAATTCCCACATCTTTTGAACTCCCGGATGGCCAGAAAACTTGTAAATGTGAGCCCACTGCAACAATCTTGGTCGAAATTTAGCTGGCACAGACATTCTTCCAGGAGGAGGACCCAACGCAGTGGGAGCCGCAGAAATAGAGACAGGACTGAGGATCAACGCCTTTTCAACGGAATTCTCCTCATCCAAAGCCATTAAGGAACGGGATAGGGCATCCGCCTTGGTGTTAAGAGTTCCAGCCCGGTACTTAATGACAAACGAAAATCGGGCAAAGAAGAGCGCCCATCTTGCTTGACGGGGATTCAAGCACTGGGCCGTCTTGAGATACAGTAAATTCTTGTGATCCGTGAAAATCGTAATTAGGTGTTTAGCACCTTCCAAAAGATATCTCCATTCTTCTTAGGCAGATTTTATTGCTAACAGCTCTTTATCTCCAATGGTGTAATTTAATTCAGCAGGGGAGAACTTGAGAGAATGGAAACCACATGGATGTAACTTCCCATCTGGAGCGTACTGCAAAAGTACGGCACCTATGCCTACCGTAGAAGCATCAACCTCCAGAAAGAATGGTTTTAGAAAGTCTGGTTGCTGAAGTACCGGAGCGGTCATAAAGGCTGCCTTCAACTGGGCGAACACTGCTACAGCTTCAGAGGACCAATGGCTTGGGTCAGCCCCTTTCTTGGTTAGGGCAGTAATAGGCGCCACAATAGTAGAGAAACCCCTTATGAATTTCCGGTAGTAATTTGCGAACCCTAGAAATCGTTGCACTGCTTTCAAGGAAAGAGGCTGAGTCCAGTCCCGAATGGCAGAAAGTTTCTCCAGATCCATACGCAACTCTGTACCTGAAATAATGTAGCCCAGAAATGGAATAGAGGGGACCTCAAAGGTGCACTTGGAAATCTTGCCGTAAAGATGGTTCTCTCGCAACCGAAGGAGTACCTCCTTAACTTGTATTCTGTGCTCAGTGAGATTCTTCGAAAATATCAGGATGTCATCCAAATATACCACCACATTTAGGTATAACATGTCCCGAAAGACTTCATTAATGAATCCCTGGAAGACGGCGGGGGCGTTGCTGAGGCCAAACGGCATTACCAGGTACTCATAATGCCCGTCCCTAGTATTGAAGGCCGTCTTCCATTCGTCCCCTTGTCGGATACGTATCAAGTTATAAGCTCCCCTTAAATCGAGCTTAGTGAAGACTCGAGCTCCGCGAACTCTATCGAAAAGCTCCGTGATGAGCGGCAGAGGATACTTATTCTTAATGGTGACTTCATTTAGACCACGATAATCGATACATGGCCTCAGGCCTCGGTCTTTTTTCTTCACAAAGAAGAAGCCTGCTCCCGCTGGGGAAGTAGAGGGGCAGATGAATCCCTTCTGCAGATTAGACTTGATATATTCTGACATGGCTAGAGTCTCAGGTACTGACAAAGGATAGATACGACCTCAAGGTGGCATTTTCCCCGGAATGAGCTCAATAGGACAGTCCCAGGGTCTATGCGGTGGTAACTTATCGGCCGCCTGTTCCGGAAGACATCTGTAAACTCCCGATAAGCCTCTGGAATAAGCTCTACGTCCGACTTGGACGATGCACGAAGCGGGTAGACAGGAGTAAGACAATTCGAGTGACAGAATGGACTCCAAGAAATTATTTGTGTCGACCTCCAGTCGACGTGAGGGTTGTGAAGCTTGAGCCAGGGAAGACCAAGGACGAGATCGTGAGACATCTCCTGAATCACAAGGAACTCCAGATGTTCTTGGTGCAAAGCTCCCACTTGCAGCTTGATTGGCATAGTACGACTTGTAATCAGAGCATTAGGAATTTGGGTACCATTAATAGCAGTTATCGTAATAGGTCGTTCGACCGACTGTAACTTCAAACCCAGATTCTGGGCGCAGGAAAGGGAAATAAAATTCCCCGCAGCTCCTGAGTCCAACAGTGCCTTAACGGTTTTGACTTCAGACTCAGAAAACAGAGATACAGAAAGTAGACAGTCCACTGCCGGAGAAGATTGAGAAACAACCCCTAGCTTGACTTCTCCAGAACAAGCTAGGACTGCCCGTTTCCCGGGCGAGACTTGCAAGACTTGAGGAAATGATCCGCGGCTCCACAGTAGAGGCAAAGTCTACCCTCACGCCGACGCTGACGCTCCTCTGGGGACAGCCGAGACCGATTAATCTGCATGGGTTCATCTGGACTGGAATTAACTGTTTGCTTAGAAGGAAGAGATCGGAGTCTCAACCGGTCTGACCGACTACGTTCACCACCTCGTTCCTCATACGAAGATCCACCTTTACACAGAGTGAGATCAACTGTTCCAAGGAATCTGGCAGATCTCTAGTAATCAATTCGTCTTTTAAACGATCCGAGAGCCCGTTCCAAAAAGCAGCCCGAAGGGCATCATTATTCCAGCTCAGTTCAGAAGCTATAGTTTGAAAGTGAATTACATAATGTCCCACTGTACGAGAGCCTTGTCGAACTCGGAGCAAGTCAGCTGAGGCAGCAGTCGTCCTGCCAGGCTCATCAAAGATCCTTCGGAATGACGCAATGAAGTTGGTATAACTAGAAACTAACGGATCTGATCGCTCCCACAACGGTGACACCCACTCCAACGCTGAACCCTCAAGCAAAGAGATAATGTATGCCACTTTAGTCCGATCAGTAGGGTAGTTATGTGACAGGAGTTCGAAATGTACCTCACACTGATTGAGGAATCCACAGCACTTTTTCGGATTCCCGTTATAACGAGGAGGAGTGGGAAGCTGAAGACGTGACCTGGTTCCAGACAAGGAGGGAACATTGCCAGAGACAACCACTGGAGCGGATACTGGAACTGGAGCTGGAACCACTGAAGCCAGCGAAGTCTGGATTTGATCCAGCCAGCCAGATAACTCCTGGAGATAATGCATCACCTGATTCTGTGCTGCTTCCTGACTGTACTCGGGAAACCAGGTCCTGCATGGTGCTTGCCTCTGGGTTCCGATTCCCCGGGTCCATGGGGCCTGAGTATACTGTCACTGGCCTATACTGAGGGTGTTGTGAACTCGGGGATTCTTCCGATGGTTGGGAGGAGGACTCACAACTGAGCTGGAAACGGGGAGGCCTAATATAGGATTTCCTCATACAGGACGCTGACAGTGGAGTTTGATGAAATATTGAAGAGCTTTATTGCAGGGAAAAACAACTTAAAGTCAAATGCCAAAAAGGGATAAATGAGGGAAATGTCCAGACCCACTGAAGGGTTTTGTGAGCAGTATTAGAGATGCTGGTAACTGAAGAAACTGTGGGTGATGTTTAAAAGTCACTGATAACTTGAGGAACTTATAAATGATGATTAAAGGCACAGATGGATAAAGAACTTGTGAGCGGTGATCGAGACGCCGATGATGTGAAGAACTGAAGTGCAGGGGTTTTAGACGCTGTTGATTTGTAGAACTTGAGAACGGTGACTGAGACGCCGATGACGCGAGAAACTGAAGTGCAGGGGTTTTAGTCGCTGTTGATTTGTAGAACTTGAGAACGGTGACTGAGACGCTGATGATGTGAGGAACTGAAGTGCAGGTTTTTAAGACGCTGTTGATTCGCAGAACTTGAGAACGGTGATTTAGGCCCGCAGCCACGCTGATTCCTAGGAGCACTAGTGACTGGAACGCAGAGAGATATAGCGGCCGCTGAATACACTGGAACCGTTGCAGCGAACTGGCAGCTGGAAATGCCGGAGACACTGGAGTACAACTGCAGAGATCCTTGCCGGGAACAAGAGCGCTGGCATCTACGTCAGGGAAAGACGATACTCAGGCACTGAAGCTCTGTCCGGCGTCTGACTTTGAATCTCCCGCCAGCGCTGGATTGGCGGAGCAGTCTGATGACGTCACCTGCCCCCCGTCCACGTGATGCCGGGTGTCATGGCGGCGCCCATGCCCCGGAGAACCGCCGGGAGCCGCGGCAGCCAGACGCCAGAGCCCGTGGCCCACCGAAGGCAGAGGCCGCAACACCGACCAGTAGACACGCAGGGGTAAGCGCGGCGACCTCCGCCTCTGGAGTGTGACACAACGTAGGCTTTAAACCTAGGATCAAGCACAGTGGCCAAAATATAGTGCTCTGACTTCAACAGATTGGCCACCCTTGAATCCTGCAAAGTGAATGAAGGGCTCCATCCACAAGTCCCACATACTTTGCAGAATCGCTCCGTCTTATCTCCTTCTTCAATTTCTCCAGCTGCTTATGCAAAAGCCTGATGAGGGGAATGACCTGACTCAAGCTGGCAGCGTCTGAACTGATTTCACGTGTGGCAAGTTCAAAGGGTTGGAGAACCTTGCACAAGATGGAAATAATTCTCCACTGCGCTTGAGTCAGGTGCATTACCCCTCCTTTTCCTATATCATAGGTGGATGTATAGGCTTGAATGGCCTTTTGCTGCTCCTCCATCCTCTGAAACATATAGAGTGTTGAATTCCACCTCTTACCACCTCTTGCTTCAGGTGATGGCAGGGCAGGTTCAGGAGTGTTTGCTGGCGCTCCAGTCTTTGGCACGCAGTTGCAGAATACCAAAAGTGGCCCGCAATTTTTCGGGCCACCGACAGCATCTCCTGCACACCCCTCTCATTTTTCAAAAAATTCTGCACCACCAAATTAATTGTATGTGCAAAACATGGGACATGCTGGAATTTGCCCAGATGTAATGCACGCACAATATTGGTGTCGTTGTCCGATATCACAAATCCCCTGGAGAGTACAAACGGGGTGAGCCATTCTGCAATGATGTTCCTCAGTTTCCGTAAGAGGTTGTCAGCTGTGTGCCTCTTATGGAAAGTGATGATACATAGCGTAGCCTGCCTAGGAATGAGTTGGCGTTTGCAAGATGCTGCTACTGGTGCCGCTGTGGGAGGCCATACATCTACCCAGTGGGCTGTAACAGTCATATAGTCCTTAGTCTGCCCTGTTCCACTTGTCCACATGTCCGTGGTTAAGTGGACACTGGATACAACCGCATTTTTTAGGACACTGGTTACTCTTTTTCTGACGTCTGTGTACATTCTCGGTATCACCTGCCTAGAGAAGTGGAACCTAGATGGGATTTGATTAGAGATGAGCGGGTTCGGTTCCTCGGATTATGAACCCCCCTGAACTTCACCCATTTTACACGGTTCCGAGGCAGACTCGGATCTTCCCGCCTTGCTCGGTTAACCCGAGCGCGCCCGAACGTCATCATCCCGCTGTCGTATTCTCGCGAGATTCGTATTCTATATAAGGAGCCGCGCGTCGCCGCCATTTTCACTCGTGCATTGGAGATGATAGGGAGAGGACGTGCAGCGTTCTCTCAGTTTCTGTGCTCAGTTTGCTGCAAATATCTGTGCTCAGTGTGTTGCAAATATCTGTGCTCAGTGTGCTTGCAAATATCTGTGCTCAGTGTGCTGAAAATATCTACGTTCTCTGTCTGAAAAACGCTCCATATCTGTGCTCAGTGTGCTGCAAATATTTGTGCTCAGTGTGCTTTATTGTTGGGACTGGGGACCACCAGTATTATATAGTAGGAGGACAGTGCAGAGTTTTGCTGACCAGTGACCACCAGTATTATACATTCTCTGCCTGAAAAACGCTCCATATCTGTGCAGAATTGTAGTATATAGTAGGAGGACAGTGCATAATTTTGCTGACCAGTAAACAACCAGTATTATATCAGTACGGTACAGTAGTCCACTGCTCTACCTACCTCTGTGTCGTCAAGTATACTATCCATCCATACCTGTGGTGCATTTTAGTAGTTGTACGCAGTATATATAGTAGGAGGACAGTGCATAATTTTGCTGACCACCAGTATATAATATATATGGCAGTACGGTACAGTAGGCCACTGCTCTACCTACCTCTGTGTCGTCAAGTATACTATCCATCCATACCTGTGGTGCATTTTAGTTGTGCGCAGTATATATAGTAGGAGGACAGTGCATAATTTTGCTGACCACCAGTATATAATATATAGCAGTACGGTACAGTAAGCCATTGCTATTGATATATTACTGGCATATAATTCCACACATTAAAAAATGGAGAACAAAAATGTGGAGGGTAAAATAGGAAAAGATCAAGATCCACTTCCACCTCGTGCTGAAGCTGCTGCCACTAGTCATGGCCGAGACGATGAAATGCCATCAACGTCGTCTGCCAAGGCCGATGCCCAATGTCATAGTAGAGAGCATGTAAAATCCAAAAAACAAAAGTTCAGTAAAATGACCCAAAAATCTAAATTGAAAGCATCTGATGAGAAGCGTAAACTTGCCAATATGCCATTTACGACACGGAGTGGCAAGGAACGGCTGAGGCCCTGGCCTATGTTCATGGCAAGTGGTTCAGATTCACATGAAATTGGAAGCACTCATCCTCTCGCTAGAAAACTGCAGTGCCACTCCTAGATGGGCCAGGTGTTTGTGTCAGCCACTTGGGTAGCTTAGCTTAGTCACACAGCTACCTCATTGCACCTCTTTTTTTCTTTGCATCATGTGCTGTTTGGGGACTATTTTTTAAATCTGCCATCCTGTTAGACACTGCAGTGCCACTCCTAGATGGGCCAGGTGTTTGTGTCGGCCACTTGGGTCGCTTAGCTTAGTCACACAGCGACCTTGGTGCACCTCTTTTTTTCTTTTCATCATGTTCTGTTTGGGGACTATTTTTTTAATCTGCCATCCTGTCTGACACTGCAGTGCCACTCCTAGATGGGCCAGGTGTTTGTGTCGGCCACTTGAGTCGCTTAGCTTAGCCATCCAGCGACCTCGGTGCAAATTTTAGGACTAAAAATAATATTGTGAGGTGTGAGGTGTTCAGAATAGACTTGAAATTATGGTTATTGAGGTTAATAATACTATAGGATCAAAATGACCCCCAAATTCTATGATTTAAGCTGTTTTTGAGGGATTTTTGTAAAAAACACCCGAATCCAAAACACACCCGAATCCGACAAAAATTTTCAGGGAGGTTTTGCCAAAACGCGTCCGAATTCAAAACACGGCCGCGGAACCGAATCCAAAACCAAAACACAAAACCCGAAAAATTTCTGGTGCACATCTCTAGATTTGATACCGGGCACACAGTACCTCAAACAAATCTGTAAATGACCCTGAACTAATGGTGGACACCGGACACACCTCTAACACCAACATAGCTGTCAATGCCTCAGTTATCCGCTTTGCAAAATGATGACTGCTGTCATTTTCATCTTCCTCACAAAGGACTGTTGGACAGTCAATTGCTTACTGGAAGTAGTACAAGTGGTCTTCCAAATTCCCCTCTGGGATGACGATCGACTCCCAGCAGCAACAACAGCAGTGGCAGCAGCAGCAGGCGTAACACTCAAGGATCCTACGGAGGAATCCCGGTTAGGAGACGACTCCTCAGTCTTGACAGTGACATGGCATGCAGGACAATGGATGTTCCTGACTGAGGAGGAAGTTGACATTGAGGGAGTTGGCGCTGTGGCTTGCAGGAGCTTCGGTACAGGAGGAAGAAGGGATTTAGGTGTCAGTGGACTGCTTACGCTTTTACCCAAAGTTTCTGAACTTGACAGTGACTTCTGATGAATGCGCAGCAGATGACGTATAAGGGAGTATGTTCCTAGGTGGTTTATCATCCTTACCCCTACTTATTACAGATTGACAGAGGCAACAGATGGCTTGACACCTGTTTTCCGGATTTGAGGAGAAATAATTCCACACCGAAGAGGTGACTTTTTTATAGTTTGCCCAGGCATCACAATGGGCTTTTTTGTCCCAAGGACAACAGGTGTCTCCCCTGGTGCCTGACTTAAACAAACCACATCACCATCAGAATCCTCATCGTCAACTTCCTCCTCAGCGCCAGCAACACCCATATCCTCATCCTGGTGTACTTCAACAATGACATCTTAAATTTTAATATCAGGAACTGGACTGTGGGTGCTCCTTCCAGCACTTGCCGGGGGCGTGCAAATGGTGGAAGGAGCCACCTCTTCCCGTCCAGTGTTGGGAAGGTCAGGCATCGCAACCGCCGACACACTTGGACCTTCCTTGGGGATTTGTGATACCATCTCAAAGCGCACAGATCTTTTCTGTGCTCTTTCCAGCTTAACTCTTTTAATTTTTCTAGCGGGAGTATGAGGGATTCCATCGTCATGTGAAGCTGAACCACTAGCTATGAACATAGGCCAGGGCCTCAGCCATTTCTTGCCACTCCATGTCATAAATGGCATATTGGCAAGTTTACGTTTCTCCTCAGACGATTTAAATTTCTTTTTTTGGTTCTTTTTACTGAACTTTGGCTTTTTGGATTTTACACGCCCTTTAATATCACATTGGGCATCAGCCTTGGCAGACGACGTTGATGGCATTTCATCGTCTATGTCATGGCTAGTGGCAGCAGCTTCAGCACTAGGATGAAGTGGTTCTTCTTGATCTTTCCCTATTTTCTCCTCAAAATTTTTGTTCTCCATTATTTTCTGGGAGTTATATGAGACAATATGTGTCACAGGAATGACTGGAATTACTGATGACACAGGACACTACCACTGGTCTGATGCAGCACAACACGTTGTTGTTATAATTATTATACTGCAGCAGTGGACATATAGCAGCAGTGTATATCGTCACTAGAATTACTGATGACACAGGACACTACCACTGGTCTGATGCAGCCCAACAGGTTGTTATAATTGTTATACTGCAGCAGTGGACATATAGCAGCAGAGTATATAGTCACTGGAATTACTGATGACACAGGACACTACCACTCGTCTGATGCATCCCAACAGGTTGTTATAATTGTTATACTGCAGTAGTGGACATATAGCAGCAGCGTATATCATCACTGGAATTACTGATGACACAGGACACTACCACTGGTCTGATGCTGCCCAACAGGTTGTTATAATTGTTCTACTGCAGCAGTGGACATATAGCAGCAGTGTATATCGTCACTGGACTTATTCATGACACAGGACACTACCACTGGTCTGATGCAGCCTATCAGGTTGTTATAATTGTTATACTGCAGCAGTGGACATATAGCAGCAGCGTATATCATCACTGGAATTACTGATGACATAGGACACTACCACTGGTCTGATGCAGCCCAACAGGTTGTTATAATTGTTATACTGTAGCAGTGGACATATAGCAGCAGCGTATATCATCACTGGAATTACTGATGACATCGGACACTACCACTGGTCTGGACAACACAACACCACTTTATACAGCTACACTGGATATATTGCAGCAGAGAACACCAACACTGTGAATGGCTGGACTGATACAGTACAATACACTGACTACACTGGACTGGTCTGCACAAAACAGCACCACTTTACAGCTACACTGGATATATCTGCCTGGACTGATACAGCACAATTCACCGACTACACTGGACAGGTCTGCACAACACAGCACCACTTTACAGCTTCACTGGATATATGGCAGCAGAGAACACCAACACTGTGACTGCCTGGACTGATGCAGCACAATACACTGAGTGACTACACTGGACTGGATTGAGCAGCACAACACTTGCCACCCCACTTTCCCACCCCAACACAAAGACACTGAGGACACATCCTCTCTATACACTCTCCGAGACTTGAGTGAAAATGGCGGGGACGCGTGGCTCCTTATATGGAGTCCTTATCCCATGAGAATCTAACAGCGGGATGATGACGTTTTGCCGCCTCCAGGTTTCCGAGTCAAGAGGTAAAATCCGAGCCTGGCTCGGATCCGGACTCGGAAGGCAAAGTTCGGTAGAGTTTGGTTCTCTGAGAACCGAACCAGCTCATCTCTAATTTTTAGCAGCTCAGCAACACATGCGATCGCACACTTGCACAGCAAAAATACACTTCCCCTGTAGGTGGCGACTATCTGATTGCTGGGCAGCAAAAATCGCAACCCAACGATCAGGTCTGAATGACCTCCTTAGTGCGCAAGCCTTCAGTGTGCACATGAAAGCGGTGTGGCTATAAGTCACATGCCCATTTCACTTCATGCTGGGGGTATGGACATTGCTTCCCCAACAGCCCCAGTCTCATTGTGCACAGTAAGTGGGAGCATTGTCTCCCTCCCTTTGCTCCTGCCCACAGAACCCACAGTCATAAACATACAGTCACACACATAAACATATCCCTCTTACACATGTACATTAGAGATGTGCGGCGGGCACTTTTCGTGTTTTGTGTTTTGATTCTGGTTCCATGCTTGTGTTTTGGATCTGGGTTGGTTTTGCAAAAACCACCCTTTCGTGTGTTGGTTTTGGATCTGGATGAGTTTTGAAAAAAACATAAAAACAGCTAAAATCACAGAATTTGGGGGTAATTTGGATCCTACGGTATTATTAACCTCAATAACATTCATTTCCACTCATTTCCAGTCTATTCTGAACACCTCACAATATTGTTTTTAGGCCAAAAGGTTGCACCGAGGTGGCAGGATGACTAAGCTAAGTGACACAAGTGTGTGGCACAAACACCTGGCCCATCTAGGAGTAGCACTGCAGTGGCAGACAGGATGGCAGATTTTAAAAAATAGGCCCCAAACAGCACATCATGCAAAGAAGTAAAAGAGGTGCAATGAGGTATCTGTATGACTCAGCTAAGTGACACAAGTGTGTGGCACAAACAACTTGGGACGTGCTGGAATTTGCCCAGATGTAATACACGCACAATATTGGTAGCACAGGAGAGCATACCCCTATACCACACACACACACACACACACACATACTTTTTTTTCTATCCGCATCGGGACATATGTCTGGAACCTTCTTCATGGGGACACCTTTTTCCTTGCACCCGAGCAGCATGACCAGGGGGTCCGCACCCACCGAGGGAATCACATTCACATAACGCCTTGCCAAATTGACCGATAAATCAGTATCAAATACAAGAAGGACCCTGGACCTCATGGGGACCTATTCAGGAATACCTGCCTTGTGAGGACACCCAAATAACTATAACTAATATAATTATTTTCAGGGTTAACCAGAGATAGAGGAAACATGTATTCAGCAGCAGATACATTTTATTCAGGAAAGGGTCTTTCTCATTTCAGCAGTAATTCGGTTCTTAATGTAAAACTTAACCGAGAGCCAGTTCCGAGCCTTCAGCGCTTGTCGTTCTGCCCTTAGGCACGCATCACAGTCATTCTTGCCCTGCACCTTGAATGAGTGAATGAACCGAATCATGTGACGTTCAACAGCTTTCACTTCTGCTGGGGTCCACGGATTGCGCTTGGCACTCCTTCCATAACCTGTGCGGGAAAGGAAAGGTCAGTCACCACGCAACGCCACCACCAGTCATGGACGCATCTCAAATGGAATGGACAGTCACACCCACCTTTAGCTGCACCTCCATCCGCCGCCACCACCACGCTGCCGGCCTCTTTTCCCATGTGCCCCACGGGAACCTCGGTATCTTGACTCTCTGGCTCATCCCCAGAGTCATCGCTCACCACCTGGATCAGCTCTGTGGATAGAGAAGGACAGGGAAACCGATCACACCAGCCCACTTAGACAGTCCCTGGAGCCACACTGTCAAGTGATACCTACCGTTTGGATCAATGGAGATCTCTTCCAGACTGTGGCCCCTGAATTCAGCCATTCTCCCTTGCTCGAGAGCCAGAAAGAGCTTGCTCAACTTGGCCAGTTGAAGGGTACCCTCCGGGAGGTGGTAATAATGCCGATACACACGGATATCATGTCCAAGGAAATCAGCAAGCTGATCCATCTCTGTATCGCTCAGGTTGAGGACCCTGGAAAGTGTAGCCACATGCTTCCGTAGGTGGGTGGAAGATAATGCTTCGGGGTGCTTTGCCCCACACTCCCGGGCATGGAGACATATGCAGTCAGATCCCCTGTAATGGGACATGGCTGTTGGCCTAGCAAACATGTAGATATTGTGTGGGGTCACACCACATTCTGTCCGGTTCTCTGTGAAGAGCGCCATCGCTTTCTGCATGCTTGGGGATAACAGGACGGGGACTTTCCTGCCTCTTTTCCCAGGTATCTCAATACGGGAGAAGTGACGACAGAGTGCCTTCTCCAGATCTGACAGGGCCTGGGCCACATCACCCTGCAAATCGGTTGTGTGCCGTAAATCGAAGGAGGAGAGCCGCATCTTGGAGACCTCACCTTCTCTCCTGTGGTTGAATAGAATCAGCTGTGTGAGGGTAAATTTGGCCAGCATGGACCACTGCTTTTTGGAAGGGTGGGCGGACAAATCATCAATGTACTCTCGCTGACGGTCAAGGAGGTACAGGTTCAAGCGCTTAACATCATCAGTGAAGGGCAGAAGCAGCGGTGCATTCCATTTTATCTCTCGAAGTGTCTTCAGGGCAGCAGTGGAGATGAGCTCGATCCTCCTCGCCTCATAAATTTTCCGAAAGTTTCGGGCACGCTGCACTGTCAGGCACTGCCCTCTATCAGTGCCTGACACTCCACCATAGCTGAAATCTTCTGCAAGCTGTGTCCCACCTTCAGAGCCAACGAGGGTATTTTATATGTATTGGTGCGGTCATCGTAACCGGCCAGGCTCCTCACAGCATGCACCACTTGCAGGAGATTCGGTGGGCAAATGAAATCTTCCATACACCGCAATGGTGTGACCTTCATCGCCTGCAGCAGAAGCCGCCCCACCTCTCTGAGCTTCTGATGGATGTAATCATGCTTGCTGACATCAGACCCCAGATGGTTGTAGAGGTGCTGGCCGAACTGCATAATACAGCGGTCCCCTTTGATTACCGGTACCATATCATCGTAATTCATTTAGCTCAGCAACTTCCAGAGGCCGGTGCCAACATCCTTCGGGACGGGTGTGGCGTAAGTGAAGAGACCCTGCACCATGGTTCTTCCAGGTTTGGGGCTGTCACTTTTGTGGAGTGGGCACCTCTTCACATGGCGCCACGAGTGCTTCCTGGAGAATAGCCCTTTACATTTTACACAGTGCATGAAATCTTGGGGAGCCGTTGCTTCTTCCGGCTGCTTGCACGGTAGGAGGACTCCACTGCCCTCACTGAGAACCCCGACATTATGGGCAAAGTTTCCCCGGGTGCGAATCAGGTCTAGCTGCACTGTCCTTTCCCTGGAGCGCTTCGGAAAGCTGAGTGCCCTTGCTACCTCATGCTCATTGTGGTGGACAGCTTGCACATGTCTCGCAATTTTTGAGAATGGCTTCTAGCACCACAGGCAGAAATTTTTCTTGTTACATGCAATCGAACCATCTGCTTTTCGGGTAAGTACCTGTACCGACACTGCACGGGCCAGATGGAGACATGGGTCGGCCTCCACGGAGCAAGCCCCGGACACTTCCAGAACCTGCCTGCCGTGAAAAGACGTCTCGTCCCCTCCACTGTCATCCGAGCTGCTCAACTCTGATGTGTCGGGGAGATAGTCTTCGTCACTGCCGTCGGTTCCGTCCAATGCCTCGAGGGGACCGGCAGACCCAGGACTTCCAGGGTTTGTGGCACACACACCATACCAAGCCTGCGCTGACTGTCTAACCACGCCCACCGTGAATACAGGGTTCGGGGAATCAAGGGGCCAGGCCCCGACACGTGCTTCCTATTGTAGAGCCGGGGACGGGGTTCTTATCAGAGTCGCGTATCGGGTGGCGCGCGCAACACTTTTGCGTCGCATGCTCCGATTTTCCCCAGGCTCCTGGAACCCTGTCCCGGCCCGAGGGGTACCAGTCTCCACTCATCGGCAAGACTTCCATAAATTGCAGTACCGGATTCAGCCCACCAGGGGGCGCTGCGATGGGCAAGGGGAAGGGGTATAGAGCGAGGCTGCGGGCTCCGCGATTTTTATGACGAATGCCCTTCTCACACGAGCTCCGTGGACTTGGGCAACCTTCCCGCTGGATTCAATTAAAATCAAACCCGATTTTCGGGCTCCACGAGTTTTCGGACGAATGCCATTCTCACACGAGCTCCGCGGATTGGTCATCCTTCCCCCTGGATTAAATTAATATCAACCCGTTATTCGGGCTCCGTGACCTTTTGGCCGAATGCCCTTCTCACCTGATCTCCGCGGACTTGGGCAACCTTCCCGCTGGATTAAATTAATATCAGACCCGGTTTTCGGGCTCCGCGATTTTACGGCATAATGCCCTTCTCATACGAGCTCCGTGGACTTGGGCATACCGTCCCTGGAAGCGCGCCCCCTGCTGGCCTAAATAATATAAACAATATATAAGCCCGGCGAATGTAAGTGGGAGAGAGGGCCCGGGCCGGCCCGTATCCCGGCAGCGGCGCCCCCCGGTGGCCGCCTAACGCTACTGCGGGGGGGGGGGGGGGAGATTACGTGTATCCTCTCGGATAAAAAGCAAAAATTCCCGTTGGGCGAAAGTAGGTGGGAACCCCCCGCTGGCCGGTTGAAGGGAAGAACGAAACGAGACAAAAAGAAAAAGAAAGGAAACATTTCCAAAAAGCACTCGCTCCAAACAGATGAAAAGTACCCGTTCCGCCCGGATGAACCCTCCCCCGTGTCCCGCCGCGGCACCCCCCGCTGGCCAGCCGAGGGAAAACACGATTGAGAAAAAAAAATAAAAACAGACAAAATACAAAAACACCCCACCGATTTAAATGCAAAGTTCCCGAGCAGCCAAGGGTGGCCGCCGGTCCGCGCGCGCGGCGCCCCCTGCTGTCCGCGTAAAAAAAGTAAATAAAAAATCCACCAATGTGAGTTTGCGATGTGCCCGGCCGCCGGCGGCGGGGAGGCGGCCCCCGGTCTCCCCTCGTCGGCGCCCCCTGGTGGGGGGAAATAAATGAAAGAGAAAAACAAAATTGTTTTTTTTCCCCTTTTGAAAAGACGAACCCACACACCCCAGATAAGTGAAAATTGCACGGACCTCAGAGTGCCGTCGGCCGGGCGTCACCCGGTCCCGCAGCGGACGCCCCCCCCCCCCCTCGCCGGTGGGCGCTTGAGGATGGGTAAAAAAAATAATAATAAAAAAATAAAAATAAGGGGGGGGGGGGAATTAATAAATAAATGACAAGTACCTAGGCTGCTGTTTCCCCATCTGGAGTTGAGAGGAGAGAGAGAGGAAAAAAGAAGCAGGGGGGGGGGAAAGGGGTAAAATAATACCACAAAAAAACAATTCTATCAATTAAAAAAAATTTTTTAAAAATGTAAAAAAAGGGAGAAACTACCCGGCCTGTCGGTCGGATTGTTTCTCCCCCGGTCCCCGCTGCGGCGCACCCCGCTGCCCACCTGGCGGCACGGCAGTCTCTTCGAAAGAGACGGGTCCTTCAAAAAATGGAAAGGGAAGAGATCAGTAAAGACAAGGTAGAATTGAAATGATATAAAAAAA